>NC_136061.1:1740407895-1741143122 GCF_964261635.1 Lissotriton helveticus | reverse complement strand
TGGGTGGATACATTGGTGCTGGGAGATAGAATGTAATGATAAAGCAGCAAAACAATAGATGCATGGAATGTTGAAAAGTTGGATGTAAGACCAAAAAAATGGACAGATTGATAGAAGGAAGGGCAAAGGAAACTCTTCTTGGGTGGGTGAGGCTGGAATTACACATATGGATCAAAGTGGGGATTATTTTAATGTTCTAGCTACTCCATTGCATGGACGCCAGGCCTCGGAAGGCACTTTCACTCATAGTGATAGGGAATACACTGACATGATGAATAGACAATGAGAAACACATTCACTCAAACAGTATCTACACTAATGATAGGAAAGGAACTCTTTGATATGAACAGACAACCCTGGGCCCACGCACTCGGGCAGAGAAGGAAGTGCACACTATCATAGCTGCAAAGGTTTCAGATAGCTTCTGTGTGCCATTTTCATATTTTTCGTGTAATTATGAGTGAGATTCAATGAGGAGCACTGACTGAATATCAACACTACTAATATCGAGCAATTAAATGATCGACACACTAATATCGACCACAAAAATATTGACATCCTACAATTACTTAGGAAACTAAAAAATATCGAAATAAAAATATTGCCAGTTAAAACACTGACACAACTAATCTCGCTAACAGAAATATCGTTAAAAAAATCGTAATAATTAAATACACCCACAAAACAACAGAAATATTAAAATAAAAGATATAGACAACATTATTATCATAAACATATAAATATCAACACCTTAAAAATAATAAAAATAACACAACACATAACATTAAGAATAGAGACAATAGTACACACACAAACTATATAATTAACTGACTAAAAATCAATGTAATACTAATATAAAACACCACTACACATATTTTACCTTACTCATATCATCAAATAAATACATTTTACAAACAGAGGGGCCCATTACGATGGCGGGCGGACCGCCATAGGTGCAACGGTCCCACTGTGCCCAATAGAATGCTACCGCCACCCTTGCAGCCCCGCATATTCAACATTGTGGGGGGCGGTGCTGTAAGCAGCACCCGCCACAATGTTGAAAATGCATGTTGTGCATTTTCAACATGGTGGTGGTGGCTGCCACCTTGTGAATGCCAATGTAGGGGAGTTTCATGGGTACCCCTTAAGGGCAGTCCCCCACCCTACCGGGAGCCTGCAGCGGGCCCCCAAAGTAAACTCTGCATGCCTTTCCATGGCAGAGTCTCCGCCATGCAAAGGCATTCCACGCACACATCATAATATGGATGGAGGTGCCTGCTAGGCACTGCCACCATATTATTAAACTTTTCCACCCAGGAAAAGCGGCAGACGGTCTTTCCGGACGCTGCATTATCCCCCGCCGTGCTAATGTGGTGGGGGTAAATTGCTGTCCAGTGGTGTGTTTTGGCCGGCGGATCGCCACCGTCGGTATGGCGGTGGCGATCCGCTCGCCATGATAATAGGCCCCAAAGTAACTAATAAAATATATATATATATTTTATACATTTACCACAATATTGCCTTACAAAAAAATACCTATATATTACTAAATATACACATAATATAACAAATAAACCATAATTTATCATTAATTACTGTTTGCCAAATAAGGAAACAATTGCCAAAACAATTTAAACCCATGCTTCAAACACCAATGGAAAATAACTACAAACCAAATAAGCCAATAAATATGAAACTACAATTAAATGAACACTATATAACCAAATCAAAAATCAACATAAATCTGTATTATACCAGCAAAGACCAGAAGAAGCAAATTCTCTGCCGGATTTCTTCTAGAACATCACACTGCCACATCTGAAACTACTGATTCAACTTTACAAAGTAAGTAAAATATGATGCTTATTTGATAATATAACAAAATAAAACCTAACTAATCATAAACAAACTAAACAAATAACCTAATCTTCTTATATATTATATCACCTCTACAGAATGTTCAAACTTCACTCAACTAACTACAAACAACATCCAAGAAAAGTATACATTAAAAAAATACTAATCCAGTAACTAAAACTCCAAACTCAAAAAACCCACTAACTACCCACTCTCCAAAATGAAAAAAAAAATACCGTTAAACAAATTAATTAAAAACATATTTTTCTTCAACAACAAAAAATCAATCACTACATCCAAAAACCAACAGAAAACTTCACAAAACCCAACATTTTCTACAAAACTAAACATGTAAGAATATTCAAAGTTTTTGCTGTTTTAATACAATAAAACATGTGCAATATATTTAAAATTTCTAAATAAATTTCTCATCAGAGTTCAAATATCAAAATAACTGAAGGTGCAACATTCATATCATCGCAAAAAGGGAAACTTTACTATACTATATGGGATATGTCTACCCCCAAGAGAAACAAACAACCAACAAGATTAATTGGAAATGCACCAAATACTATTCCAATGCATGTATTGAGAGGGCAACAACAAAGGCAACTACTGAAATAAATGTCAAAGAGCATAACCACCCCCTAACGTTGCAGAGATAGAAATAAGAGATATTTTTGAAACTCTTAAAGAGGCTTGAACTAGCTCTCAGAAACCCACAACAGAAATACTAAAGAAAATCCGACCTGAGTTCCTGAACATGTAACTGGACAATTATCCTCCATCTCAAGTTTAAGAAGATTAATTGCTTGAACTAAGAAAGCTACTACTGACACCCCACCTGACCCCTAAGCATTCAGTGAAGTTCAAATACCACCTGAACTGTCTCTAACTCATAACAAAGAACAATTCCTTCTTTGTGATAACAAAGCTAATGAAAAAAGAATGTTAATGTTTGCAACTCCCACAAACTTACAAAGACTTCAAACTTATGAAACATGGATGATGGGTGGTACATTTAAAATATGTCCCAAACCATTTTTTCAATTATACACAATCCATGGACAGTACCGCAATAGCAACATCCCCTTCATTTATGCACTATTACCTAACAAACATATAACTACCAATTTAGACCTGCTAACAAAATTAAAGCAAGAAACTAATAACTACTACTCACAAAAAACAATCATTTACTACGAAGAGCCAATGATACAAGCCATCCTGAAAAACTTACACTCACACAGCAATACAAGGTTGCTATTACCATTTTAATTCAAGCATATGGAGACACCTTCAAAATTTTTCCCAAAGGGCCTCATTAAGATGTTAGTCGTAAAGGCACCGAACGGCATTCGGATTTTCCTAAACCGCGTCGGAACCTATGTTTCTGACTGACTTGGAAACATTTCCGACCGACTAATTAAGACGGTAGGTAACCATTAGGTCTGTCTGACTCTGTTCTGACCGGCATTCGAGACTCCGAGTCGGTCGGGCTGAATCACACAGGTCCACGGCCCACGTTTCTGACTGATTAAGATGTCGGATTCAGACAGCCTTTCTGACTTGGTCTGTCCGACATGGAATGGCTGTCGGAAACTGACTTTGGGGGCCCGTAGCAGGTCCCCCTTTACTCAGAGGCCTCCGGTTGGGGCCCATGGGAGTACACATGGGGCTACTCTTTGCAACCAAACATCTGCATGGCTCTTTAGATGAGGGCAACACCTCAGCCCTTATCCTACTCGCTCTCAGTAAAACATTGGACACAGTATCTCATGAGATCCTGTTGCTGCGCTTACAGGAGATAGGTGTTGGTGGTGTTGCCTTAACCCGGTTCGAGTCATTTCTCTCTGGGAGATCATTTCAGGTTGTTGCTCCCCCTTATTGTTCCCAGGTACACCCTGTGCACCATGGAGCTCCCCAGGGATCGGCACTGAGCCCCACGCTATTTATCATCTATATACAACCTCTTGAGGTGGTAGCAAAAGAGAGGGGGCTGTTGTTAGTATCCTATGCTGATGACACTCAGCTTGTGATCTCCTTTTCCAACAACTCTAACCAGAGTTTGACCAAGATTTGCGATAATATGATTGCCGTTGCGGACTGGATGTTGGCTAACTGTCTGCAGCTTAATGCCAACAAATTAGAGATTCTTCTTTTAGGAAGAGATACCCACGTATGGGTCGATCAGTGGTGGCCTCCTTGCTAGGGTCAGGCCCCCTGCCCAAAGAGGCCGTAAAAACCTGGGTGTCAGGGTAGGCAGTGCATTGTCCTATGAAGCACAGACAAAATCAGTGACAGGTGTCTGTTTTGGACTTTTACGAGGACTTTAAGCCTCTACTTGGGTTCTTCGACCCACAAACACGCCAGATCATCATCCAGGCCACTATACTCTGTAGACTGGATTATTGTAATTCTTTTAGTTGGGCACTAACAAATCCAGATCCGATTTCAAAGGGCTCAAAATGCTGTCGTGCAAACTGTGTTCCCACTCCCTAAATTCTGCTCAGTTTCAAACTCAGTCTTAAATTACACTGGCTTCCAATGAACAAGAGAATCCACTTTAAGACATTGTGCATTGCCCACAGAATCCTTACCTTAGAAGCGCCCCCATCTTATCCTATTTCCTATCTCGGTAGGTCCCAAGCCAGGAGCTCTGCGGACCTTCACTTGGCTTGTGTTCCTCAAGTCAGAAGAGCAAGAGCTGGAGGGCGCTCATTCTGAGCAAATGCAGCGGCCCTTTTGAACGCTCTCCCGGTTACTACCAGGAGCATTCAGAATCACTAGGCATTCAGAAAGGCAGTGAAGACTTGGCTTTTTCCATCTTAATCCCAGGCCCTATCTCTCTTCCAGAATCTGATCTGGAATTAGCACTGTGGTGCCCCCTTTGCTTGGTCAGCCATGCTCTCTATAAATCTATTAACGTAACAAAACCATGCACAGTGTGGCAGGCACCATGGGGTGCCCGACACAGGGTGCATGGTTTTCCGCAACCACCCCTTTATTCAATGGGAGCCTGTGTCCTCAGTCGGAACACGTGCTCCCATTGAAGTCAATGGGAGTCCGACCGAATGGTGTTCGGATACATCGTAATCTGTCTCATCGTACCTGAGTCGGTCCGAAAGATTTCCAACAAGGAGTCGGTCTGAATGCTTTCCAACGGACAACGCAATGAGGCCCTAAGTGTAGAATATGCAGGTAACAGCAACTTTGCATATGGAATAAAAAAAATCATTCTACATTCCAATAACAGAAGTTTCAGAACCCTACAATTTATTAATTGAAAGCCCCTATTACCAAACCAATAAACATAAACTAAGTCCCCTAATAGACTATTTAGAGGACACCTGGGTTGGAAGACTACATAGGTTTGGACATAGAAGACAACCAAAATTCCACATTCCATGGGGGAATGTGTAAAACAGTACCCTAATCCAGGAAGCAAAAACTAACATCGCCTTTTAAGGATGGCATAATGCTTTCCAATCCAAAATGGGAAGAACCCAACCTACCCTACAGGTCTAAGGACTGCATTTCCGACCAACATATTACGATGTCGGATGTGGACAGCCTTTCCAAATCGGTTGTTCAGACACGGATCGGCTGTCTGAACTACGACTTTTGGTGCCTGTAGCAGGTCCCCCTTCACCCGGTACCTTCCGAATGGGGCCCATGAGGGTACCCATATCACCCCTCTTTACAACCATGCACAGTGTGGCAGACACCATGGGGGTGTCAGTCGGACTTGCTGAATCCGATTAGGACGGGAACCATTTCGAGGCAGATTGGGTCAGAATGCTTTCCGACGGACACGATAATAGGCCCCTAAGACAAGAGCAATCTGTAATCCAACTATGTCCTAAATTAACAAAACAAACTGAAACAATGTATGAGCATTTATAATTCAAAGTAAGGCTCTACACAAAAACTAAGGGACTAGAATACCTAGAAAACCATTGCAAAATCCATACTCAAAATTCCCACACCTACATAAAAAACACCAATTTGTGAATTTCATTCCTAACAAAACCTTAAAATTACTTTAAAGATATAAAATATAAATAAAATGTCAAATAATATAATCATATAAAAAATTCTTTGAAATAATAAAAATATTATACTTCTTTAAAAATATAAAAAAAGATAGATTTCATCTAAAAACACAACAAACAGCCAAATATATAAAAATCCTACCGAAATCGAAAACAAATATAAACATATCATTAAAATAAATAGCAATAAAAAATGGATAAATAACATTTCCCTCCCACTATTGTTGTGTGGCGTTTAGAGCTCTGAGTGAATATTCCTGATTCATGCCCTCATATAGGTACAATTCACATTACCCTTATATAGGCATAGAAATCAATTCCTTATTTAGACATAGCCCATGTAGACCAAATACAGGCATGGCTACTTCCACCCGTACCAAACGTCACAACCGTTTCTTGGAAAATCGGCTTAAGCAGTTATGGAACTTCCCCTTGCTTGAATATGGATTTGTCCAAAAACTCATGTACTTTGCAAAGAACAACTATTCCCTAGGGGTTCTTTCCTGACGTTATTATGCCCAACTTTACGTCAAGCTATGGCATTCCTAAACACCTTCAAGGTATAAATATACCTTCACTTGCTATAGCAAACTACGGTGGTTCGGAGCAGTTCGACTATCTACTTGCCCGACACAGCTCGCTACAGCAAGTGCCGAAGGAAGCCGACCTTCCAGCTGACGCACTGATCAAGAGGCTGTCTTTCTCTCACCGAGAAACCAGCTCCGGTGTTTCCAAGTTCCCCTTGCGGGGTGTTGGGAAATCAAGTCCTGAGTCAAAGATACCAGACCTACTTCATTCTAAACCAAGGTATGGAGCTGATTAGAACCTAGAGAAACCTTTGGTATATTCTTGGCAAACACAACTAAACCTATGCTATACAATACTTACTTCTTCCCGCGTACTAGACTTAGGTTAGGTACACAGGGGTAGGCATATTTAGAAGCACCAGTTGAGTATTATTTATCAATGTTATTTATGTATGTATTTGTATATGGCTTAGAAACCATACAATGCTTTTAGAGTATTATTTTATAATACTATTCTGGCTGTACGAATTATACTTTGCAGTCTGCTTAACGATTGTAGCAGTTCACTTCTCTTGTATGAGAAAGAAGGCTGTTCAATAAACCTTTTTATTGAAAACGCCTGTCTCTCTATTTCTCTACAAACTCTGTTGAAATGAAGCATGCACGATTGACTGAGTGAAATACTTATCTACTGTTTCCGTGACTCTAGAGATATATTTCATATCCTTTGGAAACAAAGTTGTCATGTTTATGCGGTTGTCAGAAACTAATCCCTTCTTGTGAATTCGAGAAAGTTTCTAGTGACCTCTGAGCTAGCTGGCACTCACTATTACGTTTAGTATATTTGATAGAGACCTAGTTGTCCTAAGTCCTACATCTAATCTATATGATATATTATTCCAATGCGCAGAGCCTATTGGGAATATAGGAACTACACTACATGGCCCCCAACGTTTTGTAAGGCACTAATTTAAAGCTAGATACTAAAGTAATTCAGTCGTGCTTTTCTCAGAGACCCCTTTTTTCCCGTAAAATACTCCAATAGACGTCTGAAGTGGGTAAAGGGATAAAATATCCGCCATATCTGAGTAGGAAGAAAATCCTATGTATTAGTTTTTGGTTTGTTCAACATTGAAAGATACAGTGTTCCAAAAATATTGTGTACCTTATCTTTGTTTCCTTGAAAATTGGTCTGCAAACTTTAATTAAACAAAAATGACCGAAGAGGAAAACACCACAACCGGTGGAGCTACAGGCAGCAATGCCATACAAGCTTTAAACTTTTCCGGTTTCCAAGAGACTGACGAGGATGCTATAATCATCCCAGTAACTTTAAGAAAAGCCATCACTATGAAACTTATAAGAAATGGCCTATCAGCAAGAGGTGGTAGGGTAGTTATTGGGATAGAGGCAAATGAATAACCTCAGACAGAGGTATTCTATTCATGGGTATTCTTCCCTGAAGCAAATCCGGTATCAAAAGTGTTTCACTTCTACAAAGAAGATGAAGCTCCAGAGGAATACATTCCTTTCGAGGATTTTGAAATTCCACTAACATACCTAGAGCATGCGCTCTGGTTTAAAGGCGCCCTAAAACATACACATCACGTTACCAGGCTCGGTCCACTAGGTAGACCAAAAGCGACATGGCCGGTATTAGCCAGCTATAAACCTCATCCTGCCATTGGAAAGATGTCAGATGAGGAACTACTAGTTCAATTAAAAGAGCTAATTAAAATCCACAGACAATTGGGTCAATATTAGCTAATATTAAAGGTGAAGCAGCATCTGTGGCGATCTGCCAAAAGTTAAGAGAATTTGATGTAACTGAGCAACCATATGAACTGGCCAGAATAATTGAAAAATCCTATGAAGAATTGGGTAGAGACAGTTTGGGTGGTAAACCAGTGAAACCCCAACTGGCTGAAAGTCCTGAAAAGGTCTTTATTAAAAACACTCTCACTGCTCCCAAAAAGAAGTGGGGGAATACTAAACAGACTTCTAAAGAGAAACATTCTCAATTCAGAGGTAGGTCTCCTCAAAAGGTGCCCTCTGAAAACAGGTACAACCTCAGGAATAGGGATAATTTGAGAAAACCTGATAGATATCAAGATACTGATATTGTTCCACTTTTACCTTTCACACTTCCTCACAGAAATAGGAAAGAAGAGGATGATCAGAACAGAAAGAAGAACGTGTGAAGTCCAAAGACGATCCACACGTTCCAAAACATAGGAAAACTCAATTCACCAAAAAGAAGGTTGCAGGTCTAAAAATCAGACATGCCGAGGATTTTGTGGACACAACTCAAAAACAGGGAATGGGCTCAGACGATGTTTGACAGCTCAGCAGAAGTCACCATAGCTAACAAGAACTTGAAGGATCATCTGAAGACAGTGGACTTGAATGAGAACATCCAAGTTGAAACTGCAGATACCAGGGTTAGTGTTCCACATAAGTTATATGAAGTAACACGCAGGATGGAGGGGACATAACTAGAAAAATAAGAGCACTCATTTGGGAAAAGCTCTCTCCCGGGGTAAGACATACTTTTAGCTGAACAAGACTGGCCACCTGAATTTGTCAGGGAGTGCCTACATGGTGAAAACATCATTATGCCAGCTTTCTCCAATCATATTCCAATTTGCAAAAAATATACCTATGCCAGGAAATGGGCAGTAGCCCAGGCTCCTGCATTATAGAAAAATCATGTAGGATGGGATGAGGATTCTCCTCAACATAAAATCCAGTTAAAAACTCAACCAACTGTGCAAAGGCAGTACCCAGTTAAGCAAGAAGCTAAAAAAGAGGTCAGGGGGATATTAGATCAACTTGAATACCAAGGGGTGATTGAAACATGCATCTCGTCCATGAACAATCCTTTGTTTCCTGTCTCCAAACCAGACAATACATATCATCTAGTTTTGGATTACAGACATCTAAACTCTTGTTGCAAAACTTTTGCAGTACAAAATGCACATAGTGCAGCACTAATGAATAAAATTGTGCGTAAAAAATACAAAACCACATTAGATATTTCTAACTTTTTCTTCCGTCAAAACATTGCACCAGAAAGTAGGTACTTGACCACTTTCTCAATTATGGGGACACATCATCAATTCTGTCGTCTCCCCCAGGGATTCAAGAATTGTCAAGGGTTATTCTCAGGCAGAGTAACAGAGTTACTACAAACCTATGATGAAGATGCATTATCATATGTCGATGACATCTATCTAACAGACGATGACTTTGATAGGCACTTGAACAGAGTGAACACCATTATTTTGGGATTCGCCTCTGAAGGGTATAAATTAAATTTCAAGAAATCGAGAAATGCCCACCTCAATGTCCTTTTCCTAGGATACGAGTTATCAAGTGAAGGCAAAAGCCTAGCAGCAAACTTTTTAGAGAAATATGCACTGCTCCAACCTCCAAAAACGCTGAAAAAAGTTGATTCTAGGTTTCCTACATTTCAGAAGAACTTACATTCTAAACTACGTAGAAAGGGTTAAACCTCTCTACGAATTAATCAAACCAGATTTCAAACAAATTAATTGAACTCAAAACACACAGAAATTTTGCGTTCAGCCCAAACGGACATGTTGGCAACAAAAAATTTGCAAACATGCGTAAACATACGCAACTTAGTGATCCCAATCATCCCAGGAAGATGCAGATTCACATACTTAACCTTTAATGGGGGAGAAAAAGTACCAATAGCTTACAAATCTCACTTGTACACACAAGCAGAAATGAAATTCACCTCTACAGAAAAAATACTGACAGTGGTTCAAACTGCAGTAGCAAAAGAGAGAGCCCTCGCACAGGGTAAGTGCATAATGGTCATTACTCCTGTACCTGCCTTAGAGGCAGTGACAAAAGCGAGCATTCAGAATGCAAAGGCTTTACATCCGAGATGGATAAAATGGGTTAATTCTCTTGCTGCAACAGACGTTGAATACGTTTTTGACCCTTATTTGAAAACACAAACATTTCTACAATGTGAACATGAATGTCCTCTGCCTACTGAAATTCTGCCTCCAGAGCAGTATGAATGTATCATGTTTACTGACGGGTCAGCACAGCCCGCGATTGGGGATAAACAAGCTTATAGTGCTGCGTGCACGATCGTTAAAGGTCGCTGGTGAGATGTCAAATTCCGACCAATGGTCACTAAACTCCATCTCTAGGAGATTGTAGCGAGCTGAACTACAAGCATTCAAGATGGCGCTTGAAAATACTGATCGCGAATTCCCCACACTTATAGTGTGCGATTCATATTATTGCGTTCAATCTTATAATGAATACTTGCAGAACTGGATTGAAAACGGTTTGTATGTATGTATGTATGTATGCAGTACTTATATAGCGCAAAACTGTCACCCTAAGGGTATCCTGGTGCTGCAACTTAGCATGTAACAACCGCAAGCAATGGGCCAGACTATCAGTGGGAGGCATTGATCTCATTCTTAGGCAAAAGCCAGGTTTTCAGACTCTTTTTGAAACATAGCAGGGAAGTCACCTGTCTAATACTCTGGGGAAGATCGTTCCAGTGGGGTGGGGCCGCTATGCCAAAGGCCCTACCTCCCATCCTGAATTTCTTGAATTTAGCAGTTGTTACCAGATAGGCGCTCGAAGAGCGAAGATGTCTTACAGGCTTGTACCATGTGAATCTCTCGTGCATAGGGATTGGACACCTAACCATGTATCGCTCTGAACACCATGCACAGAGACTTGAAGCAGATTCTCTCCCTGATGGGGAGCCAATGAAGGTCTCTCAGAGCCAGAGTGGTGGAGGATCTGCATTGCCTGTTTAGTGCCAGCTTTGCCGCTATAGACTGGACTCTCAGCAACCCCTGTAGGATGTATTGGGGGGCTCCCAAATACAAGGAGTTACAGTAGACCAGCCTACATAGAATTATGCTCCTCAATACCGGGGGTCTTGTCTCCTCAGGCAACAGTGGAAGTATCTGGAAGTATCTGTCGCAGAGCCTTCAATAGAACAAAGCAGACGCTGACCGTTTTGTTGGCCTGTGACGCCATTTGGAGGTTGTCATCAATCAAGATTCCCAGGTTATGCACAGTCGTAACTAGAGCCAGAGGGTCATCCCCAGGAGTGAGTTTAAACTCTAGCGGCAAGTGCTGCACCCTTTTGGCTGTGGAGAAGTATACCACCTATGTCTTCCCCCGTTAAACTGCAAAGAATTTTCTCCGAGCCAGCCGGCAGTCTGGCGCCTGCATTCTTGAAAGGTATCCATAGTCACTGCCTCCTTCCCTTCTAAGAAGAACACCAATTGGGTGTCGTCAACATAGTTTACCAGGTCAATCCCGAATGATTTTATAATGGGGATCAGCGAATGTAGGTATATATTAAATAGAATGGGGCTTATTGCACCCCATGTCATGCCGAAGACTTAGCGGAGGCAAACGGGGACATGGTTACCACCTGATGTCTCTCTAACAGGTACGATTGCAGCCACTTCAGGGCTCGGCCTTTCACACCCATTTGCTCCAGCCTACCCAACAACACCTCATGGCTCACCGTGTCGAATGCGGCCGACATGTCTAGTAACACTAGAACAGATGAGTTACCATTGTCGGCACACATTCACAGATTATCCAGTATGGTGGCCAAGGCTGTTTCCGTCCCATGCTCTGGGCGAAACCCAACTGCTCCCTATCTAGCAGATTGTTCTCTTCAAGGTAACCTGATAATGACTTGCTGACCACCTTTTCCAGTATTTTTTTGGGATAGGGCAGAAGGGATATGGGTTTGTGAGGTCCAGAGAGGGTTTCTTAAGCAGGGGGCTACCACTGCCTGCTTCCAAGCCTCTGGTACCACCCCGTCTTCTAGAGATTTACAACAAATCTGTTGCATCCAAGGGAGTAGTTCTTGCCCATATTCCTTCAAGATCTTATGAGGGAGGGTGTCCAGAGGGGACCCAGATGAAAAGCTTTGAGCACAGCTGTAGAACAGCTCCTTGGTAAGGGGTAAAAGAATGTTCGAGAGATGTTCCACCCAAGGTTCCTCAGTCAGCGTCTGGGGTGGTTCCTCCCTGCAGCTACTAATACCTGGATCAAAGCCTCCAACAATTTTGGCGATCTTTTCCTCAAAGTGAGTGGCAATCTCATTGCATAGTTTCGGCGATGCGACCACTTTATTGCCCGAACAGGCAGCACTAGAGAGATCCCTTATGATGTTGAATAGGGCTTTTTTACTGTTTGGCGCATGTAAGATGGTTTTGGCAAAGAAGAGTGCTTTGGCGATAGTCTCTTTATATTGGGTCTGTGCTCCTTTCAGCACTTTCATATCTCCTTCTGAGTAACGCCTTCGCCACCTCCTCTCAGCCGGTCTACATGTGATTCGCAGAAGTTTCAGCTCCTCACTGTACCAGGGGGCTGATAGCTTCCTTTTATTCTTCATTTGTTTTATAGGGGCACATTTGTCCAGCGTATTTGTAATATGGTTACAGTAGGTTTGATAGTTCTTGTCCACCGGGTCATCAGAAACAAAGAAAGTCTGATTCGAGAATAATGAGTCTGGTCTACCTTTTAATAATTTCGCCCAGTCTCTTCCCTTGCGGTGGTCACCAAGCAGTTGTTGTTATTCGCTACCTTAGACAAAGTAATCCTAAAATGAATTAATGAGTGATCAGTCCAGCTTTGATACAATACACTGATTACCTCCGTCTCAGTCTGATTTGTAAACAGTAAGTCCAACATGTGACCTCCTATATGGGTGGGGTGTTGTACTAACTGATATAGACTGAGATTCTCACATGTTTGCCACAGGTCTCTCAGGTGGTTCCCTAAGGACCCGTTATCCCACAGATTAAAATCCCCTAGGAGCATCATTCTAGAATGTGTGAGGGACAGGGCAGAAGTCCTCATCCTGGGCTCCTCGCCCTCCGCCTGGGACGACTCCTGGTGGCCCCCCGCCCTGGGCACCGCACCCACACCGACAGACCACGCACGCAACCTGGGCTTCATCCTGGACTCCTCCCTCTCCATGACCAGACAAGTCAACGCCGTCTCCTCGTCATGCTTCAACATCCTGCGCATGCTACGGAAGATCTTCCGGTGGATCCCCACCGAGACCAGGAAGACGGTCACCCAGGCCCTCGTCACCAGCCGACTGGACTACGGCAACGCCCTCTACGCCGGAACCACCGCCAAGCTCCAGAAGAGACTCCAGCGGATCCAGAACGCCTCAGCCAGACTCATCCTCGACATCCCCCGACGCAGCCACATCTCCGGACATCTGAGAGACCTGCACTGGCTCCCCGTCAACAAGAGAATCACCTTCCGTCTCCTCACCCACGCACACAAAGCCCTACACGATCAAGGCCCGAGCTACCTCAACAACCGCATCAACTTCTACGCTCCCAAACGCCACCTCCGATCAGCCAGTCACGCCCTCGCCGCCGTCCCCCGCATCCGAAGAACGACAACAGGAGGAAGGTCCTTCTCCCACCTGGCCGCCAAGACCTGGAACTCCCTCCCTCCCGACCTGCGCCTGACCCAAGACCACCTCTCCTTCAGGAAGAAGCTCAAGACCTGGCTGTTCGAGCAGTAGCAGCACCCCCCCCCCCCAAGCGCCTTGAGACCCTCCGGGTAAGTAGTGCGCTCTATAAATGTCCTTGATTGAATGGTATCAGCCAGTTCTTGGTACTGAGTATCTAGGCCTGGAGGTCTATAAGAGACCATTCCAGTCAAAAACCTTCCCCTTGTCTCTTGAAGTGAGAAGCATAGTAACTCAATCCCAGCAACCTCTTCAACCTGTAATGGGGAAAAGTTTAATCTTTGTTTAAATATTACCCCAACTCCCTCTCCTCTTCCAGAGGCCCTGGGTTTATGATAAATCTTATAGCCATCTGGATAGGCGAAGCCTATCTCTACTAGGGAGTCATCGCTAGTCCATGTCTCTGTGAGAAATAATACCTTCACATCCATGTCTTCTAGCATGTTTGACACCTCCTGGTAGTGTTTTATCAGGGACCTACAATTAATCGATCCACACATAATGCAGCTCTGCCCTGTGACTGAGCTACTAGATGTTACCCCTCAGCAGCCCTCTCACTGATGCTGAGCAGTTCTTCCTTGGAGTAGTTTAGCCTACCGTAGCTAGCACGGGCAGCGTTGCTGGCGCTGAGCGCGGTCAGAGCGCGGACGGGCGCAGACGGGCTTGCCTTTGGCGCACCAGTGGAGCGCCCGCTGCACGCGCATTGCACGCTTGCATTGCCCCTCCTAAAATAGTCCGGCAAATGCAGTCGTCCAAATGCTAGAGCTCTAACCAAAATGGCACTAAGGTAATGTTCAAACAGATGGATTTGTGGCTGCCATAGGAGCGTCGACGTGTTTCAAAGTTATGTTCACATAACACCTTCTTTTTCAAGACAATGGTAGTGTTACTCTCGTTCTTCTTTTTTCAGTAAATATGAGGCGAAGGTAAATCAGTCTGCCCCAGAGTTATGTGGACTTTATAGTCCCAGAGGTATTTCCTATTAAGACGTTCTGGTTGGTCACTTTCCAATTCGATAAACTCTGTACAAACGTTGGGCGTCTGATGTAGACCAAATATAGGCATGGCTACTTCCACCCGTACCAAACGTCACAACGATTTCTTGGAAAATCACCTTAAGCAGTTAGGGAACTTCCCCTTGCTTGAATATTGATTTGTCCAAGAACTCATGTACTTTGCAAAGAACAACTATTCCCTAGGGGTTCTTTCCTGACATTATTATGCCTAACTTTACGTCAAGCTATGGCATTCCTAAACACCTTCAAGGTAAAAATGTACCTTCACTTGCTATAGCAAACTACGGTGGTTTGGAGCAGTTCGACTATCTACTTGCCCGACGCAGCTCGCTACAGCAAGTGCCGAAAGAAGCTAACCCTCCAGTTGACACACTGATCATGAGGCTGTCTTTCTCTCACTGAGAAATCAGCTCCAGTGTTTCCAAGCTCCCCTTGCGAGGGGTTGGGAAATCGAGTCCTGAGACAGAGATACCATACCTCCTTCATTCTAAACCATGGTATGGAGCTGATTAGAACCTAGAGAAACCTTTAGTAAATTTTTGGCAAAAACAACTAAACCTATGCTACACAATACTTACTTCTTCCCGCGTACTAGACTTAGGTTAGGTACATTGGGGTAGGCGTATTTAGAACCAGTTGAGTATTTTTAGTCAATGTTATTTATGTATGTATTTGTATAAGGCTTAGAAACCATACAATGCTTTTACAGTATTATTTTATAATACTATTCTCGCTGTACGCATTATACTTTGCAGTCTGTTTAACGATTGTAGCAGTTCACTACTCTCGTATGAGAAAGAAGACTGTTCAATAAACCTTTTTAATGAAAACGCCTGTCTCTCTATTTCTCTACAACCTCTGTTGAAACGAAGCATGCACGATTGACTGAGTAAAATACTTATCTATTGTTTCCACGACTCTAGAGAAATATTTCTTATTCTTGGGAAACAGAGTTGTCATGTTCATGCGGTTGTCAGAAACTAATCCCTTCTTGTGAATTCAAGAAAGTTTCTAGTGACCTCTGAGCTAGCTGGCACTCACTATTAAGTTTAGTATATTCGATAGAGACCTAGTCGACGTCTAATCTATATGATATATTATTGCAATGCACAGAGCCTATTGGGAATATATTGGAACTACACTACACTATAAATAATTTTAAATTACTTACTATTTAGTAGCTGAAGAATGTCATCCACAGAGCAAGTAAAAAATCCAGTGTTGTAGAAAATCCAAAATTTAAATGTAATTAACCCAAAAGAAATGGAAAAATACAACTGTCCAAAACATAATCCTCCAACACAATGTCCGTAGTGTAGAACCATAATAAAACAGAAAAATAGATTTAAACAATGAAACACTCCATGAAAACGCAAAAAATAAAGGGAAATGTAAAATATTTATCAGTGTACTCAAAACTAATACACATTTCCTTAACAAATAAAATAAAACCAAACCTTCTTCCAACGCCAAGTCTGCAATTAACAGTACCTGTAAAAAAACACAAATTCCTCCCACACAAACATGCAGTAATATTACTAAAAAACAAACAGAAACATACGTTCAATTCCTCAACACATACTACTCTACATATAACTAACACTCTAAAACATACGATAACACTGTACTTATGATGCACTAACCGTACTTCACATAAAATAACCTACTGGGTACACTATACAACAACAACCAAAAACACAACCTACAAACCCTACCTAGCTACCTTCTCCTACTTTTAATTTACCTTTAAAAAGATATTAAAATAAACTTACCTTGCAACGCAGCTTCCAACCGTGAGCTTCTCCCTTCAGAAACAACCAAAAAAGAACACTGATCGATTAAAAAATGCAAGTTACTGAAAACCAAAATGGCTGCTTACTTAAACTAAAAAAAATACTGCTCCACCTTGAACTCTATGTGAAATGAAAATCTACAATAAAAATGTATTAAAAAGACATATCAATGTTATAAATTGAAAAAAACAATTTTTTATCTTATGTTAAAAACAATATATACCAATAAATAATACAACACACATAGGATTTTTTACTATACATTAGAAATATTTTATATATTTTTGTTAAGAAAAATTATTATTTATAATTTATAAAAATATAAAAAAACGTTGTAATGTGTTGGAAAATAATATATTTTTACACAATGCTTTCCTAACTATGTAATGTTTGTTTCTTATACATTGAATAATGTTATATACATATATAATATTATTTAATATGCAAAATATTAAATATAAAACAAAAATAAAATATTACACAAAACGTTTACAAAATATATATTATATAATAATATACACTGTATATAATTATTTAATATATAATTAAAAATATTTATAACTGTTACAAAGTAAATATGTAATGAATATATATGCAAAAAGCTCCATTATTTTTTACATTTGAAAATGTTTTATGTTTCCAAACTTTTGCATTACAAACTGTAAAAACTGTTGAATAATTTTGTGTTAACATTTTTTTATTATTTATTTTAAAACATTTACAAATATGTTAGATTACAAAAAATAAAAAATCTATCATCTTCTTCCTTTATGAAAAATGCATACAAAATATTGTACATAAAATAAAGTGTATCTGTTGCTTTTCTCTTTTGTTCAATAAAGATACATTGAAAAATTACATGTAAATCTTTTTATTTATTTACTATATATTTCAATTTTCATATATTATAATTGCAACAAAAATAATTTACTAAAATTCAAAATGTGTTTTAAATTATTGTTTTAATAAAGATATATGATTTACTATTACCATTCCAACCTATATTAAGTCAGGGAAGGGTTGTACACTAAACATATATAATGTACTATTCCCACTCCAAACTACATTTAGGGCTTGATTCCGATGTCGGTCGGAATGGTTTCTGGCTGAATAAGATTCAGGAAATCCGACCAACCGATTGTGATTCTTCCGGATACCATTCGGTCGAACTCCCATTGACTTCTATGGGAGCCTTTGTTTGGACCGAATAGACAGGCTCCCATTTAAGAAAGGGGTGGTTGGGGAAAATCGTGTGCCCTGTGCCAGACACCCCTTGGTGCTTGCCCCGCTGCGCATGGTCTGAAAGGGGGATCCTTTGGGTACCCCCACGGGACCCATTTGGAAAGCTCTGGGTGAAGGGGGGCCTTCTATGGGGCCCCAAAGTCAGATTCCGACAGCCAATCAGTGTTGAACAAACCAATTCCGAAAGACTGTCTGAATCTGACATCGTGATCGCTCAGTCGGACACGCGTTCCGTAGACCTGTACGAGTCAGCTCCAAATGACTCGGTTCCTCTGAATGTCATCCGGTACCGACTCTGAAAGTCCGAACACTTTCCAAACATAATTGGTCGTTCAGAAAGCTTTTTGAATTGGTCGGAAAGATGGGTTCTGAATCTGATTCGGCATACCCGAATCGGATTTGAAGCCCTTCCGAATTACATTGTAGACCCCTAAGACAGGGAAGGTGCTGAACAGTAAACACAAATAATTTAATATTGCCACTCTAAATTACATTACGGGGCTGATTACGATCTCGTTTGGAAACTGTTCTGACCGAATCGGTCTGAGAATCATTTCCGAATGAATGCGGTTCTGCGAGTGCGACCGACTGGTTACGATGCTTCCTGACATCGTTCAGTTGAACTCGAATTGACTTCAATGGGCGCCTGTGTTCCGAACGAGAACATATACTCCTATTGAAAAAAGGGGTGGTTGGGGAAACCCTTGCACCCTGTGGCAGGCACCCCATGGTGCCTGCCACAATGTGCATGGTTGTGAAGAGGGGTCCCATTGGTACCCCCATGCAGCCGCGGGACGTGGAGGGAGTTACGGTGGGGCGGGGAGGGGGAGGGGCAGGGTGGAGGGACCTAAAAACTGGCATATGGATAATTGCAAGTAAGAGAAGAAACAATATGGTGAGGGAGGGCCTAAGGGAGTTTACAGACCAGACAAAGACACATTCCCTAACTGAATACATAAAACACAAAAGTGTCAGAGGGTCTAAAAAAGTCTATGTGTGGTTCATTAGACTGACAGAAGTAAGTGTCAACTCATCTAGTAAATGTGAAAATACATTGATGGATACCTGTGATTTCTAACAGGATACCCATCAGTCACCACTCGGAACCGCCCTTCATCATTTGGGATTCCTGTTCACAACTAGGTACACCACCGGTTTAAACTAAAGGTCAGATGGTTTAACCTTAAGAACACCTTGGTGGTGGCCCACGTGGTTCAGAGTGTCACAAACTACCCATCAATATGAAATGAGGGTGACTGATTTGCAGTGCTAGTGTAAAGGAATGTGATAAGTGAGTGAAACTTAAAAATGGGTGAGGGAGCATGGATGAGACTAGCTTTATTCTGTTCTATGCTCGATCCACCAATGTTAAAAAGAGCAGCATAAGTAGATTAAACAAATATCTACCTAGATGTAAATATGGTCAACATGTTTCAGCAATTTACAAAAGACTAAAGAGTCTATTGCTTTCATCAGGGCCGGAATATTAGTGAAAATGCTACTGCAAAGGGTGTCGTGAAATATTAAAAAGTAAAAAGTGACTACATCTTAACAGTACTGCGACATGAAAAAAGATCACCTGATTCTCTATGTGTGTTCTTTATTTGCAGACGTTATGTATGTCACTGCAAGGAAAAACAAACACAAACAAACGCAAGTAAAATGACCACATACATATAGACTTAGTAATGTGTAATTTATCCACATTTAACAATAAACCAGATTTAACTATAAACCAATGGTTTTAATGCAATACCCCAATGGATATGTGTTTTAACAACATGAAATGCGTAGATGTATTATTTTCATGTAGCAGTTTGTGCTCCATCTTACCCTAATTGTTGAAGCACATGGCCCCACCCCTCCTGGCAACGGCTCAGGGCTCGAGGGAAGCACCGCTCTGGTAGAAAGAAGCAAAAAGACAAAGACATGTCATTGCTTCATGGTCAAACAACAAAAAGCACATTGCTAAAGTACCCTGAGAGGAAAGTTGGCATGAGATTTTCGTTATGAAGGAACACCACGTGGCGTTCTTGTGGAGACATGGTCAAAAGCTAGTTTGCATCCTGGGTTGCTCTAATAATCGGCAGTGAGTTGGTATAAGCCATTATTAATAAGCGGAACCCAGGTATTTCTTTTTCATTCATGGTTGTTTGGATTAATTTTAACAACCCGTGAAGACAATTGTAAGGGCTGTATCTTCAATCTGAAAGGTATATTAGCACTCGTTGCTCATGAAAAGATGTCATAAATCTCTACGCGCATAGACTACATACGCCTTGATCTAAGAGCCATTCACAAGGGAGACGTTGTATATCCTAAGTTTCGCGCTTTAGAGAAAAAAGTACTTTCCAAGCTGAACTCGGTGTAGTACGCGGCTCACCTCTCCGTCGGTACTCCTTCGCCACCATCTGAACCAGTTGGGGAGGTGCCGAACAGGGGAAGAGGCTGCCGTTAAGAGCTGTGTGCTGATTGGTTCGCTACCGGCCATGTGATCGGAGCCACCTATAGGGGTGCCCGTTGTTTTAAGATTTCAGAAACTGTTCGTTATTGGTAGTTAGATGGTCATGTGAGCAAGCCTACCTCTGTAATCAAGTTGTTTATTTGCCGACAAGAGCCGTGTCGACGGTTGCTAAGAAACAATGCCCAGACTACAGTTGAGACAGTATCTTTATCGATACTTTCATTGATACTGAAAACCGAGTGTTGTTAACGTGTAAAATGTCTGTTCTGTTCTGCTACTTAGACAAGAGGGCAGATATTTGATTGTCTACATTTTACATTGAAAACGAGAAATCACTTATCTCATCTTGATTTCCTCATATCCCAAAATGACATAGGGGGCAAACCTATAACGTCTTTACAAGACAGACCAAAGTATATTGTCATTAAGCCCACCTTTATTGGTTCCCAATTTGAACACCCATTTCTGTTCCTTGCGTAAGAGAAAGTTGGTATGGTCTGTAATGTGGGGAGGAATATATGGTTGTTCGAGTACAGTCCAAATAAACGCAGTTGGAGCATGTTGTTTCTCCAAAAAATGATTGGTGAGTTTAGTTGCCTGTCTCTTGCAACGAATCATGCTTTTATGCTCGGAAATTTGTATCTTAATTTTCCGAGTCGTCATTCCCACATACTTCAGGCCGCAAGGGCAGGTTATGAGATAAATCAGCTTCTCGCTGTTACAGTTCGTAAATTTGTTTTGTTTCCAGGGTCTGTTAGTGCCAATATCAATTTCAGTTGTCTTTGATGTTTGGGGGCAAGCTTGGCACGAACCACATGGGTGGTGGCCTACTACAGGTGGAAGGTCCCATATCGTGCCAAGAGCCCTTGGCAGTCTGTTGTAAGGTCTGGTATGGACAATACGATCTTTCAAGTTGGGACCTCTCTTAAAGGAAAAAAGTGGTGCTTCAATGGTCTCTTGTCCTGTATTCAATATGGACCAGTGTTTCTTTATTATTTTTTGGATTTGGTTGGACAGTAAGGCTTTAGCATGTACGTTGTAGCCTTCCTTCGTGGAGCAATTTCTATGTACCCTTAGGAACTGCCCGTAAGTCTCTGAGAGAGAATCTGCCCTATGGGCAGTTCCTAAGGGTACATAGAAATTGCTCCACGAAGGAAGGCTACAACGTACATGCTAAAGCCTTACAACATCAGCTTCACTGTAGGAAATACCCACCAAACCTAGTGAAAAAATCAATGAAGCGGGCAAAAAACAACAATAAATTGGCTCTCTTGGAACCTTCAGTATCAAAGGAGATTTCGAACATATTAACCTGTGTTAGCACGTTTGGGACACTGTCCAACCAAATCCAAAAAATAATAAAGAAACACTGGTCCATATTGAATACAGGACAAGAGACCATTGAAGCACCACTTTTTTCCTTTAAGAGAGGTCCCAACTTGAAAGATCGTATTGTCCATACCAGACCTTACAACAGATTGCCAAGGGCTCTTGGCACGATATGGGACCTTCCACCTGTAGTAGGCCACCACCCATGTGGTTCGTGCCAAGCTTGCCCCCAAACATCAAAGACAACTGAAATTGATATTGGCACTAACAGACCCTGGAAACAAAACAAATTTATGAACTGTAACAGCGAGAAGCTGATTTATCTCATAACCTGCCCTTGCGGCCTGAAGTATGTGGGAATGACGACTCGGAAAATTAAGATACGAATTTCCGAGCATAAAAGCATGATTCGTTGCAAGAGACAGGCAACTAAACTCACCAATCATTTTTTGGAGAAACAACATGCTCCAACTGCGTTTATTTGGACTGTACTCGAACAACCATATATTCCTCCCCACATTACAGACCATACCAACTTTCTCTTACGCAAGGAACAGAAATGGGTGTTCAAATTGGGAACCAATAAAGGTGGGCTTAATGACAATATACCTTGGTCTGTCTTGTAAAGACGTTATAGGTTTGCCCCCTATGTCATTTTGGGATATGAGGAACTCAAGATGAGATAAGTGATTTCTCGTTTTCAGTGTAAAATGTAGACAATCAAATATCTGCCCTCTTGTCTAAGTAGCAGAACAGAACAGACATTTTACATGTTAACAACACTCGGTTTTCAGTATCAATGAAAGTATCGATAAAGATACTGTCTCAACTGTAGTCTGGGCATTGTTTCTTAGCAACCGTCGACACGGCTCTTGTCGGCAAATAAACAACTTGATTACAGAGGTAGGCTTGCTCACATGACCATCTAACTACCAATAACGAACAGTTTCTGAAATCTTAAAACAACGGGCACCCCTATAGGTGGCTCCGATCACATGGCCGGTAGCGAACCAATCAGCACACAGCTCTTAACTGCAGCCTCTTCCCCTGTTCGGCACCTCCCCAACTGGTTCAGATGGTGGCGAAGGAGTACCGACGGAGAGGTGAGCCGCGTACTACACCGAGTTCAGCTTGGAAAGTACTTTTTTCTCTAAAGCGCGAAACTTAGGATATACAACGTCTCCCTTGTGAATGGCTCTTAAATCAAGGCGTATGTAGTCTATGCGCGTAGAGATTTATGACATCTTTTCATGAGCAACGAGTGCTAATATACCTTTCAGATTGAAGATACAGCACTTACAATTGTCTTCACGGGTTGTTAAAATTAATCCAAACAACCATGAATGAAAAAGAAATACCTGGGTTCCGCTTATTAATAATGGCTTATACCAACTCACTGCCGATTATTAGAGCAACCCAGGATGCGAACTAGCTTTTGACCATGCCTCCACAAGAACGCCACATGGTGTTCCTTCATAACGAAAATCTCATGCCAACTTTCCTCTCAGGGTACTTTTTCAATGTGCTTTTTGTTGTTTGACCATGAAGCAATGACATGTCTTTGTCTTTTTGCTTCTTTCTACCAGAGCGGTGCTTCCCTCGAGTCCTGAGCCGTTGCCAGGCGGGGTGGGGCCATGTGCTTCAACAATTAGGGTAAGATGGAGCACAAACTGCTACATGAAAATAATACAGCTAAGCATTTCATGTTGTTAAAACACATATCCATTGGGGTATTGCATTAAAACCATTGGTTTATAGTTAAATCTGGTTTATTGTTAAATGTGGATAAATTACACATTACTAAGTCTATATGTATGTGGTCATTTTACTTGCGTTTGTTTGTGTTTGTTTTTCCTTGCAGTGACATACATAACGTCTGCAAATAAAGAACACACCTAGAGAATCAGGTGATCTTTTTTCATGTCGCAGTACTGTTAAGATGTAGTCACTTTTTAATTTTTAATATTTCACGACACCCTTTGCAGTAGCATTTTCACTAATATTCCGGTCCTGATGAAAGCAATAGACTCTTTAGTCTTTTGTAAATTGCTGAAACATGTTGACCATATTTACATCTAGGTAGATATTTGTTTAATCTACTTATGCTGCTCTTTTTAACATTGGTGGAGCGAGCATAGAACAGAATAAAGCTAGTCTCATCCATGCTCCCTCACCCATTTTTAAGTTTCACTCACTTATCACATTCCTTTACACTAGCACTGCAAATCAGTCACCCTCGTTTCATATTGATGGGTAGTTTGTGACACTCTGAACCACGTAGGCCACCACCAAGGTGTTCTTAAGGTTAAACCATCTGACCTTTAGTTTAAACCGGTGGTGTACCTAGTTGTGAACAGGAATCCCAAATGATGAAGGGCGGTTCCGAGTGGTGACTGATGGGTATCCTGTTAGAAATCACAGGTATCCATCAATGTATTTTCACATTTACTAGATGAGTTGACACTTACTTCTGTCAGTCTAATGAACCACACATAGACTTTTTTAGACCCTCTGACACTTTTGTGTTTTATGTAATTGCAAGTAAGTACACAATTTAATTAATAAAACGAAATTCGTAGCGCGCACAGCATCGCATTTTGCGATGCAGTGCGCGCTACGAAATTCGTTTTAATAATTACATTGTGTACTTACCTGCAATTATCCATATGCCGGTTTTTAGGTCCCTCCACCCGGCCCCTCCCCCTCCCCGCCTCCCTGCCCCACCGTAACTCCCTCCACGGCCCGCGGCTGCCCCCATCGGACCAATTAGGAAGGCCCCGGGTGAAGTGGGGCCTGCTATGGGCCCCCAAAGTCAGATTCCGACAGCCGCCCGGCTGTCCGTATCAGTCATCATAATCGCTCATTCGGAAACCGTGTCCATAGAGCTGTACGAATCGGCACTGTAGAACTCAGTCTGTCTGAATTTAATCCGGAACTTATTCAGACAGCCTGAACAGTTTCCTTACATCATAATTGGTCCTCCTGAAAGGTGTCTGATTCGTCAGAAATATAGGTTCCGAATCAGATTCGCCAAATCTAAATCCCATTCAAAGCCTTTCCAGATGGCATCACAGGCCCCATTCGGAAGGCTCTGGGTGTAGGGGGGTCTGCTATGGGTCCCCAAAGTCGGATTCCTACAGCCGATCCGTGTTGGAAACAACCGAGTCGGAAAGACTGTCGGAAACACAGTCCATAGACCTGTACGAGTCATCTCCGAATGACTCGGTTACTCCAAACGCCGTTCGGAACCGAGTCGGAAAGCCCGAGACCTTTCCGACTATCGTAATTGGTAGGTCGGAAGGCTTTCCGAATCAGTCCGAAAGGCAGGCTCTGAATAGTATTCGAACAACCCAAATGCCATTCGGAGCCTTCCAGAACAACATTGTAATCGGTCCCTAAGTCAGGTAAATTGCTGAACACTTCACATATATATTTTACTATTCCCACTCCAAACTACATTAACTCAGGGAAGGTGCTGGACACTAAACATATTTAACCCCTTCGCCGCTGGGCTAATTCCTCCATGGCGCTAGGGGGTGGGGGGCCGGGCACAGCACCACGGTGCTTGTCAAGAGCTCGGCTCATCACCCTGCACGGTGGCGCTGTGCTCATGACGAGCTGAGCTCATCATGACCACGCCCGTTTCCACAGAATGTTCAGCACAGCAGGGGAATTATCCCGCGTGTGAGCGCCGTGGCGTTCATGATGAGCTCAGCTCGTCATGAGCACAGCGCCACTGTGCCTCATGACGAGCTGAGCTCGTCAAGAGCACGCAAGGTGATAATTTACTATTACCACTTCAAACTACATTACATTCCAAACCTTCCTACACATTTAACATTTCTAAATCTATAACACCATACCAATATACCTTACGCTTAACCCCAAAACACTATGTTAAAACAAGTAAAATAATATTTGAAACATAAATAACAATTCAATCAAATAATTAATAAACATTACACATATATAATTTTGTATTATTACAACAGAAAATGATTATATAAAATCTTCTTTAATTTAACAATTTAAATTTAATAAAACAAAAACAATTTTACTACCAAATATTTGTTATTCACTATTTTGTTATGTTTCTTCAATAATTATTATATTTTATTAAAATTAAATGTACCCTTTTTTATTACTTGGAAAACCTTTTTTGTGAACAAAATTTATTTAAAATACTTTTCTGTTTTTTAAAATTTTCAATAAGTGAAGCAAATATTGAAATATTTTTTTTATCATAATAAAACAATGTGTAAAGAATATAACACAGAAAAACCCAAAATATAATTCTTTTTTTTATTTCAAATTTAAATATCAACATTACTAAAATAATCTAAGACAAATGTATTCACCGTTAATTTTCTAATTAAAATATAAACAGTAATATACATTTTTTCACTTTTTAATAATAACAAATCCCAATATTTAAAAAATAATAATAATTTAAACATTTACTGCAAAACCCAAAACCTAAACAAATTAAAAACTCAAAAATATTGAACTATTTTCTACAAAATGTTCATTTTAAATTAACGCAAACTCTTCTGGAAAAATAATGAAAACACCAAAAACATAACATCAAACTAAATAATAAATAAACACAACAAAATTCTAAAATGTATAAATGTTTTTAAAATAAAATGCAAATAAACAAAAAAGTTATTTAAAATTTCGTTTTTCAAAGGTTTTTTTTTATTAATCTCGGAAACAATATACCCTATAAACCCCAACTAAGGGGCCAATTACTATATGGTAGTAAACGGCTCCAACCCTCGGTTAGAGCCATTCCTATGGCATAGTAATCAGCTGTTCGGATTTATTTCCGACTGATCCATTTGGATGGAGTTGGTCGAAAAGGAATCCGAACTGGCTTCCGATGGGCTCGTAGACCCCGTCAGCCATGCGGAAAGCCTCCATTAATCCCAAGGGATTACAATGTCGCATTCTGGCAGTCTTTCTGAGCCGACCTTTCCAACACAGAATGGCTGTCGGAAGTCAGAAGTAAACAAGAAATATATCAAAATTATTGAAATATTTAAAAAAATATATAAAAGATATATTACTGCACTAAAAAATAAAACAAAAAAATTAAATTATATTACATTAAAATAATGATTTTTTAACAACAACATTTTCCACATCGATATTTCTAATATCGATATCCAATACAACACCTAAATGAGATATTCTTGACCTCGATATTAGATACCACAATATTTTCAAAAAACGATATTTAAAACAAAATATTTATCTACCACGATATTTTAACTTCGATATTCTGTCTAAATAACATTCAACAACTATGGGGTTCATTACGATGCGATGGTCGGAGCCCTCCTGCCAGCATTGTAATCACTGGTTCAGATTCCCTTCCGACTGAGCCATTTCATCTGGATCATTATGAAGGGAATCCGAACCAGTCTTCCGAATGGATTTCGACGGACTCGAGCCCATCCGCCATTTGGAAGGCCCACAGTAATGCCCCAGCTGCCTCTTTCCGGCCGAGGGATTACAATGGCAGTTTCCCACTGACTTTTTGTGCCAGGCTTTCGGCATCGTAATCGGCCCGTATGAGTGACACTTTCTCGCAAGCAAAATCAAGCAATAAAGACAGGGGAAACAAATACATATCAGAAATTACACCCATTTGAGCAACGAGAAACTCTAGAATAATTTTAAACTGCTGCAATGCACCAGAAATCAAAGGGCACTAACCCAGTGCCCAGTTGACTTATGCTCATGATCATGACACACTAAAAGTACATAAATTAAGGACTGGAGAAGGTACTAGTGACACTTATTAGTCTGTAGCTAGCAGCACGTGGCTGGACAGACTATAAACCAAACACTGCAGTGACTGTGTTTATTTCTTATATCACTTTGACCACCATAACTGAAACAAAAGACATGGAATTCACAATCACGTGGATTTGATTGAAGTCCCAAGACATTACCCCAATTACTGAGCGCCTTCCACTCAAACATCCACCTATCAGCAAGTAACAAGAGACCATTCCAAATGCGAACGCTGAAGTATTCAAAACAACATAAGACAAAGGTAAGCCTACCATGTGAATAAGTACTCAGTCAGTAGTACACAATTTCCATTGTTTTGTTTTTATCTTTTACAGGAGATGTGACCTTGTGGCTAAGAGGTGGATCCTAGAACAAAGCCACCGAAGTCCCTTCGCGTGTTTCCCCACTTGAGAAAATTGTTTTCTTGGGCAAATCACTTTGCCTTTCTGCACCTCAGTCCGCTTTTTCAACATAAATATTGGTTTCTGCTTAGTAACATGGCAAATACTGGCTGGTGTTAAGCGCTACACACCAGAAATCTGTACGTGTTCTCTCTCGTTTTCCTGATCTCTGTGGATTTTCCTTCTAACAGAAATGTTTGTCTTCGGTCTTTGTTTCGACGTTTTGACAGGCGAGCACGTTCCTTTCCCACACAATACAAACATGTTCCTTTGCATTTCTGTTGTCCTGACACTGGCGATGTACTCAGATCTGAACAGGCTGAGCGCTGGGAGCCACAATGACACTTGACTCCTGTCGCTCTTCATTGGACGGTTGTTGGAAGTACACGAGCGTTTGTGTTTTTTTTACGCTCTTGAAGTATTATGTTTCCTTGCTACGCAGATGTCACGGTTCCGGCAATCTATTTTTCTGTGAAGAGGCACGTGCTAGAGGCGTCCTCTTTTATTCCTTCCTTTTCCCCGTGAATAGAGACGCCACAGCGCGGGCGCGGGGGAGAAACAGGAGACGGAAAAGAAGGGAAGGGAAATAATACACGGTGACGGAACTGTAAATTAGCGGAGTCAACGCAGCAGCATAATGGGAAATCAGCGACATAATTTCCTTGGTCAAATAAAAAAAGTGGGTTGGGGTCTTGTGAGAATTTTTAGCGCATTGAAAAAGGATGGATGCTGAGGACGGGAAGTTATTAGAACACCTCACACAGACACACACTGCATTATACTTTCTACATTACTGGCGTAATTCGGTGGTAATGCATTGCCTCTCCATCCAAAAAGGAACACTAGTCCTTCTATTTTCCTCTTTAAAGACTGAGGTGAAGAGGAACTCTCAAACATGGGAGAGAGGAGAGCGAGGAGAGCTTAGAGAGCAGTTCCAAACCCAGAGTACCTTAGCCTCACCACTGAGGCACAAGTTTAAGGAGTTCTGAATGTTTTTTTGTGATGGTGGGTTCACAGATCCAGTACTGCATTTGTAATATGTCAAGTGCCGGGCACAAACTTTAGATCAGAAGCCCTCGGGCACAATCGAGGGTCAGGGTGCCAAATGCTAAAGCCGCATATTCTTGATTCCACTTTAAGCCGCTCTAATCCACCGCCAGATACCCCATGCCAGAGACCAGTCTATATCACTCTTGGATGTTACCTTTCATCCCTACTTTCTCACTATGTCGCTGTTTTTCCATCTTTTCCTCCTCCTTCTTTACCCCTTTTGTTTTTGTCTCTCTCTTGCTGTGGCTCAAAGTTTTTTGAGGAAAAGTAAGTGATAGCCCCCAAAAAGGACTGCCGGTGGGTCCCACTTGTAACCACTGGCTCAAATACCCCCAAAAGACTTGGCCAAAAAGCTCAGAGATCAACTAACCCATTTCACAAATTTACAGGTGGCAGTAACTGGGGGGCGGGGGTGGGGGGGGGGAGGCAGAGGAGTGATCATACAGGAGAATCAAGACGGAGGTTAAAAACTCCAAACAGTGTAAATTTGCTTTGAAGCACCAGCATTAAAAGTAATTCTTTAAGTATTGCTTTAAATTCACAAACGTGATAGCGCATCAAGGTTCTGTTTTTTGAGGTATTAGAAATTCAGGGGTACATTTCATTTCAATGTTCTGTGTGGAGATTCTGAGAACAGACGACTATTTACTCTGTGATGTGTGAAAATCTATGAAAATGTACAAGGAGACGCTGTTCGCCAAATACAGGAGGAATCAAAGTGTAGGAGAAAGGAACTGTCCATCTCTTTTCCGTACTCTTTGGGCCTAATGCAGCCTGCACAAGAGTGAATCTGAAGCAAACCAATACTACGCCGCAGGGGAACAGAAGCCGTGGCAGGAACATGTAAAATTAGATACAGCAAAAATAAACTAAAAAACACAGCATCTACCTGGCCGGATACTTACCCTCACAATGCATTGCTTCCAATGTGCGCTTGTGGGCTACTAAACGTGCTATTCAGTGGAGGTGATTGTAATCACATTGCTTTCAGTTTCAGCTACTGTCCTCATGTGATCTAAAAACACACATGGAACGCATTATAAAAAGTTCCCCACAGGCACAATGACCCCATAATCCACGTTTTCAGGCTTAATTTGCAGGCTTCAACAAATAAAGTCTAGCTCAAACGAATCGTTTTTTTTTATTTAAAAGGCATCAGGCTTGGTGCCACTCAGTGGCAGACCCTTAAATAAGGTTAAATGTTTTATGGTGAAAAAAAGTAATAATCCATCCCGTCCTTTCCATCGCTTAATTCCAGTGAGTTGATCATACTGAAAGCTGCTCATTAATTAGGGTCAATAAACTATGCCGATAGTCCTCCTGTATAAAACAAATCTGCACTTCTTATGTATCTCCATTTAATTATGCACGTACGTTGGGCGCGTACAGAAACAACAGAACGAGTACCAAAAAGGTAACTGTGTTAGTTAAAAAGTATATTTGCTCGCACCAATGCTTTAATTTGGCTGGTACTGTCCGGTACTGAGTACCGACACTTTTTTAGTTTGAGAGGGAGAGTACCTACACTTCTCAAGAGAGACGTAATTCTTTTAATTGTGGAGTACCTGCACTTTTCAGAAACAAGCAGGTACTCTGATACAGAGTACCTGCACTTCTATTTTTCCATTTCAAGCACTGGTTGTCAAAGTGAATCACACCACGTATGAAGAGATTTTGGAACAAGTGTTGAAACAGTAAAATTGATCTTGAGACCTGCAGTGGGTGAAAAAGAACTTTTACATCAAAGAGCACTGGCACTGCTGTATTAAGAGCCAGAGTTATGCTTAGTTAGCACCTACTCTAGCACCATCTCTAATATGCGCAGATGGGCCTATACTCTTTTACATGTTGATCTAGGATCTTTAACCGCTACAGCGCTACCGCGTTTTCCCGCGGTACGCGGGAATTTAAAAAATGGCTTGATCGTGACAAAGCCAGCTCGTCATCCGCGCACCGCAGGTAACGTTGATGACGAGCTGGCTTTGTCATCAGCATCGAAGGGGTTAAGGTATATTTTAAAATTGGAGACTTTTAGAAATGAGTCCTCGTAACATACTTTTAATAAGAATCTTAGTATTGCACTAAACCTGTCCTGTTGCACGATTGCACTTTTGAAATCTTGGACACCAGCACATTTGAAGCTTTTCTTAAATACCCTGACCCCAAGAATAAGTCATGACCTGGATGTAGACCACTGTTCCCTGTTAAAATACTTTGCACATCTAGTAGACAGCATAAAATATAACATTTTGCAACTATATATACGCTTTTCATTAGAACATTGGGTCTGGCGCACCCTAATTTTATTGCAATTGGGGATTCTTCCTTAAAAGGCCTATACTTCTAAATGGGATAATTGCAAAAGTACTACAGGGATCTGTGACGAATATGCCTCTTCACTCCGCATACCGTTATCCTGCATGCTGTCACAAGGCGGTCGAAACAACGACAACGCATACCATTACCCTGCAAGTCGTTACAATGACTTGCGGAGGGGGGGCGCTGGATGTTGCAATAGTAAAATTTACTATTCCAACTCCAGTCTGTGCGGACTGTAGGGAAGGTGTTGGATTTTAAATCCAACACCTTCTCCCCCCTCCGCAAGTCATTGTAACTTATCCCTCAAAGATATTGACTGACTGGGTGGTAGTGACAACAAATTATGGTCTGAATTTGAAGGATCTAGTATCACAGGGGTGGTGGGAGGGAACCCGGGAGTCTCCGCCGGTATTCTGTTAGATTGTCAGGCTGCAACTCCACACGACACACTGGTAGTTGGTACAAGGCACATAGGCACAGGTCATGAATTACCAATAAAATATAGCGTTCTCGATCCTGGTGTAGTGTCTTCAGCACCCGTAAGTTCAGGAGTATGTGCCCACCTCCCTTCTTGCACTCAGAGTGAAGATTTGCTAATAGTAGATAGCCCCAATGATGTGGAGGTTATAATTAGTACTGAGGAAGCGGGTATTAGTCCCCCAAAACCATACACGACCTTATCCTCCTGGAATATTGCGGTACTTCCATCAAGAATAACGTCCACAGAATGGTCCTCATATATTGAGGAATCCAATGTATGGTTATTCCAGGATATAACAAAATACAATATCCCAACAGGTAATATTCGTAAGGCAATTACTTTTGTATGCACGAAGCATTATATGAGCATGAATGAAGGAGACACTTATTCAAAAAACATATAAGTTGAAATTTATCTTGTATTTCGAAAAAGATTAATGGGCAGGGTCATATTCATACAATTGGGGCAGCACTGTGTGGAAAAAATCATACGACAACCAAATATGCACTTGGTGCTCAAATATGTACAAGTGGTCAGTGGCGACGCAAGTGATAGAGTGGACAGCGTGGACGGCACAAAGTGAACAAAGGTAAAAGTATTATACAGTGAGTGTCTCAATGAGTGACACAGTTGGAGTGACTTTACAGCTCAAATCACAATTTAAATAGAGCCACGATGATGAATGCGCCTGTAGTTGCGCTGTGGAGTCGACGACGTTTCGATCCTCAGTCAATTGGGACCGTCTTCAGGACATGGTTGTCTGAATTAAGGTGCTGCGGGACGAAAAGGACAGATGAGGGGAACAAAGGGGAGAGAAAAAGGCGCAAGGTGGGCCAAGTGAGTGATGGACAGGGGTGGTGCTGGGGTGGCAGGGAGCTTACAGGCTGAACAAGGGCACTGGGGCCCTGGGTAGAGAATGGTCAAAGGAGGATGCCGGGGCTGACAGGCGCACGTGAGAGGCAGGGGGCGAGACAGCAATTGCTGATGGGGCCAGAGGGTTCTAAGTTCCAAGGCTGAAGGTGGTGAATTTGACGCTGGCACACGCAGGTGGGGAGAAGTGTCAGGCACGGGGCCGTGCCTGACACTTCTCACCACCTGCATGTGCCAGCGCCGAATTTACCACCTCCAGCCTTGGAACTTAGAACCCTCTGGCCCCATCAGCAATTGCTGTCTCGCCCCCTGCCTCTCACGTGTGCCTGTCAGCCCCGGCATCCTCCTTTGACCATTCTCTACCCAGGGCCCCAGTGCCCTTGTTCAGCCTGTAAGCTCCCTGCCACCCCAGCACCACCCCTGTCTATCGCTCACTTGGCCCACCGTGCGCCTTTTTCTCTCCCCTTCGTTTCCCTCATCTGTCCTTTTCGTCCCGCAGCCCCTTAATTCAGACAACAATGTCCTGAAGACGGTCCCAATTGACTGAGGATCGAAACGTCGTCGACTCCACAGCGCAACTACAGGCGCATTCATCATCGTGGCTCTATTTAAATTGTAATTTGAGCTGTAAAGTCACTCCAATTGTGTCACTCATTGAGCCACTCACTGTATAATACTTTCACCTTTGTGCCATCCACGCTGCCCACTCTGTCACTTGCGTCGCCACTGACCACTTGTACATATTTGAGCACCAAGGGGCAGTTTACAATTACTGGCGCATCCCTGCAAATTAGCAGGGATGCGCCAGTAATTGTGCGCCGCAGCTCCGCCACCCATGATGCGCCGCATTTACAATGCGGCGCAGCATGGTACAAAAACGGCACAGATGCGTCACGCATCTGTGCCGTAAAGGCGGCGCATTGCTGGAGTTGCGTCGCAAGTGCGATACAGCTCCAGCAATGCTCTGGGGGGGCCTATTCTTCTAATGCTGCGTCAAGCCTTATGCCTGCTTCAAGCAGGCGCAGGGTTTTGACGCAACATTGGCCTAAAAGTGACTGAGTGAAATCTTGTAGATTTCACTCAGCCACTTTTAGGAGGCGTTCCTGCGCAGGAACGCTACCCCCTGCGCCGGAACGCCTCCTTATGGCGCAGGGCTTTACAATGTGACGCATCTCCCTGATGCGTCACGTTGTAAATACTCCGCACCATGTCGCATCTTTTGCGCTGCCGCTGCGTCACAAAAGTGACGCAACGGCGGTGTAAAAGAGGCGCAAGGGGCTTCTAAATCTGCCCCCAAGTGCATATTTGGTTGTCGTATGATTTTTTCTTATCAGTGCTGCCCTAATTGTATGAATGTGACCCTGCCCATTAATCTTTTTTGAAATACAAGATACATTTCAATTTATATGTTTTTGAATAAGTGTCTCCTTTATTCATGCTCATGTAATGCTTTGTGCATACAAAAGTAATTGCCTTATGAATATTACCTGTTGGGATATTGTATTTTGTTATACCTTTGAACCCTAATCCCGACTTGGTTTATGGGTCACACTCCTGTTACTCCCTACAACATGGTTATTCCAGGAGATGTGGTCTTTAGATAGAGTCTTCTATCCAGGTTACCTAAATTTTTCAAAACCAGCAACAAGAGGTACGAGGGGCTGACCAGTTGGAGGGCTGACCTGCTGGGTGAGACAATCTGAGGGGATCAGGGTGGATGAGCTTTCCATAGACAGCCCTGACATTATGGCCATAAGGGTTAGATCACATATAGGTCTTGACATTATGTTAGTTAATGTCTATTCTTGGGGTCACCCGGGTGGTAGGGGTTCAAGTGTTGTCACAGTTCTTGACAGTTATTTGGAAAATGTTGAAGTCATACGCAATTTGATTATTGCGGGTGACTTTAACTGCAGCTTTGAACCCCTGGACCCAGAAGATGGAAGGCCCAGTGAAGACGAGGATACGCTATAGGACATTCCCCAATTAGAACTACAACCTATTAGAAAATGGACCGTGGCCGCTTTAAAATTTAAGGGCCTCTGTCTGGAAAGGGGTTTGAGGGCTGCTAATGGGAGGATGCAGTCCAACAGGTTGGGTGCAAACACTTTCGATAATGGAAGAAAGTGTGGTTGTATAGACTACATCCTCATTAATGTCGAATTTTGGCCCCATGCAGTAGATATGGAGGTTCAGAGGAGGCCGGAAAGTGATCACAACGCGCTGGTCTTAAGAATCAATGATAGAAGTTTTTGCTGCTCTAAACAGTGGGAAGGTGATCTTGTCACTGAAGAGGTAATTATCACCAACGATCTGAGAAGAGTACAGTAGGGAAGAATTTGAATTTAATTTGAATTTAAAAACATTTATTGAGTGCACTTTTACCAAGCGGTTTCTTGGCGCTTTTCAGATTACGAACGGCCACAACAACAGGAGGGGACTAAGCAGCGAAAGCTCGGGAAAAAAGAAAAGTTTTGAGGTTCTTGCGGAACTCGATGTAGGAAGGAGAAGTGCGGAGTTGCACGGGGAGAGAGTTCCAGAAAGCTGGGGCAAGGACCGCAAATTTTGCTCCTCCGGCTTTCTTCTTTTTGAAACGGGGAGTGATCAGGAGTGCCATATGAGTGGAGCGAAGTTCTCTACCCGGCAAGTAGGGCTTGATGGCTGAGCATATAAACTCAGGAGCGGTGCCCATCCTGGCCTGAAAGGTGAGGCAGCCAAGTTTGAATAAGGCTCGCTCTCTCACAAGCAGCCAGTGTAATGCCTGCAGCAGAGGAGTAACCCGGTGAAATTTGGGCAGGCCATGGATCAGGCGAGCGGCCTGATTCTGCACTAGTTGCAGGCGGTGGATGGCGTAGGCCGGCGCGCCATTATAGATTATGTTACCATAATCAAGGCGCGAGAGCACCATTGCCATCACGATGACTTTTAATGCCGGGAGGGAGAAGAAGCGGGAGATCTTCCTAATTGTCCTGAGGGAAAAGATACAGGAGGACACCACTGAGCTAACTTGGGAGTGAACCGAAAGTTGTGAATTGAGTAGAAGAGCTAATAATGAGGGTGAACTGGCGCAGATGAGGGACATGGTCCTGTGGTCACTGTCCAAACTCTCCGACTGTGAGTCTAAGGAGGAGATAAATGTCATCCTACCGGGTATTCATGAAGAACTTTTTAAGAACTTGAAAAGGTTCTTCATTGAAAAAAGTCCTTGTAGTAAGTACAGACCCCTGAGGCCAAGTACTTGGTATAATAACGCATGCAGGAAGGCTTACAAGGCCCTTGTGAAGGCCATTAGATCTAGGGTACAGGATAATATTAAAAAGTCAGAGCAAACTATAAGGCAGCTCAGAAACAGGCGAAGAGAGAGTGGGATGAAGAGAGATGGCAGAACCTGGTATTGGCATGTAATGGGAGGAACATGGCTCAATTCTGGCACTTGGTCAAATGGGGGAATGGAATGCAGTCACAGAAAATCATGTTGTTCCAGAAAAGTGGGTGACGTTTTTTGAGGCACAGTTTAAGTCCACACATAGACGTGAGGAGCCCCCCAGATTATTCTAACAGAAGAACCACTGCATTTTACTAGCACTGAGGATGAGTCTGTGTTAAAAATAATCCTGAGTGGCAGGGCCCGGGGGCCCGACTGTATCCCTGCAGATTTATTCATACAGGATAAAGACTTATGGGTCCCATATTTAAAGCTTCTAGCTAATGCTATTGCAAATGGTGCCCCGCTTCCAGAAACCTAGTCTGGCGCAGAAATATTGCTGATCTACATGAAGGGGGACCAATCTGAACCAGGGAATTATAGACCGATAAGTCTTATAGACGCAGTTCAGAAGATCGTAGCCAACTAGTGCTAGTTCCCCGGAAGCTTGTTTCCTTCCCAGTGTAAGAATTGGCTTTTGTAGTCTGGTCTGCCCTGTTCCCATGATGCACTGGTCCAGGGACAGACTAATTTGCATACAGCCAGGTTCTGAAACTGGGATGGTGCAATGAGCTAAAAAACGGTGTTGGATCTAGCCCTGATCTCTTGACTGGGTGAGAGTACTCTGCTTAATTCAGAGACTCTGTCCATCACCACCCCTTGTTGTAAATAATTTTGTCCACCCCAAGCGTGGAAGGGTATACTCAGATGTGAGTCCCTTGCTCATTGCACCATCAGGATTCAAGCAAGCCGGGCCGAAGACGCCTGAAATGGCAGAAACCGGTCCCCGGAAGCTTGTTTCCTTCCCAGTGTAAGAATTGGCTTTTGTAGTCTGGTCTGCCCTGTTCCCATGATGCACTGGTCCAGGGACAGACTAATTTGCATACAGCCAGGTTCTGAAACTGGGATGGTGCAATGAGCTAAAAAACGGTGTTGGATCTAGCCCTGATCTCTTGACTGGGTGAGAGTACTCTGCTTAATTCAGAGACTCTGTCCATCACCACCCCTTGTTGTAAATAATTTTGTCCACCCCAAGCGTGGAAGGGTATACTCAGATGTGAGTCCCTTGCTCATTGCACCATCAGGATTCAAGCAAGCCGGGCCGAAGACGCCTGAAATGGCAGAAACCGGTCCCCGGAAGCTTGTTTCCTTCCCAGTGTAAGAATTGGCTTTTGTAGTCTGGTCTGCCCTGTTCCCATGATGCACTGGTCCAGGGACAGACTAATTTGCATACAGCCAGGTTCTGAAACTGGGATGGTGCAATGAGCTAAAAAACGGTGTTGGATCTAGCCCTGATCTCTTGACTGGGTGAGAGTACTCTGCTTAATTCAGAGACTCTGTCCATCACCACCCCTTGTTGTAAATAATTTTGTCCACCCTAAGCGTGGAAGGGTATACTCAGATATGAGTCCCTTGCTCATTGCACCATCAGGATTCAAGCAAGCCGGGCCGAAGACGCCTGAAATGGCAGAAACCGGTCCCCGGAAGCTTGTTTCCTTCCCAGTGTAAGAATTGGCTTTTGTAGTCTGGTCTGCCCTGTTCCCATGATGCACTGGTCCAGGGACAGACTAATTTGCATACAGCCAGGTTCTGAAACTGGGATGGTGCAATGAGCTAAAAAACGGTGTTGGATCTAGCCCTGATCTCTTGACTGGGTGAGAGTACTCTGCTTAATTCAGAGACTCTGTCCATCACCACCCCTTGTTGTAAATAATTTTGTCCACCCTAAGCGTGGAAGGGTATACTCAGATGTGAGTCCCTTGCTCATTGCACCATCAGGATTCAAGCAAGCCGGGCCAAAGACGCCTGAAATGGCAGAAACCGGTCCCCGGAAGCTTGTTTCCTTCCCAGTGTAAGAATTGGCTTTTGTAGTCTGGTCTGCCCTGTTCCCATGATGCACTGGTCCAGGGACAGACTAATTTGCATACAGCCAGGTTCTGAAACTGGGATGGTGCAATGAGCTAAAAAACGGTGTTGGATCTAGCCCTGATCTCTTGACTGGGTGAGAGTACTCTGCTTAATTCAGAGACTCTGTCCATCACCACCCCTTGTTGTAAATAATTTTGTCCACCCTAAGCGTGGAAGGGTATACTCAGATGTGAGTCCCTTGCTCATTGCACCATCAGGATTCAAGCAAGCCGGGCCGAAGACGCCTGAAATGGCAGAAACCGGTCCCCGGAAGCTTGTTTCCTTCCCAGTGTAAGAATTGGCTTTTGTAGTCTGGTCTGCCCTGTTCCCATGATGCACTGGTCCAGGGACAGACTAATTTGCATACAGCCAGGTTCTGAAACTGGGATGGTGCAATGAGCTAAAAAACGGTGTTGGATCTAGCCCTGATCTCTTGACTGGGTGAGAGTACTCTGCTTAATTCAGAGACTCTGTCCATCACCACCCCTTGTTGTAAATAATTTTGTCCACCCTAAGCGTGGAAGGGTATACTCAGATGTGAGTCCCTTGCTCATTGCACCATCAGGATTCAAGCAAGCCGGGCCAAAGACGCCTGAAATGGCAGAAACCGGTCCCCGGAAGCTTGTTTCCTTCCCAGTGTAAGAATTGGCTTTTGTAGTCTGGTCTGCCCTGTTCCCATGATGCACTGGTCCAGGGACAGACTAATTTGCATACAGCCAGGTTCTGAAACTGGGATGGTGCAATGAGCTAAAAAACGGTGTTGGATCTAGCCCTGATCTCTTGACTGGGTGAGAGTACTCTGCTTAATTCAGAGACTCTGTCCATCACCACCCCTTGTTGTAAATAATTTTGTCCACCCTAAGCGTGGAAGGGTATACTCAGATGTGAGTCCCTTGCTCATTGCACCATCAGGATTCAAGCAAGCCGGGCCGAAGACGCCTGAAATGGCAGAAACCGGTCCCCGGAAGCTTGTTTCCTTCCCAGTGTAAGAATTGGCTTTTGTAGTCTGGTCTGCCCTGTTCCCATGATGCACTGGTCCAGGGACAGACTAATTTGCATACAGCCAGGTTCTGAAACTGGGATGGTGCAATGAGCTAAAAAACGGTGTTGGATCTAGCCCTGATCTTTTGACTGGGTGAGAGTACTCTGCTTAATTCAGAGACTCTGTCCATCACCACCCCTTGTTGTAAATAATTTTGTCCACCCTAAGCGTGGAAGGGTATACTCAGATGTGAGTCCCTTGCTCATTGCACCATCAGGATTCAAGCAAGCCGGGCCGAAGACGCCTGAAATGGCAGAAACCGGTCCCCGGAAGCTTGTTTCCTTCCCAGTGTAAGAATTGGCTTTTGTAGTCTGGTCTGCCCTGTTCCCATGATGCACTGGTCCAGGGACAGACTAATTTGCATACAGCCAGGTTCTGAAACTGGGATGGTGCAATGAGCTAAAAAACGGTGTTGGATCTAGCCCTGATCTCTTGACTGGGTGAGAGTACTCTGCTTAATTCAGAGACTCTGTCCATCACCACCCCTTGTTGTAAATAATTTTGTCCACCCTAAGCGTGGAAGGGTATACTCAGATGTGAGTCCCTTGCTCATTGCACCATCAGGATTCAAGCAAGCCGGGCCGAAGACGCCTGAAATGGCAGAAACCGGTCCCCGGAAGCTTGTTTCCTTCCCAGTGTAAGAATTGGCTTTTGTAGTCTGGTCTGCCCTGTTCCCATGATGCACTGGTCCAGGGACAGACTAATTTGCATACAGCCAGGTTCTGAAACTGGGATGGTGCAATGAGCTAAAAAACGGTGTTGGATCTAGCCCTGATCTCTTGACTGGGTGAGAGTACTCTGCTTAATTCAGAGACTCTGTCCATCACCACCCCTTGTTGTAAATAATTTTGTCCACCCTAAGCGTGGAAGGGTATACTCAGATGTGAGTCCCTTGCTCATTGCACCATCAGGATTCAAGCAAGCCGGGCCGAAGACGCCTGAAATGGCAGAAACCGGTCCCCGGTAGCTTGTTTCCTTCCCAGTGTAAGAATTGGCTTTTGTAGTCTGGTCTGCCCTGTTCCCATGATGCACTGGTCCAGGGACAGACTAATTTGCATACAGCCAGGTTCTGAAACTGGGATGGTGCAATGAGCTAAAAAACGGTGTTGGATCTAGCCCTGATCTCTTGACTGGGTGAGAGTACTCTGCTTAATTCAGAGACTCTGTCCATCACCACCCCTTGTTGTAAACAACTAGTGCTAGGTAGCATACAGGGTTGGATGACCGAAACTGACATCCTAACACCACTACAGGCAGGGTTTCGGTCGCACACAAACACCCTCTACCAGGCCTTTAGGTTTGTATTAATTTACTGGAAGGAGGTGGTCATAGGTGGGGGCACATTCTATGCGGCCTTTGTGGACTTGAAATCCGCCTTTGACCTCGTTCCTCGGGGGAAATTGTGGAAGGCACTGCTGACAATGGGGATGCCTCCAGGTTTGGTGGCCATATAGGTTAAACTTCACGATGCAACTTACGCGTAGGTTCGTTGGGGTAAACCAGGAGAGACCACTGGGAGGTTTCCAATGGGGTTCGACAAGGTTGCGTGTTCCACCCACTTTGTTTTCCTCATTTATAAACGGGGTAGTGCATTACTTCCTATGTCATCCAACTGACGCCCCAATGTTAGCGGGCATGAAAATACCATTGCTCATGTTTGCAGACGACACCCTGCTTATATACAAGACGAGACAGGGGCTGCAGGCGGCACTGTCTCGTTTTGAGGTGTTTTGCCGCAAACATGAGCTAGTGGTTAATGTAGGGAAGACAAAGTTCATGGTGCTCCATAAATCTAAGACCATCAAAGCTAGTGTATATATAAATGGTGCTTTATTGGAGCAGAATGATGTGTTTACCTACTTGGGTGTTATATTTAGTAGCAAACTAAGTTGGAAGCCCCGAGTAGAGATGCTAGCATTAAAACATGCACAATTAGCTGGTGCCCTGCTTAAGGATCTCAGGTTCTCCCAAACAAAGCCTATCGCCCCCATATTAAACATTTACACAACTAAAATTAGCGCAGCTATATTATATGGTGCAGAGTTATGGGGCTTCGATAATTTATCCCCTCTTACCACAGCCCAAAACAAGTTTGCATGATCGATAGTTGGTCTTCTGCAATCTTCTCCTCTATTACCTCTTTACCTTGACTTGGGTTGTCACACCATTGAAGATGTAGCACTTTATAGACCTTTGTGATTCTGGAGGCGACTCTATTCTTCACCAGAGCTTTCTCTGTATGCCAAGGCCTTACTGGAAATGAGGGGTTTGAGCTGATTACATAAGATCCCATGGCTGAATAACATTATGTTGTTATTGTTCGAGATGGGGATGAGTAACCTATGGGAACATCCTGGGGCTATGGAATTTCCATCAAAGAAGACGTATAGAGCAGCCTACTGGGAAATTATTAATTAATTATTAAGGGAAATTTATAGAGCGCCTGGTTACGCACAGATGTCGTGTCCCCGCGCTGTGGCGAGTGGGGTTAGCAGAGTCGTGCCGCAAGGTCAGCTCGGCTTACTGTGTGTAAAGGTGGGTTTTTAATTTCTTCCTGAAGCCGAGTTCAGATGGATCCAGGCAAAGGTCCAGTGGCAAGGCGTTCCAGCTTTTCGCGGCCAGGTATCTGAAATACCTACCTCCCATGCGTGCCTTTTTTATCCTGGGGACCTTAAGTAGCCCTACACAGGAGGATCGCAAAGCACACGCAGGCGCGTACCGGGTGATCAGAGCCTGAAGGGGAGCTAGAGCCTTACCACCCAAGATGCGGTGGCATGTGCAAAGGGCCATAAATTCAACCCTGCCCCTTCACTGGAAGCCAGTGAAAGGCCTGAAGGGCTGCCTTGGATGCTGATCTCTTGGGGAATTTCAGAATCAGGCGAGCCGCTGCATTCTGCAGCACCTGGAGGCGGCTAATCACCTTACTGGTGGCTCCCAGATACAGCAGATTGCCATAATCCAGGCGCGATGTGACGAGGGCATGCACCAGCGTCCTGCGGGCTGACGTGGGGAGAAGATCTAATACCTTCCGCAGGCTTTTTAGGACGCTGAAGCAGACCCCCACCAAACGGCCTATCTGGGGTCCAAAAGACAGGTCTGCGTCAAGCCACACTCCCAGGTTCCTGGCTTCTTGACAGGGTATAGGGACCTCCCCTAGACATGATGGCCACCATGCCGATGACCAGACAGATGGGCTCCCCCCCACCACGAGCACCTCAGTCTTGTTGCCATTTAGCTTAAGACAGTTGGTGGACATCCAGGTAGCCAGTTCCTGCATGCAGGCCCTGAATCTGCCCACCGCAAGACCGGGCGCACGCGACAGGGAGATGACCAACTGCGTGTCATCTGCATAGGCCACTATGTGCAGACCATGGCTTTCGGCGATGGGCGCCACCGGGGAGACATAGAGATTAAATAAGGTTGGGCTCAGGGACGAGCCCTGAGGCACGCCCTGGCCCAGGCCAATCTCCCTAGAGTAACAATCTCCCTGGCGAACCTGAAAGCCTCTCCCTGTCAGGAAGGACTGGATCCATTCAAGTGCAGCTCCTGATATCCCACCATCATTCAGACACTGTAGCAAGGTGGTATGGGCTACAGTGTCGAATGCTGCACTTAGATCCAGTAGGATGAGAGCCATAGTCTGGCCCTCATCCACCCCCTGACGTAAGGTCTCCACTGGCATCAGAAGCGCAGATTCAGTCGAGTGGCGGGGACGGAAACCAAACTGGGTCTCGTGCAGGAGGGCAGCCTCTTCCACGAAATCCATCAGTTGTATGTTTACCGTTTTCTCCGCCACTTTAGCCAGGTATGGTAGGAGGGAGATTGGCCGGAGGTTCTCCAATTTTTCGAAGCTGATGTTAGGCTTCTTTTGAAGAGGTAGCACCACCACCTGTTTCCAATCTCTAGGCTCAGTCTTGGTCCTGAAGGAAACATCCAAAAGATGTCTGATGTATGGTTCCAGCAATGGCAAGCTATTGGCTAGCCGTTTAGGCATGGTGTGGTCCCGCGGGGAGCCTGACTTAACAGACCTACAGATCTTCAAGAGAGTCTCCAGGGATGGGGTGACAAAGTTGGTCAAGATGTGTCTATCCCCCCACTCCCTCGGAGTTTCCACAAACTCCGTCCCTACGGTAGGATGGCTAGGGAATGCCGAGTAAATTTTCGCTACATTTTCGGCAAAGAAGTCCGCAATCCTATTACAGGATTCCACTGAACAATCGTCTGGGGCAGTGGAGGGCATCCCGCTTGAAAGAGTTTTATATAGCAAAAACAGTTCCTTCGTGGAGTTCCCAGCTTCCATAATCCTAGTGGCATAATGTGCCGCCTTGGACTTCCTAATTAGCCCGTGATAGGCGTGCCTCTCAGTTAGATAAATCACCTTGGCATACGTGGCGAGAGCCCCTCGCCACTGCCTTTCAGCCAGCTTCAGTGCTGCTTTAGCAACTCGAAGCTCATCACTATACCATGGGGCTGTTTTTTGAGTGCGGCCACCCGATTTTATAAGGGAGAGTGGGGCCGTGCAGTCAAGTGCTTAGGTGATGCGTTTACAGAGGTTGGTATTAGCTGTATCCGCATCATCCCCCCCCAGGACTCCCCCCTCTAGTAAGTGCCGCACTGAATTAGCCTGGGAGAAGGTGGCCCATCTCCGCCTAGGGTGGTACAGTGGTGCTGGCTCTGGTAGTCTAATCCCCGGGATGCGTATGGAAAAAGGTACCAGGTGATGATCCGACCAGGGAATAGGAATGGGAGTCAGGGCGTCTACTTCCCCCCAGTTGACAAATATGGGGTCTAGCAAGTGGCCTAGTTGGTGAGTGGGGCCACTTACTATCTGATTCAACTGAAATGCCCCCAATGCCTGGTGGAAATCCATGGCTGCTTTGTTCGTGGGGTCATCTAGGTGCATGTTGAGGTCCCCCAGTACCAAGAACTTGTCCCTACGCAGCGCAGACTCAATAATGCCTTCTACCAGGCCCTCCCCAAACCTGGCCATGGGGCCAGGGGGTCTGTAGATCAAAAGAACCTTCAGCGTATAGCCGTAATTTACCTTAATGGTAAAGCTACCCGCCTCGCTATCCAGGACGGGGGAATAGTCTAAGTGGCACCGTAAGTGTTGCTTGGCTATAATAGCAATGCCCCCTCCTCTTCCGGTAGGCCTGTCCTGCCTAAGCATTGTATAGCATTCTGGTAACGCCTCCAGAGCGTCAGAGGTAGAGCACTCGTCTAACCAAGTCTCTGTGAGAAACACAAGATCCCACTGCTTCTCAGTGAGTAGATCGTAAAGATCCAACTTGTGTTTCCGCAGGGAGCGTACATTTAGCAGACCGCAGTGCAGGTTGTGGTGCTTACGACCCACATCCCTGTCCAAGTTGTAGGAAAAGTGGCAGTACTCACAGCCCATAATCTCCTCCACTCTCATACTGTGTAAACATGGGCTGGAGGTAGTACTGCGGAGAGCCATCAGCTCCCTTCTGCTCCATTGTAAGTGCCCCCCCCCCGTAGGGCATAGGGTCCGGCCCTGGCCCGCGTGCGATCGTGGACGGGCGCAGACGGGCTTGACTTAAGCGCGACTTCGGCGCGCCTTTGGCACGCCCGCTGCGCTCGTCCGCTGCGCTGCCGGAAAGGCATCCGCCTTTTATGCCCCACAGCGTGAGTGCCTCAGGAGCGCTAGACCGCTAACCGCCCCCCGCGCACCGGAAGTGGCAGTCTCGCCCTTCCTCGCCATCCGCGCAACGGTGCTAGTCACCGCGTCGGACCGGGGCGGGAAGGAGGGAACAAGAGATCAGCCCCAGGCGTTGGGTTCAGTCAGGTAAGCCAGCAGGTCTTTGCGCAGCAAGTTAAAAGGGAAGCCACAGTTGCTATCCCGTAAAAGCCCCTGTGCAAATATGGGATTTCAGCAGCAAAGTTAAAAACACGTTTAAAATGCACCAGCGCCGAGCACAGTGGCTGTAGACACTGCCACTGCCTACTCACCACCACGCGACCCGGCTCCTTCAGTGCCTTTTATGCCCCACAGCGTGAGTGCCTCAGGAGCACTAGACCGCTAACCGCCCCCCCGCGCACCGGAAGTGGCAGTCTCGACCTTCCTCGCCCTCCGCGTAACGGTGCTAGTCACCGCGTCGGACTGGGGCGGGAAGGAGGGAACAAGAGATCAGCCCCCGGCGTCGGGTTCAGTCAGGTAAGCCAGCAAGTCTTTGCGCAGCAAGTTAAAAGGGAAGCCACAGTCGCTATCCCGTAAAAGCCCCTGTGCAAATATGAGATTTCAGCAGCAAAGTTAAAAACACGTTTAAAATGCACCAGCGCCGAGCACAGTGGCTGTAGACACTGCCATTGCCTACTCGCCACTGCCTACTCACCAATGGTTGAAACCAAGAGATTCTCTTCCCATATAAGGCAGTCACTGTCGAGGGATTTCCTTGATATTAAGGGGCCCATTATGATGGCGGGCGGATTGCCCCCGCCAGACTGGCGGTGGCCACTGCCAGCCTGGCGGGGGCAATCCGCCCGCCATCCACTCACGTTTACCCCCCCACCATATTAGTATGGCGGGGGGGACCTCGGCGGACGGAAAGACCGTCCGCCGCTTTTCCGCCCCGTCGCCTTTCGGCCAGGGCGGAAAAGGAATAATATGGTGGCGGTGTCTATCAGACACCGCTAGTCATATTATCATGGGCATTTTTCAATGCCTTTCTGTGGCGGCAATGCCGCCACGGAAAGGCAGGCGGACTTCACGGGGGGTACCTGTGGTACCCCCCTGCATTTGCATATTTAAAGCGGCAGGCACAGCGCAGTGCCTGCCGCTTTGATTATGCAAATATAAAAGTGCTTTTTAAGCATTGTGGCGGGCGGTGCTGAGAGCACCGCCCGCCACAATGCTTAACATGCAGGATGTGCCCGCCACTGTGACGGGCACATCCTAATACCATCCCCGGGACCCCCGTCCTTATGGCGGGCGGTCCCGAATCCCGCTAGGATGACGGGCGGACTAAGTCCGCCCGTCATCATAATGACCCCCTAAGTGTGAGGTTGGTTTTGAAGGCTATTGGGATCTTATCACTAAGCCTCACGATCGGAAGCTCTACCGCCAGTTTTGAATAGGCACGCTGCCAATAAGATGCTTTACAAGCAAATGGAATCCCGCCAGAAGTGACAAGTGCATATTTTGTAAGGGACACAGTGAGAACATAGATCACCTTCTATTCACATGTCCTGCTTATCACTTACAGAGGATAAAATGGCTTAAACTGGTATACTTGTGTATGAATACAAGATTGGCGATGGTTGCAAGAAGAATTTTAAAATCAGATACCACGGCACTCATTGTGATTGGAGTGTCAAAGTTCTTGAGCCGGGCATGGGCCATTCATAACAAAAAGGGGGGGGTAATTTAGGCTATAGAGTATTGATGGACCCTACTTTGTTGGAGTATGAGTTATGATCTGCACCATCCTGTTACTGTAAGGCAGATAATCTGTTCTTTTTGAATGCTCTCGTTGTTGAAACGAAGACTACATGTCATTTCTACATATCAAATTCATATTTTAAAATCCCGTTTTAATATGTATACATATTTATTTATAAATTTATGTCGATCTGAAATAGTAGTTTTGTTTAACATTCACTTATTTATATGATGTATTTCAAGTGAAAGAGTATCTGTTTTAACTTTGGATGATCATGTCTTTTATGATGAATAATCGAAATAAAGACTTTATTGAATTGAATTGAATTGTAACTACTTGCGGGGTAATGGAATGCGTTGTCGAAGTTCTGGAGTATCTGAGCCGAGTTGAGGCAAAAGTGAAGGGCCTGATCTAAGACGGTCCAAGAGATCGAGGGTGCCTTGTCAGAGATATTCTTCTCCTGAGTGGACTTATCTTGCTACGGATGACAGCGAGGGCAAATTTTGGAGATTCTGGAATAATAGTGGATATTCATCTGAAACTTTCAGAAGTTGATCTGAACTTTCTTCTTACCTTTGAACTGCCTTACCCGACAAGACTGAGTGCCATGAGACTAAGGGGGTCATTAGGATGCTATCAATTAGGATGTGCCCGCCACAGTGGTGGGCACATCCTACATGTTTATCATTGTGGCGGGCGGTGCACTCAGCACCGCCCTCCACAATGATAAACATTTCAGCATGCATTTGCATATGCAAAGCGGCAGGCACCGCGCGGTGCCTGCCGCTTTGCATATGCAAATGTGGGGGGTACCTTAGGTACCCCCCATGTGCACCCCCAACACTGGCATCACCAGGGGGCCCCCGCAGCAATCAGAGCCTGCCTTTCCGTGGCGGCATTGCCGGCGCGGAAAGGCCCCTCAATTTAGCCATCGTAACATGGCTGGCGGTGTCCATTGGACACCGCCACCATATTAATCTATCACCGCCGCGGTCGCCGGTAAAGCGACGGACGGTCATTCCATCCGCCGCTGTCCCCTCCGCCATCCTAATCTGGCAGGGGGGAATCATGACATGGATGTCGGGCAGATTGCCTCCGCCAGGCCGGCGGTGGCCACCGCCAGCCTGCGGAGGCAATCCGCCCGACATCATAATGACCCCCCTAGTATGGATGGAAAATTCGTTCAGCTCGTGGAATTTGCAACTTTTTGACAATTTCCCGATCTGCGAATCACGCGAAATTGCCCAAAAATCCGCAATTCACGAGTTGGCGGATTTTTTTTCTTGTTCGCGCGTCAAAAATACAATCTTGCGCACGCGGCATTGACTTACCATGATTCTGCGTTCGCTGATGAGTTTTCCTCCCTGTTCGCGTGCGCTGCGAGATTTTGGTAGCTGGCCGAGAAACGCCGCGATCGCGAACACGTCATTGCGACCCGAAACAGGAAACTGCAAACCCAAACACGTCATTGCGACCTGAAACAGGAAAAAGGCATTGCGACCAGGCTGGTTAAGTGGTAACAACATGTTCGCAACCGTTGCGACCGCATGCACAAGTTCTCGTTCCCGAACTGGTAAAAAATCTCGCGAACTCGCAAAAAAAAAATTCGCAAGCTCGCGGAATTTGGGGGATTTTTGCGAATCGCGATTACGAATTTGCGCGAATTCGCATATCGCGAATTTGCAAATTCCGTCATGCTAACTTGAGACACCTAGTCCTGAACAAAGCTGAATTTCCCTATTTGGATTCAGGGAAAGTTCCTGTGCTTGTTGATGGACTAACAATATTTATATTAGAAATGCTCATTAATTAATTTGGTCCCTTTATCATTAAAGATGTTGAATGCACTTTGTTGAGTTGCTTAAGAAGATTACCTAGGCCAGAGTGGATGATGACCAACAATTAGGGTTGCCATCTGGAAGAATCTGGAGTAGGTCTAGGGAAGCCTCAGGAAGATTATACATACATTCGCTAATAAAGTTAATCACGTACCCCTGACATATGGTCTCCCTTACATCTTACTGCTGAGTCTTTCCAATGGAAATGCTCATTTCCAATACTACTATTTTAACAATGATTTAACAATTTCAGAAGTTATTTCAGAAGTTCCTTTATTCAAACACTTGAATAGGCATTCATATGCTCAGATTATGAAATTGCTAGTAGATAATTTGTCCTGATTAAAACGTTAGATTCTGCTTATGCACATAGATACAATTTTACCTGAGTTCTTACTAACATTGAAAAGAAGTTCTTAAACCAAGTAGAAGATGGGCATAGAGAAGTGAAGACTAATACAATGAAAGAGACACATTTTCCCATTTCGTCACTAGAAGAAAAGGATCATCAGGCAGCAAGGAACACTGGAGCATTGAGATTAGATTGGCAACACCAAGGAATGTTGTGTATACAGAATGATAACATTGAATTTGATAATATATTTTTAGGGAAGAGTGAATGTGATCCTACCTTTCAGATCAGAGGATCTCGGAAATTAGTTTTAGATTGTGGACATCTTGTGATTCCTAGAGTCTATTTTATTTGTGGTAAGAATGCTTATTTCAAGAAGCCTATTAAATGGCATGGCACATGTTATCTAGGAGTAGTATTTCCAAAGATCTATCATGTAGAACATTTTGATCATCTAGTTTGGGTAGAAAAATCTAGGTCAAAACGAGGAGTTCGTGCAGGAGAAATTGTGGGAGATATTGGTGCTAAAATACCAAATGTAGGGCTGATTCTGATTTACATTAAGATTAGAAAGTTATCTACTGTAGTCGATAGGCTATCCACTGATACTGCATGAGCTCAATTGCTTCTAAATATTGAAATGGTTGCTATTAGGGCTATGATTTTGCAGAATTGGTTTGCTTTAGATACTCTGATTGCAAAAGAAGATAGAGCCTGCCGGATGTTGAAAGTACAACAATGTTATACTTATATCCCAGATAAAAGTAGGAATTTACAGAAATATATAAAGAATATTACTGACATACAAATAGAATTTAGTGGATTGGCAACTGTAGTTGTTTGGGATTCAGTGGAAAACAGATAGTTTGCAAACTTGGAAAGTAGTACATTTGATTCCATCTTGAAGCCTCTGTTGATCATTGCTCTTTGTGCAGTGGTTGTTATACTGACAGTGAAGGTGTACTGGAGATATAAGGAAAAGAAAGGAATAGCCCAGAAAAGCAGATATAGAGATGGAGAAGAAGCAGAGTGATTATTACAATAAAATGGAATGTTTGGAGGAATTCAGACAAAAGGCAATGGCCACAACAAGGATTTAGATTGGTTCACCTGTTAAAAAATAAGATTAGGAGATTATGTGATGGCTTGAAACACCATTAGAGTAGGTATGGGAGCAGCATAATTTTGATTCTATCCTAAGATACTGTAGGAGTGCATCATAATCATGTGTAGTCAGCACTCAAATATATTCTGTGTGATTAATGTTACTAAGAAAAGGTGGTGTTTTGCATATTTACAGTACCCCACTTGAAAATAAATCAGACTTATAACTGTGTGCATAGAAACGTGAAATGAATGTCTGCGTAACATTTACATATTAATATTTCAGGAGACATTAACATGTAGACATGTCTCATTGTGAAGCTAATACATCAGAATGTGTATGTATATGCTAATGTTTAAACATTTATACGTGTAACAAGAAATTATATTGGTGTTGGTGTATTTGAAACAACATTTTCGTAAATCTTTGCAATTTATTCATGCATTACGAAGTTGCATTTTCTTTATATGTAGAAATGTGCACATATTTGAAACCCTGTGCACTGTTAAATTGACATGATTTTTGGGCCTTGAGAACCATTTCAGTACAAGCTCACATTTAGAGTCTAACATGTAATTCGTATTTAACATTCATAGTAGAGTGTATTTGCTTGTAATTTTGTTTCCACTGCAGGTGCAGACAAAGCCTTATTAATTAGAAAAGAAGGGTTTTTATCTTGGTTTGATAGCAAGGTATGAGAAGATGGATCTTGGCAAAGAGAAACACGGTAATGAGCAAGGAGGCGAGCTCTCGTGGAGGAGGAGAAGAATAGCCAAGGACAAATGAAGTAGCAATTTATCGATGTGGGAAAGGTGGTGCCAGTAAACAATTTGTGCTGGAATCAAGGAAAGTTACTGGAGGAGCATGTGTCTTATCTTGAGTGCAACTAATGTATTATGCTCTAAAGTAGCTAGGGACAGAGAGACATCTTAGGACTTCATGAGGTACAGACCCTCTGCATCTGTGTCTGCTTTGAGTGGCTTCCTGCTATTTGACCCTTGATTGGAGTTTCTTCTACTTAAGAATATGGCAGCTGACACCTTTCTATTTTCATCCTTATTCAATGCTTCTTAGTTTGGAGTTGTCCCTTTTAAGGCAGCGTAGGGAGAGATAGGGTGCTCATACTTACGTTTGAGAATCATTTGATGCAATTTAAGGCTTAATTTGTTTTCCTGATTACTTGCATTGTGATTATATAACTAGTTATTTGCTTTTATGATATAGGGTAAATCTCTGTAGGAGATTTGGACTCATTTTGTTTGTTCAGCATTTCCATATGATAATGATGAGGTTGATTTATATTGATCTGTTTCTAAATTTATAATCAATTCCTATTAATATCAGATTTAGTTGTTAAGTGGATTATTGTGTGCCCCAATTGATTACACTGTTTCCTCCCTCTTCCATCTCAAGCTGCTAAAAAGATCATCTAGTTGAATAGGGTTGTTTAAGTGGGCCCTAGCTCTCTCAGCTGTGAGTTTTCGAACTCCCATTGATGAGTGACGTTTCTGGCCTCATGAACTCAGACACTCGGAAACAGTCATGCCAGGTGTAGGAAATTAGCCTGTTGGGCTCTGCATTGTCCCTAAGTTCTACTTCATGTCATGAATCAGGAGTGTAATCTATTATGTGTATGAACCTTTTATGTATCAGCCTAAGTTTGTAATTGGGTAGAAGAGACGCCTTTTGTGTTGCGGTCCCTTCTTCCCATTCACATTGCACATAGCCTTAGCCCTTTCTTGACACCTTTGCTCAGCTCACATTCGCAGTGTGCAGGGTTGCTTGAGGGACATCTAGTCCCAGATGCTCGAGGGAGATCCAACCCAGGTCACTCAATAGAAATCTAGTGGGGCCACTTGAAGTGCAAGTATCTCAGTTCACTTGAGGGACATTCTACCGGGCCGCTCGAGGGACAACCAGCAGGGGCCACTGTAGGGACACCTAGCTCGGCTTGTTTAAAGGGCATCCATTTTGTGGCACTTAAGGGACATTCAGTCCAGACTGATCAAGACACATCCACAAGGTTCTTTTCAAGAGACATCCATTGTATGCCACTCAAGGGACATCAAGTACAGGCCACTTTAGGTTTCTCGGAAACGTAAGGAGAGGAGTCCTCTCTTTTTTACTACAAGTTATGGAATGCTGTGACTCGTGTATCCACAGAATTCTACTGCTGCAACTGGTACCTGTTAAACTCACATTTGCTTTTTTTGAGCTTGTGTCAATTTGTGTGCTCTTGACAACCGTTCGCTTCTTCCCCAGCCCCACTGGCATTTTAGATATACCATAAAATCTCCCATCTCCCTGTGGACCAGTCTGATTGACCTCTCCCATCCTTTAGGCACGCCCAGCACAGGGACGTTTTAAGGTAATGGCAAAATGGGTTGTGGTCCATAGCCCCAGTCTTTCAGGGGGCCCCTGACAGAGACAGCTCTGGTCCGCAGAGAGTCTTGCCCTGATGACCTATGGCATCTTCCTTTAATTTATTTTTAATGTGGGCGATGTGTGAGGGTCTATTAAAGACATTTTGCTGAAAAAGCTTGTGTTTATTTTCATGCAGCATCCATAAAAAACATTTCTTTTAGATCACAATAGGACCTCACATAGGGAGGGTTTCACGGACAATATTTGCAGTAATATTAGTGGGCTACTGCTGTGTTACAATATTGAAAATACACTACACTACCCCTGAAAATCACATGTAAACACATTTCGAATTTGGGCGATTGCTCCTGTGCACTGTCAGTGACTTGGCCAAAGAGGCCATGTGAAAAAGATGAAATTGTATCATAAATTCAAACCTGTTCTGAACATGGGCCCCAAAAATAGGTTTTGCCCTGGGTTCTAAAAATCCTAAAAATGTCCCTCCCAGGCAGTGTACTTTTGCTGTCATCTACTAATATTCCCCACTGACAGAGAGTGGCACTCTTAGAGCTCTGCCACGCAGTATTCCAGCTGAGATAATGTCTGTCCTTTTATTATTCATAAATTGAGGGTAAATGGAGTGTGCGAGCAGAAAAACATTTTCACCCAGGCTGTAGAAAATAACCAATGCAATTTAGCAGGTGGGAAGCATAATTTTAAAGGCCATAACAAAAAGCCATCAATTAAGTGCAAAAAATAAAAATAGTGAAAAAAGACAGGGAGCATAAAAAGAACTTTGTCACAGCAAAGCACAGGATGTACTTTGAAAGGGCTTCCCAGGGGAAAATGGCTGGCTTCAGCAGGACTTGTCATTCATGTCTAACATACTTAGGGCCTATTTACAAACCCTTTGTGCTGCTAGTACATCACTTTTTCCCATGTCAAAAGGGTAACGGGATCCTCCACTTGTTTTGGATCCTGCGCTTCAATGCAAATGAAAGCATCTCGTGGGCCCTCATAAGAAAACGACACACTGCAAAGTAACATGATTTTAAAGAGCACAAAGCATCTTTCAGAATTAAATTAAACTGCAAAGAATACCCATGTGAGAAGGTGGGGATAACATATATGCTGTGCTGTTAATGATATTTCTATGATAATTACATTATCTATTTGTATAGTAGTGATTTCGCCAAGTGCTTTCCTTTACAAATAAAAGGCTTCGAGTAGCGCACAGTTCCCATTCTTCAATCTTCTTTTGATCACTCTTTGCTTGGCTGAAGCCCAGTCATTATTTTGGGCCTCTATCTCTGGTTGTCCTATATATTTAACTTTGTTGAGCAAAATCCTGGAGCTGCTAGAAAGAGATTTTGAACTCTCCTTTAGAACAGCAAAGGAGGTCAGTGTGCACTGGGTGACACAAAGAGGGATTTTTTTGTAGGGCCACTCGTGTAGCGTCCACCCTAGGTCTTCCCTTTAGGTATGCCCATCTGGAGGGCTTTCATAAGTGTCTGCATGAGCCACTCTACATCCCAGTCAGCTTGAGGCCACCTGGGGGTGAAGTGGCAGTGAGCGAGGCTGATGTCCTTCAAGAAAGCCTGAAAGTCAAGCCGCGGAAATGGTGGGCCATTATCTGTTAGAATTTCTGATGATAGCTGAAATATATAGAAGATCGTTTCCATCTTGGGCTTGACTTGCTGGAGTCTCCACACTTTCAACTACGGGAAACCACAAATGAGTCTATGATGACTAGGGGTTCCCATCTGTTAGAAAAAACTCCCATCAGGACTGACATGTCCACGGGGATTTATTCAGGGATTCGATGATAACTGGGCCATTCTGCTTCGCTGGGTAACTGGCAGGCTTGACATCTCCTTTCTTCTACTCATTGATTCATTGGCAGGAACCAGAGAATTTTTGCAAGTGAGCTTTGGTCTTAGCCATGCTTTGGGGTCCTAGATGGGCTTGGGCCACTACCACACCTTGGTGCAGTGGACTACAAGTTGTCATCCTCACAAGATGAGTCCCTCTCCTGTTACACTGTTTTGCACCTTTGACTTACAACAGCGGTCTTCAGCTCTGCACCTTGTTCTTCTTCGGGCCAACTGGATCTTTGCCACTGTTTTAGAATGGAGCATAAATCAATATTGAATTTGAATACTACTTACTATGTTCAGACACTAATGAGAGTTTAGAAGAATTTCATAAGCTTTGTTTATCTTTTTTCGTCTAGTGGTTTATGTTGTAATCTCTTTATTCAAGAGCACATTAGTTAAATCAGTTTACAGAAATATGAAGATATAAAGATTGGGAATCAACAGGAAAATATTACAGCATGTTCCATACAGGAAATGTAACTACATCCCTACTCTACTGTAACAGATCCTAACCTATCAGTACCCATGAAGAGTCCTTTACAAAAGAGCTCGAACCTTAAGGAGCCTTTAGAAATAGTCTTTAGAATTTAGTTGAATTTAGTTGAACCTTTCATGAAGATTAGTTCTAGAAAACTCGTCTGAGTTTTCTCTCAATCAGGAGCTTGTCACAGCAATAGCTGTAGTCTTAAAGATAAATTAGAAAACACCATCAGCAGTAGCTCACAGGGTAAAATGTAAAAGGATAGTCACAGAGCAATTGGCGTGGACCAGTCTGATCAGCATAAAGCTCTCAGCATGTGTCTAAGGAAAGGGTGGTGGAAGAGCTTCTGAAGTACCCTAACTAGGAACATGTATATTAAACACAAAAGCTAATGTATCCATCTTCTTCAGTGCTATGGTGAAAGGATTGTCCAATAGTCTGTTGCATCCTTCGTCATTCCCACTGTAACATATAAGAAAAGCTAACATTATCTTCAAGCAGAATACTAAGTTGCAATTGCCTACATATGTTAGTTTTTACATCGAGTCTCCCCGAGAACACTGCAGCTTACACTATAAGATATTCAGAACTCCAGTGCGTGTCAATGAACCTGTCTAACGCAAAAACATTCTTGTTGCAAATTCTACGGATTTGCATCATAGCCCTCCCATTTCCCTGCGTGTACTTATTGTTTTAATATACTGTTGGTTATTCATCTTTAAGAACAGGTGACAAAAACTATGGGAACATGTAGCTTAGGAAGAAAAGAAACATTTATCCGAATAAGCACATTCCACAAGGATGACATGTTTTCTGTGGCTAATGTAAATCATTTATTTAATACTGCACCCTGCCACATTCTGCTAAAACACTTATTTATTTAAGAAAGTTTAAATAAGGCAAATGCTGAGAATAGGGAATGGATGGGGCATAGCTTAACTTGACAATGAAATAACAATAGAAATGGAGGCTTACTACAAAACAAATCAGGTTAAACGTGCTACACATCAATCAATCAATCAGCAACATTTGTATGGCGCGCTACTCACCCGTAAGGTTCTCAAGGCGCTGAGGGGGGGTCGCTACTGCTCGAACAGCCAGGTCTTGAGTTGTTTCCTGAAGGAGAGATGGTCCAGGGTCAGCCGTAGGTGAGTGGGGAGGGAGTTCCATGTCTTGGCTGCCAAGTAGGAGAAGAATCTTCCTCCGATGGTGGATTTCCGAAATCGTGGGACGGACGTGAGGGCGAGGCTGGCAGATCGGAGCTGGCGGGTGGGTGTGTAGAATGTGAGGCGGCTGTTGAGGTACTTTGGGCCTGTGTCGTGGAGAGCTTTGTGTGCGTGGGTGAGGAGTCTGAACGTGATCCTCTTGTTGACGGGGAGCCAGTGCAGGTCTTTCAGGTGGGCAGAGATGTGGCTGTGGCGAGGTATGTCCAGGATGAGTCATGCTGAGGTGTTCTGAATGCGCTGGAGTCTTTTCTGGAGTTTCGCTGTGGTTCCCGCGTAGAGGGTGTTCCCGTAGTCCAGACGGCTGGTGACGAGGGCCTGGGTGACCGTCTTCCTGGATTCGGTGGGGATCCACCGGAAGATCTTTCGGAGCATGCGCAGGGTGCTGAAGCAGGATGACGAGACGGCGTTCACTTGCTTGGTCATCGTGAGGGAGGAGTCCAGCATGAAGCCCAGGTTGCGTGCGTGGTCCGTTGGTTTGGGTGCGATGCCCAGGGCAGGGGGCCACAAGGAGTCGTCCCAGGCAGAGGGAGATGGTCCGAGGATGAGGACTTCCGTCTTGTCTGAGTTCAGTTTCAGACGGCTGATCATCATCCATTCTGCGACGTCTTTCATTCCTTTCTTGTCTTTTGTGTAAAATGTATCTAGTGCTCATAAACAGCACATAAAGAAATTTTAAGCTCAGCCCAATTTATTATTGTTGGGTTTAGTATAGCCTTAAAAATTCCCTTCCCTGCTGTTGAAAACCAATTCCCAATCGTTTGCACTACTTCACCAAAATGTTCAAAGATACTTGGGGCAGAATTACCACTTTTTCACACAGGGCAGTGCAGCAGTTGCAAATGCTGCACTGCACTGCATTAAAAAGAGAGAGGAGGACAGCACCAAATTTACTGAAATATGGCACTCTCCTCCCCTTTCCCTAGCGCCGGCACTGAAATCAGCTGCTGTGCATCCCTGAGACAACCTTGCGCCATGGTGCAAGGGAGGCTCAGGGAGTCTAGCATAGGGTTTTTTCTGGAAGGGTGCCCTTCCAGTACAAAATACTATGCATAGACTGACTTAAACCATTTTCCCTGTTTATATGTGTTTTGCATACAGTGCAGCACACGTACAAAGTCAGAAAAGTAAAGAGAAATTAACGCATTTCTCCTTCCTTATGCCTACTTCAAAAGTGCACAGTTTTCTGACGCTAAACCCTGTCTACTTTATTTAGTAAATGGGGTTTAGCATCAGAAACCTTAGGTGGTTGCATGGGAACGCCCATGCTTCATCCATGGTATGCTCCCTTGGCACTAAGTAATGCAAAGCAGCGCTATCCACTGCTATATTTTACTTTCAAGTTATTTCCAGCAGTGGTAAATAGGGGAAAACAAATATTATTTGCGGCACTTTTGTGTTACAAACATGGCATAAAAGTTTAGTAAATCCCCCCCTTGGAATTTTCAATGTATGCATTTCAGGTTCTAGACCTCAAATGTTCATGGGATAACCCTCTATTTCTTTACTTTAATCTGGTATGTACGTACAGTAATGAGTAATGGGTTAATTTAAGCATTTTGCAAACTCCGCCCTTCTTGGCGAGTAAGATATCTAATGCAACTGGGTCTTAGAGGACTCTAGACCTTACAGCAATTAGTTCAGTGTTAGTTATAAGTAAGGCTCCCAGTTTTCCATTTTTACTTATTTTTACAGATAAATACAGTCAGAAAACAATGTGTTTCCTGTCTGTATGTATTTCTAAAAACAGAAAAATACTGAAAATTGTGCTTCTTGTGACTGACTCACCATGCTGTCTTTACTGACTTCCAGGCAAACAGTGAGCAGACAGACAGAATGCGGACTTGCAAAACAGGAGCAGATTTCCTAAAATACATGCATATGCTAACATGCATTTCTAGTATAACACTACAATGCACTTACGGATGTAATGTTTTGTTATATATGGCTGCTTAATTTTCTAAAATGAGACCAGCATCCAAGTATGAGTGCACATCTTAAGAGTTAAATAAATGTGGAAATATACAATTTTACGGCTTCATTTATTCTCAAAACACAATATAAATATGGATAAATACTAATAAGATGGCCAAAAAATAAATATGGATCAATACAGACAGAATCGTTGAAAAAATAAATACCATAAAACCGGGAGCCCTAACTATAAGCAAAGCTCCAGATGTTCTTGTTGCCATTTTGTTAACAACAGTGGATTACTTTCTAATATGTTGTCATTTAAAACGACACCTACTGGTGGAATTATTGTCCCAAATAGGTCTATGGTTGATTCTGCTCTGTTTTCTGCATTTCATTTTTGTCTATGTTAGGGTCTCATTATTAGTGCATCTAAGCTTTTCACAGGGAAACGTACTTTAAGTTGAAGCCGGAATGATGCTGTGCCTTCACAGCACCAGCAACAGAATGAATGCGTCTTTAGTACACAATCATTATGAGCTCAAGTCGTTACAATGACTTGCATTAGGGGGACGCAATGGTGGAGTGGTGTTAGAATTAAAGTCCAAACCCTTCCTTACTGTTGTGTGGACTAGAGATGGAATAGTGAATTAAATTATTCGAATATCCAGCTCCCCCCTTAAAACGACTTGTGTGCAGAACAAATGCGTGCTAAAGACGCATTTGTTCAAATAACGGAATTCCTAAGGTGTGCTTGAAAAACGCATGTGGAATTCCACCATAGATTTCTTTTCATGTGATACATTTTAGGAATTAGTACACCTAGCTAACAAATAACCTCCCATATAGTTGTCAATGAGATATAAGTGTTAAAACCACAAATACAGTACGCTCCAGGAATTGCATTCTCATCCCCCTGTAAAATTTGCCATGGTTCCCCTATTAATTCAAATGTGTGTCTTCATTTTTAAATGTTTCCCTTTTATTGGCTTTCTAGTCTCAGCTTTGCGTATACCATCTTCTTTCAAAAATCATTCTCCTCTTTCTTTCATGCATTCTCTAAGGAACTTGAGAAAGTAGCATAACAATATTCAAAATATCCTCTTCTATATATATAGACTAAGGAAAGCAGGATGCTACATGACACAGCATAAGACAATCACATAAGATAATAGGTTACTTCTTCTGAAACATTTGTAGGTAAGTGTGCACAGACATAGAGTCGTAAGCATCAATCGCATTAGTGTATTCTTCAACTAATCTAGTATATACATTTCTAGAGAACTCATCTTCTTTTAGCTCACAAAGGATTATGTAACCTGGTCTTCTAGACCAAAGTTGGTATGGGGTTTAGTCAGATTCTGTGTTATTTTCTGTCTCTGGTGTAAAATAAAACCCTATTAGTACTATGGAAACCATTATTATTGCTATTGCAAAAACTGAACACATAGGATATTTACACTTATTTCTAATGCAACACATTTCTCTGTAAGTCAATTTCCCACTTCTTGAGTTCATCATGTTGTGTTCTTTCCTGTTTATTTATTAGTCTTTTTAGTGTTTGGCTAATAAAGTGGACAATTCTTAACAAACTCTGTATTCTTCTAAAATGTTATCCCTGTTATTCTATTGCGCACTAGAGTTAGGTTGATCTTCTGTAAATTACAAACCTAATGGTGCATTTTTGTTTTGTCAAAAATTTCTTTAAGGTCTCTTCTTTTGTTTCTTTCAAATTCTTTTTCCCTAATTAAACTATTCAGCTTGCTCTAAAGAAAGGTTCTAGAAGTACCGGGATTACTTTGTACAAATCATCCAAGGTAACATTCAATGCTATGTTCATGTAGTATGGTCATTCAGGTGCTGAATACCTGTGACAAAACACCCTCGCTTTTTTGAATCTTCTCACAGATTTTTTCTTGTGGTCTGTGCCATTTCTGTCACTGGATTCAGTGCCTTCCGAAATAGTCTCTGGTATCCCTGCTACTAAGGTACGTCTTGTTTGGGCTTTATTGCAGTAGCTTTTTTGCCATTCAGCTTTTCTGTTCACTCTATTTGCTCTGGTACTTGTTCCTTCCCCTGAATCTTCTGTTTGTGCAGATGCAGTTTCAGTGTCACTTTCGCCTTGAGGAGGAGCCTCTGCTTATTTGTCGTTAGGGACTCTTATTTCTCTCTGTATGATTTCTGACACTTGAATAGTTCTTGGTCAGTTGATCTTCACTCCTCTCTTTCTCTTGCTGTTGCTCAGGCAACAGTGCTGCTGGTCTGGTTGGTCTTTCAGGAATTTGTGCAGTCACCAATGCTCTTCTTGTCGGATCATAGACCACTAGTGCATCATCTGGGATTCTCTCTTTTTAGTGTGTGAAGTATGAATCGTATTTGCAGTCCCAGCACACCTCACAGCAGTTTTTGTCATCAGAATTGCCTGGAAGGTGCCTTTCCATCAGGGTTCTGAACAAGTCTTCTAAACTTGCTTCTTGATCACAAACCATTAACCTGGGCTTAGGTTGTGGCACTGTTCTTCATGTGGATCTTGAGTGGCAGCTGAAACCTGATGAGAAATAGAATGGAGCACATCAGCCAACCCTTTGCAGTAATCCAGTATAATGTCATCAGTGATATTCAATATAGCATTTGTAGGAACAGCTGGTAATTGCATTTCCTTTCCAATCAGAATCTCATGTGGGGACAGTCCTGTCTTTCTATCTAGAGTACTTCGTATGCTCATCAACACCAAACGCAAATCATCTGGCCACGTCTAAGAGGTTGAAGCACAAAGTTTTGCTATTCGGGATTTGATAGTCCCAATTACCTGTTCAACTATTTCAGAAGCTTCAGGTTGGTAACTGCTGTGTAATCATTGCTTAATTTGTAATGCAGTGCAGATCATCTTCAGATCTTCACGACTGAGCTGGGTTCCTCTATTTTACTCAAGAGAAATCAACTTCTGTACCTAGGGATCAGTTCACTTAATAACAGTTTAGCCACTGTGATGCTGTAATTTCTCTGAGTTGGAAAGGCTTCCACCCATCTTGAAAAAATGCACACAATGCTCAGGGCATATGTCAGCCCATTATAAACTGGCATAAAGTCCATCGGCATCCTGCTGGATGGTCCATCTGATCTCCGTATTTGTGTCAATGTAGCATGTGTTATCTTTCCTGCATTCATTTGTTGATATATGATGCACCTAAGACAAATCTCTTCAGCAAAAAATCGGAATCCTAGATTAAATCAACTCTGCTTGAAAAGCCTTTACATGTGATCTCTTTATAAATGTGTGTCCCCGTGGTAGTATCGTGTCATTGGAAACAACAAGCTGTTGGGTAAAACTGGTCTCCCATCTGATCAGCAAACATCCTAAGGTCATTTGCATTTGTATCACAGCCTGCTTTTATACATCAGTTTTGCTCTGCTTCTGAAACATTTTCCTGGAAATGTTTAACTCTCATCAACATTGTAAATGATGTCTCTTCTTCCGACTCACATGTGAAATGTCCATTAAATGTGCAGGCTAATAAGGCACAATATCTGGCTACTGAATCAGCATATCTATTGCCCATGATAATTTATTCATTTTTACCTTGGTATGCTGCACATTTGACCACTGCTACATCCCTGGGTAATTGTAAAGCTTCTAACATATTTTTAACATGACTTCCATAGTTGATTGGCGAGCCTGAAGTAGCTAAAAAACCTCTTTGCGGCCACAACAGTCCAAAATCATGTCCCACACCAAACTCACATTGACTGTCAGTGAATATTTGAATGCTTATTTGTGCAGTTAAAATGCAGGCTCTGGTAAGAACAATTAGAATGGTAACAATTGCTGAGGATACTCTCTGAAGCCAGAAAGCTTCAACAGTGTCATTGATGGTGTACACTGCATATGTTGCTCTTAGTGTAGCATCGTTACCTCTTGAACAGGAGCCATGGACAAACAGTACATGGTCAGGCTAAATATGGAGTTCACCCTAATGTCAGGTCTGGGTTTTGTGTATAGATCCATGACATCTAGACAATCATGTTCACCGCATTTACTAAATCCTTCAACTTTGTTACCTGTAAATGATGTTGACTATCATTTACAGGTAACAAAGTTGAAGGATTTAGTAAATTGCATCTTTTGAGAACTACATTATTACAAGATAACATCGTTTGTTCATTAGTTTGTCAAATAATTATGAGTCATGTACTGTGTTTTTGTGATTGTTAACAGAAGCTCCACAGAGTGTGGGTCTGTAACAGTTAATGAGTATCCCATCACTATGCTCTCACTCTTCTCCAGACTAGTGGTCACCGCAGCTACCGCTTCTAGGTAACCAGGAAGACCTGCAGCTATTGGATCAAGTGCTGTTGAGAAATATGCAGTTTGTTTTCGAGTATCACCATGAACCTGAGTCATCACTAAGAGAGCACACCCATCTCTCTCATTGCAAACAACGAGAATTGTTTTGAATGACATAACATAGCATAATCAGGCATTCCTAGAGCAGGGTCACAACACAATTTTGAGCATTCTTTGTCCCATGGCATAGAATCTGACACATCCTTATGTATCAACATCATTAAAGAGTTTGCCATAATGGAAAATTTTGGTATCCACTGCCTGCAGTAGTGGACCGTTCCCAAAAACATTCTGACTTCCTTTTGAGTTTGTGGTGGATTCATCTGCAAGATGGCTTCCACTCTCTCAGGTGACAACTTTCTAGCTCCCTTCACAATGATGTGTACCATAAATTGAACTTCTTTCTTACGGTACTGCAGCTTCCTTGGAGACACCTTGGGCCTCATTTATGAAAAGTGACGCATCGCTGCGTGAAAACAGCGATGCGTCACTTTTCACTGCGCTCTCCCTGCGACATGATTGATGCGTCATATTTATAATATGACGCATCATGTCGCAAGGAGTTACAGATACGTCAGTATTTCTGACGTATCTGTAGGCGCAAAAGTGACGCATTGCTGGAGTGTGTCACAAAAGTGACGCAACTCCAGCAATGCTTCATTTCACATGGGGAAAGCCCCATGTGAAAGGGCTTGCGTCAATCTTACGCCTGCTGTGAGGCAGGCGCAAGATTTTGACGCAACAGCATCTTAAAAGTGACGCAGTGAAATCTCATAGATTTCACTGCGTCACTATTACGAGGCTTTTTGCGGGTGAACGCCCCCTCTGCATACATTATACCTGACGCAGGTATAATGTGGCGCAGGGGTTTAAAAAGTGACGCATCTACCTAGATGCGTCACTTTTTAAATATGGCGCAACAAGGCGCATTTTTTACGCCGCTGGTGCGTCACAAAAAGTGACGCACCGGCGGCGCAAAACTGACGTAAGGCCTCATAAATGAGGCCCCTTGTGCTTATTCTCAGCCAAGTGGTTTAGCAAAGCAATGGAGTCTTGTTTGCAAACCTCATGTGCTTCTAATACCACAAGCAAATTGTCTACGTCCTGGACAAGAGTCGACGAGTTAGGTATATGTCGGGTCTCAAGACTTCTCTTTAGGACCTGGATGAAAATAGATGGACTCTGTATACCCTGTGGGACCGACATCATGCTAACAACTTTTGTTGGAATGAAAAGGAAAAAAGGTACATAATGTTCTCGTGTAATGGCACAGAGAAGAAAGCCTGGCATTAATTATTGACTGTAATCCGTTCTGCAGTACATGGGATCTGGAAAAGTATAGTAGCTGGATTTGGTAGCTCTGGACAACATGGAACAACTATCTTGTTAATTTGCCTTAGGTCCTGAGCTATTCTTTATTTCCCATTGGGTTTCTGTAAACCCATGATTGGACAATTGTATGGACTCCAGATCAGTTCTCTCAGTATACCTTTATTCAGCATATTTTCTATGACTGGTGTTGTTCCTGGAATAGCCTCTGATGTCAAATGGTATAGGGGTGCTCTAGGAAACCCTGCATTTGGTTTTACAGTGACCTGGACTGGTTCTACACCTCTTATTAGTCTGATATCTTTCCCTGTCAAATCCCAGACTTCAGGATTTACTGGCTCTTTCAATTATCATGTAATTCTTCAATGGCGAATAGAGGAAACACTCCTATTTTGTTTCCCTGTTTAATCAATTTATGACCCACATCCTCATCATGTGTCTGGAAACCAACACCATCCAGCGTGCAGTAAATGGTGCAATTTAAATTGCTCCCTAACAGATTTACAGGACTCAAATCACAAACAACAAACTGATGCATTTCTTCAAAAGGGCCTATTTTCATGGGTACTTGGTCTGCAATAGGATCTCTGAATTGTTTATTTGAAACTCCCACAACTTGGATTGTTTTTCCCAGAGATAGGTATATTTGGAACTTCCACTGTTCTTACTGTGGACCTAGTAGCTCCTGTATCTGTTAAAAATAATACTGGCTGGCCCCATACTACAGCATCTACTTAGGGACCATTCCGGACTACCTCTAAAACTGCTCCAAGTATAGAGTCTAGAATTGTGCTTCTTTCTCAGGCACTGTCATTGGAAGTATTGGATCCTGAACAATCAGATCTGAAAAATGGGTTTTGTTGTCATACATTCTGGCTAGGATTCTGGAATACTGCATGAAATTTTGAAAGGAGTTTGTGTTCATTTTTGGCAACTGATTTAAACCAGAATGAGGGTTTCCTAAATTTTGGGCATCATTTGAACAGGTGGAGTGGGCCTCATTAGAGTCTAAACCTGGTTTACCACCGAACTTCGAGAGTCCAGACGCACATGCCGCCACCTCAAAAAGGCCTGGAGGAACTCCAAATCCACAGAAGCCCACAACAACTTCAGAGCCGCCACCAACGCCCACCACCAACTCATCAGAAATATGAGAAAAATAGCGATCGAAGACAGAATCTCCACACACGCACACAACAGCAAAGAACTCTTCAGCATCATCAAGGAGTTCGCCCATCCCACCAGTGAGTCTACTGACATTCCTCCCTCACAAGACCTCTGCAACAAACTTAGCAACGTCTTCCACCACAAAATCAAGAACATTTACGACAACTTAAATGAAGACAAACAACACACTGAACCCTCGCCAGCCCCCCCGACACCCTGAAGCCAACGATTGGCAGCTGGATAGCCCTCACCACCGAAGACACACTGAAGACGATGAAGTCAATCCACTCTGGGGCCCCCACGGACCCCTGCCCCACCACATCTTAAACAGAGCCACCGACACCATCGCACCCATGCTTCGCCACACCCTCAACAGCTCCCTGGCGAATGCCTCCTACCCCAATGATTGGAAGCATGCCGAGATCAACCCCCTGCTGAAGAAGCCCTCGGCGAACCAAACAAACCTCAAAAACTACAGACCCAACTCCCTGCTCCAGTTCCCAGCAAAAGTCATTGAGAAAGCCATCAACAGCCAACTCGCTACCTTCATCAGAGAGCACAACATCCTCGACTCCTCTCAAACCACAGAATAGAAACTGCCCTCCTCGCCACAACAGACGACATCCGCTCCCTACTGGACAAAGGAGAAACAGTAGCCCTCATCCTTCTTGACCTCTCAGCAACCTTTAGCACAGTCTCCCACCGCACCCTAACATGCAGACTCCACGACACAGGGATCCGGGACAAGGCCCTTGACTGGATCCACTCTTTCCTCTCCAGCAGAACGCATCAGGTCAGACTGACATTTTTTCCTTTCGGACATTACACCAACCACCTGCGGAGTCCCCTAGGGGTCCTCCCTCAGCCCCACACTCTTCAACATCCTCATGGCTCCGCTTGCCCCCATCGTCAGAACCCACGGACTCAACATTGTTTCATACACAGATGACACCTAACTCATCCTCTCCCTATCCATCTAACCCACCACAGCCAAACACAACTTTCAAGAAGGCATCAAAGCTGTTGCCAAATGGATGAAAAGCAGCTGTCTGCAACTCAACACTGACAAAGCAGAAGTACTCATCATGGGCACACACTCCGATGCCTGGAACTACACCTGGTGTCCCCCAGCCCTCGGAAGCACCCCCACCCCCACGCAACCTTGAAATCATCCTGGACTCCGAGCTCAAAATGGACCACCAGATCAACTCCGTCGCATCCTCCTGCTTCCACACCCTGCACCTCCTATGTAAGACCTTCAAATGGATCCCCCTCTAGCACAGAAAGATCGTCACTCATGCCCTCGTCATTAGCAGACTCGACTACGGCAACACACTCTATGCCGGAATAAACAAAAACCTCATCCGCAAGCTACAAAACATCCAGAACATCACCACAAGACTGGTCCTCAATCTGCCAAGACACTGCCATATCTCCCAGCACCTGCAAACGCTCCACTGGCTCCCCACCAAGACTAGAATCACCTTCAAGATCCTCACCCCGCACACAAAGCCCTCCAAAACACCAGACCAGCATACCTGAACAGCCGACTCAAATTCCACACACCCCAAAGAACCCTACAATCAGCCCAGCTCTCCTGCAATTTGGTCCCCTGTGCCAGAAGGACCAGATCGGGAGGCAGCTCCTTCCTCGCAGCCAGAGCCTCGAGACCCTTGAGCCTTGAGCCCCTTACGGGTGAGTAGTCGCGCTTAACACGTGATTGATTGACTGACCTTGCACAGGAATTTAAGTTTGTGATGCAGACATGGTTGCCATTTGCATTCCCTTCTATAATTGTAGATTTCCTCCATTATTGTTTGGATTATACCTGGATTCTCTCTTCGAATGTCCAATTCTGTGACAGACATGACATTGTGTAATCTTTTTCCTCGCAGCAATATCTACTCCGGAACCTGTACCTACAAGAGAACCTCTACCTCTACCTTAAGACGGATTAAACCCTCATTTCCTCATATTGTTTCCTCACTGTAGCTCACTCTCTCTTTTTCTACTCATGTTTCCTGGCCTATTGATTTGCAATTTCACTCCATTTTCTGAGGCATTTGACTAGTTCTAAAATGTGCAAGCGAATCCTGGAAACTCTAATTTTTTCCAAAAGTTGGTCATATAATTGAACTCTGTAGCTTCTTTGCACATTAAAATTTTTCTTGAGATCAATATCATATTTCTGCGCTAGCCGCCAATTCATCATACTTTATAGTTGCTGTTTGGGTCATTTCTTTACAGAGGTAAATTAATTCATTTTTTTTGGTATTGTTCAGTATGTTCAAATTCTAGACAACCTCTTACTACTGCTTCCAATTCTATCTTCAATTCGTCTACATTTAATGGCTTCTCCCTTTCTGGATCTTGTCTTTCACCTGTCTCTGTGCTGTCTACCTTTCTATTCCCTGCTGCTTCCTTTAGCCATGCTTGTACATTTCCTTCTGTGCAAGCATTAATATATATATATTACCAGATGTACTCAAAGCCGTAAATACTAAGCTCCCTCCATCTATAAGTGATTGTCTGTGAGAGTCTCCACATGACAATCTGTGAATTTTGTGAAGCTGTAGCAAATCCTGCAGCAGGTACACCTCCCAGAAGTTGCGGAGCTTCTGATCTTAAATCCATATTTGGAGGAACAGTTGCCATTACTCTGGGTAATAGTGGAGCTTGTACCTGTGTTATCTGAGCTGTAGTATGTGTTCTAACTGTTCCCGTTGCTGTTGGAGGTGCAGCTTGTGGTTGAGCCACAGCTGGTGGGACAATTTGGAGTATCTGTATAGGTCTTTCAATTTAGAGTAAACTTAGGTCTGCAGTAGCAGTTTCCAATTGGGCACCGGTGTCAGCACTATGGTGTCCTTGAACCCATCGCAGTTGTATAAGGTGGAGGTCTCAATGCCAGCGTCTTTTCTAAAATCTCCACTCTGGAATCTGTATCTGATTCATCCTCGTCTTTCTTCTGGTGACCTTTCTCTTTTCCCTGCTTCTCGGTATCTGTGGTAATAATTAGATACAGTCTGGTACCCCAAATGGTAGCCTTCCTCCATCTACACTGTTATTTATCCCATCTAGCATCCATATTATTCTGTACTACTCGCTTTCTCCTATCCTGGTATTTTTCTCTCTCCTTTTCTCTCACACCCTTTTTTCATACATTAAGAGCCCCGTATTGTGTAGGTCTAGGTGTTGACCTCATCTCATGCAAATTCTCAAGAATCCTTTTATCAAATTTCCCGTATATAGGAAAACTCAATGCACTCTCTTTCTCACTGATTCTACCCCACTAGCGAAGCCAAGAACAAGTGATTACCAATACTCCGTTGTCATAATATGAGCAGGGGCACGATCAAGAGGTGCCTCTTCACCGTTTCATACTGGAATAGTAACATAACCTCTGACTACATTTGTAATTCTTTGAAACATTTCATACTTGCAATGTAATGGGAAAGAATTCTCCATTCACAATATTATTGTTTTGTTCCGTACACTTCAATTCATTTTCAACCAATCCAGTTTAAGCTATTAGTATGCCAAACCTTTTCTGACAAATACAAATATGTTATTCAATTTTAGCAAGCAAATCCCAGTTCAATACTTCTAACGTCACAAACCAATCCCAGTGTAAAAACACACTAACTGACCAATCCAAGCTCAAAACAATATGACATATCACTCACTCCTCACAGCAGTTCACCCTCCTTTACAATTCTACTCTCATTCTCACAACTTCAAAAATAACTTCCAAACTTCTTCATGTTTACTCTTTACTAAGGAAATACCCTGCAACAGCGCCCCACTGTTCTCTGAGCAGGAGAAAGGCCTAATAAAATGATAATAACTTTGTTATTATCATTTAATTTTTCACTGCGGGCCAGGTTAGGGAGGGGCAGGGCTGGGGTCACAGGTGGAAGAGTGGTGCTTCACCTTAAGAAGGCATGACTGTTTGGCTGGCCGTCTTGGGCCCCACCAGGCTGTATTACACGGCCCAGTGAGGAACACGCTCAGGCTTCCATTCCCCACCTGAACGCTGAATCACGGCGCTCGGACCAATCACAACGCTATATTGCATTGTTATGATTTGCTTAGGGGAGGGAGCCTGTGTGCTTCTTTCTTCCGCCAAAGGGTAAGTGTTTTTTTTTTAAATACACTTTGTATATGCCCCGCCACCCCTATTCCCTGCCAGCCGCCACTGGAAATAACAGTATCTAAATCATTGAAATTTTTGTCACAACCACAAGTGAACTCTCTACCAGCGAAAAATCCCCCAAATCAATGCAGCTTCACACATTTGTGCAATTAGGATCCACCAACACTGATCAATGTTAATGAATCAGAGCAGTGCTTAGTTTTTTATGTCACTGGTATAGATGATTTTTCCTCACACTCTACACTTCAAATCCTGCAAACAAGTTGTCTTTTGCAATTTATTGTTTGTATACCCCGGGGTCTTCCACCCACAAGTGAGCCTGAATACTTCATTCTCTTATCTTCGTCGACTTCTTAATACCGCAATCTATCCCAAACACGACTACCACAAACAATACATCTCCCTATTCATTCTCATGACTTCAAACTGCAATTACCTTCTCGAATCGCCTTGCCAGGTCTTCAAGTTCTGGACACTGGATTTGGGAAACAGGAGATTTATTCTGACTTTGGAAATTATTTATATTCTAGCTCCATTTAGGGCGTGAACCATATCTCATCTACCAGCAACTGCTGGTGTGTGAGTACTTTAAAATAGTTCAACCCTTGACTTACAACAACAGTCTCTAACTTCGCGTCTTGTTCTTCCTCAGGTCAACTGGATCTTTGCCACTGTTTTAGAATGAAGCATAAATCAATATCAAATTTCAACACTAATTATTATATTCAGACAATAATGAGAATATGGGTGCATTTTAAAAGCTTTGTTTATCTTTTTTAATTTAGTGGCTTGAGTTTTAATCTCTTTATTCAAGTTCAAATTACATAAATCAGTTTATAGAAATATTAAGAAAATAAAGGTTAGCAATCAACAGCAAAATATTACAGCATATTCCATAAAGAAAATTTACCTTAATCCCTACTCTACTGTAATAGATCCTAACCTATCAGAACCCATGAAGAGCTCTTTAGGAAAGAGAAAGAATTTTAAGGTGCTTTTAGAAGTTGTATTTAGAATTTAGTTGAGCGTCTCATTAAGAGTAGTTCTGGAAAACTCACAGAGTCTTCTCTCAATCAGGAGTTAGCCACATCAATAGCTGTAGTCTGAAAGAGAATGTAGAAAACACCATCAGTAGGAGCTCACAGTGTAAAAGGCAAAATGATTGTCACAGAGCAATTGGCCTGGACCAGTCTGATCTCAGTAGGTCTAAGGAAAGGGCGGTGAACGAGATTTTGAAGTCCCCTAATAAGGAACATGTATATTAACATAAAAACGTATGTATCCATCTTCTTTGGTGCTGTGTCACCTTCAACCAATGATAAAAGGTTCGTCCGATGGTCTGTCGCATTCTACTTCATTCCCACGGTAACATACGAAAACAACTAACATTATCTTCAAGCGGCATAGTAAGTTTTCACATACAGTAGCTATTCAGAACTCCACTGTGTGTCCATGAACTAGTCTAATGAAAAAACATTCTTTTTGCAACTTCTACGGATTTGCATCACAGCCTTTACATTTCTCTGCATATACCTATTTTTTAATATACTGTTTGTTCTTCATCTTTTAAACGTCAGCTAAAGTCTATCCAAAAGCGATGAGAATATGTAGCTTAGGAAGAAAAGAAAACATTTATCTGAATCGTCACATTCTACTAGGATGGCATGTTTTCTAAGGCTAACATGAATTATGCATTTAATACGGCGCCGTGCCCCATTCTGCTAAAACATGCATTTGCTTAAGAAAGTTAAAACAAAGGAAATGAAGAGAATGAATGGGGGCCTAACTTAACTTGACAATAAAAAAACGATGGAAGTGGATGCTTACTACAAACAAAATCAGCAAAAGATGTTACACTTTAAATTGCAAGCTCAGAGAAAGGCGCATTTTTGTTTTTCTATTTCTTTTAGATACTCATGTTAATGTTTTACTATGTAACCACATATTTAAGCTAAAATATGTATCTAGCTTTATCGAGTGTAGTACTGTCTGATCCTGGCCAGGTAAGTCACCCATTTGTTATGTTTAAGGGTTTCTGGTACCCTCCCTAAACATTCATATTGTTTTGTCACTTGATTAAAGTGCCTGTCTTCTGATGACTGTGCTCCTGCATCAGAGTAACATCAGGGTTGCCTTGAGAGGAAGTCTAACGGGTTCTCGGCCCCTGGCCAGTAGATGACCTCCAACTGATACTTCTGTAGCTGCACAACCCACTTTTCAATTTGTGATGGGGTTGTTGTGAAGTGCCTCGAAACAACTTCATGAATGGTTTGTGTTCAGTAATGTCAATGAGCTCCATGTTTTTCAGTGGGTCAAAGTATGTCATCATGACATTGTAGAGCAATACATCTTTGAGTTACATGTACAGCATGTCCTGGGTCTCATCTGACTCCCACTTTGCATGGGCGTTTGTGAGGGCCAGTTTGCAAGTTTGATATGAACTACCCAGAACCATTGGCCATTCCTAAAGACCTTTGGATATCCTTCCCAGAGGTGGGCGCTGGGGCAATGTGGATGTCATCTGGCTTGCAGGGATCTACACTGATACCATCCTTTGAGAATAGGTAGCCAAGAATTTGATTTGTGACCAAAGAATTGCTATTTATCTCTGTTTTGCATAAGGCCTCAGTCTAATATTGTTTGCAACGTTGCTTTGACGTGCTGATGATGTCCCTCCTGGGATCATGAATATATCAGCATATTGTCACTGTTATTGTGGACACCCTTGAGTCCCACTCTTTGCAATTGCCGCCCTAAGTGCGCTGGGGATGCCCAGACGTGGGTCCCAGGCACTCCACACCACTTGGAGTCAAGCTAGCCGGGCTGAAGAGAGGTGTTACCTCGAAACCGGTCCGGTCCTCGGATGCTTGATTCCGGTCTGGGAAAGATATGGCTGTTGTAGTTCGGACTGGACTGTTCCCATGGGGCAACAGGGTCAGAGCTGATTTGCATAAAGCCATTATCTGACCCAGGGTGGTGTGGAGTGCAAAAAAACGATGGATTTGGGCCCAGATCTTTTGACTGGGGGAGTGTGTGACATTGATCCACATTCAGTCCATCACCTGTTGTTTTTTGCAATTGCCGCCCTAAGTGCGCTGGGGATGCCCAGACGTGGGTCCCAGGCACTCCACACCACTTGGAGTCAAGCTAGCCGGGCTGAAGAGAGGTGTTACCTCGAAACCGGTCCGGTCCTCGGATGCTTGATTCCGGTCTGGGAAAGATATGGCTGTTGTAGTTCGGACTGGACTGTTCCCATGGGGCAACAGGTTCAGAGCTGATTTGCATAAAGCCATTATCTGACCCAGGGTGGTGTGGAGTGCAAAGAAACGATGGATTTGGGCCCAGATCTTTTGACTGGGGGAGTGTGTGACATTGATCCACATTCAGTCCATCACTTGTTGTTTTTTGCAATTGCCGCCCTAAGTGCGCTGGGGATGCCCAGACGTGGGTCCCAGGCACTCCACACCACTTGGAGTCAAGCTAGCCGGGCTGAAGAGAGGTGTTACCTCGAAACCGGTCCGGTCCTCGGATGCTTGATTCCGGTCTGGGAAAGATATGGCTGTTGTAGTTCGGACTGGACTATTCCCATGGGGCAACAGGGTCAGAGCTGATTTGCATAAAGCCATTATCTGACCCAGGGTGGTGTGGAGTGCAAAAAAACGATGGATTTGGGCCCAGATCTTTTGACTGGGGGAGTGTGTGACATTGATCCACATTCAGTCCATCACTTGTTGTTTTTTGCTATTGCCGCCCTAAGTGCGCTGGGGATGCCCAGACGTGGGTCCCAGGCACTCCACACCACTTGGAGTCAAGCTAGCCGGGCTGAAGAGAGGTGTTACCTCGAAACCGGTCCGGTCCTCGGATGCTTGATTCCGGTCTGGGAAAGATATGGCTGTTGTAGTTCGGACTGGACTGTTCCCATGGGGCAACAGGGTCAGAGCTGATTTGCATAAAGCCATTATCTGACCCAGGGTGGTGTGGAGTGCAAATAAACGATGGATTTGGGCCCAGATCTTTTGACTGGGGTAGTGTGTGACATTGATCCACATTCAGTCCATCACTTGTTGTTTTTTGCAATTGCCGCCCTAAGTGCGCTGGGGATGCCCAGACGTGGGTCCCAAGTACTCCACACCACTTGGAGTCAAGCTAGCCGGGCTGAAGAGAGGTGTTACCTCGAAACCGGTCCGGTCCTCGGATGCTTGATTCCGGTCTGGGAAAGATATGGCTGTTGCAGTTCGGACTGGACTGTTCCCATGGGGCAACAGGGTCAGAGCTGATTTGCATAAAGCCATTATCTGACCCAGGGTGGTGTGGAGTGCAAAAAAACGATGGATTTGGGCCCAGATCTTTTGACTGGGGGAGTGTGTGACATTGATCCACATTCAGCCAATCACTTGTTGTTTTTTGCAATTGCCGCCCTAAGTGCGCTGGGGATGCCCAGACGTGGGTCCCAGGCACTCCACACCACTTGGAGTCAAGCTAGCCGGGCTGAAGAGAGGTGTTACCTCGAAACCGGTCCGGTCCTCGGATGCTTGATTCCGGTCTGGGAAAGATATGGCTGTTGTAGTTCGGACTGGACTGTTCCCATGGGGCAACAGGGTCAGAGCTGATTTGCATAAAGCCATTATCTGACCCAGGGTGGTGTGGAGTGCAAAAAAACGATGGATTTGGGCCCAGATCTTTTGACTGGGGGAGTGTGTGACATTGATCCACATTCAGTCCATCACTTGTTGTTTTTTGCAATTGCCGCCCTAAGTGCGCTGGGGATGCCCAGACGTGGGTCCCAGGCACTCCACACCACTTGGAGTCAAGCTAGCCGGGCTGAAGAGAGGTGTTACCTCGAAACCGGTCCGGTCCTCGGATGCTTGATTCCGGTCTGGGAAAGATATGGCTGTTGTAGTTCGGACTGGACTGTTCCCATGGGGCATCAGGGTCAGAGCTGATTTGCATAAAGCCATTATCTGACCCAGGGTGGTGTGGAGTGCAAAAAAACGATGGATTTGGGCCCAGATCTTTTGACTGGGGGAGTGTGTGACATTGATCCACATTCAGTCCATCACTTGTTGTTTTTTGCAATTGCCGCCCTAAGTGCGCTGGGGATGCCCAGACGTGGGTCCCAGGCACTCCACACCACTTGGAGTCAAGCTAGCCGGGCTGAAGAGAGGTGTTACCTCGAAACCGGTCCGGTCCTCGGATGCTTGATTCCGGTCTGGGAAAGATATGGCTGTTGTAGTTCGGACTGGACTGTTCCCATGGGGCAACAGGGTCAGAGCTGATTTGCATAAAGCCATTATCTGACCCAGGGTGGTGTGGAGTGCAAAAAAACGATGGATTTGGGCCCAGATCTTTTGACTGGGGGAGTGTGTGACATTGATCCACATTCAGTCCATCACTTGTTGTTTTTTGCAATTGCCGCCCTAAGTGCGCTGGGGATGCCCAGACGTGGGTCCCAGGCACTCCACACCACTTGGAGTCAAGCTAGCCGGGCTGAAGAGAGGTGTTACCTCGAAACCGGTCCGGTCCTCGGATGCTTGATTCCGGTCTGGGAAAGATATGGCTGTTGTAGTTCGGACTGGACTGTTCCCATGGGGCAACAGGGTCAGAGCTGATTTGCATAAAGCCATTATCTGACCCAGGGTGGTGTGGAGTGCAAAAAAACGATGGATTTGGGCCCAGATCTTTTGACTGGGGGAGTGTGTGACATTGATCCACATTCAGTCCATCACTTGTTGTTTTTTGCAATTGCCGCCCTAAGTGCGCTGGGGATGCCCAGACGTGGGTCCCAGGCACTCCACACCACTTGGAGTCAAGCTAGCCGGGCTGAAGAGAGGTGTTACCTCGAAACCGGTCCGGTCCTCGGATGCTTGATTCCGGTCTGGGAAAGATATGGCTGTTGTAGTTCGGACTGGACTGTTCCCATGGGGCAACAGGGTCAGAGCTGATTTGCATAAAGCCATTATCTGACCCAGGGTGGTGTGGAGTGCAAAAAAACGATGGATTTGGGCCCAGATCTTTTGACTGGGGGAGTGTGTGACATTGATCCACATTCAGTCCATCACTTGTTGTTTTTTGTTCATATTCTCTAGCCACTGCCATTAATTCTCTACTTGAACTCATAGGTGAAATGGGGTGCATCTATGCTGCAGGGCTACTGGCTTTGTCATTTTGCCCATGTGTAATTTGACTTGGTAGTTTTTGGGGCACCTCAAAGTGCTTAAATTCTTCGAACAGTTTCATTTGATTGTCCTAGATTCATTATGCAAATGCTGCCAGCCCTAGGTCTGTGGTTGTGTGGCAGCTTAATAATGTGTCCCCCTTCTCTGGTAGTAACACAAAATGTTCCAAGTACTTGGTGGCCTTTGTGTCAGAGAGTTTCCTCTAATGTTTCGGCCCCGGGTACTGGAGTCCTACATCCATATGCGCAAATATTTGTTTTAGTGGGGTTCAGCGGGGGTCATGCTCAGAATGCTTGGTACTGCTGAAAGTCCATAACATTTACAGAAGCCTCTGTATTATTGAGTGCTGGGATCTGTATCCTCCTTCTTCAATCTTGCTTACTGGCTGTTGCCTTTTTGCTTTGTTTCCTTGGTCTACATACAAAATCCGGAATGTATCCTCCTCCTCCTTGGACTCCTATGGCCAAGGTTTCAATAAATGATTACCTGCTCAACCCTTGATAGCTGGCTGAGAACATGCAGACTTAACTAAGGAAACAGGTGTGTAAAGCATTTAAAAATACCAATACCTGAAATAAGTAAGACACAACACACAATAAAAATCCAAAAACTATTTCTAAACATAGGAAATATTCTTCTGATTCAAAGGACTCCCTTTTTCCAGAAGGTCCTTTTTGGCTTTCAAAGTGTCCACAGCACAAATGCAAGGTTTCGGAAGCTCTAAGTTCCTCCTTGGGATGTTGGGACTATGTTTCCCAGAATGCTCCTGGCCAAATCCTTAAACGTCCCCTTGCCTGGAGGCCAACTAGCTGGGTTCTTCTTGGTGGTGGTGATGTAGGTGGAGCTCTTTTAACCTGTTGTTTTAGGGAGTCCACTCCTTCAGCTTTCCAATTAAGGCAAAGTCCCTTTTGGGCTAAAGACCAGAGTGTTCAGCAGATGCAGTCCTTCTGAGTATGGCCCTCTCTTATGCAGTCCAGGGCAGTCTTTCTTTTTCTAGTAGTTTCAAGGAAGCGATCTGAGTTGCTTGGCAGCTCTTCCGTTTTTATTCAGTGTTCCTGGGTGACAAGCAGGGGGCACCCCTGACCGATGGAGTACAGGGTGCCACCCAGAAGTATGACAACATCTTCCTATGCTGGCAAAATCTTGCCTGAGGAAGTACTGTACTTTAAAAATGGAGAAACATTCTCCTTAAGTTTAGGATCTGGCTAAGCCAACTCACTGCCGCGCCAAACTTTCTCACACACTCCCCTTCCAGCCCTTCTGCTAATTCAACTACTGGGGCTGGGGTGCAGGGTGTGAGAATGAGTCTGTGTGCTACTGGTTTTGCCACTCCACACTCTTCTGTCTTTTGCTCTTCAGCTTGTAAATCTCCCCCCACCAGATGTCCTTTGTCTCTATGAAGGTCACTTCACACCTCATCAGAGCAGTTTGGCTCAGCCTGCCAAAGGAGAAGCTGCTGGAAGGCTGAATTTTACCAAATCAGAAAAACAAGTTCTATAACTTTTTATCTGTAATAGTTATAATAAATCTGGGGGGCGGAGCTTGCCTGGCCTGCAGATGGCTGCACTTTGACCCAGCTCCTAAGGCCACACTCAATATCCTGAAATATGCTTCACATCCAATAATGCTCATCACAACTGAAAATACATCCTAAACCACTGTACGGTACCTGAACATAATGCTGTAGTGAAACTGGCCTGAAACGGCTGGTGGCAGACCACAGGAACTGAGGACCGCACATTGGTCAGAAGAGGAGTGACAAACTCGCGCAGCCAGACGGGTGCTGGGAGATCCGAAGCCGCGAGCGAAGTGAAGACGCCATATAAGAGTGGTTGTATGTGAGTAGAAAAGAGATGGTGAACTACATGAGTGTACAGCAAGGGAGGTATAGAGAAGCCGAGCCCTGACCCATGCAGTAACTGAGATTAAGACGGTGAATGCGCGGCTAATGGTAGGCTGAAGCAGAGAGAAGGCGGACACCTGTCTAAACCTTGTGAGTCGCAGTGTCTTGGGAAGGGCTCACCACCCACTGGGAGACTGCACGGACCCGCTGAAGAGGTGAAGCAGCGGCCAAAATAGCGCAAGGGAATGCGAAGCGGAATGGCGTGAATGAGACAGCGGAGAGCGTGGCCATACCGAAATGGCGAGAGTGGTGCTACTCAAAGGGCTAGGGCTGAAAGCACGGAAGCCCAGCCAAATCTGGAGACTGCACGAAAAGGTGAGAAAAGCACACAACAGGAAGCTGGGATTGTGAGACCTACGTGGGCCAAAGCAACTGAAATTGAGCGCATTGGAATGGCGGTAAGTAGAGAAGGTGCCTGCCAGAAGGAGAATACTGCAGAACAGCATGGCTGCTTTGCCCTGAGTGGGTGAAATAATGAGCCCCGGGTGGAGACCTCTACTCTGCCCACGCAGTGTGCGGAGATTTGCCTCCTCCGCCTTCTGCGGAGAAGGCAAATCTCTGCATACTCCACAGCACAGCGGAGTTGGTCAGCCCCCGACTCCACCCACCTATATTATTAACAATAAAATGCACAACTAAAGACTAAATTTAAACCATTTACCTGAACTGTGGCATTTCTCGTGAGATATGCGCAGGCGCGGGCGCTCGCGCTTGCACAGTTTTCGCAAGAACTAACAGAAACGCGATGAAGAGGAGGAGGGCAGCATGGGGAAGCCACAATTCAGGTAAGTGGTTCAAATTTACTTATTAGTTGTGTAATTTAATGTTAGTAATATAGGGAGGTGGAGGCAGTTGGAGTAGCGAGACTACGCAGAGGGCCACAAGAGCCACAGCGTTTGTTTGCACCTCCTTGGCCCTGTGCGTAACCCCACTATGCCAACTATGCCCAGGGTTAGAAATAATGTGCAGAGGAGCGCACTGGACTGTGCCACAGGAGGATCCTAGTAGTAAGACTGAGAGTGCACGCTAGCATTAGCCCCTTTGGTTTGGGAGGGCACAAGGAAGAGGCACCGTGACAAGCCACCAGAGAATCACTAAACAGACGCCGGGAACTGGTGCACCTCCCCCCACCCCGTGAGGTAAAATGGGGAAAACAGATAAGACACAGCCCAAGTTACAGTATGAACAATACAGACCCACTGGAACATGCAAAGATGATCAAGCTTAAGTAGGTACAGAGCCGGAGACTGCAGAAGTTGGACTGGGGGAAGAATTGCAACAGATCCTAACTGCAATTCAGACTGTGATCGACAGCACATTAGATACGCTAACGTACAGGGTGGATAGACTATTGGAGAGGATGGATAAACATGCAGAATGAATAGACATGATGAAACGCAGAGTGTCCAACAATGAAGACGCCAAGGGTAAAGTTGCGGACTCCCAAGGACAGTATGAGAAAGCGATAGCAGCGCTACGAGCCAATACAGAAGAATGGGAGGGTCGGTCAAGGCAGAATAACCTCAGAATTATAGGAATTGCGGAGTCTACCAACACAGGCAATATGGGGAGATTTTGTAGAACAACTGTTGACTGAGGTATTGGGCCATGACACCATTTAGCGAGGGTCCTGAACTACAGGGACCGGGATGCAGCGCTGCGCCGCTCTAGGGAGGTAAAGTCACTCCAAAATGAGGGAACAGAGATCCTCCTGTACCCAGATTTTACGCCACAGGTTCTAGAAGCACAGACAAAAATTATCCCAGCAAAGAGGATATTGCAGGAAATTAACATACCTTACAGTATGGTCTACCCAGCATGCTTCAAAATAACTGTAGATCGAAAGCAAAAAATATTCGGCGATCATAAAAGCTTGAAGCATTACTTACATCAGCCAGAGCGAGCAGGGAACAGGTGTAAATCTCCACAAGGAGATAATGACAAACCAATGGCCCTCTGTAATTTGGATGATGCAGAATAGGGAGACTTCTCAAGCGCATAAATAGGTTATATCAAGTTATTCCTTTCTTTACAAACACAGAAAAATTACACACGGTACCTCAAAGATCCTCTATTGATAGACTACGGAGCACTATGAAGACTAAACAAATACGCCGGGCACAGTAATTTCAGGTTACTACAGGTGCTTAGATGACTAGGATGTATTAAAGAAGAGTGGGGGCTACTCTGTGGTGCGTTGGAGACCATCCGGCCACAAATATTGGAAAGATGTGCATGGTGACTAAGTATGTGCGGCCCTCTTCACACCTGCGTGAAGGGAGACAGGGTGGGTTGCTCATGCCCCTACGTGTGCACCGCGAACACATTTGATAATGAGAAGTTCTTGAAGGATGGGGGGGAGTTAATGGATGGATATTCAAAAGAGGGTAATGAAATGGGTGGGGGAGGGTATTGGCGGGAATTGTTGATTTTAGGACATGACAACAGACAGCATGACATTACCATGATACAAAATGATATAGCACACACGTCACTGAATCGTCATTACAATATGACTCATAGACTGAAGTATCACACAGGCACCTAAATCACTGACCTTACTTACTTGAAATATAAGGGGCCTTATTAACCCCCGGAAAACCAGAAGGGTAATAGCATACCTGGACCGACATAACGTGCAAGTGGCACTAATCCAGGAGACACCTCTTACCAAACACTCTGAACCTAGCATCAGAGCCTGATGGGCCACTGTGCACATAGCCTCCTCCTATTCCTCCTACACCAGGGGGTGCGCTTAATGACGAAAAAGGGGACCTCATTTGCAGTGTTGCATACAAAAACGGACACACAGGGATGTTATGTCATCGTCCAGTGTGATTTTAGTGAAACAATATTGACATTGGTCAATACATATGGCCCTAACATAGATGTACCAGTATTCTTTGTACATATCCAGGCACAGCTACATGAACTGACACCAACAGCATTTATATGGGGGGGGGGGCGATTTTAATACTTGCTTAGACCCAGCCTTAGATTGCGCCACACTTGCTGACAGGTATGACAAACATGCTGCTAACGTCCTCAAAAAAGTTATGAAGGAACAGGACTTAGTTGACCTGTGGAGGATAGGACACCCGACTAAGAGGGAAAGCACATGCTCCTTCTCTCACACACAATTCCTGGTCTAGGATAGATCACTGGCTAGGGACTAAAGAGGTGAGCACCAGGACAAAGACGGTTGAACATTTGCCAAAGACCCTATCAGATCACTCCCCAGTCTGTCTAGAACTTTTACTGCCCACCCATATACCCAGACAGTTTACTTGGTGCTTTCTGTCTGATGCACTGTTAGATCAAGTGTTCACAGTGGAAGAGAGATAGGCTATTGTTAAATTCTTTGAATGTAATTCAGGCTCAGTGACAAGCGTGAGAACGCTGTGGGAGGCCTTCCAGGTGACAATTCAAGGAGTTTGCACAGATAAACGAGCAGGAGTCCTTGGAGACATCCGTCAGCAGTTATGTATACTCAAAAGAGACCTTCAAGTATTAGAGAAGGGGAATGAATGGACCTTGGATGTATCTTTGCTGGCCACTATTAGGACAAAAATTTCAGCATATCAGGAGATGGCTGATGAAGAAATTTGCTTTCTAACACACAGACATACAGCACGCACATATGGGGAGGGAGGCCGACCTGGACCTACATTGACTACTATGCTTCAACAGATGCGGGCACCCAAACAAGTGGACAAACAGGGCAGAACACGGCACAATACACCATCAATACTCCAGGTCTTTACTGACTATTATGCACACCTATATTCACATGTATGTAGGCCTCCTATGCAAATATAGCTGAGTTTCTACAAGACATCACTATGGCCTGACTCTCAGATGGCCAAAGGGAATATTTTATGCAGCCCATTTCAGAAGAAGACTTTAAAGATGCAATCCGAGCCCTGCTAAAGGGCAAGGCCCCCAGCACAAATTTTGTGCAGGATATTATAAGGAATTTGGTGACTTACTGGTACACACTTACTTGGAATGTGCAAAGAGGCCTATGAGCTGAGCCTTCTCCCACCGAGACTCTGAAAGGCGTTACTAATCACTATACTTAAACCAGACAAACGCCCATAACACTGCAAATCATATAGACCAGTTTCACCCCCTAATGCAGCATTTAGTCTTGTCAGATCAGTCAGGATTTATCCCGACTCGATAAAAGGCCCGAAATTTACTCACACTGTTTTCTCTCTTCCATCAGCTAGACCCCGATCTACCGGCAGCGGCCACCGTATCAGACTCAGTGGAGTGGGGATATATGTGTACAATTTTGCGCAGGGTTGGGCTAAATCCGACTTTCCTCCACTGGGTCCAATTACTATACACTGAACCAGTGATAAAACTTTGGGTATAATAAAAAGGTTCTTCCGAGCACTCCAAGTAGTACTTTAAGAACAGCAGTTCTCCAGTCTTTGTGTTTCAATTGACAATGTCGAAGTTTAATTTTCTTCAATAGATCAAAATCCGATTCACATAGAAAGTGCAGCCAACACGTGTTTCGTCTAGTCAGTACATTGATTTAAGACTTCTTCAGGGCTGCAACCCAAAATGACAATATATAAGACAAAGTAAAACCATCATTAAGATACCACACGTAATGTAATATCATTTACTAATGATCTAAAATTAAGGGATACACCCTCACACCACCCGGTGTCATTAGAAGAGAGTTACACAGTATTGGAAAGAGGCAACCAAGACCAAATTCCAACTAAAATCACCAAAAATATGTGTAACAAGCATAAAACCAAATATGCCAAGTATGAAAGTAATGTTAGAAATTCAAATTAGAGTTGTTATACAGAAGTTAGTAAAGCAAAGCAGTTAGGAGGCAACAACCACCTACCATCCTTATTATTCTCTTCCATAATATACACTTTTTACTTGATAATCCATATGAATCAGCGGTTCTTCAATCACCATAAAATCTAGAAGCAATATTAATCCAAAGACTCTATGTCATAATCAGCTACAGTATTAAATAGTAAATATCCTTAAGCTAAATCTAACATCATCAAGTCGCCCACCAATACTATTAAAGCACCTGAAAGGCAACTCACCAAAATAGAAGGTATGAGAATATCATCTCATCTTCTTGTAATAATTCAATTCGACTCCACAAATCTAAAGGAAAATAAAAAGATGTACCTGCTGTTCTAAAGGTAAATAAAGTTGCATGTAAACAACAGTACCGACATCAATGCATACCCCCGCAAGACACCCTCCGGTCCCGGAGCTCACCTCTATATCTTACTGACAGTCCGCGGTAAATCTCGGCGTTCAGCACAGTCGCCATATTGGAATGGCTTTTTATCGTAATAGAACATGGGCGCCATCTTGTAGTGGATAATGCGCTTAACTTACGAGCTTATGTCAGATAGGCTCGTAGTATCAGTAAATCAACCCATCAATTCATAGTCTCACTTCGATCATATGCTACCAAACCGCAAGTAACTTCGCCATCGGAACGAACGTCATATTATGACGTCCGTTTGTGCATTAAAGCTTACGCGCCATCGTAAATCGAATAATGTAATAAAACTACCGTATTATTGTGAGATACATGCAAAGTATCATCAAATCAAAAGATATCTTAGTTTATATGTACAGTTTAAGAGTAAGCCCATTAATAGGCTGAAAAAAGTAATACCCAGGAAGCTGCCAGTGAACGCACCTGAGTATAGACGCCATCTTGTATTGGCTACTATACTTCTAATTGTACTATTGATATTACAAGGTCTGTTACTATCTCTTCTTAATGGTGTAATCATGCTATTAAAAGTACCATAGCAGAAAGGAGCTCTCCTTACCATTCGGTTACTTGCAGGGGCCAGCCTTCATATCGTAATTGTTAGCTGCTAGTGTCTTAGTATATTAATTATTAAACATCACCATCAGGTGATATTACCCAACATAAGTGTCTGAAAATAAGTCACCAATGCCGGGGACTAAGTGTGCGCTAAATTAATAATTCCTATCTATTTGTAAGTTGTGCCTCCAATTATAAATATAATATATTAGATGAAATACCAGGATGGAAGAAAGAGAAGTTATAGAGAAAGGAGAATCAGTATAAATGATAAGTGCTCATACATTATTTCAAGTCGAAGTTATAATCATTACTGTACAGAAGGAAATGTACCACACAAGTCCATCATTATGGTATACATATTATACACTTCAAAAGTCCCAGTTAGACGTTTGCCTAGCACAATATACGTTATTTCAACTTGAATTCTATTCAGTCTTGACCTAAATAATATTCAAATTCATTATCAACATTTAAACCCCTCTCCACGGCCTTCAATTTCATTAACCACAAAACCTCACTTCTCCTCAGTTGTAATTGTCTGTTGCCCCCTCTGGGGTCCTGTTTAATGTGATCGATGCCGTGGAAGCTAAAAACATGTTGGTCTCTGTTTTCACTATTTCTAACTGCATGTAATGCAATAGGGTAGCGAGTATCACCATTTTTAAGCGCTCTAAAGTGCTCCATCATTTTGTCCCTTAATCTTCTTATAGTGCTTCCTACATAGATCATACTGCTAGTGCACACGATAACATACACTACATATGGTGTATCACAATTTATAAACATATCAATAGTGTAGTCTCCTGAGTCATTATAATTAAAAGTATTCACTTTGGTCCTAGCCCATCTACATGAGCTACACTTCCCACATTTATGAAAGCCCTTGAGTTTATTTTTTAACCAGATTCCACTCTCTGGTTTCCTCGGGTAACTAGGGCTAATCAAATTGGCTAGTGTAGTGCCTCTTTTAAATGTAATACCTGGTTTATTATTAAGAAAAGGTAACAGATCACTATCCATTTGGCGTAAGTGCCAGTGTTTTCTAAAAATGGAGTAGAGTTTGGTGCTCTCTGTATTTCTGTATTGTAATTTGTAATCATCCGTACCGTCTCTGCCCCTTGCACAACATCTTGTTGCCGTTTACATAAGGTTTTACCCCGTTTCAGCTTCCTAGCTCTAGGTTCAGCTTTCATAATTATTTCTTCATCATAACCACGGTTGATAAATCTGCGTGACATATCCCTCAAATTGTACTCAAAATCCTTCTCATTAGTACAGTTACGTCTTGCCCTAGTCATTTCGCCATATGGTATGGCATTAATCTGGCTACTAGGGTGGCAGCTACTAGCATGCAAAACAGCATTACAACTAGTAGGTTTTCTAAACATCCTACTGCCCAACTTTTCATCATCAACAAACAATTCAATATCCAAGAATGTAATATGATCTTTATCGTAATGTGTTGTGAACTTAAGGTTAAAATTATTATCATTCAGGTAATAAAAGAAACCTTTAAGCTCATCCACCGATCCAGTCCATATCAGCAGGCAGTCGTCTATGAAACGTCCCCAATAATGTATGTACTGTATCCACCTTTGTCCTCCATAGCCCCAGATCTGCTCCGCCTCGAACCAACCCATAAAGAGGCTGGCAAAAGACGGAGCGAATCTGGAACCCATAGCAGTCCCCAGACGCTGCCTGAACCACTGGTCAAGGGCTTTAATAAATGTGGGAAGTGTAGCTCATGTTGATGGGCTAGGACCAAAGTGAATACTTTTAACTATAATGACTCAGGAGACTACACTATTGATATGTTTATACATTTTGACACAACATATGTGGTGTATGGTATCGTGTGCACCTGCAGTATGATCTATGTAGGAAGCACTATAAGAAGATTAAGGGACAGAATGATGGAGCACTTAAGAGCGCTTAAAAATTGTGATACTCGCTACCCCATTGCATCACATGCAGTTAGAAATAGTGAAAAGAGAGACCAACGTGTTTTTAGCTTCCACGGCATCGTTCACATTAAACAGGACCCCAGAGGGGGCAACAGACAATTACAACTGAGGAGACGTGAGGTTTTGTGGTTAATGAAATTGAAGGCCTTGGAGAGGAGTTTAAATGTTGATAATGAATTTGAATATTATTTAGGTCAAAACTGAATAGAATTAAAGTTGAAATAACGTATATTGTACTAGTCAACGTCTAACTGTGACTTTTGAAGTGTATAATATGTATACCATAATGATGGACTTGTGTGGTACATTTCCTTCTGTACAGTAATGATTATAACTTCGACTTGAAATAATGTATGAGCACTTATCATTTATACTGATTCTCCTTTCTCTATAACTTCTCTTTCTTCCATCCTGGTATTTCATCTAATATATTATATTTATAATTGGAGGCACAACTTACAAATAGATAGGAATTATTAATTTAGCGCACACTTAGTCCCCGGCATTGGTGACTTATTTTCAGACACTTATGTTGGGTAATATCACCTGATGATGATGTTTAATAATTAATATACTAAAACACTAGCAGCTAACAATTATGATATGAAGGGTTGCCCCTGCAAGTAACCGAATGGTAAGGAGAGCTCCTTTCTGCTATGGTACTTTTAATAGCGTGATTACACCATTAATAAGAGATAGTAACAGACCTAGAAATATCAATATTACAAGTAGAAGTATAGTAGCCACTACAAGATGGCGTCTATACTCAGGTGCGTTCACTGGCAACTTCTTGGGTATTAATTTTTTCAGCCTATTAATGGGCTTGCTCTTAAACTGTTAATATAAACTAAGATATCTTTTGATTTGAAGATACTTTGCATGTATCTCACAATAATACAGTTGTTTTATTACAATATTCGATTTATGATGGCGCGTATGCTTTAATGCACAAACGGACGTCATAATCTGACGTTCGTGCCGATGGCGAAGTTACTTGCGGTTTGGTAGCATATGATCGAAGTGAGACTATGAATTGATGGATTGATTTACTGATACTACGTGCCTATTTGACATAAGCTCGTTAGTTAAGCGCATTATCCACTACAAGATGGCGCCCATGTTCTATTACGATAAAAAGCCATTCCAATATGGCGACCGTGCTGAACGCCGAAATTTACCGCGGACTGACAGTAAGATATAGAAGTGAGCTCCGGGACCGGAGGGTGTCTTGCGGGGGTATGCATTGATGTCGGTACTGTTGTTTACATGCAACTTTATTTACCTTTAGAACACGAACACGTGGTAAAGATATCGAATAACATTTAAGCGGAGATACGAACTGTGGGGAATATGGAGGTGAGAATTAAGAAGTGTGGTTACTGTATTACTCATAGAGATTTGTGGGGGACATAATATGTGAGCAGGTACATCTTTTTATTTTCCTTTAGATTTGTGGAGTCGAATTGAATTATTACAAGAAGATGAGATCATATTCTCATTCCTTCTATTTTGGTGAGTTGTCTTTCAGGTGCTTTAATAGTATTGGTGGGCGACTTGATGATGTTATATTTAGCTGAAGGATATTTACTATTACTTGGATGCTAAGGCAATTGGAGCCTCTTCATGTAATTTCCATTGAAATGAATGGGCACTCCATGACGAGTTACCCATGTCATTTGCATCCAAGTGGTTAATACTGTAGCTGATTATGACATAGAGTCTTTGGATTAATATTGCTTCTAGATTTTATGGTGATTGAAGAACCACTGATTCATATGGATTATCAAGTAAAAAGTGTATATTATGGAAGAGAATAATAAGGATGGTAGGTGGTTGTTGCCTCCTAACTGCTTTGCTTTACTAACTTCTGTATAACAACTCTAATTTCAATTTCTAACATTACTTTCATACTTGGCATATTTGGTTTTACACTTGTAACACATACTTTTGGTGATTTTAGTTGGAATTTGGTCTTGGTTGCTTCTTTCCTATACTGTGTAACTCTCTTCTAATGACACCGTTGGTGTGAGGGTGTATCCCTTAATTTTAGATAATTAGTAAATGATCCTACATTACATTGTGGTATCTTAATGATGGTTTTACTTTGTCTTATATATTGTCATTTGGGTTGCAGCCCTGAAGAAGTCTTAAGTCAATGTACTGACTAGACAAAACACGTGTTGGCTGCACTTTCTATGTGAATCGGATTTTGATCTATTGAAGAAAATAAAACTTCGACATTGTCAATTGAAACACAAAGACTGGAGAACTGCTGTTCCTAAAGTACTACTTGGAGTGCTCGGAAGAACCTTTTTGTTATGTTTTAAATCACCAGTTGGTGGTTTAAGTTTGGGGTTGTGGTAACCGACCCTGTTCCCTCCTGGAGCACCATTCAAGATTTGTGATATTGTGACTTACCTATATTTGCTGTGCACTCTTTTCAAACTGTTACCCATAGTCTTGTATAAAACCTTGGGTAAATGGTAATACAATGGAACCATTTGCCATCCATAGAGGAACACAACAGGTCTGTCCTTTGTCTCCACTTTTCTTTGCCCTGAGGCTGGAACCTCTAGCATGCAAAATACGACAAGGACATGTGGATGCATGGCTGAGGTTCAGACTGAGACCTCTTAATATCTCGATGTACGCAGATGACATGGTCCCATATGTACGTAATCCAGCAAATAATATTGAGCCATTGCTAACGGACTATATTAGATATGAGAGATTTTCAGGCCTTAGTATAAACTGGGCGAAGTCGGTGATTATAGTGTTAACTCACTGTACACAGCAATTCACAAACAAATTTCCCGTTTTGGATCACAGATCCGGTCAATTATCTAGGGATCCGGGTCCATAGAGATCCGGAACTGGTGATACGTGAGAATTATGAAAGGGCGCTGTCGAAACTAGAGGAACAAGCAGCACAATGGATCTGGCTACACCTGTCCCTAGCCGACCAGATTGTAATAAAAAAAAAATGGTAATTCTGCCAAGATTTTTATATTTATTCATGAATATACCTATCCCCCTGACACAACATTTCTCTGCAAAACAACAATGCCACCTAACTACACTAATGTTGGCAAGGCACCAAGTGAGAATTGATTGGGAAGAACTAATCCACCTATAAGGACAGGGTGTTTCTGAATCCCAAATATGCACCTTTACTATCTTTGTACGCAAGCGCAGTCTGCGCATTACTGGCAATATCCACATGAATATGTCCCACATGTTGCCATAGAATTGGACGAAGCTCTCTCCATTCAGCTTACAGACCTCATACCACAGAGAAAGACAGGAATCCCATGCTCAGCTATAAACCCAGTACAGTGCACAAAACAAGCATGGAGCAAATTAGCACAGCAAGCACATAAGGTACCATTGCATGCCCCTGCACTTCTCCTTTTACATCATCCAGATATAAAAGTCTTACAAGAACAAAATGCTCAGAAATTACCGGACAAGATGGGTTTGCGCATGTTTAGAGAGAAGATGTTCCTTAACTGTACAGAGCTATTCACTGAAGCTACTCAGACCCCGCTACTCTTCTTTACCCGCATGCGTCTGTGACATGCCATTAGAACCTTGTATGTATCCTTCCCATTAGAGCCACCTACATTGCAGGCAATACAGATTCTTTTGCCTGCCCCCACACAGTAGCGCCTAAACACTAAACTCTACACTGTAGCTCAACAGGAAAAATACAAAGACACAGAGAGATGGAACCCTGCATTGAACACACCTCTATCCCAGGATGACTGGAGATTTTGTTGCACACTCACCGAGCTGCTAACATCAAACGGCAATCTACTTATTATTCACTTAAAATGTTTGCAACAAATGCGTTATACACCAGTGCAATTGAATACATATGGATTGAGAGGAAATGCCGACTGTATCCAATGTGGGAATACGCAGGCAGATTTTTTACATGCTAGTTGGGCATGCCCCCCTGTTGGTTGCTATTTGAGGGAGTCGAAGGATGTACTGGGAACCATGCTGTCAGAGCCAGTCCCTAATACTCCACAAGTATGTCTGCTGGGATTGGTAATGACTCAGAGGCCACCCAATTGCAGATTATCTGCGGTGGTTCTACTACTAGCCAAAAGATGCATAGCTATGAACTGGGGCAGCAGGAGAGCTCAGAGAACAAAATCCTGGAATTAAGATATGGTGTACTGAAAGGAACAATTGGGAACATATGCAGAGGAGCTACCTGCGAATTCAAGACCGACAGATATATGGGGACCAGTGATTCAATATCTGCAGACATTGGAAAGCACCTCGCCAACCGAGGGGCAGAGAAATGTCCCAGATGGTCAATCAACCTAGGGTTGGGGGGGGCAAGGTCATTAGATAGAACACCTCAAAGTGATATGTTTCCAGACACAATGTAACATGTTGTACCGAAATGTGCTATACTAAATCAAAATATGTCATGTTGATGAATTTCTTAGTTGGATAATAAAATATAATATAAAAAAATAGTTAAAATAAATCTAACCTTGACAACTAGTTGGAAACTGTCATAACTATTCTTTTAAGTCTTTTAAATAATATTTTAGCTCCCTCCTTTCAATAGCTATACTTTATTAAAGTATTCCCAAGTTAGCCTATAGAGCAAATGCATTACAATGGGGAAAACGAAATTGGCAGTTTTTCCCCCACCAGGGCATTTAAAACATCTTTTATAATGCCCCTGCTTTTAACTACCCCTGGGGCACATAATGGAGACCTTAGGGGTAATTTACATGTAAAGATAAGGTAGTTTACTACTTTGGAAGTACCTTTCATTCCAAAGTCGAATTCAAATATATTTTCAATTGAAAAGCAGCCTGCAGGGCTGACTTTTCAAATGACAGCAGGAAACACAGCAGTGCCCACTTAAGTTGATTACATTTATTGGGCCTCTAAACCTAAGTGCCCTACGGTATACTGGGGACAGGTAAGTTGTCAGTACCAATTGTAATTATACCTAATTACCATGTACCTTTTACACAGAGCACAGGCCCTGGCTCTGATTGGCACAGCCCGGTGCAATCAGTGTCCAAAGACCTTAGTTTAGTAATCACGAGGGGGCAAATGTGGGGGGGGGGGCACTGACAAAAGCCATGGTTTCTCACACCTGTTGTGACCACTTCCTCTGCACATGCATGCAAAGTGGATCATTTACTGCATTTTGAGCTTGCTGCCCCTTGGGCTGGGCATTGGGACAGTGAGTGTGTTTCACGGATGCAGTCATCGCAGATATATTTGCAGCAGACAGACTGTGGTCAATGGGCGCAGTGGTTTTGTCTCTTGTTAAAAGTTTGATATGCAATGGCGAGTTTGATTACGCAGTGAGTCTTATTTTTGACAGTGTCTCTTCCATCTGCTCAGCTTTACTGTTTGTGAGTTCATGGGAATGAGCCAGGACCAACATGTCCTCAAGTTTCATGCCAGGGTGTAGAGTGGTACAGAAGGACAGGACACCATGAGCGTGAGTTGGAGACTTTATTATGTCTCAAAGTAGAAAGAAGTGCATGACTGACTCCTGGCACCCGCACAGCTGTTGTCAGAAAAAATTTATTCTACAGCAACTCCAACCAGCAAAAACGCAGAACGTTGGCTACCGTTAAATTTAATTATTTTTAAACAACTCCTGTGCATCTTTGCATGTAACACGAGACGCGCAAGAAATTCATACTTATACAACATCACCCTTACCATCATATAAAACAAAAAATACGAAAACAAGCCAAAAAATATACATATATAATACATACATATGTATATTTCATTGCATATAATGATCTTTGAACTTGCAGACAAAGAAACATTGCAACAAGACCTATTACTTAATCTTTGCTCAGAGTTAGTTAGGATGACCAGCGGATCCCAAACTTAAAGAAGACTGAAGCAGGAATGACTCAGAATCTGCACTCAAAGAAAAATCATCATTGTTGCTGGCAATAACAGATTAAGTAGTTGACTGAGTTGAGGCATCACCCTCGCAATTTGAACTGCAGATTGTAGATTGGTATCCTGCATCAACAGTGTACCAAACTGCATTATCTGTATTTTCATTATGCATATTGATCCCCTTTTCTTTAAAATCTTTAATTTTCTTCGCTTGATCTGGTGAAATTCTAAACAAGCGTCTTCTGTTCTACCACCCTTTACCTTCTAAAAGTATGGCACCCTTGAAAACCTTAGGAATTCTGAAAGGAGGGGTAAACTTAGATTCACCTTTCTTGATCTCGTTGGGCTTCTTAATAATAACCCAATCACTAAGTCTGAGCTCATTGTCTTTAGTGGTGTGTTTGCTGTCCAAACATTAATTTTTACAATGTATTTTATATCTATATTCATATCTATTCCAACAAGGTCTTTAACACTGTCTGGACACAAAGCAAATCTGGGAGACCTATTGCGTAACGACTTGAATGGAGACTTGCTAATTGCACTCCGAGGGATTACCAGACAGTTCCATACCTTTAAAAAAAAAAAATTCTCCACTTTTACCCCAGACGACAATGCTATTTGCACCCCTTCCTTTAAAAACTTGTGTATTTGCTCAAGAGATGGGCGATGTTAGAAATGGGGGTATCTAGTTGGCAAAGGTTTGCATCTTTTTCCAAGTAGGGACCCTTCTTCCTAGACAGGTTAAGGGGGATATACTTCTAAAATAAGCCATGCTCATCCTCTTTGGAGCTTGGCACAAGCAGACAGGCTTATCTCAACGGCAGTGTGTAAAGCATTTGTGTACACATACAGTATTACAGTGAAAACACTACAAATGGAAACCACGGCAGTTTAGAAAAGTAAGTAATCTTTATCTAAACCAAACAAGACCAAAATGACAATAGAGTAATTAAAATATGACTTTTAGGGCCAGATGTACGACGCGCAAAATAGCACCTTTCAAATTGCGACTCGCAATATGCGAGGCACTATTATGCATGTACAACAGTGTTATTACACTTTATTGCGATTCCCAATGGGGTTGCAAATAGAGAGGCTCATGAATATTAATGAGCCTCTCGCAATTTGCGACCTCATAGGGAATGTTAGGCGCTCCAAGGTATGGTGGCCTGCTGGGCTCAGCCGGCTACAATGTCTGGAACTGCTTTTAAATAAAGCAGTTTTCCTTAAAGGAAAACGGGATGCATTTAAAAAATAAAAAAATGAAATGTTCTCGTTTTATTTCTTAAGGGCTGGCAGTGGTCCTTAGGACCACTGCCTGCCCTTAAAAAATATTTTCCCCTGCGTTTGCAAAGGGGACCCCTTCCCTTTTGTGACCCCATTACCACCCTACTTGAGGAGTGTTTTGCGTCTGCAATTGCGGACACAAAACATTCTTACATAGGGTTGCGCTCGCTATTAGGAAGAGAACGCCCATTCTTAATAGCAAGTTGCAAAACCCTATTTTGCAAGTCGCAAAAAATTGCAACGTGCAAAATAGTGTTTCTACATTCCCCATGCTGTTTTTGCATGCACAAACGGGTTCACAAACCCATTTGCGCATGCAAAAATGGTCGTACATCTGGCCCTTAAATGGTAGAAACAGTTCTGTCAATAGCAAGACATAGATGCAACACTTTCAACACAAAGTACTTTGGATGCATCACAGTCACAGACCAAAACAACCACAGGAAACGTGATGTGTTGGTTCTTTATGCACAGGGAAGGTGATGCGTCATTTGTTACTCCAGGGAAGGTGATGCCTCGGTGCCTTACTGCCACGCAGGGTCAATGATGTGTCGGTTCCTTACTGAAGGGGAGGTGATGCTTCTGTTTCTTACTGTGAGGGGAGGTGATGCATCAGTTTCTTACTGCGACCTCGGCGGTCTTGTAGACTTGGCGTAAGTGCGATGTGTGACGACCGGGGATGCGTCGGTACTTGATGCATCAGTGGCAACAGAACTGCGTTGGTCTTTCCAGCCACGGTCCCACGATGCGTTGGTTCTTGCAGCCACACTGCAGGGCCTGCATCGGAATTGGTGCAGTGACCTCGGACTTCGGAGATCGGTGGACCGGATTCGGCATGTGGCGATTTCTTCAGTCACAGACAGGGGCTGCTTCGGTTTCTTTGGTGATGTGTCAGAACTGGCTGGGGATGTGTCGTGCTTCTTGAACTTGCATTTCTTTTCCAGCTCCCAACAGCAGGAAGAACCTCCAGAGGCACACCTCAGCAACAGGCACATCTTGGAAGGTCAGAACTCCCAGCAAGGAAGTTCGGGGGAGCTGGTGGAGAAGTCTTTGTATCTCTGAGACTTCAAAACAGGAGGCAAGCTCTACTTCAAGTACTTGGAAATCTTCCTTAAGCACGAGACACAGCACACAGCAAAGTCTTTATCCTCTCCTTGGCAGAAACAGCCATTGCAGGCCAAACCCAGCCAGCACACAGCAAAGGAGCAGTACTTTTCTTTCGGTTTCCCAGCTCTTCTCCCTGGCAGAGGTTCCTCTTAAATTCCGAAAGTAATCTAAAGGTCTGGGTTCTGGATCCCAACATTCATAGTTCATTTCTCTTTGGTCTCTGGTGTCAGAGAGGCTCTGTGATCAGTCCAAACCAGTTCTGTCCTCTCTAGTGCAGCTCCCCGGCAGGAGATGGAGACAGCATTAAGTGAGGCAGACAGGCTCATTCAGATGAAAGGAAATCTCCTCCCCCTACTCTAAATGCAGCCCAGTTGTATTCAGCCCAGCCCTGCACATCCAGCAAATGCAGGACACACCACAACCCCCTCTAGTGGCTGTGTACAATGAATGCACATCCCCAGCCCCTGTCACTCCAAAGCCAGACAGCCAAAAAGCAAAAGGTCTGGGGATAAACCTGCAGGAAAAGCCAGGTCGAACAGGCGAGTATAGTGATACCTGTAGATGCCTAATGTGCTAACCATCTACAAAATGTCTCATCTGATGAGACTTAAAATGTGTCCCATTTTCAGCGTCAATTTCTCTGGGCGGGCCTTCAATTTAAAACAATAAATTCTAGATTGGTAATAACAGAATTTGTGTCTGGTGGGATTTCAAAATCAAAATAAAACCATTTTAAAAAAGAGTCAACTAATACAACTAAGACAGAAGGTAACATAGTTGAGCGAAATCCAATGAAATATTGACCCACAGACCATCAGGCAGAGGAACCATATGTAATTTCGTTTCAGATGTCTTCCAGTGTTTATCTCACGATAGACATGTGTTGCAGTCAGATACGCATTTATTTACTTGAGCATCCTTATCCAGTCACAAATAGATTTGTTTTAGATTGCGTATTGTTGCAGGGAAACCTAGATGACCCTCATTTGCAATACTAAACATAGACTTACTCATGGTTTAAGGTGGAAGAAGAAGATCATGTCATAATAGGAACTTACCCAAAATAGACAGTTCATACGAAACTTGGGCAAAGGTTTTCAAACCTGACTTTAGGTTCCTGTCCTTGGGCCACCCGTTCATCACAAATTTAACCATTCTCGGCAGTAATGTATCCTTATCCAAGTTTTCCAACCAACCTTTCTTGGAAATAAAGCAATGTTCTCCAGCTCTCCCATCCCCAGTAGGAGCCAGTATGCATTGAACATTATCCACTTGAGCTTCTGATGCATCACCATCTCAGACAGATAGTCCACATTCGCATTTGTACCCCCTGGAAGATATTTAATACAGAAATTATATTCCTGTAGACTGGAGAGACTTCTTACTTTAGACTGCCTGATGCCTAACCTGTGACATTACAATTGAGCATGTATTACAAAGGCTTGTCGTCTGTGATAATTTTAAATTGCGTATGGTGAGGCGGGCGGGGGAGGGGCAGGGTGGGGGTGGTAAAGTCCAGCATATGGCCGAACAGAGGTAAGTAAAGAAATAAATAAATACAACAAATTACACTGCGTGCGCTGCATCTCCATTTGGGGTTGCAGCATGCGCAATGTAATTTGTTTTATTTATTTACTTACCTCAGTTCAGTCACATGCTGGAGTTTACAACTCCCCACTCTGCCCGTCCCCCCGCCCCGCAGTCCTCCCTCGAGGAGCCGCTACTAGTTTACCAGCAGTGAAAATGTGATAGACCTGGAGCAAAGGTGATTAGAGATTTAACTCTCAGAAATGTTTCATCAGCACAATTGGACCAGGCAATTTTCTGTCACTTTTTGAGGAAATTCCTCAGGGGTTGGACCACAAGGGCATTCCCATGAATTCAGAGTGAATAATATTCACAAAGGCCCAGAAAGAACATCATTATCCTTGTTATTGGGTGGAACAGTATCTTTAATGGCACAAACTAATGACACTTTAGGTCTGATGCCTTGTTCAGATATACAATGACCCAAAAAGTCTAACTGATTGACCAATAAATAGCACTTCTTTTTCTCAAGGTGATACCCACATCCTTAAACATAAGTAACACTTTTTCCAGATTCAAATTGTGTTCCCTTACACTTCCTACCTTTCTATGTCACCCTCCCTTTATCACTATTCTAGATGATGCAGTGGTGCTTCAACCAGATACTTCCTTTCTTCCTAATGTTCTGTCAAAGTTCCATTTACCTCAGGAGCTTACTCCTCCTACTTTCTTTCCTGAGCCTACTACTGAAAAATAATGAAGATTGCATTTGTTGGATGTTAAACGTGCTCTCTCCATTTACCTTGACAAATCCAAGGTCCAGTTCTCTGTTTGTAACTTTTGGCATCAAAGGCAAAGGAAAGACGGCGTCCAAGATCACGGTGAGCCGCTGGATCAAAGAGACTATTACATTAACTTATACCAGCTGTAAACTTCCAAAACCTCCTAGCCTCCCGCGCTGCTCCACAAGAGGGGTGACTACCTCTTGGGTAGAATTTAAAGGTATGAAATTGGAGAAGATTTGTAGAGCCAGGACTCGGGTCTCAGAACACACCTTTATGAAACATTACAGGCTGCATAAACTTTTGCATATAGAGCTGAATTTCTTCATTGGTGGTTTGCAATCACTATTACCTTGAGAGGTGTTTATGATTATTGGTTGTGTATTGTTCAGGAGCTTTTGGCATTAAATGTCTTGGTTTTGCATTATGTCTTAGTTTCCCAGGAGTTATCTTATCAAAGACTGATACTCAGCTTTGGTATACCTCATGGGTAGGTATGGGGTCAAGGTAGAGGTAATTCGCCAATTACTTACGGGTAATCTTTGTTAGTCTTAGTTCTACTCATCCTCAACCCACTTATTCATTTCTGATCGCCCTCCCTGGCACCTTGGCCTTCAATATGTGGCTTGGTATTAGATGAAGCACAGGGAGGGCTACTCTCTTCTAGTACTCAGTTATGGGTGGATGTGGTTAAGTAGCATTTCCTATTTTGTTTCCTGTCCTGGGATTGGATTAAGCAACTAAACCTCATGAGGTGCAATTAGCATCTCAAAGCCACAAAGAGGTGGTTAATGGTCGAGAACAGGAGACTAGCTTAAATGAAAGCTGTTTTAGCTGCAGATCAGAATGTCAAGGTATGCCAGATGACGTGATGGCACTTTACAAATACTACACTTTGACACCATGAAGACCACCGAATAATGTGCATGAAATCGAAAAAATGGGTCTACACAAGCCATTAGTCGTACATTGTAATTGTAAATGTATTTATGCAGTGCTTATGACCCCTGACGAGGCATTTTAACGCATTTTCAGCAGATACCATGCTACTCCAGAACTCAATATTAGTAGTTAAAAATAAAATTGTTTTTTGTTGCTTTTTTGTGCCTTACTTGTGCTAGGTTTGTGCTTTTGATTTCACGCATAATTTTGGAGTAGAGATAGAATGATAAGAATGGATTTGAAAAGGGTGTTTGGAATAGAATGATAGAAGTGGAATTGAAAAGGAAAAGTAGTATGTTTTTTGTAAGTAGTGGTCATATATGCTTGATAGTTAGGAGGCATTCCTGAAAAGGAGGGGTGAAAGTTAAAGAAGTTTGTTTGTGAGTTCATAGTGGTTAGAAAGTTTGAGATGAGACAGAGGGAGGAGGAATAGGGAGGACGGGAGGGATTTTTTTTAGCATGAAATATTTGTACCTTAGTTAAGGGTCTGCAACTGAGTGGTACCAATCATAATTCCTTTTAAATAAAAAAAATGAGCTAGACTTTATTTTTTGTAGCCTGCAAATTAAGCCTCAGAGTGGGGTTCATGTGGCAAGTGTGATACCTTCATGAATATTCAGAGACATCGCCTAAATCCAGTGAGCCTGACCATACTGAACCGAAAGGTGCTCATTAACTAGGGTCAAAAACAATTTCGATAGTCCACATTTATAAAAAGATCTTGACATCTCCAACATCTCCATATAGGCAGGCCCCTCCCAACCCCCGGAAATTGCGGCATAAATAAATGACTAAATATAGTTGCACAAAAACAGGAATTTAGCGGCATACAAATTTTAATTTTGGCAGTAAATTACTGCTGGTTTTCTTTTATAAAGCAAAAATTGAGTCCACCAGGTGTCGCCACATGCCCTCGGGTGGTAGTCCCGAATTCCTTCTATTCTGAAAGAATATAGTGCCCCAGCAAAATCTTGCTGCATTCCCACAGGCAGTGGGCCTGACTTCTTTCTTTTTAAAAAAATATTGTGCCCCAGCAGAAATCCTGGAGATTCTGGGTAGAGTGACGTTGCAGGCGTGTCTGTGGCCACATTAGTTGCGATCTGCCACAATTAGGGGAAATGACTATCCACTTCACTTGCATCTGTCAAAGTCAGGGAAAGTGACTTCGTCCCGGTCAGTGAGGATCTGTAGGTGAGGAGAAAAGTGTCTGCATCATTTGGATTTTCTGTCAAAGGAGGGGGGAAGGGGAGGGAGGCCTTTGTTCACTTCACCTGTGATATGCCGAAGTAAGGGAGATTTGGGCACATGTGGCTTGCACTGGAAAGGGAGATGAGAGAGCACAAAATCTGAAAATGTATAAGTACACCATATTTACAAGCACGTAGTATTAGCTTAGTATGGAATATACAAGAGTGTCGATTTATATAGAGAAAATATATGAGTGTTTGTTTTAATTAGAATAGATGCATATATAAGTGTGGAAAACTAATGTAGAGGTTGTAGAAATGTTAAAATGATGTTGGAGTCACACGTTAGATGACTAAGTGAAACGAAATGTAATTCTGCAAACCATGAAAATGTGTAGGCCACATGGCATTTCACAGGAAACGAAAGATGCTGCTACACTTTTAGTGACGTGGATTCTAATGTCATTTGAGTGCAAATGTATTATTAGGCATAGTATTAAAATTATGTGTTTTATATAGATGTGTTGCATTATATTATAGTAATACGTGTTAGTTAAAATACTGTTTAAACCAAAGAAAGGAAATGTTTTAGAAGACAGAAACCGCTTTGTGTAAATCAACTAGGCCTGAAAAGACCAAGTCATTCTCTTTGATCTAAATGTGCTCGTTAGGGGAAAGATGTGCTAGGCACTGACTGAGAGTTCTTACACATGTTTTATGGTCTGAGATATGGTGGATGTTGGAATTTGAGGCCCACAGTACATGTGTCTGTCGCAGGTGCGAGGAGCCCTAATCAGTACCATGATGAACGGTTCCTTTGTTCAAGAGAGCCAGGCGCAGGCCTGGAGGAGTCTTCAGGAATTTTAGGGGGTACTGTCTCGCAGAAGAAGAAGCCTGGGAAGCAAGGTCAACTTTAATGAAGAGTCCAGAGGAGCACCAGTACGGAGTTTGCCGCTCAAAACTGTACCACGTGAGAGGCGTCGACATGGGCGTTCCTATTGGAAATGTGATTTTGTATTAGGGATAGCACCCCGGGGTAGAGTTAGGGCAGATGATCTGAGGAACCTAAGAGAGCGGATGGGTAGGCAGATAGAGAACTAACAGACTTCAATTTTGAGACAAAGACTAAGGGAAGTGTGTGATCTTCTTTGGAAGTCACCACGGCTGACACCTTTTTTTTTAGGTAAAGATCTTGTTAAGTAGGGATGTCACTTAGTCTAGTGTAGGGACAGATTTAACTTGTACTTTTCCTTTCTGTAAATGACTCTCAGGTTGCAACTCACAGCGATTCTTGCAACGCTTATGCTCTTTGAAATAGTTTTGATAATTTCCTTTTGTCGATTGAGAATATTTAGAGAGTACCTTTTTGTACTAATACCTGTGTACCTTTTGAATCTTATTCTGAGATGTTTGTATCTCCAGATACTTTTGACTTTGAATTAAAACTTTTTAACCTTTCCCAGTGGTAAGTGGTTCTTTAGAGTGGTTTAATTTCCTAATTGACTAACCTAGTAGTAGATTGTCTTTTACTCAATGACAGGTACCAACGATTCAGTCGACAGGATTAGGGATCTGGTATGGTAACTAGAGACCAGAAACCCCGCGTTAACAGTTGGTAGCAGTGTAGGATGGTTATCTTCTTGAGGAAGGTAATCTAGACTAGGTTAGCTTACCCCAAGGCCCCTAGAGCTAGACATCGAGAGATGAGCAGCGGAAGAATCACGTGCCGAAGAGGGTGCTGACGGTGCGAGAAAAGCAGCAGTATCGGAGGAGAGTGAGTATAACAAGGGTCATGCGTGAACAGATTGCGGTGTTTTGTGTTGTATTTGTATTGTAATGTCTTGCGGAGTTGAATGCCTGTAGTGTGATTGTGAGAAGGTTGTGAGCGCGCGCAACCTGGTAAAATCTTAAGTTCGGGGTAGAGCTTAAGTGGTTCGGGTGTATCGAACATCCAGAGTAGTTGTCAACCATAGTACGGGGGTCATGAGGTACCATTGATCGTCCGTGGAACCGAGATAGGGGGAACGCGTGAGTGAGTGTGTGAGTAACGGACGCTGGTCGAAAGTTACTGTGTGTAAGTAACCTATCAGAGAAGGCGATTGTCTGGACGTAAACGGAAAGACATTTCGCCAGTTAAGGTGACAATTACAGATTGACTGTGGGCGTACAGTCAAAGAAAAGTGATCGCTTGGACGGAAGTAATCATTTTTCGAAGTATGAATGGGACGCATGCATAAACGCGGAGACGAGCTGAAAAAGGAGGGGAACTGCTGTGAAGGGGGACGAGTGACGTCAGCAAGAGCCGCGCTGAGATAGGGTGGCGAGTGAAGAGCCGCGACGCGATAGGACGGTTGGTGTGACGTCGGCAAGAGCCGCGACGGGATTGGGTGGCTGGTGTGACGTCAGTGAGAAGCCGCGTTCTGATAGGCCAGTTGGCGAGAACAGAGCTGAGATTGGTGGATTGTCATCAGGAAGTAAACAAACCGGAGAAAACAGAAACTAGTAGATTGAAAATGAAGTGTTTTAAATGTTTGAAGGATATTTTTAAAAGAAAAAGGAGAGAGTCTTTTTACGGGCAAGAGGCACCGCCAGAGGGTACACCGGCTCATTATATGGCAGCGAATGTTGGGCTGCATACGATATTATGGATTGGGTACTGGAACAAGCTTACGGAAGGGAATGAGGAAATGTCGTTCCCAAAGTATGGGACGTTTAAGCTAGAGGTGTTACATCGGCTAAAAGCAACCATGTCCGCATTGAAACCCCCGCCTAGACCGACCCAATTTGAGGCCCTTAACGCATGGATTAGGGCGGCGCACGATAGGAATCTGAATAGGCGTCAAGAAAGGCTGACGCGATCAGTAAGAGCAGTGCGAGATTCCAAATGAGATGAGGACGCCAAGAGGTGGAGGGTACAGGCTATTGAGGTGGATAAGTTGTACACAGTGAGAGAGGTGGCAGGTGAAAAGACACTCATGGAAGAAGATGAGGAGAGCGACTCGGAGGACAACTTGATAAATAGATTATTGATAGATAGACCGCCTCCGAGAGTTGGGGAGATAGAAAGTAGAGGACTCGCAAGGGAAGATGGGGCTGCCATAGAGGGGTATGTACCACTTCCTATATCGGAATGGACACCTATCAAAGGTGGGGAGACACCTCAACATAGTACAGCACAGAGTGTAGTCGGAAGGTTTGTGGTACAGAAAACGCCAACCGCAGAGAGGGCGGAACCTTGTAGATTGCCAGATGCTCTCCAAGTACCCGTTACCATAGGACCCATAGTATCGATTTACAACCCAGAGAATGGGAGAGAGGAAGAACAGATACGGTTAGACAGTGAAAGGGTTGAGATGGAAAGGAGGAATGACATGACAAATGCCTGGAAGCAATTGCCAGGACCGGTAACGTGGAACACCCCATTCGAACCGACAGTGAGTCCCGCAACAGAGCAGGGGGGTCAAAGAGGACCGATGGACCTAAGGGGACCACGTCCGAAATCCTTTAAAGAGTTAAGAGTTGACGTGAGAGAATGGGAGGGGTCCACAGAAGCACCAACCAGCAGACCTAGAACAGAAGCAGAATGGGGAAGCCGAGGCAACGGAACATTGTCTCACTGCGGGGCTAGTGCAAGTAGTCAAAAGTGTGAAGGTAACAGGCAGGAGAGTAGAGGGGTTATACGTCATACTGACGGTGGGAATGAGCAAGAGAGCAGAGAGAGGAGTACAAGATGTGGAGAGACACCTCGTCTCATCCAAAGCGAGGGAGATCAGCGGACTCAAGAATACAGAGAGATGTTTAGATGTACGCACCATGCACCTAATGAGAGTATACAGCACTGGAGTCGCGGGAGCACGGGGAACAGTGAAGGATCTTGCCATGGGTCGAGAGATCAGGGACCACCGGCAAATGACGAGGACAGGGGGATAAATGGAATGTCTTACCATGCATCTAGGGAAATCATGCAGGATGGGACTGGTGGGACTACGAGAAATGGGAAAGTGTTTCACTATACACCCAGAGAGGATGGAACTGCATGGGTCCTGGAGAGATGGGAACAAGGGAGGACTCCCCATAACTCGCCTGAGCCTAGACGTAGGACCCGGAGCTGGGATGGGAGAGATGTGAATGGACCCCCTAGAACTAGCATACTGAGAGCTGCAATAAAGGCCAAAAGACTCGATGTCACTAGCTTAAAATCTGACCTGGATGAGATAATAGATGGGACGTTGCCCTTAGAAAGGATTGACTTGTATGAACAGGATGAGTTACTGTTCATAGCAAAGGATGTTACCCGAAAGGCAAGGGCAATTCATGAGAAACTGTCTGGACTGGCAGACAAGTACATGGTAGACTTGTCCAAAACGAGGACATTACAGAGTAACCATAGGTTGCAGTATTCAGATCAAGACTTAGATGAGAAGAGAACTACAGGATTAAAAACACACATTAGGGAGTTGATAGCCGGAATAAGAGTGTGGAGAGATCTTGACAAATGGGAAGAGAGATGGTCCAAAAGGGGTACTGTCAGGAGGAGCACGAGTGTGATGTCTCCGGAAGGAAGGGTAATGCAGATGGAGGCATTCCCTTTGCGAGAAATATCGAATGGGAATTATGTACATGTACCCTGGAGTAGAGGAGATTTAGCTGCATTTACCAACTCATTTCCGAAGTTAAGGGACAATCCAGTAGAGTGGTATAAGCAGGTAGAAAGGTTTGTAAAGATCTCGAAAGTATTGTGGATTGATTTGAACACTTTGTTTGACATTGTGGTCCCATCTGACTTGTGGACATCGTGCAAGACTAGTGTTGAATGGCCAACTACTGAACCAGTGAGGGATGCTCAGACAAATGGACCGTCTGAAATTGTCATGCAAAAGTATGAAAGGGTAATAACTTGGCTGAAAGATAAGGTACCACCCCAGGACATAGATTGGGTAAAAATAGACCGAACAAGACAAGAACCAAAGGAGACAGTTCATGAGTTCTATGAAAGGTTGTTGAAAACATTCAAACAATACAGTGGACTCGATGTAATGGATCCCAAAGATATAGGACAGTTTGTGTCAAAGTTTGTTTTGGGGTTGAGACCTGATATTTGTTTGATGATTCAGCAACATTTAATTTGTTGGCAAAACAAACCACTAGATGAAATTTTAAGGTATGCCAGATACTGTAGCGATGAGATAGATTCCAAGACAAAGAAAATGAAGGAGAAGCTGATGGTGGTACAGATGCAGTCAGCCGGAATGGGCGGACAGCAGAAACAGGGAATGGGGACAATGGGACGGAAGTCGAATGGTCAGAACAAGGATAGTGAAGAAAGTCAGAGACCTAGAATAGATTTTGCCACTTTAAAGAAAACGACAAAGTGCCACCAGTGTCACCAGGTGGGACATTGGAGACGCAAGTGTCCCTTTAACCCTGAAAGTGGAGAACTAGAATTAGAACAGGAAGTTCAGGAGGTTCCAGTTCAAAGGGCGACAGTCCCAGGAAGCAAGGTGGTCAAAGGGGGGACTTCGGCTCCACGAGCTCAGTTTCCACAGCCACCGAAGATTGCGACAGGGGGAAAAGTCTATAAACAAATGCCTCTTTTTATTGAAGAAGAAAAATTTTATTACATTGACCCAATGACCGGTCAACGTGTGAACAGAGAAGAGGACTGTACCCTCGGGGCAGTTCTAGAAGTAGATCAGAGAGGGCCGTTTGTTGAGGCAGAGGTAGCAGGGTGCCCGATGACATTCTTGGTGGATACTGGAGCTACTCGATCAACTCTGAGATCAGCAGTGGTTCCTGACCTACCAATGTCGGGGGAAACAATTCAGGTGGTTGGAGTCGCAAATAGAAGAATGACTAGTCCTTTGACAGAACCAGTGTCAGTGAAAATAGGGAATTACACAAATGAACATCAGTTTGTGGTATGTCATTCTAGTCCTGTATGTCTGTTAGGGAGGGACTTGTTGTGCAAATTGAATTGCACCATATGCTGCACCCCTCAGGGTGTGGAGGTACAGACCGCAGATGATGATGCTACCTTTAAGATTGCCAATGAGAGAACATGTATAGAACTGTATCCTACTCTGACTGTGGAAGACCTTCCTTGTGACCTAAGAGATGCTGTCTCAGCTGAAGTATGGGATTTTACTGGGGAAGAGATAGGACTGATCAAAGGGGTGGAACCAGTGAAGATCATGATAAAACCAAACGCTGAATTTCCAAGAACGCCTCAGTATAAACTGTCCCAGGAAAGGATTGCAGGAATAAAACCTGTGATTGATTCAATGATTCAACAGGGAATACTGAAAGAAATCGTGGGTAGTCCATGTAACTCCCCGATTATGGGTTTGCAGAAACCTAGTGGGAAGTTCAGAATAGTTCAGGACCTTCGAAAGATTAACAACATTGTGGTTTCATGTTGTCCAGTGGTACCGAATCCATCAGTGATACTGTTTCAAATACCATTCCAAGCTGAGTGGTTTACAGTGATAGACCTTTGTCAAGCCTTCTTTTCCATCCCATTAGATGAGGACAGTCAGTATCTTTTTGCATTTAAAATGGAAGATCGCGCCTTAACATGGTGTCGAATCCCACAAGGGTTCACAGATACCCCGTCGATCTTCAGTCAGCTGTTGAAGAAGAACCTTGAAAGTCTGGTATTGCCACAGAACCCGGTTCTGGTCCAGTACATAGACGACCTACTTGTTGCGTCAGAAACAGAGGAAGCTTGTAAGGAAGACACTTTTGCTTTACTGAATCATTTAGCTGAGAATGGACATAAGGTATCTCCGAACAAATTACAGTACTGTCTGACAGAAGTACAGTATCTGGGTCACCGAATAGAGAGGGGGAAGCGCAAGGTGTCTCCAGACAGGATAGAGGCCATCATGAAAATGAATGCGCCAACGACACAGAGAGAAGTTAGGATGTTCTTAGGAATGGTTGGTTACTGCCGACAGTGGATAGCTAACTTTTCACTGAAAGCAAAACCTTTACAGAAACTGACGCACAAGGAGGTGAGTGATCCGGTACCATGGGACAACGAGTGCCTAATGGCGTTCCTACAACTGAGAGAGGACTTGTGTCGTGCTCCGGCTTTGGGAATGCCAGATTATGAGAGGATTTTTTGATTATACTGCTGTGAAAGAGAAGGATGTGCGTTATCAGTGTTGGTGCAAGTACACGGAAATGCCCGTAGACCAGTTGCATATTTTTCGGCTACATTGGATCCGGTAGCCGCAGCGTTGCCCGGATGTCTCAAATCCGTTGCTGCAACAGGTGTCAGCATTGAGAGGTGTGAGAACATAGTCATGGGACATCAATTAGTGGTGTATGTACCGCATTCGTTAGAATTGTTAATGACAAGGACCAAGACGCAGCACTTGACCAATAGTAGGCTCACGCGCTATGAGCAAGTTATTCTTGCTGCAGAGAACGTGACCCTTAAGAGGTGCTCGGTCTTGAATCCTGCTACATTGATGCCACTTCCTAATGATATAGAAGGCGAAGAATGTGAAGATCACGATTGCCTAGATGTGACTGAACTATGCACGAAGCCCAGACCAGATATTGTGGATGAGCCATTGATCGACCCTGATGAAATTTACTTTGTTGATGGCTCATGCTTAAGAGACGATACTGGTCGGTTGAGAGCAGCTTATGCTGTTTGCACCATTACTGGAGTTGTGGAAGCCGCTTGCCTGGAAGGAGTACACTCCGCTCAGGTAGCAGAAATCATTGCATTCACACGTGCCTGTATAGCAGGTGGCAAAAAGAGAGTCACCATCTATACCGATAGCCAGTATGGTTTCGGGGTAGTTCATGATTTCGGGCAATTGTGGTCTCAGAGGGGTTACATGACCTCCTCTGGTTCGCCAATCAGAAATGGGGAATTTGTACGACTGCTGTTAGAAGCATTGCAAGGTCCAGCTGAAATTGCAGTGGTCAAGTGTACAGCTCACACTAAAAATACAGATTTTGTGTCACAAGGAAACAGATATGCAGATGAAGTTGCCCGCTATTGTGCGGAGCAAGGGTATACTTTCACGGAGGTGGAAGTAGGTGGGGCAAAAGAAAAAACAGAAGTCCAGATGATGTTAGAGACCGTAGATACATGGGAAGATCTGAAACAAATGCAAGAAAATGCACCTGAGTCAGAGAAAAAGTCCTGGGAAGTAGCAGGTTGTGTGAGAAGTGAAATGGATTTTTGGGTTTCAGCAGATGGAAGAGCAGTGTTACCGGAGGAATTAGTGAATCCAATGGCACGACAAATACATGGTCCAACACACTTAGGAAGGGATGCCATGCTGAGAGTATTTAGGCAAACTTGGTATTGCCCAAAATTCAGGATTGCAGCAGAAGCAGTTTGTAGGAGATGTGTCACATGTCAGCAACTGAATGTAGGGAAAAGAACACCAGTTACCATGAGTCACATTGGGAGGTCTGGGGGGCCTTTCAACAGAATGCAATTAGATTTCATTGAAATGCCAAGAGTCAACCGCCTTAGGTATGTGTTGGTGGTTGTATGCATATTTTCCAGATGGATCGAGGCATACCCTACACGTAGGTGCGATACACTCACCGTAGCAAAACTGTTACTTAGAGAATTGATCCCGCGCTACGGGGTGCCAGGCTCTCTGGAATCTGATCGAGGAACACATTTTAACAGTGAAATTGTGAAGATGCTCTGTGCCGCATTGAACATTGATCAGAAGTTGCACTGTAGCTATCGACCAGAGGCTTCAGGAATTGTGGAGCAGATAAATGGGACACTAAAGTGTCGAATTGCCAAAGTGTGTTCTTCAACTTCCTTGAGTTGGCCAGATGCTTTGCCTTTAGTGTTGATGAGCATGCGCAGCACACCCGACCGGAGGACAGGTCTCTCTCCACACGAGGTGCTGATGGGGAGGGCAATGAGGCTTCCTTCTGTACCAACTGCGACACTATTAAACATTACAGATGACCTGATCCTGGATTACTGCAAAGGACTGTCTGACGCCATTCATTCTGTGTCCTTCCAGGTGCAGGCTGCTGAGGTCCCATCTTCAAGAGAGTTGTGTCACGACCTGTGTCCAGGAGAGTGGGTGCTGGTGAAGAAACACGTCCGGAAAAACTGCCTAGACGTACGCTGGAGAGGACCTTTTCAGGTCATACTGACCACGAATACGGCTATCAAGTGTGGAGGCCTGCCGAATTGGATACACGCTTCCCACACCCGAAGAGTTCCAGCACCCCTGGAAGAAACAGCTCCTCTCACAGATGAGAATCCAGCTGAAGACGGTGAACCATTAGAGGGGATCAGTCAAGCTGTGGGGTGTCTGAATAAGTTGGGAGCGTTACAGATCCAGAAGAAGAAGGACAAGGCGGCAGTGAAACTGAAGCTGCAACAGAAGGAGAGAGCTGTTGTGAATGTGACTTGGAAACAGATCAGGAACAGAGTGATCAGGAACCGAGCAGGAGGGAAAGCAATAGGAGAACAAGAAGTGGGGCAGCTACTTGGCCTGAAAGAAGAAGGAGGCCGAGCCTGAAGCTAGCTCGAGAAGAAACTCTTGCTCCTATATCCGAAGACTCGGATCTGGAAGAAGAAGTATCGGACCAAGAGCAGGAGGGTCTAAGGAGATCAAGGAGAGTACGAGTGCCTAGCAGAAGATACTCTACACCTGAGTGGACCTACCTCGCTGCAGATGTCCGAGGGACGCAGAGCTGGGAGGGTGAGGGAAGTGACCCTGACCAGAACTGACCCAATCATCACAGTGGAAATAAGATTCCTGTTGCCAGGATTGGAGGTCGAAAGACTGCTGACACTCAACATCGTCTATCCTCCTCTCCTGAGTGGAATAAGAAAATTGATATTTGAGACTGTTGAGTTTCCGTGTTGCTGTTCAAGGAGTCCAATACTGGAGGGAGTCCTTCTCCGTATGGAAATATTTGAGCTAGTGGTGGAACTTCTGGGAACACGCATAGTTTCAGATTGCTAAAAAGACTTTGTAAAGAACTTTGTAAATATTGATTGGAAGATAACCTAGCGCCGAGTGGAAGAAGAAAGAATTAGGGACTTTCCTTTTAGTGGATGGAGAAGGGCTAGGGTTGTCTATTGCTACAGAACTTAATGACTGTTCTTGCGGGAGAGAATTGTCAGCTTTCAAGTGTGGTTCAAAGAAAGACATTGTGATTCAAAGGAAGAGAGTCTTTGTGCAAAGAAAAAAGGACATTGAGGAGAAGTAAGAGACTTTGCTGAGAACGACAATCAGAGCTACACTGTTTGAGATCATGGAGACTGGCAACCCGAACCGCAGGGCAAAATGCATAGTAGGCACACTTTTAGTGGTAGTGATTTCTCTTATAGTTTTAGTAGTTACTATATCATATATAGTGGGACATGAGAACGAAACAAAGGCAAGATTAGAAACAAAGAAAGCATCAACACAAAAGCCTACCACTGTTGCTGAGGTAAAAGGAGAAAACACTGAGAAAGAAAAGGCTTTGCTAGATGATGAGATCAAAAGATTACATGTTGACGAATCACAGGGGAACTTTAGGTCAAATGCTTATGCCAAGTTGTTATACGAATACATTGATGTCATGGAGGCGAAGAATTGCTACGTTTGTATGCAATTACCAGCTTCTGTGGATGAGGGTATCAGATACCATCATCTTCCATTGACGTATGGAATCACATGTAGTTTGTTGCTGAGCATATTCTATGGACGAGATGGGTTCGAGTATTATTTCTCGAATTTTGACTCGACATTGCCAGAGGTCCCAAATTATAAGCATCTGAATAAGTGGGACTATTACAAGTGCGAAGACAGGTTACAGAAATTTTTCATTCCATGGAAAACGTTAGATACTTCACATGCCCGAAGAAATAATCTGACTTGTCAAGTGTCAGAAATTGAGAAAAAGTTTATAGGGCAGGTGGATACTAGATACAGGAGGCAAAAGATTCTAAAAGCTTCAGGACAATGGGAAACAGATTGGACCAAGGAAGAAAGGATACAGCAAAGAAAGGGTAGCTTTGGTCCAATTGCTTTAGACAAGGAGAAACGGGGGAAATTGTGCATTCACAGAAGTTACTCCTATTATGAGAATCTGTATGTAGGTCAAGTCAGTTGTGAACATGCTTTCCATTTGGAGTACTACTCCAAAGATTTTTTGAAGGAGATGCAAGCAATTCCAAATGTATATTTTGTATGTGGAAGAAATGCATATGTGAAGCTACCAGATAATTGGTACGGATCATGCTATTTAGCAATTGTCTTCCCCAAAATATACCATGTTGAGAATCTAGAAACGACAAAGAGAGGGACACCAACAAGAGGGAGAAGAGACCTAGGTGCTGAAGAGGTAGTTGGGGATGTATTCGGTGCTGCATTCCCTCTCTTGGGATTGATACTGAATGATATCAAAATTAGAAGATTGGCTACAGTCGTAGATAGGTTATCTGCCAGTACTGCTAGATCCTTAATGCTGGTAGAGGGAGAGATGCAATCGATAAGAGCAATGGTTCTTCAGAACCGACTTGCTTTAGATGTTCTGTTAGCCAAAGAGGGCGGAGTCTGTAAGGCTTTGAAGGTCCAGGAATGTTGCACTTACATTCCAGACAATTCAAAACCTTTAGAGAAGTACATACGAAATATTACTGCGATACATCATAAAATTGAGGATCTGACAAAGATAAATGTGTGGGAGAAAGTAGGTCAAGGAATGGGTAAAGTTGGAGGTTGGTTTGCCAACCTAGGAAAGGGTATCGTTTGGTACATATTGAAACCCATCATCATAATTGTGATTTGTGTAATCACTTTGTGGGGATTGGTGCGACTGTACCAATGGTATAGAGCAAACAGGTTGCAGAGATCCATGAGGGAACAGGAGAAAAGACTGACTGCGATGCAGGATATACAATACAAGAGTCTGAAGGCTCTAGAGACAATGAAACGTGGGGGTATTGCAACAACTTCAGTCTGAAAGATCCTACATTTTAGAGATGTTGTTTTGATGGTGATGACTCCTGAAAGTCATCAAAGGGGGGACTGAGAGAGCACAAAATCTGAAAATGTATAAGTACACCATATTTACAAGCACGTAGTATTAGCTTAGTATGGAATATACAAGAGTGTCGATTTATATAGAGAAAATATATGAGTGTTTGTTTTAATTAGAATAGATGCATATATAAGTGTGGAAAACTAATGTAGAGGTTGTAGAAATGTTAAAATGATGTTGGAGTCACACGTTAGATGACTAAGTGAAACGAAATGTAATTCTGCAAACCATGAAAATGTGTAGGCCACATGGCATTTCACAGGAAACGAAAGATGCTGCTACACTTTTAGTGACGTGGATTCTAATGTCATTTGAGTGCAAATGTATTATTAGGCATAGTATTAAAATTATGTGTTTTATATAGATGTGTTGCATTATATTATAGTAATACGTGTTAGTTAAAATACTGTTTAAACCAAAGAAAGGAAATGTTTTAGAAGACAGAAACCGCTTTGTGTAAATCAACTAGGCCTGAAAAGACCAAGTCATTCTCTTTGATCTAAATGTGCTTGTTAGGGGAAAGATGTGCTAGGCACTGACTGAGAGTTCTTACACATGTTTTATAGGTCTGAGATATGGTGGAGGTTGGAATTTGAGGCCCACAGTACATGTGTCTGTCGCAGGTGCGAGGAGCCCTAATCAGTACCATGATGAACGGTTCCTTTGTTCAAGAGAGCCAGGCGCAGGCCTGGAGGAGTCTTCAGGAATTTTAGGGGGTACTGTCTCGCTGAAGAAGAAGCCTGGGAAGCAAGGTCAACTTTAATGAAGAGTCCAGAGGAGCACCAGTACGGAGTTTGCCGCTCAAAACTGTACCACGTGAGAGGCGTCGACATGGGCGTTCCTATTGGAAATGTGATTTTGTATTAGGGATAGCACCCCGGGGTAGAGTTAGGGCAGATGATCTGAGGAACCTCAGAGAGCGGATGGGTAGGCAGATAGAGAACTAACAGACTTCAATTTTGAGACAAAGACTAAGGGAAGTGTGTGATCTTCTTTGGAAGTCACCACGGCTGACACCTTTTTTTTTAGGTAAAGATCTTGTTAAGTAGGGATGTCACTTAGTCTAGTGTAGGGACAGATTTAACTTGTACTTTTCCTTTCTGTAAATGACTCTCAGGTTGCAACTCACAGTGATTCTTGCAACGCTTATGCTCTTTGAAATAGTTTTGATAATTTCCTTTTGTCGATTGAGAATATTTAGAGAGTACCTTTTTGTACTAATACCTGTGTACCTTTTGAATCTTATTCTGAGATGTTTGTATCTCCAGATACTTTTGACTTTGAATTAAAACTTTTTAACCTTTCCCAGTGGTAAGTGGTTCTTTAGAGCGGTTTAATTTCCTAATTGACTAACCTAGTAGTAGATTGTCTTTTACTCAATGACAGGTACCAACGATTCAGTCGACAGGATTAGGGATCTGGTATGGTAACTAGAGACCAGAAACCCCGCGTTAACAGAGATTTGAACTAATGCCTGGGCACACTACAATTGTGATGTGCTATATATTGGAATATTTGAGCACTGTCTCTCTCTCTCTAACTATAGCTTTCCAGACAAATGGACAATTAAAAGAAGGTGCTTGAACCCACTCCCGGGAGGGTGGGGGCTGTCCCACTTCAGTGGTGTCCTGACATCTTTGGGGAGATGTGGAGTTTATTTGGTGATTCCTGTCCACTCGATTGTTTGGGTAGAGAACATACTGCCAGTTCACTAGTGATCTGACAAATATAAGATATTGGCAGTGTGCTGGATGCTCTAAAGGCAGGAAGATTTTCCATTGTGAAAGATCCATGTTGCCATTTCTCTTTTGAACCAGTCGCATGACATACTAGTGATTTACTGCATGAATGTGCAAGTCCATTTGTGATTTTTTAAAGAGTCTATCATGTGTGCTGTGTTCAGGCCTTTGTGATGGCAAAAGTAAACACACCCTTCATGAAGAGGAAGTGTCACAAGCATAGGAAAGATGAAGTTCAGTTACCAGAAACACAAGTATCATTCGGACGCTATGTACGTGTAAGTGAAGGGAGAAGAGTAGGTTGGAATCATAAAAGGTGGATGTCAGCAGCCTGCCAAAAAGACAAAAACCTCCATATAAAACGGGGTAGCCAACAAAAACAATGGAGCATATTATCAAGGATGTATCGCCAAGTTAATTGCACTTTATCACAGCCAAAGTCGTGATAAATGTATTGCCCCATTCACAAGCTGGTGCTCACAGTCCATAGCATCAGTTTACCTGCGGTAGCAGCCGCAAAAAACATCGCCACAGATGACTATCGCTAATGAGATGAGTAGGCGTTCCCGTGCAAAAAGCCGCAACAACACCACTCCGCAACATTCACAATGACCGGCCAGATCGGCAATAGGAACCCAAAACAGGCGGTAAGGCGCGTTAGCAGCACAGATTTAACACCTGCTCTGACCTGGTGTAAAGTCGGACGACAGCCTGCACCAGAAAACGGAGCCCAGCCCAGAGCCACACCTGAAGAACAACAGATGCCATGGATCTACTGATCATGCAGCTCGGAGCACCAACAAGGTCACAATACAATACCCATGGCCACCACCCCCAGGCTTGCCACCCTCCTGGAACTGAGTCTTGATCTCCTCATGGCAGAGTTCATATCATTGTACAGGCATCATCGCGGACTGCATCCCCTCCAGCTCTGGTGCCACTGACTCTGTGCCACGGAAGTCATGGACACTCTCTGGTACAGCTCAGGTTGTGTCTGAGTCTATGGCCTGGGGGTTGTCCACATCATCATGTAGCTGATGCTGACATGGCGGTAAAAAGGTGTCTGTAACATTCAACTCCTCCATATGCCTGTTTGTGCTTGCTACTGCCCTCTGCATCATGCCCTGGAAGGACACTTTCCACTGTCACCCGTAACACTCCACGACATTCTCCTCAGACATCAACGAGGACCCGCTCAGCTCTCGTGGCCCTACCTGAGTGCATCGCAAGTCACCGTCCCATGGCAGAGTGCCTGTCCCGGCTGCAGTACATCCAGGGCCACTAACTCTGTGCAGCTCAAGTCATGGACACTTGCTGTTTGTATTTTGAACTTCTGATTGTCTAATCACTGTTTCAGTTGTTGCCAGCACCAACGGACCCCTGAGGGGTTGCTTACACTCAGCCCACACCCATCCAGCACAGGCGTCACTGGACATGTGACCCTTGCAATAAAAGGGGCCGGGTGCACGTGCCCGTAGCCAGTTCCACAAACTATCTAAGTGTGTCCATATGGTCATTATGTAGGCATTAGGGCCCGGGCCGTACCACATGACATTGTGCTGTGTACAACAGACGTAAACATGTCACCGCAGGCTGTGGGATGGACCTGGGACATGTAGCTGTATCCTACCCCACTGTGAGCGTAAGCCGAGTGGACCGGCATACAGCAGTACAGCGCTGGGGTGTGGTTATTCAACACGTGGCTCTGGGTGTGGTTAAGTTTAGGCCTAGCCAAGTAAGTAAGTAATGCATGTGTCTCTGTTGTAGTGTCTGCACCACCCGTCACACAATATACAACGTTGCTCTGTAGCATGCCCCCGAAGTGTGGCTTCGGTCGAAGGGGTAAATGAGGGAGTGCAAGCCCGCTCAGGGTCACAGACCATACATGCCAACTGTTGTGTGTGTCGCTATTACTGCAGCATAAGCCAAAGGTCTACCCTCAAATACACGGTGAGGTCAGCCAGGCATGAACTCTACATCTGTGTCCGCCCTGTCGTTACCATAGACCCACACACACGTGGCCACCCACCTTCAGCGCACAACGCCTCTGTGTCATTGGCAGGCTTTTGGACATGCGCAGACAGGCATGGCGATGGTGTGCCGTAGAGGTGCAAGTGATGCAATCACGCTGCGCACACTAGTGAATAGGCTCGGGGGAGGGAGGAGCAGCAGTGAGGCTATGTGATACACATTGACGCCGCACATTTGCAACATGCAGTACATGTCATACAAGAATAACTGAGTCACACATATCACACACCAATGTACCAGTGAGTCTGCCAACACATCATGCAGAACAAACTATTGACTCCTGTCTCGCTGCACTGTCACAGGTGATCAAGGATATGCACTCTGCGCTTGGAAGATTACACCCCTCTGAGCCCTGAACACACAGGCCCAGATGCAGTACAATTTCCCACAAACGCACCAGGGGCATCGTGGAACACACATTTGGTATGTTGAAGTCACGTTTCTGGTGCCAGGACGTTACAGGTGGAAGGCTCTTGTACAGGCCAGACATTGTGTGCAAGATGATTGTTGCATGTTGTGTGTTTCACAACATATGTGTACGTAGCAGTGCCCCATGGATACAAGTGCCAGATGCACCAGACGATGATGAGGCAGGTGGACCACAACCCACTGCAGTTACAGCAGGAATAGCCTGTAGGAACACCATTATTGACAAGTTCGTCTCATGAGCACGTCACATTGTGACAATCCTTAGCAATCATGGGAGAGTACAGAAAACCACAGGCACAGCATGTGCAAATAAATGCATTCCTAGACACATTCCCTGAGTGCATGTCACTCATCGGTACATGCACATCACTCAGACATGTGTGAGTGCGACATGTAGTGCTAACAATTTTATGAATTTGTTATCGGATTGTGGGTGTGTCACCTCTGGGCAGTGAGGCTGTTTAGGGTGTCCCGTATTCGACCTGCCAGTTCTGTGTGCCACAGTTAGTGCGGAATCCCACTCTTCGGCGATTCACATGGGCCCCAAATCATTCCATTTTGGCTGTCATTGTGACCTACAAGTGAAATCAGTGCTCCTTTTGGGGTCACATTTGTTCCACCATGATGCAGGGACGCACCCGGTGACTCAATTCCCACAACGTGGGCAACATGTACATAAGTGGGAGTCCCTGCCCCTACATTTGTCCATGCTTACATGATTGATTGATCATGAACATGACACATCTGTGCGCAGTAGGTGTTGATTGTCCCTCTGCAATGTGCAGTGGAAATGCGGTTTCACAGTGTGTTCCATGTATGTTTCCGCATTGGTGCAATTCACATGCAGAATGCATGTCAATGTACATTGTGTCTGTTTGTGAGGGGATCCCTATTTGATGTGGGACAATGGTCATTTGTTCTACGTCAGGGATGTGGAGTTGTGCTCATACATTGTCATCTCACCGTTTTGTTACTCTGCTTTTATGGTTTTCGCAGATTTTTGTATCACGATTGGCCTCATCACAACTTTTTGTGCATTCGTGTTTCGTATTTTTGTGGCGTCACGTTGACTTTATCACGGACATTTGACGAGTTATCGTAGGTATATGGCATGGTACTACCATGTTGTGAATACAACGTTAACACAGCGTTATTTTCCAGCGATAGACTGCGACGTGAAGAGTTGTCTTAAGATAATTTTGGGGTAATTATCACACGTTCTTGAGAATATCCCCCAACATTGCATAACCCAGAAATGCCAACACAGAATATGAACAAATTGTGGGAGTACTGAGGGCGAGGAACAGAAAAACTGCATATCCTGCCGGCCCAAGACAAAACGTACTTCTATGTGATGTCCTGGTCCGAGCAGCAGCAGTGTTCTTTTGAATTTCGTTGCGTGTGCTGCATCGCCAAATACGATTCAGCGCACGCAATGACATTTTTATTTTTTTATTTTATTTGTATACTTACCTCCGTTAGGCTATAATACAGAGTTTACTACCCCCCACCCTGCCCCTCCCGCTACTGGTAAACAAACACCTTGCCTGCTCGCTGACCCCTTTTTTATTTGGCTCAGTGGTCGATACTCGACCAATAAAAGGAATTTCACAGGCACTTTTGTAAAAAGCGCTGCCTTTTTATAAATCTGCAGATTTCGCGTTTTTTGCCAAAATCGCAAAATCCTGGAGGGTCTGACTATACATGAAACACATGAATAACAGCATGGCATAAACCACATATGCACATCAGCTTAGAGTCATATGCTATTTGTAATAATTGATGGGCGAGGCTTCCTTATGACCCACTCACAGTAAATGTGTGCCCCACTTGAAAGTCGCTGTTACTTTCTGGATGAAAAACATTGGACACACCCAGAATTTCTCAGATAGATCTGTGCTAATATTGGTTTATAAATTACGCACTCGAGGGGCGTGGCGAGCACCATGGCTGGGTAAGACGTGACGCTCCGGAGCTCCGTCTGGCGACCTAAATATCCGACATTCTCACCGGCCCAAATCTCGCCAATTTGACACCGGAGGTGGCCCTAGCCGGCCCGACCTTGGGGAGCACATTGTTCAGCTAAACTAGCCACGGACAACTGCGAGGCGCCGACTGGAAGGCGATCCCCCCGGGAGCTCTGCGGTCCTCAAGATGGCAGCGGCGTGAGCTGGAGTCCGCGATCAGTGTTCAACGGGACCCCCGGCTCGAGGGAGCCGCGCAGACGTGTGGAGCTGCCCTGAACACAGGTGACCACAAGACGATCCGACCACACTGGGGTCCGTTGTGGGGGTGTCTGGGGGCCTGCCGGGTCCGGTGCCCTTTACCAACATGGCGGCGGTCCCGGCGAGGAGGAGCTGAGGCTGCCCGGGAGATCGCTGTGCGTGTGGGACCAGTGGATCGCCGATCGCAAAGGTGGGACCGGCTCGGCGCCCCCCCCCCCGGGGCAGTAGAGACTGTTGAGGTGAGCTCCCGGGCCGCCCCTGAGTGACGGCGCCTTAACCAACATGGCTGCCGCTCTCTCCGGGTAGTGTGTGGCGCTCCTAAGTACTGCTGGCTGCCTGCCGCCAACCCTGCATCAGCGAGGGAATCACCACCTCCAGTGGCTGGAACTACATAGGGGGAGAGCCATCCAACTGCGGGGAGCCCCGTGGGGGGGAGACGAGGACGCCAGTGAGGCGAATAGTGTGTGTCCAGTACTATCCGGCACGCATATGAGAGCGGGTTGACACTCAGCAGCGGTCTTCAAGTGGACACGAGTCCCCCCCCCCACTGGCCCATATCCGGCCCAGGACCGGGACCCACCGTTGCGGCCCTAGAGACTGGTGGAGGCGGCTAACAGATCACATCGGGGACGGATAAGCCTTCCTGCCGCCACCAACCGGAGATCCGACTGGCGAGACGTTAGAGAGGGAGACCCCGCGCCCTGTGTGACCGGCGGGCTGAGGCTCCTTCCCCGCCCGCCCCAGGAGAGGCGTAGAACCGGCGCAGTGGGCCCCCGGGTGGCGCAGGGCGCCCGGGACGGGTAGTGCTGCGCGAGCCACCCGAGACACCCAACGACAGCACCCAGTGAGCCATGGGAAAGAGAGATAACCCACCGAAAGTGCCTAAACAGGGGACCATGGACAATTTCACCGCCCCTCGCACGGCGATGGTGGGCCCCAGCGACTCGTCCGCTGCGCGCTCAGACACAGCGCTGCTGATGGAGGCCATCCAGGCCTCGCGGACAGACATTCAGGAGTCCAGGGCCGCCCTGGAAGTAAAAATAGGAGAAGTATGTTCAGAGGTGACTCTTCTGCGGTAGGACTTCCGGAACTTATCCGACAGAGTTACTTCTGCAGAGACGCAGATGGGGGAGGCGGAAGACTCAATCACCACCCTACGCAAGGACATGGTGGAGCTGCAGGCATCCCATCGCCAACTTCTCTGGAAGGTCGACGATGCTGAAAATAGAGCACGAAGGAACAACCTCCGTTTTGTTGGCTTTAGAGAGGGAATCGAGAAAACTGATATGGTATTCTTCCTACGCACGTGGCTCACGGAGACCTTCCCAACGGTGCAATTCTCCTCCTGCTTCATTATAGAGAGGGCGCAGAGGGCCCTTCTGGCGAAACCTCCGGAGGGAGCCAGACCGCGACCAATTATCGTGCGTTTTCTTAACTTTGCCGACAGGGACCTTATCCTGAGGGAGGCGAGGAAAATGGGAGAGATACGTCTGGAAAATGCCCACATCATGGTCTTCCCGGATTACAGTCAGGAAGTGCAGAAACAACGCCGCGCCTTCGACTCCGTGAAGGCGAAACTCAGGGACTTAAGGATCACATATATGCTCCTCTTTCCGGCAAAACTTAAGGTGATATACAAGGACCAGTCACTTTTTTTCTCCCACCCAGAGGACGCTTGGCAATGGCTGGAGGAGCGCCCGATCCTAAATAGCAGGGAAAGAGTCAGCCGTGACACGTCGGAGAGATCCGTGCGAAGTGCAACCCACTGGGAGTTGCCGAAGGCACAAAGACCGAGAGTATTGAGGAGGTCGAGGAGACACATCCAGACTACACCCTATCATGGCCGTGAAATGGGTCCCCCGCGGAGAGGGCGTTCGGCCTCGCCGACCGGTACTACCAGGGCAGGCTCTCGATTTGCTGGACTACGATCGACTGCTCGCTCGGAGGACGGAGATGAAGATGATCCGCCGGGCCGTACGTCTGGGGAAGAGGAAGTAGATGAAGGAAGTCAATCCGCACACCCTCTGATGGAAGAGATTCGAGTGATGGAACAGGACTTCTCTGGACAACTGAGTGCTCCTGAATCGGAGACGCAAGACTCCAAATAATGAACTGCTAGGATACGGACTACTGAATGTACATTGTAGAATGCAGATGCCCCCATGATGGCACGCTCTTGGAAAGGTGAGGTGCTTGGGCCATGGGACTGGTCGCCAGACGGAGGAGAGCACGCAAGTTGACACGCTTCCTTGTTTTACTGGTTTTATTGTTCTTTGATTTCTTGTTACCTGGGGGCTTGATAGGGAGGGAGTTTGTGGGAGGGCGACAGGCCTACTCCTACGGAAAGTTATGTCCTGTCCTAGGATGATACTGGAAGGGGAGGGAGGTGGGGAGTGGGGGGGAAGGGCGTTTTCACGTTTGGTTGGACAACGATTCAGGGTGGGACAGTTGGGAGGGGTACACTTCCACGGACTTCACGCAGCAGCGCACACTGAGCTCACGAACCACTTGCACGTGCCAAGACCGGACCACATGCAGCAACCACGTAATCCAATGGCAAGTACCGTAGTCACACCACTGGGGGAAGATAGGAGATTGAGCATCCTGACATGGAATGTCAACGGTCTGGGTTCTAAAATCAAAAGAGGACTGGTGAACGCCTACATTAAAAGGGTGGACCCAGACTTTACCTTCCTGCAAGAAACACACCTCAAGGGTACTCTATGCGCCTTTCTCGCTAGGGGGAGACACAGGGTATTGGCACATGCGGGATACACATCTGACTCTAGAGGGGTGGTGGTCATCGCTAAAAAAGCCTCCCCATTCTGCATTACCCGCACCTGGCTTGACCCACAAGGAACCTACGCCGGAGTGCAGGGCACCTGGAACAGACGCACCTACACGTTTGTCTCGGTATATGCACCACCCAAACTGCAGCCCCGCACACTCACGGTGCTCAACCACATACTCTTAGAGACCTCTGATACAATACAAGTGGTGGGAGGAGACTTCAATGATGTTATGAATACCAGAAACAACAGATCAGGAGACGCGACGAGAGGCGAGCACCAGACGACACTCTGCAGCCAGATGTCTGCCATAGGACTCACAGACATTTGGAGGTGGCTTCACCCGACACAACAGGCATACTCATACTACTCCGGGGCACACAAGGTGTTCTCGCGACACGACTACATTTTTATGTCCCGCCAATACCTGAGGGCGGATGATGTTGCAGAATACAGGGCCAGGGGCATTTCGGACCACTCGCCACTGTATGTAAGAGTAGGACGGGACCGGGATAGGCACGCGGGATCTTGGCGCCTGGCGGCTTGGGATTTACAAAACGTGACCATACTTAGAGATATAAGGGCTGACATTAAGGTGTATCTAGCAGAAAACGAGGGCACAGTAGACTCAAGGGTTACTCTGTGGGAAGCCCTGAAGCCGGTCCTTAGGGACAGGATAAATTCTAGGTTGGGTGAAGAAAGGCGGAGAATCCAAGCTGAGGTGGCCGCCCTAGAACAAGCTGTCCTAGAAAGAGAAAGGGACTATCTGGCCCAAAAACACGACGATACCCTTAGGAAGCTACTTGATGTTCAGAAACAATATAGGGAACTGGTTACCGAAGAAGCGAAGACCCAGGCCCTTGCCACCCTTCACAGGCTATACGACGTAGGGGAATAGTCGGGGAAGCTCCTGGCGTGGATCAGCAGGAAAGAAAGGGCGGCGAGATGGATTGACAGTGTAAAAGCCGGAGACGGCATTGCAGTCAACACCGATAGGGAGATAGCCGAAACTTTTGCCACGCATTTTGAAGCATTCTATGCGGCTCGGGACCTTGCTACGCAAGAGGAGGCGCTACAGTATTTAGGTGCAACAGTCCTGCCGACCCTCCCCCCGAGTCCGTGGAGGCCCTAGAGGCGGCCATAACGGTAGATGACATCACCGAGGCCATTGCCAGATTGAGACCAGGCAAAACCCCGGGGCCTAATGGCTTCCCGGCGGAGCTCTTTAAGCGGGCAGCGGACTTACTGTTGCGCCACCTTGGGGGACTCTTTACCGATGCCTCTGAGGAGGGAAAGCTTCCCCCTGACCTAGCTAGGGCTACGATTGTCCCAATCTATAAAGAGGGCAAACCACGTGAGGATTGCACCTCATACCGACCCATCTCCCTACTGAAGACGGAGGTGAAGCTGTTGGCCACCATCCTGGCAGCTCGACTGCGAACAGTTATTACGGAGCTGGTGCACCTAGACCAATCGGGCTTCCTACCAGACAGAGCCACTAAATTGAACCTTAGAAGGACCCATAACTGGCTACAAGAAGTTCGGGACCGCACCGACCCCCATTGGTTCCTCTCCCTAGACGCCAAAAAGGCGTTCGATGCAGTGCACTGGCCCTTCCTCCTTGCAGTTTTACATAGGTTCGGCTTTGGGGCAAATTTCATTCAGTGGATACGGCTCCTCTACACTGCCCCGAGAGCCAGGGTGCGTGTGAACGGGACTCTATCCCGAGAGTTTTAGATTCAGAGAGGTACTCGGCAGGGGTGCCCCCTGTCTCCCCTCTTGTTCACACTTACAATAGAGGTGCTAGCCGCCAGGGTCCGACAGAACAAAGACATTCGCGGTTTTACAAGCAGTGCCGCTGACTCGATGCTTGAAAAAATCTCGCTCTACGCAGACGATGTTTTACTCTATATAACGGAACCAGAAACCTCGATCCCAGAGCTCTTCCGAGAAATAGAACGTTATGGCTTGATGGCCGGACACAAAATAAACTGGCGCAAATCAGTACTTTATGACCCTGGGGGTCGCAATCGATTGGGGAGTCTCCCGAAAGACCTACTGACAACTACCGAGGGCTTCCAATACCTCGGGTTATTCATTACCGGGAGCGAGGTCCTCTCCTTTGGTAGAAACGTAGAACGGATCATACTTAACGCAGTGGCGGATATGAACCGGTGGAGACAGCTCCCGCTGACACTCCTAGGCAGGGCGGCCATGTATAAGATGGTCACATTGCCGAAATTCCTATATGCTTTGCAAAATGAATACTATCCGATACAGGCATCGGTCTTTCGCAGGATCCATGCGGACTTGCGCTCCTTCCTCTGGTTAGGTAAGCATGCCAGGGTGGCTCTGTCGACACTCCAGAGACATCAATACAGTGGTGGGATCTCCCTTCCTAACTTAGAGGCCTACTACTGGGCAGAACACCTAACGCCAATCAATGACTGGCTCCTTGCCCCAGCATAAGAGCTAAAATGTCGTCCAAGAACTTACTATGTTTCCTTTATGGAACTTCTGGACGAACCTCCCTCCTCCCGGCAACGGCAGTGTCACTGTCCGCGTGGACGAAGGCTAACCGTCGCATGGGATGGGATAAGAAGCCCACACGACAGACGCCATTGTGGCATTGTCAGTGGTTGGCGGAACTCCACAAACTGAGAGGGTTCCACAGATGGGACGACATTGGCATCCCTACTATAGGGGATGTAATTGCCAAGGGGGAGTTCAAATCGTTTCAGGTCCTTAAGTCAGACTTCGGGCTTCACGACACACAGCAGTTTAAATATATGCAACTTCGGCACGCCTGGAAGGCCCAAAATATCACACTCATAGATATTCCTGAATATGCACCTCTGGAGGGGAGGCTCCTACAGGAGCAGATGCTGGGAAAGGCGGTCTCCCTGACATATAAAACGTTAACTTACCATATGCTGGGGGATCTGGCAAAGCTTAGGGCCACTTGGGAAGCAGAGGTGGGAGAGATGGAAGACTTGGACTGGGACACAGTACTAATGCATCCCCGAGAGGTGGCAATCAAGTCCCGATTGCAACTGATTCAGTTGAATATACTCCATAGAACCTACTATGACAGACAGCGGTTATGCAGAATGGGGAAAGTGGAGGACCCAAATTGCCTTAGATGCCGTCAAGAAGTTGGGGACTTTTACCACACGATATGGTCTTGCAGTGTCATACAAACATATTGGACCCAGGTATTCGAAGAATTGGAGGAGGTCCTAGAGGCCCCGATCTCACAAGATCCCAAACTAGCTTTATTGGGCATGACCAACGAGGTAGACTTGACACGTCCCCTTCTTATATTTCTGGTCCTAGCACTGGTAGTGGCAAAAAGGGACATTGCAAAGCACTGGGGAGCGCCGGACCCCCCCGACATGGAGGAATGGAGAAGAGGGCTTGATATCTACATGGCAGCTGAAAGGGTAACCTATAAGGCCAGGGGATGTCCCAAAAAATTCCGCAGAGTTTGGTCTAAGTGGAGACGATACCGTGGGCTGGATGGGGGGATGTGAGGATGGGCTTTCCTGGATGAGTGTGAGCCGGGTGGCCGGGACTAAAGGGGCACTGGCACTGAGAAGGTGTTAATCAATACTGCACTTGTAGACTGTCGTGGGATGCCGGCGAGTTGTGATGCAGATCTGGATGGGACATGAACGGCACGGGCTGAGGGGGGAGTGGGTGGGAAGTTGTGGCTGCTGCTGAGTTTCTCAGTTTGTGATCTGATGGAAGCGAATAACCTGTGTTTTCTATTGTTTATTGGGGGGGGAGTTTTTCAGCAAAAGGAAAAAACTGCAGACGTTCGGAATGCCCCTTGAAATGCTCAGAACTGTGTACTGGCTTACGCCACAAGTGCCCGATCGAAAGTTGCCGCCCGACCTCCGGGGTGTGGGCTGAATGGCCGTGTATCCAACTGCTATTGGTGAGAGGCGCTCTTTGTGGCTATCACTGGGAGTACCTGAGTATTTGTTACTTGTTTATTGTGAGTCTGCAATAAAAAATATTTAAAAAAAATAAATAAAAATTACGCACTCTACCTATAATAATTAGTTTTGGGGTAGGAAACATGAAGTGCAACAAAATAAACTTAAAAAGTAAATGTGGCACCAGCCAGAAAATGCTAAAATAGAAAAGTCCCATAAAAAAGTTTGTCAAAAGTCGAAATTGCGCGGGAGTGTGTCATGCATTTCAATTATGCTATCGGCATAGTAATTGACATGTTTATGAATTGAGGCGTCTAATACCCTTATCAGCTGCCACTCTACATCATAATTTAAACAATCCCTGCCTCTCTTGGAACAGCGGCATATGAGATCATCCTTAAGCTTCTTCATACTGAAAACAGCATTATTAATGCGATGATCGGTGACAGCAATGTACTTTACATCTCCTTTAAACATTATCTGGTTCAACTGGAGGTTCTATTTAAGTATGCACGTGCATTGAGAGTTTAGAGAAACAACAGAACGAGCACCAAAAAGGTAACTGTGTTCATTGATAAGTATATTTGCTGTCACAGTGAATCACAGTACATTTGGAGAGAACTTGGAACAAATTATGACACAATTAAATGGATCTTGGGACCCGCAGTGGGAAAAAAATGGATGAATAACTTTTGTACCAAAGTACACTGCAACTGTTATATTAAGCACTGTTTATTAAATGCATACTGTGGTCCTGTGAACCTGCGAACCTGCGAAGGGAGTCTTTTCTTGTAGGGCCACAACATTTTTGCATTCTAAGAGCATGCTGCACAACAAACATACCTCGCCGTGGAACAGTTTTAGGAATGGTACTGAACACAGGGTGGATCATACTTACTTCTGAAACATGTTCAGCTGCACATTGCCCTGAAGAACCTCCCAATTGGATGGAATGAAACATATTGGCTGAGGAAATTTTATCATTTGTATGAATAAATTAAAATAAAGAACAATTTTGTGAACCAATTACAGCATGGACTTTGGAGTTTGTCTTTGGAAATGTGTATCAAGTTACAGGTAAATTAATTTATGTTGCATGGTATTTTGCACTCCTAACCTAAGGAAGACAAGAAATTCCTGTGGCCTGAATTTCACTACAGAACGATCACTACACCTCTGTAATAATGGATTATTCGTACACAGTAATACAGTTCACCTTAAATGTGTTAAATATTGAGGTACAAAGTGTTGCCCTCCATTCAGGCGTAACAGTAAAAGTGAGCTATATTTTTTTTGTTGCAATCTTCTGGAAAACTTTCTAAATTTGTGTATTCAGGGTATCCACTAGTCCTCATTAGGAGTGTATTTTACTTCTAGTGCAAAATAATTTAGAGTTCACTATTAGAGTAATGCAAAATGGAGCAGTTTACCCTAGATTACCCCAATAGGCTAGGGTTTTGGTGATCCACCCGAACAAACAAAGGGATACAAATTTGCATTGTGGGAATCCTTATTATGCTTTATTATTAGGAATTTTACTTTGTTTTACAACTGTAATTTTGTACACATTTGTAATTTAATTACAGTATACCTGATGGATGCCTAGTGGGAAAGCTTATGACCAACTCAGTAGGTCTCAGTTGGATATGATGACAAGCCAACGATAAAGAGTATATGCCTAATTCTCTATATTGCAAAATTACAATAGAGTTGCATAACATATTGATGGTGAAAAGCGTAAGTTAAAGCCAATAGACATTTAAGGGTGGATTGTTATTACTCATTATTAAAGCGTACAGGTGTGTATTTTGTTGCATTAAACCTCACAGGTTACCTTTTAAGGGAAGGAATGTGGTGTTCATTACTCCCTCTGACAAACCCTAGAGGTCGAACATTTTCACTGTAATAATTCATGCTCAAATTTCTTTAGATAGCCTCTTTACATGTTGAGCTGCCTGCCAGGATCCTGTGATAAAGATCAATAAATAATTAATACACCCATATCACTTATAATATATATTAATCTAGTTACATTGGTGGCCATTGTGTTAGCTTTCATCTGCCATTGGTCTGTCCTAGTGCCATTTACACTCTGCTTCCATCCTTGACAGTTTAGTGCCTGGGATAATGGTTCTGTCTACATCAGTCACTGACTGTCCTGCCCTGTGAGGCACATCATTTTCTGATCACATGTCCATATCCACGTGAAAATTGAATGCACTTCAATGTCTGGGCTGGCTGGTCAGTCCTTCAGTTTTCAATTTTCTCCTTATATAGTCCCCTCTCATTAATTTTCTTCTTTTTATTTTAATCTTTCCTAAGAGTTGCTTGCTAAATACACATTCCATTTTCAGTAAGCCACATCCCACAAGGTATCTCCCTCTGAATTAGTCAACCATTGTGCAACAATTTTGTCCACTGTTTATCATTGTTTAACCATTCCAAGTGGAGCATCATGTTAGTTCTAAAGTGGGTGGTCAAGTTGGAACTTTAAAACAACAATATACTATGTATAATACCTCTGCAAGATGGATACACTCTTATATTTAGTATTGTTTTTGTAAGAACATGCCCACCATCTTTAGATGGCAGAATGTTTTCTTGTTTTCTACTTGTGTCATTTTTACTTATCTTGCATGAGTTGTTGAGTGTGTGTGTTTTATTGTATTGGTGTTAGAGGGTGAATGCAAGAATGGGTCTTCGAAAGGATGAATGGAAGCATGAGTGTAAAGATGAGTGACATTGTGCATGCATGATGAGTTTTTGAGTGTCAATCCCCATAACTGACACAAAGGCACTTTCATAAATAGGCTAGACATAGTTAGAATTGCCAATGCTTGTCCTTTAGACTACTTCAGTACATTTGACTCACACTAAGTAGATGTTTATACTTCCCATTCAATTTTACATTGCCATTGGCTCAATCTTTGGCTGCTGTTACGGACAACTATCCCGAGCCTGTTTGTTCAATTTGAGTGCATGTACTTGGGGGCGTGGCCTGATGATGATGGGGACAGGAGCTTGAATCGGACCTCCCGCCAGTGATCCCCCCTCTAGTGCCATCCTGCTCGATACAGGGGGACCCCAACACCGAGACCGGCACAGGCAGCGTCGGAACCATTGGGGCACCGGCACAACCCGAATACGGACAGGAAAATGCGCTACAGGCGCCGGACGGAGCATTGCGAGGCGGAGTGGCAGGCCTGTGCAAAATGGCATCCGGGAACCCATAGATGCGCTCAGAACGCTCTACAATGGCTGGGAACTGCGGCGGAGACCGGCAGACATAGCAGGGCACCTGCAGGCAGGGACAGGGCAGAGTACATTCCCTAAAGGCCCACGAAGAGCAGGCGAACCTGCCTGTAATGGAAGCCCACCAGTAGGAGACCGCGATTGAGCGCCACAGGCACAGTGGGGCATCCGTAAGCGGCGGAAAGCAGAGAACCCTGCGGAACCTGATCTTATAATCAGTATTGAGTGAAGGGTGCCGTTTGGGTCCGGGAGCAAGAGAGGACCAGGCTGCACAGAAGAGAGGGCACTTCCCTGGGGCCAGCTCTGCAGCTGCACGTCTACCTGCCCAGCCCTGAATCTGGAGGGAGAGAAAGAGGCGCCAAACCCCAGCAGCAGGTAGACGGATGGTGGGACTGCCCATGGGACTGTGAAACTGGGGCCTATAGATATTTACTCTGCGGCCCACCGCACAGAGGAGCTTTGGAGAAGAAAGCGGGGAGGCTGTGACCTCCACCGCAAAGGACTGAGGCAACCTGGGGCTTGAAGCGTGGAAGGTCCTCAAAATGGCGGCAGAGATTTCCTCATAAAAGGAAGAGGCGGCCCTGAAGAGTCCCGGCGCCCCCAGAGCCCCATAGACACGGAGGGCTTACCCGCACAGCATGGCCCAGCAAGCCAGGCATTAAGTAGAGCACTGAGACCGAGGTCTGCTGGATAGTGGAGGGGGAGCATCACAGCCGGGTGTGAGGGGGTGACAGGCCCGGGCAGCTGTGGATCCTGAGGCTCTCTCCTGGCCAGAGGTATTGTGTGGGAGACGTCAGCAAGTTGGCGGAGCGTCGCGGGGTGCACTTCACTCAGATCCTGAGGAGTTCTCCTGGCAAGAGGTACCGAGGGGGGGACATTAACAATTTGGCGGTGCATTGCTGGGTGGCGTAGAAGGAGCAGCGAGGGGGCAGAGTTGACACCCATCTGATACACACGTAGCACCGGAGTGCACAATAACCAACCTGGGAGTCAGGGCAGGAAGAGAGGTGCACGGCTTACAGGGCTGGCCGCCAACTCATCGCAGGCCCACCCTGGCAATCACTGCATTAGGGGCAGAGTGTACCCTCCTCGGTGGCATCATGGGTTGGACCACTAAGAGACGCGACACTGAGCAGTCGGAATCAATGAGTGAAGAAACAGGGGGCCCGCGCTCACGCACGGCAACCAGGACCAAAGGGGCAACACCCCAAGGAGAGTTATCACTTCATGACATCCTACAGGCCATTGGAAAATCACAGACGGCAGTGGAAACCAAGATTGACACAATCCGAGAAGACCTGGGTCTACTGCGGGCGGACCACAGAAAATTGGCTGATTGAGTCACGACTGTAGAGGAGGAGGTTGAAAGCCTGAGGCCACCGGTAACTGCGACCGCACGTGCAGTCAAGGACATAGAAAAGAGGGTCTTGGTCCTCAAACAGCTTGCAGAAGACGGGGAAAACAGGGCCCGCCGAAATAACATTAGGGTCACAGGCCTGCCTGAAAAAGTTGAAGGAAATGATATGGTGGCATACCTTGAGCAGTGGCTGTTCACATCTGTGGCGGAAGAAGGCCTCTCACAGTTCTTCGCCCTAGAATGGGCGCACAGAGTCCCCGCCCGGGCGCCACAACCGGGCAGGCCACTTAGGCCGGTGGTAGCCCGCCTCCTCTTTTATAAAGACAGAGACCATGTGTTGAGCCAGGCGCGTATCAAAGGGCAGCTGAAAGTGGACAACAGCATCGTCAGGATTTTCCCTGATTTCTCCCGGGAGGATCAACAGCAACAAGCGTCTTTTATCACAGCCAAAGGAAACTGCGCCAAATGGGGGTATCCTACTCCATGGTATTTCTGGCCAGACTCTGGATAGTACGCTCTGGAGGTACTACATTCTTCAGTACTCCCCAGGAAGTTTGGTATTGGATCGAGGAGCAAGACCACAGAGGCCAGAGAAAGGAGGACAAAAACCGAGTCGAAAAGGAACCCATACGCACCACGGACAGAGGAATGACATCAAAGAGACATCCCCCGCTAGAAAAAATTTACCGGGACAGGGCAAGTGCGATAGTGGCTGTGGCCTCATTAAGCACGGCAGGAGCCCGGGAAGCTCCCTTGCACTCCGGGGAAGATAAGAGAGACTCAGACACTGAGACCAGCTTGAGCTCGGTGGAGGACGCCAGCCAGACCCTGCTGCATGTAACCCCCAGACCAGCAGACTACTTGATGTGAGGAAGTTGGAGCAAGCAAGTACAACCAGGACAATATTGCGGGAAGGAGGGAAGTGGCTCTAGTGTCGACCCACTTAAGTTACAGGGGGTCCCTAAGCAATTGAACCAGACCTACACACTGGGGAGGGGGGATCCGAGGGGGCAGAGAGACATTGGCGTAGTCACCACTCATGGAACTTGACTGTTTAGGCACTAGAGTGCAAGGTTTGGATAGGAGAGATGTTCTCACTTGTCCTGGGGAGGGGGAGTTGGGATGGTTTGTTTAGTTTCAGTTGGGGGCACTGCTGTCTTCCCCTATATGGGACCTTGGGTTATTGCATGAAGGTTCCCATCCTACGATATTGGGCGCTGGGTACCAGGAGGGGCAGGGAAGGCCAGACGGAGGAGGAGAAGCTGATATACAATGCCCAATTAGACAGAATATAATCTTCTCTCCTGGAATATTAGGGGGATGCATTCCATGCATAAATGATACAAAATCTTCTCTCATCTGAAAAGATAGGGGTGCACATAGCAATGCTGCAAGAAACACATACACTAGCATCGGAGGGGGAGGCACTACGTCCTAGGTGGAGAGGCCAGGCATATGACACCACGTACTCTACCTTTGCCAGAGGGGTCCTGATTTGGATCAGGGCAGGAGTCCCCTTCCAGCACACCGCTCACAAAGTAGACCCAGAGGGTAGATTTGTGGTGGTCTCGGGGCACCTCGATGGACAGGACATCACACTTATCAATATCTACGGCCCAAATACTGAGCAAGGTCCTTTCTTTGAGCATTTATCAGGGTCACTGGCTCCATATATGACGGGGTCAGTCGTTATAGGGGCGAGGTCAACTGTATAGCAGACCCAGTCCTGGACCGCTCGCACCCACCGCTTCATGATGCCCCGGTCAATAGGACAGCTAGGATGTTTAGGGATTTGCAATCCCATTGGGGGCTGGTGGACACATGGCGTCGGACGCACCCACCATGCAAGGAGTACTCCCACCTCTCACACATACAAGACCTGCATGTCCGCCTGGATACCTTCCTATGCTCCCCAGACATAAACGCCAGACTTCACAAGGTGGAATACCTCACCCGAACGGTATCAGACCATAACCTTCTGTTGGCTTGACTGCAATGGGAACACAACGGACGTGGAATGGGCAGATCGTGAGTAGAGGGAGGTGGACGCCCAACCAACCCAGATCTCCGGAAGGAGTTGCTTGACGCAAAAGAGAAGGTGGTTGTGCAGGAAGAGCAGTAGAGGTGCTTTGACTACCAGGCATACATGGACAGAACGCACGCGGAGAGAGATAAGGCAGGTGGACTACTGACGTGGCTCGCTAACCCAACCCGAAGGAAGCAAACAATCCTAGAACTGACGGGACCGAACGGGCAACATATATACCAGCAGGACAATATAAATGACAGTTTCCGCAAATACTACGAGACACTTTACAAGAGCGTGGGGCCCTGTGGGGAAGAGGACGTACAGGAATACCTGGCAGACCTCCCGATACAAACTTTGACAGATGAAGATGCAGAACTCCTGGGTGCAGCAATATCAGACCGAGTAGCTATTAAGGCACTGGCGAGAGGGAAAACACCGGGCACAGATGGGTTCCCTAAGGAGTTCTGTGCTGCATATGCAGACAAACTGACCCCCAGGCTGGTAGAGATGTACTGAGAGGCGAGGGAGAAGGCCGGCTACCGGGCACGACCAGGGAGACGGGGGTAATACCGCTTTTGAAGCCAGACAAGTCTCCCTTGGAGTGTGAGGCGTATCGGCCATTGTTGATGCTCAATCTCGACTTTAAAATTCTAAGTACAATACTGGCGACTCGCCTACTTCCTTATATGGTACCTCTAGTGCACCAAGACCAAGCAAGCTTTATACCTCGCCGGAATCCAACCCTAAATATTCGCCGATTATTATCCATCATCGAACTCGGGACAACAGTGGAACAGAGAGGGGCGGTGTTCACCATCGACATCGAAAAAGCGCTTGACAGCCTCGAATGGGGGTTCTTATATGCAGTACTACAGAGAATGGGGCTAGGAATGGGATGTATATGCTGGGTGCGGCTGCTATATACAGACCCGGTGGCGAGGGTCCGCACTGGGTGCACAATATTGGCACAGTATCGGGTGGAGAGGGGGACACGCCAGGGGTATCCACTGTCCCCATTGCTATTTGCCTTGGCAATGGAACCATTAGCATGTATGGCGAGGTCTGGATCCAGGTGGGGGAAACACGGCACCAAGTGACGTTATACACAGATGATCTCCTACTGTTTCTAAATGATGCAGAGGACGGCCTGCCAGGAGCAAAGGCTATGATGGAGCGCTTCAGCTCTTTATCGGGGCTGCGAGTGAATTGGCTGAAATCCAAATTATTCCCGAAGGTGAGAGACGCAAGACCTCCTCTCAGTCTGGGGAACTTGAGATGGGAGCCTCGCTGCTTCCATTACCTGGGGGTCCACATATTTCACTCTGTGGAGGACGTGAGGGAGGGTAACATAGGGAGAGTGCTCCGCTCGCTTAAAGACACTATGACCTTCTGGGGGAAACTCCCCCTATCAGTGATGGGTCACATCTCACTACTTAAAATGGTGGCTCTCCCTCGGCTGCTCTATTTTTTTGTAACGCTGCCGTTTTGGATCTTAACAGTCTGGTTCCAAGAGCTGGACTCCTACCTGTTGGCATTCATATGGGGGGCAGGACGCAGAAGAGTAGCCCTTAATACGTTAAAGAGGCCCAGACTGAGGGGCGGAATGGCTATGCCCGACATGGAGGCCTACTACTTAGCAGTACAACTGCAGAGGTTCACACAATGGGTGGCAGGAAGTAGAGAACCAGACAGGGAAGTGCCTCCGTTCGTTCCGGAGAGGACCGCTGTGTTCCAAACCCTGCTACAGATGGTCAGGCCCTAATAAATCGGCAGTAATGAACATAAAGTGATACACCGTTGCTGGGCAGGTCCCACAGAAATCTAAAACAAAGCGCCCATATTCCTTGGAAATGGCATTGTCGATTTTGGAAGCCCTTCCCCATGGAGGACAATGGTGGGGCCTGGACGACTGGGTTGACGCCATAGTGACGAAGGTTGGGGATCATTTTTTTCTGGGATGGGGAGCTCCTCTCTGCGCCACAATCTCTGGTGTCTAAAGATTTTTTTAGCAGCCCGCCCACGTGCTTCAGAATATTGAGGTTGCTGAACACAAGTCTATTTAATCTTTATTCCACCTCATGCATCTATTTTCCAGTTTTATAAATCTCACTCTGCTCTCTCTCTTTGATACTGTTTTCCTATTTTTGTCTTCCTCTATCTTTCTCCCTTTTCTACCTTCTATATCTTGCCCTTGGTCAAAGTATGATAAAAAATAAGTAATCCCTGGTCCACAAAAATGAGTGTGGGTGCCCACCACTTGAAACCACCAGCACATCTTAAGCACTGCATGTATTCTGCGGTCTTATAGTTTGGAGGACACATGTTTGCACTTTAAATCAATGTGCTTAATTTACTTCTGCACATTTACTGATTTACCATACCTCATTAAATGGTGCCCCCGTTGGATTGAATGTCTTGTGGACCTCAGGGCGTTTGGATGAATCCACTCCTGTATTCTATCGAGTTGGTTTTCTAAGGTATGGGCCCTCATTTATGTATCAGGTAATGATCCCCTCTACAGAGGTAGTGAACCTCTCAGTGCTAGGCATGGGGCAAATTCTCTCAGATCCTAACACACCCTTAGCAAACTCTATATCTATCTGAGCAACCAGGTTTCCCAATGTGCTTGCATTTCAGATGTGTCCTTTTGTGTCATAGAATCCCAGTAGGAGGTGGAAGTATCATGTGATGTGCATTGAGGCAAGTTGTGGACAGGTATCATTTCCTAATTCAGTAAAGCCTTTGATTAACTGCCACAAGGTTCGAAAATGAATGAGTAATTGCTGCAAAGACGATAAGCGTAGCTTCGAGGAAAGAGGTGAGAACAGTTTCCAGGTGACGATGAAGAGGTGCATTTAGTTCGGATCCACCTTCTGCGGCTTCCTTCACCCCACTGCAGTGTGTTCTATTTACAGGGCCAACCTTTAAACCTTCCTATTCCCTTTCTGGTAGTTCCCACCTGATCTTGGCATCTCTTGCCTTCTGTGCTAGGCTGCCTGTCTTGGTGGTCCTCTCCTCTCCTGCCCAAGGCATGGTGTTCCATTTGGTGCCCCGTCTCGGTGTATGGATTACTCCCCCTCTACACCAGGTCAGGATGAACTGCTTCTTTCCTTGCCTAGCTGCCTGGTTTACTTCCCCCATTGGATTCCCCATCATGTTTTCACTGCATTCCCCCTTTCTCATTCATGCAAATGTATAGCATCTCTTGTCATGTTTTGGCAGCCTTTGTCTATTTTGATATTCCAATTACTCAGCACCACGGTTTCCTCACTGACCCATGACAGTATGCAGGGTGGGAGAAAATTCTCTGTAGTTACATAGGCAAAGGTCTCTACGGACCCAAGGGGGTGCTAGGAGCTTGCAAATAAACCTCTAAATCTCCTTGTGCCCTAAAAAAAAATGAATGTGTCCGTCTGTAATGCAACTGATGCTCATGTAAAGCGCTCTGATACTTTAGGGTTGAGTTTGTGCTATATAAAACTGCAAAAAAAAAACAGTTAAGCAGAGAGGCCACAATGGATCTACTCTTTACTTACCTTGCTAAGTAAGGCACTTGTGAGGAAAGGCCACGTCCTCCTACTCCTCCTGGCAGCTTGCATATTAAAGTAGAAGAAGAGAGGTGTATTCACAGTAGCGGCCCGTGGCGGAAGTGCCCCGGGGCGGTTGGGCGGGGGAGGGGCAGAGTGGAGGATAGTAAACTCCGGCTCATGGCCGACCAGAGTAATGTAAACGAATAAATAAATAAAATGAATTTAGTTGCCAAATGCGTTTCAGCGCGCACAATGAAATTCGTTTTATTTATTTATTTGTTTACATTACTCCGGTCCACCGTGAGCCGGAGTTTACTACCCCCCCATCCTGCCCCTCCCTGCCCACCCCACCCCGCGGCACTCCCTCCACGATCCGCTACTGTGGCATTTATACTCTCATGGTGCTATACTAAGTAAGGCAGAACAGGCACTGAGCTCCTGTGCCACGTCACCGCTCTAAATGAGTGGGAGGCCGCTCTGTGACGTCTCTCCCTCCTCTAGGAAGACTAATAAGATTAAAGTGAAGACTTTGTATGTATACTATTGTTTGTCAGAAGGAGCGGAATGTTCTCATTTCTGTGTGTTTTTGTACCGGACAACACGCACTTTGAACTTTTGAGTAGGTATGTAAGTAAGTAAGTTTATTGTGCATAGTTAATTAAAACCAGTGCAAAGCGTGGTACAAACAGTAAGAAAAATGGACATTAAAATATCATTAACATTTGTACATTGTTATCGTCATTAAAAAGCATGCACAGAGGAAACCAGTCTGATTAGCCAGGAGCAATTGTCTTTGTGGCGGGGCAGCATATTCCTGTGAGTCCTGTAGGCCGCCTACATGTTGTCTGTGTCAATGATCGGAAGTTTTTTATTTTGACAGTTTTTGCTCGATCATTGCAAGGAATTTAACGTATCTGCAATTCAGTTTCGTGTTCGAAGGGTTCAGGCAGGCGAGGACCGCTTGCCTTCTCGTGCAAGTCCCTAGCTGCTTAAGCTGGGCCTTTAAGAGCTGTTGACGGGCTGGCCGTAGCTCTTCGCAAAGGCAGGTCAGATGAAGTATATCGCCCTTGTCTGTGTTGCAGAACGGACAAACCTCGTGGCCATTACTCCTGAGCCATGGTGGAAGATACTCTCTGCTGGGCAAAAGCCCTAGTCTGTATTTCAAGAACTTCAGTTTTATTGTCTTAGGATAACCCTGGCTGAAGTAAGGTTGTGGTGTCAGCGTTTTATAAGAGTTTAATGACATCCAGGCATGGTTTCTTTTGGCGAATGTGGCCTTGTCCTCTAGTAAGGATAGTGTTTTAACAGTTTTCCAGACTAGTTTTTTGAATGGGTTGTGCCCGAGTTGCATGTCCCAAATCACAGTTAGATTAGTAGCCAACAGAGCTGTCTTCAGGTAGGATCTTGCCTGAGATATATCCCTATTTTGGATGTCTTGCCATAGCAGCGAGTTAAGAGTGTTGGTGGGGGCCGAACGGAGTTTGTGGCAGCAGTTGATGTACGCTCCCTGTCTGGCAAGGGCTTGCTTTTGCAATCCAAATTCCAGCCTAAGTTGGGCCGGCGATGTGTAGGACGGAAGGGAAAACATTGTTCTATAGGCTTTTGTCTGAATTGTGTCCAGGTTCTTGGAGTCTCTCCCACGAAACGCCTCGCTGCCATAGCAGATAGAGGGGAGTAGCTTAGCCTGGATAACTCTCAGATAGGGGGTTAAAATTGGCCCCATCAGTTGATTGGCTATATTTTTTAGTGTAACGGCGATGCACGCCCCTCTCCTTTTTGCTTCCTGCTTTTGTTGTGCAAAGGTGCCATCTCTGTCAAAGAGAACTCCCAGGTATTTATAAACAAGTGCCGACTCTATTTTTTGGCCGCCTAGTGCCCATGACTTCTGAAGCTTCTTCTTGGTGTTGATCGACATGGTGCGTGTCTTGCTCAGATTTATTTTAAGTTTGTTTTCCGTGGCATAGCTGTGCATTTGGATCAGAAGCTGCTGGATGCCGGTGTAAGTATGGCTAAGTAGCACAACGTCGTCCGCATACAGCAGGTTGCTCAAGGTTTTTCCCCCCAGCCTCAGGGAATGGGAGTTGCATGTGTTGAGTGTGTCTGATAAGTCTGCCATAAACAGATTGAATAGTATTGGGGCAAGCACGCACCCTTGCTTCAGGCCTTTGGTGGTACGAACTTTAGATGACAGGTGTGTGCCGCCTCCTAGCTTCACCTGCACCCAGGTATCAGAGTGTAGAAGCTTCAGCATGCTTAGGATCGGCTGCGGTATACCCCATTGTGCCAGTTTCCCCCAAAGTCTGCCTCTCTCGATGTTGTCAAACGCTGCACTGAAATCAATGTAGCACATGTGCAGCGGCAGTTTTTTCGTTTTTGCTGCATCGATCATTAGAGAGATGGCCAGAATATTGGTAGCTGTTCCAGTATTTTTCCGGAAACCAGTCTGGTTCAATGGTATGATCTGATTTGTATCCGCCCATAGCGCAATTTCCTCTAAGAGAGTTCCCGCAAAATATTTTGCCTCATTATCGAGGAGGGCTACTAGTCGGTAGTTGTTAGGGTCCGTTTTGTCGCCTTTTTTGAATATGGGGACAATCGTCGACCCTCTCCAAGATTCTGGGATTTTGTTTAAGAGTCTTACTTCCGAGAATAGCGGTTGCATGTTGGTAGCCCATTCTGTGATCGTTTCCTTAAATAGGGTTGGCGGAATACCGTTTGGACCCGGAGCACCTTCCTTCCTGCCCTTGCGAATCTGTTTTTTTATGATTGCTATTTGCTGGCCGGCTGTTATATCCGAGATGTTTTTGGGTGGGCTTTGCTCTCTCTTGGTCAGGGCCTTCAGCGCGAACATTGTGGAGTTAGGCTCTGTGGTGTTCGTTTTTTGCGCTCCTGCGTGTTCCGGCTGGTCATTAAAGTGGCTAGAGAGGTAGGTGATCCATGACTCTTCCAGAATGTGCAAGCCTAGTTCTTTATGCTGTGGTCGTAGGATCCTGTTTGCTGATTGCCAAAAGCGTGCGCTGTTGCTACTTTTGCTGTCGTGTAATAATTTTGCCCATGTCTCATTTTCAGCGTCTTTCTTTATGTTCCATTTTATGCTTTTGAGCTCAGTTCTTTGTTTCTTCAACACTGTCCGAAGCTGTGCGTTGTCGGGGGCTGATCTTAGCATTCGTAAGGTCGAATTTACTAATCTTTTATGCTGCCTTAATTCTGCTCTTGGTCCTTTTTTTGAGTTGGTTTTACTGCTCACATTGTGCAAGTTAGTTTTTGCCGGGGTCTTGGTTGCCAGTTCTTTTAGCAAAGATCCTGTGTATTGCTCCCAGTGTGGGATATGCCCAGCTGAATTTGATTTGTGTGTGTTATATCGCTGAAGGGCAGTATCGGCCAGAGTTGTTAGGTTAGATGGTGTGCATTTGATCCTTTTTCGATTGATGGTGTAGATCGCCCCTAGCGTTTTGTCTGGCCTGATTGTAATAGGCGACTTTAATGTCAGGTGGCATTCCTGGGGACGGTGGTCACTTTCTCCCTTGTCCCCCATTCTGAATTCCAAGATGTAGGGGAAGAGTGCCAGACTGGCAAATGTATAGTCCAAGATGGAGCTGGCTGTTTGTGAGTAGAATGTTTCTACTGGAGGGCGATCTGTCGTGAATCTACCATTTAATGCCCGGAGATTTAAATGTTCTAAGTCTTTGAGAAAGGAACTGTATTGGTGCTTTCTCCTATTTTGTGGGGAGCTTTGTGGTGGTATGGTGTAAATATTATTCAGAGCCAGGACCTCTTCCTCTGCTGATGAGCCAAGGAGGTTTTGGTTGAAGTCCCCTGACAGAAGAAAGAGTGGCTTTTCCATCTGGGAGATATACTCCATGAGTTGATTGGAAATTGTGTTGGAGTCTTTACCTCTGTGTTTAGGGTGGACGTATGCATTGACAAGGCATATCTCTTCTTCTGTGTTACAGAGCTTCAGTTTTATTTTTACTGTTAAGGTTGAGGATGTGGACGAGTTCATGAGAACTGCCGACGATATTGTTGTGTTGGATATATATGTAGCCAGACCTCCTGACTGGTGGCCAAATCTGTTGGTTCTAACTGCTGCTGTTGAAAAGCCAGTGAAGCCTGTGATGTGTTGTGTAGATGTGAGCCAGGTTTCCTGCAGCATTACTATATCAAATAGAGAGATGTACTTTTGGAAGTCTGGGTCATCCATTTTTGAGATTAGGCCGTTTATATTCCAAGAACAGATGCCTATGGATGGTGTATTCCAAGAACAGATGCCTATGGATGGTGTGTGTTTTGTAGTCGAGTCCTTTAGTATCCCTGTTGGTTTTCACGGGTATGTTTTATGGAAACTCATATTTCTGAAATCAACATTTGGATGATGCAGATAACTCCTGTCCTCCAGGTCTCTGAAGTGTGTGATTGGCAGGCAGGTTGGGTTGCATTGGGGTGGGCAGCTGCCCCTGCTGCTTTAAGGCCTGTTCGTTGTAGCTTTCCACATTCTTCATTATTAACATCTCTAAAGGTAAACTGTGTTTCTAAAGCTACGTTTAGTAACCTTTTAAATTTCCCCAGGAACCAGACTTGATTCGGAAACTTTCTTAAATTTGAGTTTGTATTGGTCTTAATTAAAAAATACCCAGAAAATAAACAATTAGCAAATTCCAGCAGAAAGAAGTACTAAATATCATCGCAGGGGCTCCTACACAGCACAAGCCCAATTTTTACTGACGTCATTTGGAGGTAAACCATTAGCATGTGTCTACAATATAGCTGCATGAGGGGCATCACATTGACCAAGAGTTTCTGCACATTTAATTACTAGCTAGCTATATGGCTACTCCCTGCCATTAAGCTCGCTTCAGGCCCAGTTAACAGACATAGCACTCCCAGTGGCTGTGGATAGCCCATGATTGTTTTGCAGATACGCGGTCGTTACCCATCAGTTGTTCTTCTTCCTGTTGCTGTAGGAGGTACGCTCTGATAGGGCCCCGGAGATCTTTGGGTCTGGACTTGGCTAGCATCAGTACCCAGTAGGCTTCTAGTTGTTCATTACAGTATTTATGTTATATTGATTTGTACAGCGCACTAATCACCCAAGAAGGTATCCAGGCGCTTGGGCAGGTGTGTAGGTGTAAGGCCCTAAAGGTGCTTATACGAAGAGCCAGGTCTTCAGTTTCTTGCGAAGTCTACACAGGAAGTCTACGAGCCTGGGGGGGGGGTTACATCATTTACATATCCTAGTAAGCGACGAGTGACGTTTCTGGCCTAGTGAACTCAGGCATGCCAGATATTGCATGAAGTACACTAATCCAGAAGCCAGTCACTCGTTGAAACAGCCATGCCAGATGTAGGATATCAGCCTGTTGGGCTCTGCAGTGGACACAGTACGAATTGCCCCTAAGTTCTAGTTTATGTTGTGATTCAGGGATGTATTCTACTCTGTGTAGGAATCTTATATGTATTAGCCTGTTTGTAATTGGGTAGGAGGACACCTTTTGTGTTGCAGTCCCTTCTTCCCATTCACATTTTAAACAAAAGTAAGCTAGAACATCCTTGACACTTTTGCACAGCTCACGTTCACAGTGTGGAGGGCAGTTCGACGGACATCCAGCCCCAGCTACTCAATGGCCATCCAGTACAGGTAACTCGACAGATATCTATTGGGGCCACCTGAAGTACATACATCTCAGCTGGGCCGGCTTTAGCGCTGGTGGTGCCTCATGCGGCAATCTTCGATGGTGCCTCCATTACCTCCTCCTCTGGTTCCCTCACTACCATTTATTAAAAGTGCCCCTTATCTCTCCATAGCCCCTCTCTCACATACTAATTAGTTTTAAAGCACTGGTAAAGGCTGGTTTTACTAATTGACTCAGCTATCCACTTAAAATAGAGATCTGTTCTTTGCAGCAGGCATATTAACCCTCTGAGCTACTTTATGGCGAGTCAAAACTGCACTAGACAAAACTCTGATATCGCTGTCTAGGGAGAACATTAATCACACGTTATCTTGACATTTTAATTTCAGCCTGTAAGCTGAACACACAGGGAGCTTGGCAGCAGGTGCTTTTAGTAAGTTAAGGCGAAACACGGCCCCCCTGAGGTCAGTGCCGACTCCCCCCCCCCCCCCGCCCCGCCTTCCTAGTCAGCGTACTGGTCGCACCGCCCTAAAACTGCCCCTGCGTCTCCATCTGCTCAAGAGATATCAAGTGCGGGCCGCTCAAGGGACATTCTGCTCAAGGGGCGTGGCTTGGTCAGTAAGACTGGGGTGGGGGGGCAACAATCATGCTGACACATAATGTTGAAATACATTATACGACAAACAGGGTAAGCGAGAGGGGCTTACGGGGCAGTGGAAAGGGAGAGGGATGCGTATTGGAAGGAGTGCTAAGTGAGGGAAAGCAGATTATTTTGTGAAATAACCAACATTTTTTAAGTCTTTCCAAACAGAGAGAGGGAGTGAGTGTGTGTGCGTTTTTTGTCTGTGTTTGCAAAAAGAATCCTACAGACATCGCACCATACCCGACTGAAAGCACCTGCACCCAACTACTTATCACAAAATACATTTATTAGGGAGGGTGTAACACCCCAAGCACCCCCTGAAGCTATATGCCCCTGTTCTGTGTGGACCACTTGAGGGCCGCTGCAGGGACACCCAGCTCGGACCGTGTGCTGGGCGGCCACAAGGGTCTTTCAAGAGACATCCCTCAGGTGCCATTCAAATGACCTTCAGTTCAAGTCCCTCAAGGTATCTCAGGTATGCATGAGAGGAATGTATTGCTGGTCCTCTTTTTTTTTTTGCTAAAAGTTATGGAATACTGCGACTCGTGCATCCACTGAATTTTGCTGCTGCAACTGGCTTCTATGTTAAAACTCATAATTTCTCGTTTTGAGCTTGTTTCACTTGGTTTCTCTTGAAAACCGCTCGCATCTACCCCAGCCCCACCGGCTTTTTAAGAGATACCATAAAATCTCCCATCGCCCTGATTGGCATCCCCCACCCCATAGGCACCCTCAGAGGTCTACCAGGCAGTGCACTTTTGCTGTCATCTTCTAATACAGCCCACTGACAGAGAAAGGCACTCTCGGCGCTCTGCCATGCAGTATTCCAGCTGGGATAATGTCTGTCCTTTTATTATTCATAAATTGAGGGTAAATGGAGTGTGCGAGCAGAAAAACATTTTCACCCGGACTGGAGAAAATAACCAATGCAATTTAGCAGGTGGGAAGCATCATTTTAAAGGCCATAACAGAAAGCCATCAATTAAGTGCAAAAAAAGTAAAAATAGTGAAAGAAGACAGGGAGCATAAAAAGTACTCTGTCACAGCAAAGCACAGGTTGTACATTTGAAAGGGCTTCTAAGGGAAGCATGGCTGGCTCCGCAGGACTTGTCTTTCTTGTCTAACATACTTAGTTTTGCATTATTAAATCAAAATATTGGTCTTAATTTGAATCAAAGGGCTATTTCCTTATGTAACGGGATCCTCCATAGCTTTTGGATCATACGCTTCAATGAAAATGAAAGCGTCTCGCGGGCCCTTGTTAGAAAACGACACACGGCTGCAAAGTATCCTGATTTTACAGAGCTCAAAGTATCTTTCAGAATTAAATTAAACATTTACTGCAGAAAGTACCCACGTGAGGGGGTGGGAGTGTATGTCTGCTGTGCTGTTAGTGATATTTCTGTGATAATCTCGTTTTCTGTTTATGTAGTAGTGATTTCGCCAAGTGCTTTCCTTTACAAATAAAAGCCTCTGGGCACATGCATCGAACTACTCATTCGCAATTACCAAATAGCGATTTTTAAGGAATCCCTATTTGGTAATCGCAAATGCCTATGCAAGTAGGAATCGCAATAGAATTTGTGATTCCTTAACATTAGCTAATATAGATTAGCAAACTGCGAATCGCTGTTAGCTAATGTGACTCCTTACATTCTTATGGGCCTACAGACCCATAGGAATGAATGGTAATGCAAAATCCAAGGGTGCCCGGGGGCCTAAGCCACCCGTGATGCACCTCCTCCCCCGAAAAAGGTGAGTGTTCATGTGAAGCACACACAGGGCATGTGTGGGCTACATGGCACTTTGAACAATGCATGCAACTTGAAGTTGATGGTAAATAGTGTCTCTTAAATGCACAGTTAATATTTAGGAAAGGCTACATGCATGGGCAAATAGGGATTTGCAAATTGCGATTCCCTAAATGCATTCGCAATTTAAGTGATCGCAAAAAATTGCAATTACCTCTATTGCAAATGACAAAAGGTACATGCATCTGAAAAGTCCTTTTTCAATTCGCAAACGGGCCGATTCTACGAAATGATCCATTTGCGAACGGAAAAATGCTTGATGCTTGTGCCCTTTTGAGTAGAACACTGCCCCCTTCTTCAATCTCCTTTAGATCGCTCTTTGCTTGGCTGAAGCCTGGTCATTGTTTTGGGCCGGTATCTCTGATTATCCTGTATATTTAACTTACTCAATCGGGGAGCTGCCAGAAAGAGATTTTGAACTCTCCTCCAGAACAGAAAGGAGGCCAGTGTGCACTGGGTGAAACAGTGAGGGGTATTCTTGTTGGGTTGCTTGTGTAGAGTCCACCCTGGGTCTTCTCTTTAGGTACACCCATCTGGAGGGCTTTCATAAGTGTCCTGCCCCGGAAATGGAGGGATATTATCTGTTAGAATTTCTAATGATAGCTGAACTATAGAGAAGATCTTTTCCGTTTTGGGCTTGACTTGCTGGGGTCTCCACAGTTTCTACTAAGGGAAACCGCAAATGAGTCCATGAGGACTAGGGATTGCCATCTGTTAGGGAAACTCACAAAATCAGGACTGACGTGTCCACAGGGATTTACTCAGGACTTCTGTGATAACTGGAGCAGGAGATACTGCATCGATGGGTAGTTGGCAGGCTTGACATCCAGGGATCCTTTCTTCTACTCATTGATTCATCCCCAGGAACCAGAGTATTTTTGCAAGTGAGCTTTGGTCTTAGCCATCCATGCCTTGGTGTGCTTGTGATGGGTTTGGGCCACTAATACACAATTGCGCAGTGGACTACAAGACGTCATCCTCACAAGATGGGCCCTTCTCCTGTTGCACTATGTTTGCATCTGGTTCTCCATACTATTCCCATGGCTTCACTTCTTCAAGAGTTGTGCTGTCTGAGCCTGGCTGGGTAAGTCACCCATTTGTTATGTTTATGGGCTTCTGCTACCCTCCCCAAATATTCGTATTGTTCTGTTCCTTGGTTGAAATCTGTGATGGTCAGTGGCTGTCTTCCGATGACTGAGCTCCTAAGTCAGAGTAACATCATGGTTGCTTTGAGAGGAAGTCTAATGGGTTCTCGTACCCTGGCTAGTAGATGAGCTCGAATTGATACTTCTGTAACTACACCACCCACTGTTCGATTCATGGTGGGTATTATGCCTTGAAACAACTTCACAATGGGTTTGTGTTCACTAATGACTTTTAACTTCCTCCTGAGTAAGTAGTGATAAAAGTGGGCACACCCCTATTTTATTACCAGGATTCCTCATTTAATTTGGCCAGAGTGCATTTTGACTTCTGTCAGCAATCACCTGGCGAGAGCCACCAGCCCCCATTTCGTTTTGCTCTTGACCTAGTACTGTCCCTAGCCCCACCGGGCTAGCATTGTCAATAAGCTCCATGTCTTTCCGGCAGTCAAAGTGTGCCATTATGATATTGTGGAGCAGTGCTTCCTTGACTTGTGTGCACACCATGTGCTGGGTCTCACCTGACTCCCACTTGACATGGGTGTTTGTGAGGGTTTGTGATGGTTCAGTCAGTGTTGCAAGTTTGGTATAAACTACCCACAATCATTGGCCATCCCAAAACATCTTTGGATTTCCATCATAGAAGTGGGCGCTGGAACATTGTGGAAATCATTTGACTTGCTGAGGCCACACGGATGGCACCTTTTGAAAAAGATGTAGTCAAATCATTTGACTTGTGACTCAACAAATTGGCATTTATCTCTTTTTAGGATAAGGCCTCAATCTGATATTCTTTGCAACTTTGCTTTGACATGCTGATCATGTTCCTCCTGGGATCTTGAATACATCAGCATATTGTCACTTATATTATTGACACCCTGGAGTCCCAACAATGTTACTCTTACCACATTTGGAACAACCTTGGCGGTCGAAGATATCCTGAAGTTCAATCTCTTGTGCCTTGTCAGGCCGAGATGTGCCAAAAATGTTGTGATGTAACAACTGGCAGCGCCAAGTAGCAATCAGTGATAGCTCACGTTCAGGTAGATGTTTAGGGAACCACTGGGCTCCTGTAAGGACTGCACTGATGTTATCTATCATTGAGGTTATGTGCTGTTACAGCTAGTTGGTTGGTTGGGAAACCTCATGTCAATGCACAACCTCACCACTCCTGGTTGCTTTCATTTGGGTGTGATTACCATTGATGATACCCATGCAGTAGGGACAGACACATTTTTTATGATGTCCCTATTCTCTAGCCTCTGCAATTCCTCTTCTACTTGGACTCATGGTTGAAATGGGGCGCATCTATGTTGCAGGGCTATTGGCTTTATCGTTTTGTCTATGTGCAATTTGACTTGTTAGTTTTTGAGGCACCTCAACACTTTCTTCTCTTTTAGCAGCAGCTTCATTTAATTGTCCTGAATTCGTTATGCTAATGCTACCAGTCCTAGGTCTTTGGCTGTGTGGCACCTCAGTAATATGTCCCCTTCTCTGATATTAACACAGAAATTTCCAAATACTTGGTGATCTTTGTGCCAGATAGTTTCCTCGAATGTTCCGACCAGGGGTAGTGGAGCCTTACCTCTATATGCGCAGATTTTTGTTTTAGTGGGGGTCATGCTCAGAGTGCTTGGTACTACTGAAAGTCCATTACTTTTACAGAAGTCTCTATATTAATGATTGCAGGGATGTGCAATCCCACTACTTCAATCTCACATACTTGTTGATGAGTTTTTGGTTTGCTTCCTTGGTGTGTATACGAAATTAGGAATGTGTCTTCCTCTTGCTCCATGGACTTGTATGGCTTTACCTCATCAAAGCAACTCTCTCCTTCTGATTGTGGTCTCATTGTGGGTTGGTTGTGATGATCTAGATGAATATATTACGTTACAATGCAAACAATTACAACATTTGCTTTTATAATGCGTTTTTTACATCGCAACTACTATTACATTGCATGATTTTACAATGCATGCCATTACAACGCATTTTTTAAAACTACCATTTAAACGCATTCCTTTACAACGCATACCATTACAATGCATACTATTACAACGCATAATACTTTAGGGCAACAGTTGGGTAATTGTTGGATAGTGTGGGTGTAAAAATTACTATTCCCATCCCAGTGAGTGCAACAGTAGGAAAAGTGTTGGATAGTGTAGGGGTAAAAATTACTATTTCCAGCTACCCCATACCCATCCTAAAGCTAAAAAATCTCCATTACTAACCTTATAATGCATTGTAATGACATGCTTTGTGAAGGTATGCGTTGTAATGGCATGTGTTGTAGTGACATGATTTGTAATGGCATGCATAGTAATGGCATGCAATGTAAAGGCAGTTGCATTGTAACAGTTGTGTTATAAAATAAGGGCAATGTAATAACTGCATTGTAATGGATGTTTCCCATCTAGATCAGTGTGTTGTATGAAGCTCTTGAGGATAGTTGTCTGTCCTGATCTCTTTCTCTGCACACACATGCAAAGGGGTTACATTTACTGCATTTTAAATTTGATTTCCCTTGGGCCAGGCATAGGGGCAGTGGGTGTGGTTCATGGCTGCAGTTGCAGATATAATTGCAGCAGTGAGGCTGTGGTCAATGGGTGCAGTGGTTGTGCCTCTTGGATCTGTTTCACAGTTTCCTGTGTGATATACAGTGGCAAGTCCAATATAGTCATGGGACCTATTTTCGAATGCCTCTTCCATATACTCAGCTCAGTTGTTTGAGAGTTCATGAGAGTGAGCCAGGACCAACATGCCCTCAAGTTTCATGCCAGGCTGTAGTGAGGTACAGAAGGACAGGACACATGAGTGTGAGATGGAGACTTTATTAAGTTTCAAAGTAGACAGAAAGCCCAAGACTGAATCCACACACCGCAGGAGCCGCTGAATGAATGCATTCTACAGCAACCCCAAAAAGCAAGAAGCCAGAATGTTGCTATCTTTAAATATAAACATTCTTAAACAACTCCTGTGCCTCTCATGGCGCAACCCGAGATGCACAAGTAATTCATATGTATACAAGATCACCCTTTCTCTTATAAAAAAAAAGAAACCTACAAATATATATATACAATGCATACAAATGTATATTTCATTGCATATTATATTATTTTAACCTTACAGGCAAAGAAACATCACAACAAGACTCATTACTTAATCTTTGTGCAGAGTCAAAGTCAGGATGACCTGCAGATGTTATGTGTTATGTTATATGTTCTTGTATAGCGCACGGCTGCCCCAGCTAAGGGGCGTCCCGGCGCTGGATGTAGAGCAGGAAACCAGCTGCCGCAAGAATGGAATGGCGGCAATAACACAACAGCATTCTAGCGGAAGAGGTGGGTCTTAGCGGCCTTTCGGAACATCAAAAGATCATTTAAGCCATGTATATGGAGCGGTAGCGCATTCCACAGTTCCGCCGCAAGATAGCGGAAAGAGTGTCCTCCCATGCAAGAGCGCTTAATTCTGGGAACTACTGCCAGATGCTGGCCTTCCGATCGAAGGGTTTACCGCGGGGCATACGGGGTCAGAAGGGGACAAACATAAAGATTCTCCTGCTAAGACTGAGGCAGGAATGACTTGAGAACCTGCACTCAAAGACAAATCATCATTGTTGCTGGCAACAAGTGATTCAGCACGTGACTGAGTATAAGACTCACCCTCACAAATTGAACTAGAGATTGCAGTTTGGGATCCTGCATCAACAGTGAACCAACATGTATTATCTGTAGGTTCATTATGCACAGTGACCCCCTCTTCTTTGACATCTTTAATTGTCTTTGCTTGATCTGGTGAAATTCTATCCAAGCTTCTTCTGCACTACCACCATTTACCTTCTAAAAGTATGGTACCCTTGGAAACCTTAGAAATTCTGATAGGAGGGGTAAACTTAGATTCACCTTTCTTGATTCTGTTGGGATTTTTAATATTAACCCAATCACCAATTCTGAGATATATATCTTTAGTGGTGTGTTTGCTGTCCAAATATTCTTCCATAACAACCTGTTTAGTTTTTACAATTTCTTTTATATTTGTCCCAACAAGGTTTTTAATCCAGTCTGGACACCAAGTTCTCATAGAAGACCTACTGCACAACAGCTTATATAGAAATGTGCTTGTACTATGAGGGGTTACCAGATAGTTCCATACATATCAATGTATCTCTCAAAGTGAACTCCTAAGACTGCATGATGAGGCTGATATATACTCGTCTACAGATTCCTCAATGCTTTGTTTGCATTTTAGAAATTAAAATGTTCTAATAGTACACTGGGCTTTTCAGAAAACTTTTTTGTGACTCTTGCCACAGCTTCCTCATACTCATTCCATTTGTCAAAGCTATCTGAAGGAGCATCCGCCTCAGGTAAGTTATCGAAGATATGCTGCCCTCCTGCCAAAGATTACTGAACAGAACTGCCATTTTCCTCATTGCATCAAATTTCGCTGTATCAATAATGATCATATAATTTTCAAAGGTGTGAAACCAATGTTCCATGGCATTGGTGGTTTTCCCAAGCTTTGCAAAAATTGTGTAATTTGTATATATTGGGGAATATTGGCCATGGTTTTAAAGAACAGATCTAATACCATGTTAGACCTGATACTTGTCAGGTAATGTTTCCCTAAACATTTTGCTTTCTTCTCTTACAGTTTGCTGATTCTCAAACGGAACCTCAGGCTCTAGGCTCTTTCCCTCTGTACTGCAGGGTGAAAGTGCACACACTCTTCCAATACATGTTAGGAAATGGTGTTAATATGATGTTTGTAAAAGTAGGCGGCGCCTGTTATTGCGGTCTGGGTGTGGACTTGCAACTTGGGTGTGGGTGACCTATGCGTCCGACCTCCTCTGGTAGGCCGGTGTGCGCACTATTGCAGACTGCATGTTTCAAACATGTGTCCAACCTGCCACACCAGATCTGTGAGAACACCTTTGTGCATGCACTCCGGCTGGCCAGTAACGAGCATGATCAAAACCAGAAGGGGCCCTTTCCCTCCCACTTGGATGGAAGGTTAATGGCTAGACAGGCACCCATAGGTGTTCGCTGCCTAGGTAGGACAGAAGACCCACAAGGGTTCCCGTACGGAGGTGACTTGCTCTTCCCATAAGTTAGCCTGAGGAGAGGGGCGCTGGAATTCATGCTTCAATAATAAAGTGCAGTGGCACAGCCTTGTGATGTTTTCTATCAATTGATTCGCTAGGTTAAACCCGTTCCAATGATAATTGTGGCCTTGGCATATGTTGTTGGAAATGCCACTTATGGAAAGTGGGCATATTTATTCATCAAACTCTTTAAGTGCCATGGTACCTCGCGTCAGACAATACTCGAGACCAGGAGAGCACATCTGGGCATTCTCCAATGACAGCCATAAACCATTGGACATGCAATTGAGATAGCCAACCTCTGCCATTTACGGGCCTAGTGGAATATATGGGGGGCAGAGATTGTGACAACTGACCTCTGGGGCCAGTTCACGGCCCACATAAAGACAGATATCTGATTTCACAGTATCTTGGCAGACGGGACTGAGAATTTAGGGGACACAACTGTGGTAGATGGAATAACTTTTGAACCTCCCCCCAACTTCAAAGGTCCAATGGGGTATAACGACTGAGTGGCGCCCTACTTCAGGGAGAGACCCACTTGTAGGAATGCAGGACCAGAGAACATGGACTGAGTGATGTGCGCATCACCATAGGCCTCTGTTGTGCACATGGAGGATAACTGCCTGAGTAAAGGACCGCTTGCCTTCCTGAATAGAGGCTAATCTTTGTTATACGAAAAACCAAGAGATATATTAAAAATCCATAAGAAAATGTATTTATTTCTGATAAATCCACATCTATGGATTAGAAATACAATGAATTGTTGCCACCTAAAAATAGGTAGAAGCCCACCTTCCAGTTTTCAGCCTAGTGTTCTCACCTCCTGTCAAAGGGAACTTGCAACAACAGGAGTTGAAGTGACATCAGAACCTTGCAGAGGACAAAAGCTAGGGGTTCAAGAATCCAATTTTTTTTTTTTGTACCAGAACAGGTGAATTTTCACAAACATCCTTCTCCACAAGCATCACTGTGAACCCTGTGAAGGGAGCAGATGTGGCCTACTGACCAGAGCTGCCAACTTTCTACTGGGGAAGGAAGTTCACGGCCCAGCGTCGGCCCAACATCTGGTGATCCTGGGCAAATCACTTAGGCCCAGCTAAACAAAGGGTTTGCATTCATTTACTAATGCAAACAGAACACAAAATCCTGTTTGGGATTTACAAGCCAACACAAATGGCGATTTGCATTGGTTTGTAACAAAAAGTAATACAACGCAGTACAATGTGCTGTCTTGCATTACTTTGCACCAAGGAGGCATTCCATGGGTGGTGTTTGTGTTTTCCTTTGCACACATGGATTTTGATACAAATCCATTTTTCTAAAGACTTGCAGACATGGATATATTCCAAAACCCCGTGCCTAGCTGAAGGTCAGATAACTAGGAGATATATCTTTCTTTCATGTCGTTTTTTAGTTCGAGCCTGGGCAGCGCATGCGCTGCTGTGCGAGGCATGCTGTATTCGAGTATAGACTTGAAGCCCCGCCCACTCTCCGCCCATTTTTCTCAATGGCTTGTGTCAATGTCCTTCGTAAATGCTGGCTTCTAATTCGTTAATAGGCTTGTTAGTCCCTCCTTAGTACCTCCTTATCTTCCCTTGTAACCTCCCATGAGGACTGGCCCTTTTACTTCTTTTGTTACAAGATATGTCTTAGGCACTATTTTCTTAATGAGTTTTCCTACTGCAGGCACGACATGCTTTCCTGCAACATTAAGTGCCCCATGCGCTATTTCACTTTCCACGCAGCCCTGGACAATGGCGGTCGCTTATTTGAAAAGCAATATGGCTCGCATTTACAAGAGTTTGTGCTAATGGCCAGAGGGTCGACCAAACAGTCTTTGCACACTACGGAGGGGGTACACTACTCTTCCCCTGCCCTGGTTCCAGAGCTGCCCCACCCTCCCTCCCGCTCGCAACCAAACATAAAATGGTAATAACTGGAAGTTTATTACAATTTTATGTTTCTGCTTCTCACACTGAGAGAAAGCAGAGGGGCGATGCTCCTCCACCCCTGAAGCCCTTACATTGCATTTATTCAGTCATCATTCTAACGTGATCGACAAGTATTTGCTGACAATTGTAATTTTCTGTTTGATGCTTTAGACTCTCAAGGTACCCGGATGACTTCCGCCTGAAAGCATCTAAATGATGCTATAAGTAAGCAGCCAAGGAGAGAGGTCACAGTATGTAAATCCTTTAGGTACCCTGCTAAGTAAGGTCCTCAAGAGGAGAGGCCATACCCTATTACTCCTCCTGGCACCATACTTATTAAAGTCAAAGAGGGGAGATGCATTGCTATTGTCTTGGTACCATACTTAGTAAGGCAGGACAGGCCAATGTGCTCCTTTTCCTCTGTACCACTCAAAATCAGAAGTTGGGAGGCCACTTTGTGAGTCTCTTTCCTCCTTTAAGAAGGCTTCTAAAATTAAAGTAGGGGCTTTGTACGTTAATTATTTTTTTTCAGAAAGAGGCGAAATGTCCTGTTTGTGTGATATTTGTCATGGACAGCATGCACTTTGTACTTTTTCAGTAAATCAATCAATCAAACAGGATTTATAAAGCACTGCCAATCATTCATGAGGATATTCAGGCACTTTTAACTGGGTATGTGCATAGTAGTTGTATCCGCCTGCATCTCAGTGTTTGTTTTAACATATAGGTTTTATGGAAACTCCTATTTCAGAGATAAAGATTTTAATGATGATGACTTCTTTCCTGAAGGTCTCGCCACATTGCTTTCTTACTATATCGTAACTTACTGTACCCCTTTAAACGTGTGATATGGAACTGGAATGTTTAGGTTCAAGTCTACCAGACTGCCCAGCTGCCTGGCTTGCTAAAGAGATCTTGGGGACATTCAGAAAGCTTACTTGGGAATGCATGTCACCTTTTGCTTACCATGGGCTTTCAGGTTTGTAACTCACATTTACTGACTTTCTTTTTTCTGGTTTTATATCTGTTAGGCTGTCCAGGTTCAGTTTGTCCCTCCCAAGGAGCAAAGCCTTTTCACACTACCTCTTCTTATATTCTTCTACGAATGCTAAATTATGTAAACAGGCCTGTAAACCTTGAGTCCAATGTCAGGCTCTGTCTTCCGATGGAGCTTGGTGTTTAATTTTCTTTCTCTGACTTAAAAGTGAGAGGATTTATGTGGCAATCTTGCTGGATACTGGGGGTAGAGGTAAGGTTTTTTTTCTAGCACACAACAACATTTAAATTAACTTTGCAAGTATTTCAGAATATATGAGAATTAGCAAATGTAGCAAAGCACCAATAAAGCACATTGTTAAATCTGAAGTGTATAGAAAAATAATACTTTAATATTAATAAAAAACAAATAAATACACTAGGTGATGTCACTTCCATGCATTGTCGTTTGTATACTGTCTAGTTTTATTAGTAAAACTGTGTCTATGCAAATGTAATCATCTTTTCAATTGTGAAAATGTGTTGTCTGTAATGGCAGTGTTCTACCACACGATGAATACTGCACTCAATGTCACTCCACTCTACTCTGAACCACTCCATGCCACTGCACTCCACTACACTCCACTCTGCACCACTCCACTTTACACCACGCTACTGAACTCTCAGCCACTGACGTCTACAGCACTCTGCACCACTCCACTCTATGCGACTGCACTCTATGCTTCTTTAATCTATACACCACTCTAGTCTATGCCAATGCACTCTACACCACTCCACTCCACTCCGCTGCATTCTTTGCCACTGCACCCTACACTAATCCAGTCTAGGCCACTCCACTCTTCTCTACACGACTCCACTCTACAGCACTCTGCAACACTGCACACTACGCCATTGCACTTTATACCAATACACTCTATGCCAATGCACTCTACTCTGTGTCACTCCAGTATACACCCATTCACTCTATGCCGATCCAGTGCACAACATTGTAATCTACTCTGTACCACTTCACTCTAGACCACTGAAGTCTACACCACTTTATGCAAATACTCTATCCCACTCTACTCTACACCACTACACCATACCCTGCATCACTCCATTCTACTCCACTTCACGCTACCCTGCACAACTCCACTCTACGCCACTTCACTTTACTCTGATACAAGTTACTATATGCCACTGAACTCAATGCCACTCTCCTGTAAACCACTACACTCTAAGCCACTGCACTCAAAGCAATTGGGCTCTATGTCACTGCTCTCTACTCTGCACCATTGTAGTCTATATCACTGCTCTCTAAGTCACTCTACACCACTGCACTCTACTTCAATGCCCTCCTTGCCACTCTACCTCACTGAACTCTGTGCCACTCTACTCTGCCCTACTGCAGTTTACAGCACTCCACTCTATGCAACTGCACTCAGTGCCACTCTACACCACTATACTTGACTCTGCACCACTCTCTGTCACTATACTCTATGCAACTCTATTCTGCTCCACTGTCCGCCATTACACTCTATGCCACTCTACTCTACTCTGCACCACTGCATTCTTCACCACTGTATTTCCTGCCACTGCACTCTGTGCCACTCCACTCTGCACCACTCCACTCTGCACTACTGCACTCTAGTATGCACCACTCTAACCTGTGCCACTGCATTCTACAATGCTGCATTGTATGCCGCTGAATTCTTTGCTATTGCACTGAATGCCAATATGCTTTGCAATACTCTAAGCCAATGCAGTCCACACCAGCCCACTCTACTCTATGCCACTCCACTCCAGTGAATGCCACTTTACGCCAATGCACTCTACTGTATTCTCCACCACTCTACGGCACTGAACTCTATACCACTGCATTCTATACCACCCAACTCTATGCCTATGCACTCTACTCAGCACACTGTACTCTATGCCACTCTACTATACACCACTCCATTCGATGCCACTGCACTGTATGCCAATGCAGTCCACTCAGCACCACTGTACTCAATGCCACTATACTCTATGCCACTCTACTTTACACCACTCTTATATACACCATTGCACTCTATGCCAGTGTACTCTATGCCACTACACTGTATGCCACTCTACCCTTCAACACTGCACTCAACGCCCCTGAACTCTGAACCACTCTACTCTGCATCACTCCACTCTATGCCGCTGCACTCTATGGCACTATACTCTGCACCACTTTACGCCACTGCACTCTATGCCACTCTACTCTGTATCAATTATTTGGCGCTAGAGTTGTACAATAAACGGCTTTAATGAATGGAAATGTACCGTGTATGCCTGTGTGACACTGAGATTTTGAACTTATCTATCTGTTTGGAAAACATTAGGGGCCAGATGTAGGAGAATCGTATTAACCGATTCATAAATACCGAATTTTACCGATTCGGTATTTATGAATCGGTAAATATGAAGGAGGGAGATTTAGGAAGAATCGGTAATTGAATTACCGATTATTTAAAATTCGGTATTTACCAATTCGGTAAATACCGAATCGGTATTTCCTATTGATTCCTATGGGCTGTGAAGCCCATAGGAATCAATGGGAAATACCGATTCGGTAATTTATGAATCGGTAAATACTGATTCCTGCAAGGGTGCAGGGGGTGTCACTTTGACACCCTCTAGCACCCCAAATACAGGCATGTGTGCCATGTGGCACACAGACATGCCTTAAGGGCATGTCTGTCTGTCACATGGCATAGGTGTGCATGCACAAATATGCATGCACACCTTGATTCGGTATTTTACCACCCAATTGGATTGGGTGGTAAAATACCAATTCTGTAAGGCCCTTGGGACTCAGAAGAGTCCCACCTACACCGGGAAGTTACCGATTCGGTAAAAATACAGAATCAGTATTTTACCGATTCGGTAAATTTACCGATTCGGTAATCTTACCGAATCGGTAAAATAGGGCCCCTACATGCCAATTCTTAAATACCGGTCGGTAATGGCCGAAATCGGCCGTTACCAACCGGTATTTAGGCTCCTACATCTGGCCCTTAGTGAACCAATGGCCAAAACCTCATGATCTGTGGCTTGTAATCTTGAAAAATCTAAATAAGAGTATGCTTTTTTTATGTCTATTTTTAATTTTTAATTAATCAATATAAGGCTATGGGGATCACCGCAAAGGCGAAATGTAGTTCAACCAGATATACACAGTTTGTGTGTACACAGCGTTAGGAGAAACGTCAATCCGATCATTAATACATATGTTTGCTAGATGGGTGGTGTTAGACTTGGCATCTTTTGCCGTGTTTCCCCTAAGTTTTTGCTTTCTACCTTCCCGGTTTTGACTCTGACTTTGCTGGCGTAGTGTTTCTGTGCACTTTTCACACTGTTGATCGGTGGTAAAGTGCAAGTTCTCCTGTGGTAAAGTGTGTTATGGATTGGTGTTTCCATGATTGGCTGTTTAGTTTCCTTGTTAGCCCCTAGTAAAGTGCAAGAAGTGTGCTAGGGCCTGGGAAACAAAGGCTACGCGTGGGCCTGCAGCACGGATTGTGCCACCCATATGAGTAGACCGTAAATGGTACCTCAGACCTGCCATTGCAGAGTCTGCACGCAGTTTGTAACTGTCATGTTGACTTGGCCCGTGCACACACTGTTCAGTCCCTAACCTTCCCTTTTCTTACATTTCACGCACCCCTAAGGTAGGTACAAAGTACCCCTGTGGGCAGGGTGCAGTGTATGTGAAAGGTAGGATATGCCCTGGTGCTTGTGGCATGTCCTAATAGTGAATTACAGCTCATTTTGTTTTTTCACTATTGCAAGGCTACCTGTTCCCCATAAAACAGAATGGGAAGTTTGTTTATAACATCTTATAAACATAACTGGCCCTGGGAACTAGGTGGGAAAATAAAATTTAGTATGCTTGAACTCAGAATCTAACGTTGCATCTTTTAGTAAAGGTGATTTTTACATTCTGTGTTTGAAAATACCACTTTTAGAAAGTAGGTATGTTCTTGCTCAGTCATCCTGTGTGCTTCTGCTGGAATGTCGATTGCCTGTCTGGGTTTTGGACGACAGATGGCTAGGGAGCAAGGGTGGCTCCCGATAGTCTAGATAGGTCAGGAAAGGGCTGAATAGACCTCGACTGCGATAGGGGAAGAGGGAGGAGATATCCTTGTACCTCAAAGGGCATGGTCTGCCTCTGACAATGCCATCTCCCCCCCCCACTGGGAAATGACATCAGAGAAGGCAGAACTGGTTCTGGCTGGGCACAGACACCCTCTGCCTAGAAAATCAAAGGATTTTTGGATACAAATACTGGGGCCCAGACCCCTGAACTTTAGAACCCTTTTGGATCAAGAAGACTACCAAGAAGGAGAGCTGGAGAAGCTGTGAGGAGGGACTACCACTTTGCTGTGTGCTTTTCTGTGTGGGCCTACAGTGGCTATTTCTGTCTTGGGCAGTGAAAGGACTGGACTGAACTTTCTGCAATCTACTTTTGTGAGTTTCTCCAAGGGCTTGGGGTAGCGCTTGCCCCCTCTTCAAGAAGTCTCAGGAACAGCAAAGACTTCAAGCTCTTCTGCCCTTAGCACTGGGGACTGTGTGTTTTGTGCTGCGACAGAAGAATAGGCAATATGCTTTCATGCTATCATCATACCTCTTCCTTCCATTGCAATGCATATGCCTTGTCCGCGTAATCTTACCAATAAAGTAACACTCGCTCGTCGACAACGCTTCCCCTTTAATTCCTTGGTCCCTCTAGGCCCCGCCCACCGCCGACGTCACGGTTGGCGTCCTTTCCGGCCCATCACTTGCTATTTAGCCTTACACCCCCTAACTCGGATTGTTGGTGTGCGACCTTCCATGCTGCTTCAACCGACCAGGACCCAGCCCCCAGCAAGCTGCCATGATTCATTCAGGTATTCCACTACTCGCAAGCGCGCCACTCGACCCGCGTGCCCAAGCTGATCTGCTTTCCCTTTCCCTCCCGCCAGGCGCTGCCTTAATTTGAGTTTTTACTCTGGATCAAGTCCCAAGCACCCTCCGTGATTGATTCAGGTACGCACATACAACCATTAGAGACCGGATCCTTCATAACGGCTCCAACCGAAACAGTAAGGTAATTTCGCTTTCACTTTCCCTCCCGCCAGACGCTGCTCATCGTTTGCTCCCCCGGACCCACAGAGACACACACCCCTGACGCCTCTGCAATTCAAGTTAGTATGCCGCTCTTTCCCCCCCTTCCCTCCAGGCACCGGCATCCTCCGCCAACCTCACCCTTTTCCCCTTGCCTTACAGTCTTGGTCAACACGCTGCCATTCGAACCGGCTCCCCCGGCTCCTGATTTTCCCGGCAGCTCCACATAGGTATGCACTCTAGCTTCCCTGTCTTTCCCCTGGCACCATTGGACAGTTGTCACTCCTCACCCCTCTTACCGCACGCCCCACTGGTCATTTTGCTCTCTCACTGCCGACCCTTATTCAATCGGCTTTTCGCATCACACGCCGCAGGCACTATTAGACCGGCTCTATTCACCTTCACCGCCATTACCAGGACGCATTCTCTCTGTATGGTTTCTCGACTGGCACTTCTATACCAGGACGTAGTCACCCTGGTTGCAATCACGATAGGCTTATTAATACGCCTCCCGTCCATACGTTCATCCGGGCATCACTATGCTATACAACCTGAACATCTAGGTGAACTCCTCAGCGTTGTTCCTTATCTAGGCACTGTACTTGGCCGCCCACCTATTAATTACCATTTTGCCATCGGACCATCCGACCTTACCACTGCCGGTATATTATGGCCAGATCTCCACAAACCTCACACAATAATAGGTCTCACGTCCACGCCCAGACCTAGGCATCCCCAATTCTCCAGTACACCGGTTCATCCCTCGTTCACGACCCCACCCTCACAGTTCAGCCGTCTGTCGCCCCCCTTTAGACACCACATGCCCGACCTGTCTCTCTATCTTGCCGCTCCCTGACCTCTCCTTTCCACCCCTCAGCACTTCTTAAACTGGACAACCCCGTCCTGAAGACAATCCCGAGTCAAGAGGATCGAAACGTCGTCGACTCCACAGAGCAACTTTAGGCGTACCTCATTTTAATGGCTCACGAAAAAATGAAAAATAATGAATACAATTGATGTAAATTGTTATTCTTTGAGCCACCACTGTACGTTTTTTACACTACTGATCACCTTGCGCCGTCCACGCTGTTCACTCTTATCACTTGCCTCGCCACCAATACTCACTTGTATATATTGCTATGCACCAAGTGTCTTCGGGTTGTCACATGATTCTTCCTATACAGTGCTGCTTTAACTGTATACCCTGATGTAACTTTGTTTGATATATTTGGTGAATAACAACCTAACGAAAACCAATTGAGTCTCCTTTTTCGTGTTTCTGGAATGCTTTCAGCATACATGCATAACTGTCTTTGAACTGATACATGTTGGGATATTGTTTTTTGTCTCTACACTACACCCAATCCCGACGTGGTTTATGGGTCCCACTCCTGTGAGGTTTCACTAGATTGTGAGCAGCTGCTTTGCTGCGAGAGTTTATACCCTTGTGGTACTTGCCTTCTTGACCATATTCATTAGGTCCCATCGGTGTATTACTTATCAGCATACACACGATGTCAAAGGAGTCTCTTATGTATTCCGAAGAATATATCCAATCCCGGTTGGTTGGTCCCTCACTCCTCTCTGGACCAGCCACTACCCCTGCTACCTCCACCACCCCCAATACCTCATGTGTTCTGTTAGACAAACTAGAAAAATTTAAGAAAAAACAGATCAGAACCGAACTCCACACACGCATGCTAACAGACTATTTGAGGTCAGGCGTGATCCCTGTGGGCCTACAAATTCGCAACACACCTGCTATATTCACTCAGGACCCTAAATTCAGAACCAGCTTCAGTCATCTAGCCACCACCTGGTCCTTTTGGATCTTGGTGATTTTTTTATTGAGTTCAAAAGTATTGAATGGGCAATAGTGGAGATAATTTTGTCAAGGAGGCTTTTTGCGTCTGTAAGTGAGGTGTCTGCCAGAATGAGTTTTTCAAGTTCTTCAATCTCTTCAAGTTCTTAACGGCTATGTTCGATGGCTGTATCTATACCTAGAACCATCCAGTGGCGGGACCGATATGGATTAAAGGTTTTTTAAATAATAATAGACACTCTGTAACAGTAGCGGTTCTGTGGGACACTTGTAAAGCTTGCTTTAGAGGGGAAGTACTGAGTTTTGGGCTGTATTACCAAAATAAAGCAAAATTGGAACTACAGTAATTGTATTCTAAATTAAGAATAGTGGAAGAAAAACTCACTCAAGAGATCTCGCAGAATGATGACATTGCTGATCTTTAAACTAATACGGCTAGATGTTGGGCAAATATTAATCTTTTATGGAACAAAGAAAACGCTCGGATATATTTAATCTATAAAAAGGAATGTCATAATTATGATCATTTAGTGTTAAGGTTATGTACAAAGGAAACCTCCCACAGAATTGTGGGTCTTAGAAACACTTTAGGAATCACGACTCATGATCCTCAAGAGATTCTTACAATTTTTCATTAGTTTTATACAGATTTATATACGGAGCAGAAGCCATGAGATTCAACTAGCAATGTGTGTATTCAAGATGATTTGGTGCAGATTGATCAGGAAGAGGTAGAGATACTGGATAGCCCTATCACAATGGAGGAGTTAAAGATGGCTATTAATAATTTGGCGACTGGTAAGACTGCAGGGCCAGATAAGCTCCTTGGTGAGGTTTACAGGGCCTTTTTTCAGGATATCAAAGCCGATATGCGGGCAACCTTTCGTGCAGCACAAGTTGGCAAGCACCTCAGTCTTGGCATGAAGCCAGTATTGTGGTATTTAGGAAGAAGGAAAAACCGCCAGAGCTCGCGGGTTCTTACCGACCGATTTCACTTGTTAACTGTGGCGGGAAAATGTATGCTAAAATTTTGGCAAAGGTTATTTCCCCACTGGTTTCCTGACACCAACATGGCTTCATTCCTGGGAGAGGGACAGTTTCCCAAATTATTAACGTAGTGATTTGATATAGCCCAGGTGGAATGTAGGGACTTAGGGCTAATATTACTTGACACGGAAATAGCGTTCGATTGAGTTGCCTGGGACTATATGTCGAGCATTTTGTATTGAATGGGGTTTGGACAAGGGTTCATTAAGGCTATACAAGTATTATATCGATCACCGGGTGGCTAGGAAATGTTCTTTGGGGCTGGTATCGGACCTAATAAAAATATCTAGAGGAACACGACAGGGGTGTCCTTGTTCACCCCTGCTGTTTGCCCTTTATATCAACCCTTTTGTAAATATGTTAGAAAAAATACTTTGGTGAAACCGTTCACTGTTCAGGGAATTCATTATTCAGTTTTCACGTATGTGGATGATTGAGCCATCACAACTTTGGATCCGGTCACGGCTATACCGGATGTGGAGCGTTTGCCACAATAATTTGGTGAGGTATCTGGCTATAAGCTGAATACAACTAAAACGCAAATTCTGTAGTATGGATTCTTCTTGTTTTTGTTCATAAAAATATTGGCTATTTATCTAAACTGGTGTGGTGTCCTTTTGTAGTGCTTACACTGTATTACTGTTGGTTATGTGCAAATGCTTTACACACTGCCTCTAAGATAAGCCTGCCTGCTCGTGCCAAGCTGCTGAGGGGGTGAGGAGGGGTAATTTTAGGAGTGTAACTCCCTTATCCTGACTAGGAAGAAGGTTCTCTACTTGGACAAAGGTGCAAGCCCTTGCCAACTAGAGACCCCGATTTCTAACAGGTGGTGAATAGGACTTTAAAATCTTGAGCAGTACCAAATTTACTCTAGATTTTTACATCACTGATGTGCATTGACCAGGGAGTTATAACAGATCCCTACTATGGTCCTTCCAGGTCACACACTTTCTTAACCTCTGGGCATGTATTCAACTTTGTGTACAAGTGACAATACACCTACAACAAGCCTGGATGATTGGCTTTGTAATTTTGTCTTTGCTATATAAAACAAAAAATTGGTCTCTTTGAAGTTACATCAAAAGCAGTGACGGGTGCTACGGTTGCAGAGTTTCGTTTTTTTTTCACCCTGAGGGTAAAATGGGGAGCCCGATACGGACCCGTCTCGGCACCTGGTTTTAAAAACTGTTGGTGCTGAGCACCTGCAGGACCTGGCCCACTTAAAGCCCTGGCCTTACCCACATGAGGAACATTCAGCCATGGCTGCTCGCGGGACATCCAGCGCAGGACGCTCGAGGGCATCTGGCGAGTTCCACTCAAGAGACCTGCAGTTCAAGCCAATGAAGACTGAGCTCACCCACTGAGAGTCCTGTACTGCTTGGTACATGGCTGGTCCTCTCTCTGGTGCTACAAATTCTAGGATAAGGCCCCTCAGGTGTATCCACCGTCAAAGTGTTGCTTTTCAGTTTTGCCGAGGCAACTGGCTTCTAATCCTGAACTCATATTTTCTCATTTTATATGTTTCAACTTATTCTTTCTTAGCCAACGTTTGCATGTTCCCCAGCCCCACTAGATTTTTCGAAATAGTATTACCTCACATCTCCCCATGGACCACTTTGATTGGCAGCTCCCATCCCCTATCTAGTCCAAAAGGACTGCCATGCAGTGCACTTGTGCTGCCATCTTGTAATACACCCCACTGGCAGAGAGAGGCACTCTCAGCGCACTACCATGAAGCATTTTAGATGCAATAATATCACCAGGAGTGTAGCATCTCTACCCTCCCCTGGGTCCTCACCTGGGTATTTCCCACAGTTTAATGTTTAATTTAATTTTTAGAAGATGCTTTGAGCTCTGTAAAATGCCATTTTGCTTTGCAGTGTGTCGTTCTCTTGCAAGGACCCGCAAAACGCTTTCAGTTGCATCCAAACATACGATCCAAAAGGCAAGGAGGAGCCGCTTAGATAAATATCCCTTTGATTCAAATTAAGACAAATATTTTGATTTAATAAAGCAACGCTGAGGATGTTAGACGCGAAAGACAAGTCCTGCGGGAGCCACCCATGTTCCCCTTGGAAGCCCTTTCAAATGTACATCCTCTGCTTTCTGTGACAAAGTTACTTTAATGCTAGATTTAACACCCCTTTCATAAGCTGGAGCAAACTGCGGACATCGCCAGTATTCCCACGATAACTGCCCTAAAATTTACCTCTACAGTGGACACCACCAACTAAACCTAATGAGATGCAGAGTAGGCGTTACCGTGCAAAAACACACGAAAAAAAAACACAACACCACTTTCACAACAAAATGCCAGATCGGCGAAGAGCCACAAAAACAGGCGATAAGCTGCAGTAGCAGCAGGGATTTAACACCTGCCTTTTGCTGGTGCTAAGCAGGACGACTACCCACACCATGAAAGGGAGCCCAGCCAAGAGCCACACCTGAAGACCCACAGATGCCACGGAGACAATGATCATGCAATAGCAGGACGGGAGGAGAGGCATGGAGCAGGCATGTGTGAGAACGGCAAGTGACCAAGGAATGTGAACCTACCCAATGCCAAGTGTGGCCTGTAGGTGCCTGACAGACTGCAGAGTGCAAACCACGGAAATGCCCATGTGGTGAGCCAGTGGATGCTACCATGTCCCCACTGGCTGTGGGGCAGAAAGCGGAAATGTTGCACGTTGCGTCTTCCTCTGCATGCGCGTGCTTAGTGGGTTGGACCTGCGTACACCAGGCCTGCATAGGGGTGTGAAGAAAAAGCCCTTGCACTGCTCGATGGTTCTCATTCTGAATGGACAACACATCTGCCAGGGTGGCGCCTGCCAGCCCGCAACGAGACCTGCGCCGAGCGTGGCGGGGCCTGCGTCCCTGTGCGCCTGCTGCAGACCGGGCCTCTGGTCCCCAGACCCCTCATGCCTGCCCCAGTGCACCAACAAGGCTCCGCTCACGTGCCTACACCAGCATGTATCAAAGAGAGACCACCGCATGCCAGTGCAAGCGTCAAGCACCTGGCTCGTAACCTCTGCAGCCTCCGCAGACTATCGCTGGCCCCCCGACGCTGGCCCACAATACTCCTTTCCCATTTACATACTCCACCGCCATCCTCATCGGCCCAGTAGACCCCACATGTGGAACTGTGTCCTGAGTCCTGAATGGCAGTGTACCCAAGTCCCTGGCAGCGGCCACAGCACCAGACTCCCTTGGATCAGTGAGGCATATTTCCATGTGTCAGGCCTGCGACACATGGTGCCACTGATCCTGTTCAACGCAAGCCAGCGACACGTGGTGCCACCAACCCTGTTCAACGCAAGCCGGCGACATGTGGTGCCACTAAGCCTGTTTAGCGCAAGCTGGTGACACGTGGATGTGGGCCCCGGCCTACCCTGCTGAGCAGTAGGTCACACATCCAGCACTAAACTTGGTGTATCCAATTTTAGTTCCAGGAGACTGGCCACCTAAAGAAGGAGAATTAGACCACACCAAACAATCTGGCAAAAAAAAGCTCTGACTTTGCTAATCTAGAGGCTGAAACCAAGCTGGGGTTCCGGAGCATCGATACAATACAATTTGAAGTACTAACATAGACTAGCAGGTACACCTCAAGATCAAGCCATTAGTTTGGGTGTATCAGGTACAGTGTTAAGTAGGTTATGTATCCCTAGATAAGGTGCAAAATAACGTACCGAAAATACAGTTTAATTAGGAATAGATAGCCTCCCTAAGTGAGTTCTAGGGCTAAATTTGAAATAAGTAAAGATTTATTAGAAAGATTTAAAGGGTAAAATACACGATATTTAAGGTACTGATGCAGCAAGTCAATGTAAATTGCATAAAAGTCATTGTCAAGAAGGCTCCCAGTAATAACACAACACAGAAAAATAAGCAAAATCAAAGTAGGCAAGCAAAACCAGTAAGACATCGTACAGCATCTCTAGTAGCATAGGAAAGCTTTTGTAATTGTTCTGGCTCACCTTGAAAACCGAGGGCATGTATAGGAAAACGTCACAAAGAGATACATGAAAAGTGCAGAATCATGATGGTGTATGCAAAGAAATACATTATCAACAAATCAGAAATAAACAAAGATGACTTGAATGGCTACGTGCCGCCGAAATAATAAACAAAGCACCAGCATGATGAGACATCCATTTTGAACAGGATGACGTCGAGGCCTAGCTGAGGCCAAGCTAGTATGAGCCAGGAAAATACACTTTAACAAGTCATATTAAAATAATTTGAAATGCATAAGTGTAATATTGGTGTATGCATGTGAATTTGTGTGTAGATTACTATACCGCACACTGTTAACAATGCACAGTTTTGACGAGTACATAAAACCTTCCACACAGGCATCTATTATTTGATCGTCCAGGAGGTAAAAGTCTCTTTCAATGGACTTAATTCAAAACAAGAGTCCTACTGTCAAGCCACCTCTCATTTAACTTTAAAATGACAGTCTATTTTCCATTTGTCACACTTATAACATTTAGGACAGGTCTATCGGAATCCTTTCCAGTGGGATGGGTTTTCCAATGAAGCAATCCAGTGCACATAGGACCAGTTTACTCCTCACAACTAATTCAAGCCAACTGCAAGTCGTCAGCAAACCAGTGACTTGGAACGTCATACAGATCTGCAGCATCCTCTGGGTTCACAGGAACAAATACACAGTTCCCAGGTACAAATGTCCCCAGAAGGCAAAAAAAGGCGTCAGACACAATCCCCAGGATAAACTGGAGGCAGAGTGAGAGAGAGAAACTCTGTTTATTTAGACCGTAGTCTTTAAACAATGAGATCGAAAATAGAGCTGCGTCACGTCAATAAACAAACAAAACCGTACACAATTTTAAAAATTATAAAATCGTTAAAAAAGAATTTAAAACACATGCTATACATAATAAAATTGGAGATTATTACATTTAAAATAGACGATTTTGATATGTTGCTCATTACAGTACTATCTGATGTCTTATGGGCTTGCAATCCCTCGTACTTTAACTTTTAGCTTCCTGCGCTAAGCGATTTACCTCTTTCAGGTAATTACCAAGAGCAATTGCTATTTCCAGATTTTCCATTTCTATCAACAAGTTTGTTGCTTGTACACGCTGTCTTATGCCATGTTTTATAAATAAAGGAACCGTTGTCTCACTTTTATACATGTCAAGCAATCAAGAAGTATATGTAACATTTCACACTTGGCTCCCAAGCCACATTTACATATGCCATCTGGGTATAACATTTCTGCCTTAACTCTTCCTTCCATTTGCCAAGGGATGATGCCAATTCGAATTTTCAGTATCTCCCACCTAAAAGCGTAATTTGGCAAGGTTTCTAAGTATGGGTACCCCGTCTCGTTTTCCCATGATTCTATCATATTTACCACAGATTTTTGTTTCTTAGATATCCTATATCCTGGCTTCTGGAGTACTCCCTTCTTTGTGCGCTAAGTGCACTCTTCGTGAACTCCACATCTAGGGGATTTTGGTTTACTCCCATTTTTAGGTTCCCAATTATTTCCTTTATTTTTCTTTTAGCATCTCATGCCCATCTTAGGTTACTGTGGCGGATTTCCTCACTACACCAATGTAAGACCTTTTCCCCTACCCCCTGTGATTGGCGTTTCCAGAATCTTATCATCGCCATTTTGGCCAAGGTATTCCATCCAATCATATCTGTTTCCAGTCTAATAGCCTGTATCATTGATGACTTTGGCAGTGACAATAATGTTTTCAGGGCCCTACCTTCCTCCCGATCCCAGCCTCCCTTTCCGCTCAGAAGGAGCACTTCTGCACCATATAGTACTTGGGGTGGTATCATGGCCTCATATGCTTTTAATAGTGGTTTGTGTGACATGTCCCCATAGTTTTTATTGAATTTTTTCAGGCCACAGATAGAGGAAGATGCTTTTGCGTTTTGGTATCCCAGATGTACGTCCCATTTTAAGGAGGATTCAAACCAAAGACCTAGATATTTATATTCTTTTACCGTTTCTAGTTTTGTTCTATCTAGGTACCAGCTAAAGTTCTTGGTCCCTTTGCCGAAGCACATGATCTTTGTTTTTTCCATGTTCACTGTAAGCAATTTATCCTTACAGTAATCATGGAATGCATTTAGTTTTCTTTGTAGCCCGAGTTCTGTCAAATCAGTAATCACAAGGTCGTCTGCGTATAGCAAACATGAGACCTTTTTACTATTTATTCTCGGGCTCGCGCTTCTTTCCACCTCCAGCGCTGCTGGCAGATCCGCTAGAAATATTGAAAAAAGGAGCGGCGCTAGGACGCAGCCCTGTCTCAGCCCGTTCCCTATTCCAATTCTCTTTGTCAGCGCCCCTTGTGTGTCTTTAATGACTTGGGCCCAGTTCCCTTTATGTAATTCTTTCAAGATTTCTAGTAAGCACACCGGGATTTCATATTTGATCAGGCACTCCCATAGTTTTGCCCTGTCCACTAAATCAAAGGCTGCCCGGAATTCGACGAAACAACAAAACAGGTTCCCCTTTTGTTCTATCGACTTCCAGGCAAGAGCCCACAGGGCATAGCAGTGATCCACGGTGGAGTGCCCTTCTTTAAAGCCCCCCTGTTCCACTGGGATAATTAATTTCTCTTCCACCCAGTCCTTTAGTTCGCCAAGCACTATCTTTGCAAATATTTTCTCCCCGATGTCCAGTAGATTGATTAATCTATAGTTTTTCGGGTTGTTCAATTCCCCTTTCTTATGAATTGGCCTAATTATAGCCCCATTCCAGTTATCGGGGAATTTCCCAGTATCTAAAATGACTTCAAACATATTTGCAAAGAATTCCGCCCACCAATCTACATGGGTTTCAATTATTTGAGCCGGGAGGTTATCTGGGCCTGCCGCTCTTGTGAGGTTCAAACCCTTTATCGTTTTTTTAACCTCTTGAGCGGAAAAAGCGGGTTTTATATCTGCTACCAGACCGCTCCAGTCTGTGTACAGATTTTCTTCCCTGTCTTTCCGAGGGCAATACAGGTCCTGTAAATACTCCTCCCATGCAGACTCTTCTACTATGCAGTTCATTTTCCCTGGCTGGTGGTCTGCTGCTGCGTGGACTAACTTCTAAAAATTGCGTATATTCTTAGTTTCGATTGCCTCAAGTAATTTTTGCCAGCATCCCTCTTTAAATTCCCTTTTTGCCCTTCTGATAAGCATGCTATATTCTCTTTTTATGCCCTCTAGGGTGTTTACACTATCTTGGTCTCCCTTTTTCTGAATGCGGCGGGTCATTCTCCTAACTTCCTTTTTTTTCTCCTGGCATTCCCTTGTGAACCAGCCGGTGGATTTCTCTATCTTCTGTTTTTTTACATTATTTTTATATTTGCCTCTATTTATATTTTTTAGACCTATACTAAGGGTTTGGACCACCTCTTCTATTTTTTGTACATACCAATCGAGATTTCGACCCCTTGCTGTCTTCAGGTCTAGGTTCTGTTGTAATTTTATTAATCTGGCAACATATTCTTCCGTGAGCCTAGTTGTCCGTCGTCTAGGGTAATCCACCTCTTGTTCCATAACCTTTTGGCTAGATTCAAAGTTCATATCCAGGATCTCCATGGTTACCATGTTATGGTCACTTCCCTCTCTATTCACAATTCTGAATTCCGAGATTAGTTTAAAGTTCCAAGGTGTGGTAAAGGCATAGTCTATGGGACAGAATTGGGAGCCTGGTTTAAATGTTTTTTTGGCGGGGCAGTCTAACTCGCATCTTCCATTCAAACAAAACAGGTTTTTAGTTCCCAGGAGATTTCCCAACTGTATATCTTTAGCTCCAAATATACATTCGTGGAAGCTCGCTTGAGGTATTTCATAGGCCTCCAGTATATCTAGAAACCAATAATCTACCTTTCGGGGTAAAGTTTGTGATTAAAGTCGCCCATGAGAATAAGCATATCCCCACCATATTTTTCTCCAAGATAGTCTATGTCCTCCTTGAAGAGAGCCATTTCCTTTTCGTATTGCTCTAAGGTATCCCATTGCATGTACACATTTATCATTATAATTGTATCCGTTTTTATACATCCTGAAAGTATTATTCTACATGCCAACAACCATTTGCATTTCACATTTATTTCGGTTACTTTCTTCATGATCTTAGTCAATATCAGAGTCATGATTCCACCAGCAGCGTGCCCGAATCTACATTTCTTTGCAGGTCGGTTTAGCTGGTAGAAGCCATCAAAAATCGGGGTCTTGCCACATAGCCAAGTCTCCTGGATACACATAATTTCTGTATTTTCCCCCAGTTCCCTTATATTATTTTGTTTCAGGTTATTTCCTAGGCCATTTATATTCCAGGAGATTATCCTTATGCTATGTGGCCTACCTTTTTCCTATTCGGTATCATCTAACCAGCCTTCCTCCCTGCAATCGTTAGTATGTTTCGATGAGGGTCCTGCCTGGTCGGACTCCTTACTCCAGTTTCCCCATTCATGTGCCACCTCCGAGTGCACCAGACTGCCGTACCCGCCACCGAGCAACCAGTCTCCCAAAACGGGCTATCATGCTCTTGGGCAGACTTTGACCACAGAGGAGCCATTCTCTAACTAGGCTGCCCACCGAAAGGCTCAGTGAAAGTATTTAAAAGACAACAATGATTATTTCCATGTCCTGATGATGATGCCCACAATATAATAGGCATCGAAACGTCGTCGACTTTATGAAAAAAAACCTTATGCAATATGATACAGAAATATTGTAAAAAAGCAAAGGTGTGGTTTTTGAAAATTCATGTCTGTAATTACTGAATACAAGTTCACAGACCTATTGTAGCTTTGCCCTTTGGCCATTGCTTTCGTTGTTCTGTCTTATATGTTGTGGGTCACGGCTGTGCCCACTTGTTATTTTGTTGCTCTTACATTTTTGTTCTATTTTGAATTAATACGCTTAATTAAAGCTTTTTGTCCGGCTGGACAATAAACACTACACTTATTAGGTGTTTTGATTATCTGCTTGAAACTTATTTTGTTCATAAGTAGGGACCACTGTTCTGTCAAATATGTAATACCTCCGAGTTGTTTGCAACTATTTTTATGTTTCCTAGCGGCATTTCCTCTTCATCCTCCGGATCGCAAATCCTAACCTGTCTCTTTCCTAGCCCTGCGTGGCAATTTAGAAAGTTGTTTCCCAGTCGTCCCTTTCCTTCTACTTCTACTAAGACTTCATTCTCATTTAGTAGGCGGATTCCTTCTTTCTGTAGCTCGTTTACTGCCTTTTCAATCGTGTCTTTTACCAGGTTTGAGTATAGTGTGATTCTAGTATTCTCTTTTCCTTCTCTATTTTGTATAAATCCCACTCCCCTAATGTCGCTCGTTCCTATCACTTTCAGCTTCTGGCATTTGGAGAAGCCTTGCAGGAGTTGAGACCTATTCAGGGGCCGCCTTTTTCCTAACTTTTTTCCACCTAGCCTTAGCGGGATTTGTTCAAGGTAAAGATTCATATTTTCTTTTTCAACTTTCCTTACCCTGCTGGGAACAGGGGGTTCATTCGATTCTGCCTTTTCTGGCTGGATTTTGGGTCTGTTTACTCTCACCTCCCGTGTTACCCAAGCCTCTAGATTTCCTCCCAGTTTCTCCCCCCCCCTTAGGCTGGCCTATGTGTTTGTTATCAACTGCGTTCTTCTTGGGTTTGGGAGTGTTGTGTGGACCTACACTTTTCCCCTGGAACTTTGTATTGTTCAATTTTGAGATGCTCATCTGTCGGTAGGGACCCTTTATTTCCTTTCCAGTAATCCTTTCTGCCTCTTCCGTCATCACTACTTCCTCCAAGGAGGGGCACACCTTCCTTGTTGGTTTAGTTCCTGCGCCTCTTACTCTATTTATTGGCCCACGTCTTGTCTTCTGAGCCCTTCTTATTATCCTCATTGGCCACTTTGAGATATATATCTGGTGGCCCTCATTGGGTTGTATATCAGTTTGGGGTTGTATGTCAGTTTGGGGCGGGACCTCTCTCCTCGGCGCAGGATCATGGTTAGGGATTTTACCTGCCATAGAAGGTGTGTGCTCAATTCCCTTGGGTTTTTTTATGGTTTCACCCTGTGCCTGTTCTAGGGGTTCCGGATCGGGGATTTGTCTTATCATGTTTGGCATATGTGATTTAATCCCCCGCAGCTCCCCTTCTATACTAGCAAGATATGTGTTCTGAGTTTTTAGAATAGAGTTATTTGACAAAGTGACCTCTAAGAGGCCTTGCAAGGTTCTTTGTAGCATTAACATTAAGTCCAGCATTGAAGTAGCTGTCAAAGATGACAGATCACGGTTAGGTTCATGGTTTAGTTCAGATGTTTTATCCAATTCGGCACAGTGTCTTGAACTGATGTTTCCAGTTTCCACTGGGCATTCATTTTGGCTCCTATTCTGACTTGACTTTTTACTCTGGGGTGTTTCTGTTCCTTTCTCCGTTCCAACCCCAGGGTTTGGGCTCTTTGATGGGACCGGGCTGTCCAGAGATCCTCCCTCTACTTCATAGGAGAAGGATAGACGTGGTGATGATGACAGCCGAGGCGAGGTTAGGCCCCCCTGATCTAGTAGAAGCTGTAGCGATTGATTAGCCAAATTGAAAGAGTTGGACACATGTATCTCCAAGGGAAGGGAGGCACCTGCACTCTTCTTCCCCTCTTGGCTTCCGTTCAGGGATGCCACTTTACTTGTTATAGTGTCTTTGTCTTTTACAGGTGTAAACACCTTTTTAAAGTGCTTCCCCATAAACTCCTTTATTGAGTTTGACGCTGCACTGCCCGGGGTTTTGGCCGTCACCTTTGGTTTTTTGGCTCCTTTCTTTTTAGCTTTCGGAGTTATTTCAACGCACTCACTGCTCTCTTCCAAATAGCCTGGACTAGTTGCATTTATGGTATTTGCAGCATTAAGTCTTGATCTCAAATTGTGTTCCATCTGTTTTTTCATTTTTTTCGTAGCCATATTTGGCTTTCTCCCAGCGCTGTTATGGTTTGCCGAGGCTAGGTCTCTGATTGGGGTGAAGTCTGCAGGATATTTACAAGTGCCTGCTGGGCCAGAAGATCTTTTTTTTTTTTTTAGGCTCTCTACTTCACTAGGCGTGCCCTGTAGAATGTCTTTACTTGAGGGTTTGCAACAGTCCAACCACCCTATATTTATTCATTTATTCAATCAAACGGCTCTCCAGGTCAGGGTAAGCCAAAGTCAGGGTAAACAGGGTACAATGCGGTGTTAAGTTCCGCACTTTTACTGCCTCGTCGTTCCCCCACTTACCTCTGTGTGCCTGTGGGGTTTAAGCTTTAAGCCATGCCGTGCCTTGCGTCCGGTGATTATGTTGGGAGCCGGGAGGCCCCCTCCAGGCTGTCAGTAGGCTTCTTTCCTCCTTTCGGTGGGCACAGGGCGTGCTTCTGCTTCTCCTGCTTCCTTCCTGATTTACTCGGGAGTCTGCTCGTGGCACTTCCCGGTAATTCGCGGCACTCACGGCGGCCACGGCAGCCGCGGGATTCCTTATTCCCTCTCCTCACCCTCCGCTCTGCTTCCTGCGTCTGACGTCACGCGGGGGGAGGGCGGTACTACGGGACGATCGGCTCAACGCAGGCAGGGCAGGCAGGCAGCGTAATCCGTCACAGGGCACAACAGAGATCATGGATGGGAACATGGATTAAACAGTCTGAGAAGATGGCCTCTGTGCCACCCCAGACCCTGAAGCAGTGACTGCGCATGCGCATTCAAGAGACACCAGGAGGCAGAGTGGCTTGTGTGCCACATTCCCAGACAAATCATTTGTACCAAGAGAAATTGAGAAGGAATGTGTGGGAAAATCACCAGCTCTTTCCTCCATATGTGCAACTGGAAGATTTTGACTTAGCTTCTGTCTTCGAGTCTTTTTTTGCATCTTGAAAAGGACTTGTGCTCGACTTCATTCAAAGAAATCCAACCATCATACTTGTTAGACCTGGCACCAGTGGCGTGGGTCTCCCTTCCATTTTTCATGTTTATCTCCTCTGTGTTTGCTGGTTTTAGATGCTCTGGGCACTGTGCCACTACCATTCAGTGCCACAGCGCGAATGCTCCCTATTGTAAATTGACTGTGTGAATTGGTATTCCCATAATTGGCTCATTGGGTTTGCCTGTTAGTCCCTAGTATAGTGCACTGTGCGTGCCCAGAGCTGGTAGACCGAATACTGCTGGTGGGCCTGCGGTGCTGATTGTGCCACCCACAGAAACAGCTTGCAAAGTGTATTCCAGACCTGCCATTGCAGAGTCTGTGTGCAGTTCAGAACTGCCATGCTGACTGTGAAGTGAACCCACTTCGCAGTCCCTAAACCTTCCCTTGGTATCATGTAAGTCACCCCTATGAAAGACTGCATTGTATGTGAAAGGTAGGAAATGCCTTGATCTGTGTAGCATGTCCTGATAGTGAATTACACTCCATTTCATTTTTCACTACTGTTATTGTTAGGGGTGGGGGGTTATATAGCGCATGAATCACTCTGGGGCATCTCGGCGCTTCAACCTAGCCGTTATAGTGAAGGCAGGAGAGTAAACCATGAAGTCAGGAGCAGTTAAAACAAGAAAGTTTTCAGGAGTTTTCTGAAGATCAGGTAGGAGGTACATTTTAACAGGGGTAAGGGGAGCTGATTCCAATATTTGGGAGCGACATAAGAAATAGCTCTGCCACCAGTGCGCGCAAGACGAATGCGTGGAATTTTCAGTAGTGCTAAGGAATTGGACCTCAGATTTAGACCCGAGGTCTGTTGGACAAGCAGCTTTTGAAGGTATTTAGAACCCCTGCCTTCCAAAGCTTTGAACGTCAGACAGCAGATTTTAAAGAACAAACGTTTCTTTATTGGCAGCCAATGTAGTTTCTTTAGTAGGGGGAGTGATGGAGAACCAGGGGGGCAATTTAATATCATCCTGGCGGCCGTGTTCTGAATGTCTGGCCAGTGAGGTCTCACCCACTTTCGCCAATAAGGCGTTAGCGTAGTCAAGGCGACTGATTACCAGTGCCTGTACCATGGTTCTACGATGGCTATCTGGCAGAAAAGGAATTATTCTGCACAGAAGACGTAAGCTGTAATAACAGGAGCTCACTGTGGCTGAGATGTGGTCCTTCGTGGTAAGGGCTTGGTCTAATTTTAGGCCCAAATTTTTTACTGAAAATGATGGAACAGGGGATTTTCCCAGAAGGTCTGGCCACCATTTCTCATCCCAAAAGGAAGCTGCTTTGCCCATGAGCATTAGCTCTGTTTTCCCAGGGTTCAGCTGTAAGCGATGTTCAGTCATCCATTAGGAGATGGCCAGCATGCCCTGTGAGAAATGCACTTTCTCCTCTTCTGGTTTGGAACCGACTGGGAACAGTAGCTGCGTATCGTCAGCGTATGAGACAATTTCGAACCCAAAAGGTTTGATGATGGAAGCCAATGGGGTCATATAAATGTTAAACAGCGTGGGGCTCAAGCAAGAGCCCTGGGGTACCCATTTGTCCAGCCAATATTTTTTTGATTGATACGGCCCTAACATGATGGTTTGCCATCGGTCTGTCGGAAAGTCGTTGAGCCATTTTAAGGCTTTTCCTCATATGCCGCAGGCATATAATCTCTCCGCAAGCATGGTATGAGAGACAGTATCGAATGCTGCCGAGAGATCGAGGAGAATCAGAACCATAGAACCACCCGCATCCAGAGACCGTCTCAAAGAAACTGTTACAGCGAGAATTGCTGTTTCTGTGCTAAACCCCGGGCGAAACCCAGATTGAGATGGATTAAGGATCCCATTTGTTTCCAGATAAGAGCTAAGTTGTCTATTTACTGAGGTTTCTGGTAGTTTACCGAGAAGGAGAAGCAGTGTTATCGGTCTATAGTTAGTGAGCACCTGGGGGTCTGCGGTTGCTTTCTTTACGATCGGGCGAACAAAGGCTTCTTTCCAGATAGCAGGGATACTACCCGATTGAATTGAGCAGTTAAATATTTCGGCAATGTCCTGTGCACAACTAGGGGAAAGGAGGGCCATAATTTTTGGAGGGCAGAGGTCCCCTGGCAAACCTGATTTTGCTGATTTCAGGAGAGTCTCCATCTCATCCGGTGAGATGATGCTGAACTGGTCGAGACACCCAGCGGGCAATGTCGCCCTCTCCACCTCTTGGCTGGAGGTGGTGACTATAGTATCTAGCCGCAAGGGAGGGAAGTTAGCATAGATCAATTCGATTTTATTATGAAAGAAACCTGCAATAGAGTTGCAGAGTGTCTGCGACTCCGCTGGTGTCTCCTTACATGCCTGAGGTACCACAAAGTCTTTGACTATGTTGAATAAGGCTTTGGAGTAGTTGGTTGCAAGTTCAATTCGGTTCAAAATATAAGAATGTCTTGCCGTCTTGATGTTTTGATGGTAATTGGCAAGTTCCGATTTGTATACTAATCGGTCTTGATGATTCTCCAGCGTCTCTCCAGGTGCTTGCACCTGGCTTTTTAATTTTGTTAGTTCACCTGAATACCGGGGGGCAGATAGTCGTTCCTGGATCATGCTGAGATTGGATTGGGGGATCACTAGGTCAAGTGAGGTCATCAGTATTGAATTAAAATTGGCCAACTTGTCCGTTACACTTTCATAAGTCCTGTCTTTATTATTTTTATGATTGTGTTCTTCCTTATTTCGCGACATAGCCATGTTAAATGCCTCCAAAGTGAGTTTATGCCATGGTCTACCTCGACGTTTCTTTTCCTGTCGTGAGTGATCAGGAGGAGAGGGGGCAGGCTGGATTTTGTTCGAAAATAAAATCATGAAGTGATCCGTCCAGGTAAGAGGGGAAACAGAAAGGCAGCTTATACCTTCCATGTTGGTAAAAATAAGGCCCAGCGTATGGCCTGCCTGGTGTGTAGGGCCTTTCACCTTTTGGACCAAGCCCATTTGGTGTAGGCTGGAGACCAGTTTATTAACCTCTGTATTTATTGTGTCTTCACCATGGAAGTTGAAATCGCTGAGTAAGATCAATTTTGTGGATGCAAGGACTTGCATGGCTATATGTTCGATCAGGTGATTTGCAAAGTTCGATTTTGGGCCAGGAGGATGATATACTAAGGTGCCATTCCAGACCTCTTAGGGGGACCAGGTGATTTTAAAAATCCCTAGTTCTAGGGTGTCCTTAGTAATGGAGGCCAGCCACTGAACCATTAGATGGTTTTTAAAGGCAATGGCAATTCCGCCATCCATTTTACCCACTCTATCTAAGTGAAAAATGTTGTATCCCTCAGGGGTTAGCCAGGTAGATCGCCGGGAGATTAGTCGCTGTCATCCAGGTTTTCGTGATAAAACAAACATCGGGTGAGTGAGAAACAATCATGTCCCATACCTCTATAGAATGTTTGACAAGTGAACGTGCGTTGCATAAAATATATTTGGGGGAATTCGGGCTTTGAGGGGATTTGTTAAATAGGCCCTACCGTGCTGTGGTGTCAGCAAAAGTATGGAAGTTGCAAGAGCTACAGGCTACTGGGCCTTCAAGGGCTACCGGGAGCTTTAGCGGGCAACAAATACTACCCACAGATTCCTTAATTGCTCTGGCTTTGAAGTCCAGCAAGGCAGAGCCAGAGTAAGTTAACCGAGTGACATCATGGACATGAAGGCTGTCTCGTGCGGCTGCTCTGGGCTCTGGGCTTGTAGTTGCGCGGACGGGCGCAGACGGGCTTTTCTTGGCGCACCTTCGGCGCGCCATCGGTGCACCCGCTGCGCGCGTCCGCTGCGCGTACGTGGTGACATCGTAGTTTTATGCACCCGAAGAGACAACCACTAGAGAGCTATGTGCCAGTACCTACCCAATATGTCCGCCACCCCTGCAGCTGATCCTTGTGTCACGGTGATTCCCTCAGCGCCTAACTCGTAAGACTATCTGTTCCCTTAGGCCAGGATGGGCAGTTTTGATTATTACATTCTATAATCTAAATTGACCCAAGGAACATGAGAGGAAAGTCGAACTTAGTATGCCTGAGCTCAGAATATTAAAGAGCATCTTTTAGTGAAGATTATTTTTATATTCTGTATTTGAAAATACCACTTTTAGAAAGTAGGTATTTTCTTCCCTAAGCCTTCCAGTGTGCTCTGCTGTTATGTGTATTGGCTGCCTGGTTTTGGAGGGACAGGGCAGGCTGAGCCCGACCTGGATTGAATAGAGAGATCTGCAGTTGGAGTATGGGGAGGGGTGACCCTTTGATCTAAGCAGGGATGTGCCTGGCAAGGTGAATGATGGCTCCACCTCCCACTGTGCGTCTGATGGCAGACCCCCTCTTCCTAAAAGGCAGGATGCAGCCTTGTAAACAAAGTTCTCCAGGACGACACCAAACTGGTTCTGGCTGGGTTCAGGGGTTTTGTTATTTTTGAGAACAAAGACTTTTTGGGGTATAAGTATCTGTGCAAACCCCCCTACAGGGTGTGTTACTTCTGAATGTCAAGACAAACCTCTGTTCGTGTAACTAGAGGGAAAGGACTTTGAAACTTTCATCCATCTTGCTGAAGCAACTACCCAAGGGCCTGATTTGAGCTTGCCTCCGGCTGAAGTCTCAGGGACATTAGACTTCAGCCATCAGCCGTCTGAATTCCTATTTGAGGGGGATGCTACTCGCAGGTGAGGCCTCTGTTGAGAATTCCAGAGCCTCTGGTTCTACTGTGGAGAACGTGGGCTGAAAGTCATCGTATCGCTATTGTGGGCCGCTGCAGCTGAGGAGCTGTGCGGCTGAGTGCCCGCATTGGCCGTAGTACGAAAATTATCGCTATTGTGGGCCACTGCAGATGAGGAGCTGTGCCGCTGAGTGCCCACATTTGTCGTCCTACGAGAATCATCGCTATCGCTATTGTGGGCTGCTGCAGCTGAGGAGCTGTGCAGCTGAGTGCCCGCACTAGTCACCACTTCAAGGATCTTATTACCACCTGCGTGTACCGCTGGGTGTCCGCCTTTAAGCCCTGGCCCAGGATTATTGTGAGTGCACGCCGCGGACCGCTACAGCCGGGAGCTGTGGCCACTGCGAGTCCGCCTGTCATCACCACGGTTTCCTTGTGAGTCTTTGTGCCGTACCCCTTTAAATCTCAGGTACATTGTGCATCACAGGGTTGCGTGGACCCTGACCTCAAACTAAGGGGGTCATTAGGATTGCGGTTTTTCCGCATCCTCCGGGCCGGCGGAAGGGTCCGATGGCCCGGAGGATGCGGAAAACTGCTGCGAAGCCTCCAAAGACCCCCCACCAGATTAGGATGTCTGGGGGGTCAGGAAGACCGTCCACAGCTTTTCCGCCCCGGTTGCCTTCCGACCGCGGCGGAAAAGATCTAACATGTCTGGCGGTGTCTATCAGACACCGCCAGGCATATTAGGATGTCTGCATTTCTATGCCTTTCCACTGTGGCATTTCCGCCGTGGAAAGGCATACGGACTTTTGTTTGGGGGCCCGTTGTGGGCCCCCAGCGCACGGTGCCTGCCGCTTTGTGCATGCAAATACACTGCTTTCATTTTTAACATTGCGGCGGGTGCTGCTTCAGGCAGCACCCGCCGCAATGTTAAAAATACAGGATGTGACCGCCAGGGAGGCGGTCACATCCTAATTTGCACGGAGGGACCACCGCTGCCCCTGTGGACGGTCCCTCCTACTCTGGGGTGGCTGACGGACGTAGGTCCGTCCGCCATCCTAATGAGCACCTAAGTCCGTTCCACACCCTTTTCGAGTGCCTTTATTGCATCTGAAGTGAATCTGTAATTATGAGCATTGAGGCTCCTTGAGTGCTTTTAGCCTCATGTTCATTCTATATAAAGATCACTATTTTTCTATAACTACTTATGGTGTCCGTTTGTAGCGTCTCTCCTGCGTTATTGTGTATGGTCATAAATGCTTCACACACTGCCTCTGAGATAGGCCTGTCTGCTAGTGCTATGTTACCACAGGGTTGAGCAGGGGTTATCAAAGGGTGTAGTCCCCTTACTCTGACTTAGGAAGAGGGATCCCTATTTGGACCTCGGCGCAAGCCGCTGCCAACTAGAAATCCCCATTTGTAACAATACTGGAATTAAATATCTGGGCAAAACCAAATCATATCCCACGCTTAGCACTTCCACCCTTGTCACAAACTGATATAATTTAAGTAGTGTGGCATTTGCTAGCAGAATTCCTAAATCACACTGAGTCATCTGGGGAAAACTGTAATATGAGGATGGCTTTCTCCCTGGGAAAGAGCTGTCTCCAAAATAAGAAAACCTGTACAACTGCTAATGTTAGTTCCAAAAGGAAGAAAAATGCTCCACATGTTTGTGAAAGAAATTGGCCAGCTACGTGTGGATCAATGAAGGCAGAATCCTAGCAAATGTTAATTGTCCTGTAGGGTCATTCAGGCAGAGGAAAACAGCCCCTAACTATGTAACTATATCCTGTTGTTGATCTACCAACAGATTGCAGATCTCAGCATGGTATTTTAGCATATTGGTATTTACCTTTATCCATAGAGATGTATTATCTGGAAAGATTAAGGGTTTATTATGAGTTTGGCGGTGTGGGAATGGGGCTGCCCCACTCCCGCACCGCCAAACCCATGTGCAAACTGCCTGCCAGATTTGGAGTTTTCTCCTGTTTGGAGGGCAGTTTTTGGGCATTTCCAGGGTGGTGCCTATGAACTAGGCACCACAACTTGAACGTCAAAGGCAGTACCTGCATGGTATGGACTGCTGTAGTCCATGCCATGCAGGTACTGGTGTGCATGAACATCGGGAGTCACATGCTTTACCCCTCTATGTGCATCCACATGGCGTGAGGCACCAGGGGGCCCTGTGGCACCCAGTTAATTTTCTTGCCGCACTTTTCATAGCGGTCGTACCGCCATAAATAGCGTGGTGGTGAGGAAACTCGTAATATGCCTGGCAGGGCTGCAGCGGCCTTGCCAAGCATATTGTTGTCTCCATATCACTTTGCCACTGCCAGGAATCTCTGATCCCTGGCAGTTGCGGTTTTCCCAGGGTGGCTCGACTGCCCTGGCAGTAACAGGACAGTTGGAAGACCACCACCATGGCGCCCCCGCGAGTCTGGAAGTCCGTGGACCTACAGACATGTAATAAAGCCCTAAATTTCCTTACGTCAAAAACCAAAACACATATTGAAAAATCATCTGAATAATTGTTTGTTAATCCACATGTAGGGATTAGAATTACAATGAATAGCTTCCACCTGCAAAGACATGAGGTTCAGGTATTACTTCATTACTAACCTTCCAATAGCAGCCTAGTGATCTGACCTCTTGTTACCGAAATCTTGCACAAGCAGGAGTTGAAATAGTCTCAGAACCCTGCAGAGGACAAAACCCAGTGCGTCCAAAGAGCAAACAAATTCATATTTTTACCAGGACATAGTGAATTAGATACAATATTCCTGGGGGCGTGGCTTGCGCGTCACGGAAGATGGCGGCGTGATTCCGGAGCTCCGGAGCCGACCCTCCTCACGACGCTGACTACGGCGGCAGTTGGAGTCGCATAGCCTTTATACCTACATCAAAAGGCTTCGTAATGTGAGGTGAGCCCAGCGCCCTCACTAGTTTGGTGTTTCACGGCCTTTTGGCGGACTTGCTCGTTTCGGTCGGGAATTTCAGTCCCGACCGCCATTTTGTGCATTTCGTGCGCAACGCGCATCTTTCTTCTTGGGGTATGTGTACCCACAAACAAGCTGCTTCTGGGCTCGCTGCTCAATTTCTTCAGTCCTTGCTTTTGTGGTGAGTTTTTCATACTGCACACTATGGAATAATGCCGCGCTTTCTCCTCTCTTGAGCCTGCACTTCAGTTTATTTTTCCAGCCGCCATTTTGTGAAGCTGCTTGCCTTATCTCTCAAGTAATGTCTACTCAGAGGCACCATTGACTTTGACTGTTGAGTTTCACCTCAAGTTTTCAAATAACGACCAGGCTTGTTGCCGCTTCACCTTATTTGCTCCTTATTGTTTTATGCTTCATCTTCATACCATTTTAGTCAATGCTACAATTCATGTATCTTTCAACGCCTCCTGCTGTTATCGTCGATATGTCATTTTGTGGCTCCTATCTCTCTCGATGAAGCAGGTTGCTTGCTGGTGGCTACCCATTCGTGTCTTTCCCGCCTGATTGGATTTCTTTTTCGCAGTGAAGTGCTTTCCTTTTCAAAAGTAATTTTTTTCCTCGCAATTTTTTCACTGCTGACCTGAGTTCTTGTATGGGGAAATTTCGCAACTTGAAGCTTGCTGCGGTTACTCAGCTGCCTTTGGGATCGGACTCTGACTCACCCACTCAGGATATGGAGGGCGGCAAGGTTTCAAAGCCTGACATAACACATGGAGCTATTCCTAAATCTCAAAATGGCGGGAAGGCACTTTTAACTCCTGGCAAATGTCTCAAAAAAGACCCACTGCTCCTGAGAACGGCGATATCATCTTGGAAGAAATCCGTGCTCTCAAACCCTTCATGGAAGCCACCACTAAGAACATGCAAGCTAATCAAGACAAATGGTCTTCTTTGGAATCACGTGTCCTCATACTGGAGCAATCTTCGGAGTCTCTCCACTCCTCCTCCGCTCGTATCCCCTCATTAGAAGCTGAGGTTCTTCTGCTTAAGAAACAGACAGAGGATTTGGAAAATAGAAATCGTAGGAATAACCTCCGCCTTTACGGACTTCCTGAATTAACGGAGGGGTCTAACCCTACTACTTTCTTTCAGACTTTCCTCTCAAAAATTTTGGATGCTCCAGCCCTGGCCACCACCAACATCCAGAGAGCTCATCGCCTTGGTCCTAGAGTAACATCTAAACCTAGAGGGGTCATCATGTTGTTCCTTCAGTACACGGATCTCCTGCAGGTACTTTCAGCGGCGAAACTCAAAAAGCAAATCAATTGGCAAGGTCACCGCCTTTATCTTTCTCAGGATGTCTCTAAGGCTACAGCGGATAGACGGAAGAGATTTCTAGACTTACGTCCACTGCTCAGGGCTCTCAATGCAAGATATGGTCTTCTACACCCATGACTCTTCAAAGTTACCTATAAGGACAAAACCACCACTTACGAAGATCCTGCTGTCCTACAAGAATTTCTCCGTCAGCAGAGCCCTGATGTTATGTATGTTTCCAAACCGCCATGATTGTCTTTGTCGTCTCTTCTGATTTAATATTGCTATATGTACTCGATACCTCTTGTTATTGTTGCTAGTTTCCTCTTCTATATTTATCTTTGTTGTCTTCTGATTTGCGTCATATTTCTCATGCTTCTCATGCATTTAATCACTCATTTTCTCCTCTCACATTTACAGGTATCGATCTCTCTCTCCCTTGTTTTCTCCCGATATATACATGGTGTTTGTACACTGCCCTTTGGATTTTTGAACACTACGGTCTGGCGTCCGCTCTTGGTGATGTCGCTGTCGTCTTTTCGATGCCTCCACCCCCGTTTTCGTTTGTGTTCTTCATACTCGTAAGTATGTCCTTCAGTCGTCTGTTTTGGACTTGTACTGTCTTCTTGTTTTCTATTGTTTCTCTCTCTCTTCTCCTTTTCTTATTCTTTGCTTACTTTCACTCATCCCCTTCTTTTTCTTTTCTCTCTTCCTCTTCTCTTTTCCTTTTCATTTTTCTCCTTTACTCTCCATTGTATTTCCTCTGCATTACTGAGCATGTTGTACTCAGCTGTTTTTCTAAATTGTTTCATTCCGTGTAACGTCATGGAACGTTAAGGGATTAAATAATCCCATTAAAAGACAGAGGGTTCTCTCACATTTAGCAAGACTTAAAACTGACGTTGCCCTCCTTCAAGAGACTCATCTTGCTGAACCGGAGGCTTTGAAACTTAAACGTTGTTGGGTGGGTCTTGTTCTTTTTTCTCCTACGACGTCTAGGAAGAATGGTGTTGTACTTTTGTTACATAAAAAGTTAAATGTTTCCTCGATTACTCATGAATGTGATGCTGATGGTCGTTGGCTCATTGTTAATTTGCTCATCGATATCATCCCACTCACCCTCTTTAATGTGTATGCTCCTACTGGAATCGATAGATCCTTTTGGCTTGCTATCTCTTCCAAGTTGTCCTCCCTTTCTGGAGATTACATACTTCTCGGTGGAGACTGTAATCAGGTAGTTGATCCCTTCCTTGATCGAAATTCAAAAGTTACTTTTGTTCCCTCTAGAATGCACACGCAGTTTGTGAACTCCTTTCAAAACAATGCCTTAGTAGATATTTGGAGACTGTGCAATCCTGATATTAGAGAATATAGTTTTTTCTTCCCTCCTCATCAATCCCAATCCCGCATTGACCATATCTTTCTTAGTAAATCCCTATCCCAACACGCTATTCGTTCTGAAATTGGTTCCATCTTACTTTCCGACCATGCCCCAGTTTTTGTAGATCTTGACCTACTCCCATTCTCTCCTCACGCTGGTAGATGGCGATTTAATAATGCTTTACTTTTGGAACCGACCTTTTGTACCGAATTCACTGCCTTTGCCAAGGAATTGTTTCTTTTACATCAAACTCCTGACTCCCCTTTTGTTATGGTTTGGGATTCATTCAAAGCAGCCTCTGGGGGTTTTATTATTAACTTTGTGTCTCGGCGAAAGAAACTTCGAGAGGCCAAGTCGGAGAAAATTTTAGCTGACATTAAAGCGTTAGAACTTGCTTATTATGCTTCTAAATTTGATTCCTCCCTTACGGCTCTTATTGAAGCAAAAATCTCTTTTAACAAATTCACAACAGATGCCGCTTCTAATATTCTGCTAAAATGTAATTCTAGATACTGTGGGGGTAAGAATAAAATGGGGAAGCTTCTGGCCAATTATTTAAAAATTCGGAAGGAACGCACAAAAATTCAATCTATCAAAACTTCTTCCGGTGAATCCACATTTAAGGATAAAGATATCCTCATTGAATTTGCCAAATTTTACGATACTCTTTATACCCCAGAACAGGTCCCATCGTCTGATGCTCTCCTCTCTTACTTCCAATCTCTTCCATCTCCCTCGGTTTCACACGTTGACTTTCACACTTTGGAACAGGACATTTCACTCTCTGAAATCTCCCATGCTGTATCTAAACTTCGTCATGGTAAATCTCCAGGCCCTGATGGGTTTACTATTGAATTCTACAGCCACTTTGCCTCTCTCCTTCTTCCTAAACATTTACTCTTATATCAATCTTTCTCTGATGCAGGCTCTTCTAGCGGTTCTTTTCAACAAGCCTTAATTTGCTTAATCCCAAAGGAAGATAAGGATCACTCCTTGTGCAAAAATTATAGACCAATATCTTTGGTTAACACTGATTACAAAATTCTAGCGAAGATTTTGGCACTACGCATGGACCCCCTTTTACCGGATATAATTGGCCCAGAACAATCTGGGGGTGTATTACCAACAACTAGCGATAATTTTTGTCTCTAACTTGTTTAGAGACAAAAATTATCGCCGCACATCGGCGATTTTTATCGCAGATAAACCTTGCTATTAGCAAGGTTTATCGCAAATGCGATAAAAAACGGCCGCAATGCATGAATATCGCTGAAAAGTCAGCGATATTCATGCATTATCGAGCAAATGCTCTTAGCCATGTTATCCACCTCCCATTGGATAACATGGTGAAGAACTGCTCAGGGCAGGTGTTAGCTTTTGGAGATATTCGCGCTTAGCGCGAATATCTCCAAAAGTTGGTAATAGGAGATAGCGATGTTAGCGACTGTTTCCAGTCGCTAACATCTTGGCACGCCCATTTTGCATGTCATTAGTGATAAATATCACTGACATGCAAAGCGGGGCCAAAGATGGTCGCTATCTCCTATTAGCTGTCACTAACTGGTGTTAGCGACAGCTTGGTAATAGGGAGATAATTTTATCTCTGCTTTCTTGGCTTTTAAAGCCAAAAAAGCGGAGATAAACCCCTTGATAATATACCCCCTGGTTTTGTTAAGGGGCGTCTCTCCTCTGATAACTCCCGGGTTTTTCTTAACATTCTCAGCAAATCTTCTTCTCTCACTCTTCCTTTCGCAGCTATCTCCCTAGATGCGGAGAAGGCTTTTGATAGGATTGGATGGGACTTCATGTTTCAGGCTTTACGTTGGATTGGTATTCCTCCTAAGTTCATTTCTACTGTTTCTTTACTTTACTCTGATCCTCAAGCTTCTATTTTTGTTAATGGGTTGTCCTCTGATTATTTTTCTTTACATAGAGGGGTTCGGCAGGGTTGCCCCTTATCTCCCTTACTTTTTGTTTTAGCCTTAGAACCCTTGCTTACTAAAATCCGCTTAGATGACTCTATCTCCGGTTTTCATTTTGGTTCCCAACAAGTCAAACTCTCGGTTTATGCCGATGATATTCTTTTTTATTGTTCCGATCCTGCCACCTCTATTCCCTCTTTTCTTCAGCAGGTCTCTTCCTTTTCTGCAGTTTCCGGATATCGCTTGAACGCCGACAAGTGTGAAATTTTACCTTTGAATCCTCTTTGTCAGAAACATCTCTTTTCTTGTACTGGTTTCTCATGGCAACCATCCAAAATCAAATACCTAGAGGTTTGGTTTGCTCCTCTATTATCTGATACTCTCAAACTAAACTTTGATTATATTTACAAGAAAATGGACACGGCTATCACTCGTTGGCATCCACTCTTTCTGTCCTGGTGGGGTCGTCTCAACTCTATAAAAATGATGCTATCCCCCGTGCTTCTTTATACTATTTCTATGCTTCCTTTACACATTCCTCTTTCTTTCTTTAAGAAGATTGACTCTTTATTACTGAAATTCCTATGGAACAGTAAACGTCCTCGAATAGCTCTTGCCTCTTTGCGTAAGGACAAAGCTCACTCTGGGGTACGTTTTCCTGATTTCAAACAGTATCACCGTGCTTTTTCCCTGAAGCAATCGACTCGCTGGTTTTCATCTAATCTGCCGTATTATTCTCCTGTCCGGCTAACTATGGAATTTCTCCTTTTACCTTCCGTGAATTCTTGTCCTTTACGTCTTCTTTAGCACGTCTTCGCTCACCTATTCTTTCATATACTCGTATTCTTCTTTCTCACTACTTAACTTCATCCTATCCATCCCTCCTCTCCATCCACGAACAACCGATCTGGAATAACTCTCTTCTCAAAATCCGTAATCGCACCATTTACTGGAAAACTTGGCATTTTCGAGGAATATGTTGGATTTCTCAATTAATTTCTCAGGATACGCCTCTCTCCTTCCAGGATCTTCAATCTCTTTTCTCTTTGCCTGCTTCTGCCCGATCGCACTACACTACCCTTTATCCAGTCTTGCTCTCCTATATTCAATCCCTTTCACCCTCCAACGATGTTCCTTCAGATCGCAGATCCACTTCCCTTTTACTGGAGACTTCTCCTTCTGCATCCGCTCTATATAACTCTTTCCGTTTTACTACTGATAGATCGAAATCTCGCATTGAGCTTGCATGGGAGTTGGATTTTTCTCAGAATTGGCCTGTACTTTTTTGTGATAAAATTTGGACTAAACTTCATAAGACCTCTAGAGCTGCTAACACTACCCAAACTTTATTTTTCATTTATCATAGAACTTTATTTACCCCACTTGCTTTATCCCGTTTTTCATTAGACACTCCCTCTACCTGTTGGTCCTGTCCCTGCCATTCTGCTGATCTTAAACATATGTTGTTTGACTGTCCCCCTACTTCCCAGTTCTGGCAGTTGGTTTGGCGGCAAATACAAAAGATTTTCCAGTTTCAGCTTCCCTTTTCATCCTCACTAGTTTTCCTTGGCTCCCTCTCACCGGACCTCCCTCATTCTCCCACTCACTACCCTTTACTTGACCTTTTCATTGCTGTAGCCTTTCATATTATCACTTCTAACTGGAAACAGGCTGCAAATATTTCATATCAATCCTGGTGGAATGCAGTCTGTTTTAACCATCGTTTGGACACCAACTATGTATCTCCCATCTCCCTAGCGATCAAACGTGACCTGATTTGGCTTCCTTTGGTAACATATCTCTCTTCCTCTGCCCCAGTTCATCCCTCTCCTAATCCTGAAACAATTGAAGTCCGCAAACCCCCGTGATTTTCTTATTACCTATTTTTTCTTTTTATTTGATTACTATCATTATTAAGTCTAAATATACTGCGTTTTACTTATTGTATTTGTACTCTTATGATGTGTTCATATTTTTTCATGCTTGTAATGCTTACTTTTTATGAATTATTATTATATTGTTTATTTTCTCCATCCGCTTATTGTAACTCTTCTCCTTCATCCCCCCTCCCTCACTCCCCCCTTTTCTATTCCTCAATAAATCAAACTTAAAAAAAAGATACAATATTCCTTTACCCGTGAATTCCTGTGAACACCTCTGTTTCCAGACTGTCATGTTACAGGACTATTAGAGGCCATATAACAAATAAATGCTTTTTCTATATACATTGTTGTTAAACATGAATTTTCCACCCAACCTACCTCATTCACACCATGCATTTTGTGGTCTGCTCAGGCTTCCATATCCACAAACAGCCTTGAACCATGGCCAGCCACACTATAAGAGTTTACAGAAGTGTTTTGTGGAGTGACTGGGAAAGCAGCACAGTATCATTCACTACAGTTTAAAATTCCTTATACTGTAGAGTGGAATAGAATGTGTGCGTTGATTTGGCCCAAGAGATTTATAAGATTGTTAAGATTGCCCATACACTACATTCACTCACTGATCATTCTCAAGTGGTAGACAAGCATCTACTGCCAAATGTAATCTCTAATGTGATGCATTAGACTTTTGTGCAGAATTTGTAAAGGCAGAGAAACATGTTCCACAGGAGAAAGACCAACGAACAACACACCATGCAGTGATGAATTATAGGAAAGGTTAAGTGAAACCATTGCCCACAGATAGTATTCAATTGAATATTTTTTTAAGTGTGTGACTTTCACTGTGAACTACATTACTCCGGGACCTGTGGCAAATATGGAGTATTATGCAGTACTATGTATTATATGTAGTTATATGCAGTACCTCATCCTTCTTCTGGAGAAACCAGAATAAAGTTCACATATCCTGGATGCCCAGTCTGCAGCCTCACTGCTGTACCACACAAGCCTTATTTTCAGAATATCAAGAACCTGGGTATGGATAGAAACAAATAAATTTCACCCAGTTATCAGTGGGGTGGTCGGACCACCACAAGCAAAAAGGTCTACCAGGATTGAGGATCCTGCAGGGGCGGCAGTCTGCAACCATCACAAATATACTGGAAGTGCTGCTGCCTTCAATGCCAACCATGATCCCTCCATGAAAACGGCATCAGAGAGGCAACTAAGGGGGTCCTAACAGGGCCCCTTGCCGTATTTGGGCCTGGGGGTACATGCGGGGGGCACATGTTGCAATTGCACCCCAGTTCCTGCACCATTTCATGCATGCCACATCATGCATGAACGTGCTGTAGATGCTGTCACGGCAGCGGGTTGCATGTTAGGCTCTATGAGCCTATAGTAGTGCTGTCCCCAGTACCTGGGGAGCGTCCCCCAACCGCACTCAAGAAAGGTAGTTCTTCAATTGTTTTCAGATAATTAAGTAGTATTTACTTTAATTGTTCATTCCGTAAATTATAATCTGATTGCTCTCATAGAATTCATTCTAGTTACATGTCTTTAAACATTTGTGTCCATTAACATAAATGTGGCAAATGCATTCTGGGCAACGCCCTTCAGCAGGGGCCTGCTCTTACGAAAACAGAAGAAACTTTGCTTTACGTCTGTTAGTTTACATAAGATACCAAATTTATCTGTTGAGCTGACCAATGGTGCTTGATAGATCCCCAAAGAAATGTTGCAGTTTAAGTAAATATAGTGACAAGTTTGGAGTTCAACCATTGTGTTCATGCCTTCTATGTGCCGTAAAATGATTTTGAAAGAATTAACCGATATGTTTATGCCATCTGTATGCATTCCGTGTGTGATGTAAAATCGATAGAAATAGAGTAAAGTTTCAAATTTCAAAATGTGTCCATGGCATGGTTGAAGTGTGTGGCAACTGTGGATTTCAGTTTTTTTGTTCGGATATTACTTTTATGTTCGTTAAGACATATCTTCAGTTTTCTCTCTGTTTTTCCGACATAAACTTTTCCACAAGGACATTTCAACATGTAAATTACGTTATTGGGGTCACACTTAGCAGTGACTGAGTTTTACAGTAATTCCCCGGACTGGATGTGATAAAATATTCCCTTTGATGATAGAATTACAGCTACCACAGTTCATACAAGGTAATGTTCCTCTGTATCTCTCGAGTTTTTGATCATATTTATAGTTGAGAATTTGTTTAAGATTGCTAGTACACATATAAGCAAATCTTGGTTGCTGTTCTAATATGTTTTTGAAGTCTTTTTCCCTTTGTAGCATTGGCCAGTATTTCAATATGGTTTTTTATCCTGTAACTGCGGGTTGAAAATTTGGATGCGAAAAGTGCCCTCATTTCATTCTTATTAAGCATGGGCGCAAAATCCGTTCCGCTCGCGGATTTTGCGGATTTTCGTCAAATTCGCAGTCCGCGAATTCCAGCGAATTTGCCGAAAATCCGCAAATCCGCGAGCGGAACGGATCTGGGGGGCAAAAGTTCAAGCTTCAAGCTTGTAACTATTTTAGAATGGCGCTGGCAAGCTGCCAGCGCCATTCTAAAATAGTTACTAAGTTAGCTTCAACAGGAAGCACTAATAGAAGTAGGTGCTCGAGTTTAACTGAATTCGAGCACCTGCTTTGTTTTATCTATTAGTGCTTCCTGATGAAGCTAACTTAGTAACTATTTTAGAATGGCGCTGGCAGCTTGCCGGGGCCATTCTAAAATAAAACAGGAGAGGGGCAGAGGGCAGAATGGCACAACAACGAGTGTGGCAGAGGGCAGAAGGGCACAACAACGAGTGGGGCAGAGGGCAGAATGGCACAACAACGAGTAGGGCAGAGGGCAGAATGGCACAACAACGAGTGGGGCAGAGGGCAGAATGGCACAACAACGAGTGGGGCAGAGGGCAGAAGGGCACAACAACAAGTAGGGCAGAGGGCAGAATGGCACAACAACGAGTGGGGCAGAGGGCAGAAGGGCACAACAACGAGTGGGGCAGAGGGCAGAATGGCACAAAAACGAGTGGGGCAGAGGGCAGAAGGGCACAAAAACGAGTGGGGCAGAGGGCAGAATGGCACAAAAACGAGTGGGGCAGAGGGCAGAAGGGCACAATAACGAGCAGTCTTGCACAAAAAAAACCGCGAACACGCAAAGCGTCCCGCGAACACGCAAAGCGCCCCGCGAACACGCAAAAAAGAAAATCCGCAAATTCGCACGAATTCGCGAATTTTGCAGATTGCGAATTCGTAAATCCGCAAATTCGTGGATCGCGAATTCGCAAAATTCGTTCTTATCAGATGTTTCTTTGCTTTTGAGTAAGCTTTCATGTGGTCTGTTGTCAGCTTTGTGAACCCCCTTTTGTAAAATGGATGTTGGATAACCCTTTGTCTGAACTTCTCCACAGTAGTGTGCAAACTGTTATTATAGAGGTAACTGTTGACCAAAATCCATTTTAATCTTAGCAGTTGTGAGTATGGTAAAACATTTTTAATGAGGGTGGATAAAAAATTGTGCAGTGAAGTAAGTTATTCCGGGCTGTCGGTTTGGTGTAAATATTGGTAAACAGCTGGTTGTCGTGCTTAGTTATTAAAACGTCCAAGAAGGTAATCTGGTTCCTAATAATCGTTGAAGTATATCCAATTCTGTTGTCCACTGTATTTAATCTTTCAATTGCTTCTGATATTTCATGTTGTGGTCCCTTCCATATTAGAAATATATTGTCAATGTATCAACAATACATAATAACAATACATAGTAAGGTTGTCAGTTCACTCTTGTTGATTAAAAATGTGATCAAGTTCAAATTCATACATGAACAAATTGGCATATGCCAGAGCGGCACAATTTCCCACAGATGTTCCAGACAATTTGGTAAAAAAATCATCTTGCCATTTGAAGTAACTGTGATACAGTGTGAAATGTAGCAGCTCCATAAGGATTAGTTTAAGATCTTTCGGCCAGATTCATCAATGTCCCGTTTTGCGAGTCCTTAATAGAGATTATTAAGGAATCGCCATAAAAGACTCGCAAAACGGGATTCATGTAGAAATCGCAAAGAAAATTGCGATTCCTACAGCTTCCTTATTTGCGATTAGCTAATTGCTAAACGCAAATAAGGAATGACTCCCCATTCATTCCTATGGGCCTATAGGAATGAATGGGGAGTCATTCCTTATTTGCGATTAGCAATTTGCTAATCGCAAATAAGGATGCGATTTCAAGGGTACCAGGGGTGTCCAAAGGACACCCTGTAGCACCCCTGAAATGAAAATGTAGACTGATGTTGCGCACACACATGTCCAAAGGACACAAGTGCATTTTTCTAAGTTTTCGCTATTTACCACGAAGTCAGACTTCGCGGTAAATAGCGGCCAAAAATTGCGAATTTGCAATTCTGAAATGGTTCATGAATTGCATTTAAGGAATCTCAAATAGAGATTCCTTAAATGCAATTCCTCGCAATATAGCGATTTCGCATTTTGCGATTTTTGCATTTGGGATGATGAATCCCAAATGCAAAAATTGCACTCGCAAAGGGCCAGATTCTCAGAATCTGGCCCTTTGCGACCCGGATTTCCTTTCATGAATCTGGCTGAGCGTCTATATCAGATTGTATTAAGAAGGTCTCTAGCCCCAAGTTATGGGTATGGACCTGTATTATAATGATTTTACATCGATGGTACATAAATTAATTTCTTGTGCCAAGTCCAATTTCATGTTTTCTAGAATGGTTAAAAAGTCAGTGGTTCCCTCAAATACATGGACATGTTTTGTTCCAGAGGTTGAAGACGTTTATCCAGATTCTTCCCTATTGGTTCATGAATGGAGTTTACTGTCGATACAATGGGTCTGAAAGGTGGTTTTAATGGGTCCTTGTGAATCTTTGGGATCATATATATGTAAGGAATGTTAGGGTTGGTCTTGGTGAGGTGTGTCTTTTCTTCGTTCGTGATGGTTTCTTTGTCAATGGCCTTATCAATCACTTTTGTTAGTATTCTTTAAAACTCCATGGTGGGGTTGAAAGACATTTGCATATCGGTGTTGGTATTTTGCACGTGTGCATTGATGTTTTCCAGATAATAGTCGGTATCCACGACAATAAGTACTCCTTCCCTGTCAGCTTGACTGATGATTATAGCGGGATTAGAAGCCAATTGAATCAGCGCCTGCCTTTCTTTGTGTGTGATGTTAGTGGATTTAGATCTCTGTTATTTGAAAATGGTGAGTAAATCTTGCTGCACAACTGCTTCAAATGTATCTAACACTTTGTAGCTGATAGGGGCACAAAACAAACTCTTGTTCCTTAATCCTCAAAAGGTATTACTTTGTGAAAGTTGTTGTGATTCCACAATATTTTCAAAGTAGAGTCCCAATCTCAGAGTTTGCAGGAATTTGTAAAGACTGAATTGTGTCTCCAAAATGTTTGAATGGGAAGTCTGTACCAACAATGTTCCTTTCAGTAATGTCTTAGTTTGAAACTGTGTCAAACTATGTTTCGAAATGTTGATAACTAAGATTTTGCTTTTGTTCCCCCCGCTCCTGGTTAGACTTCTGGCCCTTGGCCTTTCTCTAAAAAAGAAGCCTCCTTCGTAATTCTTGTGGAAGTGGATGGACCTGCATTTCCCGGTCTGTCATTATCTTGTAGTAAATGAGGTTGCCTCGTGTATCGTGAATCATCTGAGGATGACACCTCAGTGTCAGTCGATCTTCCCACATATGATCTCTCATGCCTTCTACATGCGTAGTTGTCCGCCCAATTATAAACTTCCCCAAGTTTATAATAAATGGTGTCTCTTTTAAACTTTCTGATCTTTCTTTAATTGATTTCCATGGAATATTTTTCCAGTCGCACATTGATATCATTGAGTGTCCCATCCCAATTTTCCTTCCTGGTTTTATCTATAAGTTCCTGTTTAAGGTGATTAACTTCTTTATTGACATCCTCTAATAATATCAAAAATTCTTCAATGATCAATAATATCAAGTCAAGTGAGCATTTGTTCAGTATAGCATACCACTTTTAAGTGAATCTGGTGTAATTTTTACATAGAGTTGACTTCAATGATATTTGTAATCCTCTTAGGATACATTGTACTTTATGATGTTTAATCAACGTGCTGGCATGTAGCCTTCGATTGATTTATAAATAGGAATTTCTTGATGGTAGATTTGATTGATCCTGTGCTGATAATAGTACTTTCTGTTTCTTCTATTAATGAATATATGCGCTGAGTTTCATCATGTTTAAAGCTGAAAATGTCCGCTCTGTGTTCGGTAAGACTAGATATCTCTTCATACGGCATGGTAATCTGGGGTGCGTGGTCTGATACTCAGTGAATATTAGCAAACACAGTTCAACTCGTGGTGAGACTCACGTACTCTCTGTTACGCAGTTTAATCAATTTAGCCAGGTTGATGGTCCTGAGTATGTGGTATGTATCAACTATTGTAGCGCTGTCCCCAGAACCTGGGGAGCGTCCCCCAATGACACTCAAGAAAGTTAATTCTTCAATTTTATTCAGTTAATCAAGTAGAATTCAATTTGGGGGTCGCTCCCCAGGTTCTGGGGACAGCGCTACTATAGTTGATACATAACTCATACTCAGGAGGATTTACCACCAGGACCATCGACCTGGTTAATTGATTAAACTGCATACCAGAGAGTGTGTGAGTATCACCACAAGTGTCTCCTATGAGCCTAACAGCCCACTGACGTGATCCGCCGCAGCCCCGCCCACCCAACCCGGATTACACTTGTATTCTGGCAGGCGGACACACCATGGTTTTGGCGGTCCTCCAGCAGACGGTGCGGTGCCGGTGCCGTTGGAGGACCACTATAGTGGTAATAAGGCCCTCTTTCTTCTTCCCAAAAACTTGACATTTTTGATAGGGATGTTTGTAAAATTCTACACTTTCAACAAAATATTGCCAAACAGATATTTAAAATTTTTTAAGTATACAAACAAAAAAGAAATACATTAAAAATGAATATAAAAATGTCATCAAGGCTCTAGACTGACTCCACGTTGGGGTCCTGGACAACTACCCCTCACTCCGTATCCCCACAGGGAAGAGAAGTACCTCACAGTGGTCAAGAATAATGGGAGAGAGAGAGGTGACTCAATGAAAAAAAAAAATTCTATTATGCGGCATGGAAAAAAATATGCTATCATTTAATTGATGCACAAAAATATCATAATTGAGAAAATTTCCAACTTTAAACACTGCTTAAAAAATCTGACATTTTTTATGACAACACCAGAACAGTTAACAAAAATTCTCATATCACAACATTTCTTTCAGTTAATTTCCTTGCTTAGTAAAATCATCAAAGAGTTTACACTTTTTATAAACATTTTTAAAGATAAATTATGTAAATGATAACCATGTTACACCATTCACTGAAAAATAGTGGTTCTTTTGATTTTATCTTGCATGTGATTAGGGAACATGATGATGATAAGATTGGTGTTTGGACAAAATATCGAATACAAAATATTGTGTTACATAAATATTGTGTTGACAAAATATAATTGACAGAAATATCAAATTTTTCAGTGTTGTTTTTTATATCGTTGCCAAAATATTGTTTATTAATATATGAATGTAAAAATATTGTTTTTCTGGGATAATTTATATGCTTTGCTTTAATTTGTTCAATTTTATTTGTATGTTAATTTTCATGTTAATCTGTGTAGGAAATTGTTATAGTAATTTGTTTTTTATCACAAATTGTATTGAAGTTTTTAGTACATCATGATGATACCAATCTCACATAACCAAATAGAACAACCACTGACAGAACACCACCCAGCAGAACCCCGTACATCATTAATGCACATGGCCTCATGTATCGTACAAAAAGTAAGGACCCTCTACTATGTCTTGGAGCCATATGATTGCACCTCCATCTCAATATGGGCTTCAGCTAGCCATACAGGGGATAAAACAGTGCCCTGATAATCTGCCCACCACTTGATCAACCTACCATACTGCTCGGAGCAGCCCCTCACCTGCAAGACTGCAATCTCCATCCCCATGCACCTGTCTTCCACCCTCCCATCGAAGGCGGAAACTCTGCCTTTCAATGCTGGGCGGTGTCATGTTTAGCTAATGTTAACTCTAAAATCAAAAGATGCTGTTTACATTGATTCAATCCAATCTCCTCCATACTGTGAAGTAAAATCAGCTTGGGGTCAAGAGGGACCTCCCAAGACAACACCCAGGCAGGCAAGAGGTCACACCTCTCCAAAAGGGCCTCAATGCGGTGTAACTCCAGACTGTGTGAAGGAAGACTCCCTCTTCCTCGCCACATAGGAGGCACGCAGGGAAGAATATCACAGCCATCTACCATAGGCAGTGCCTAGTATAATAGGCCTTCTGCAGGTACTTAAATTGGATCTGACAGTCGCGTGAAGATATAGCAGCTCCACGGTGCGAGGCCAAGGCCTCAGTGTGGCATCGCCGTTAACGTCCTCTATGTTTCCCCTCCAAAACACTCACATTGCTATCAATGTAATGAAGCTATGTGTTACCAAGTTCTTGTGGGAACCCAAATTCTCCATTAACAGCCTGCCCTCTAGTGGGCTCAACTCCAGCAAGTCCTCAATGTTTCGAATATATGAAAATAAGTTATGCCAGAACAGTTAGTATTTGTAGAATTGTCACCGGTCAATCTCCCCCACCAGCCCAATCGTTGAACAGTCTCTCGCCATATTTGAATGACCATCTGGGCTGGCGGGGACAGCTGCTCCATCCCCTTATGACTATATAGATAGCCCAGGACCAACCGGTCGCCCATTGCCCATCTCTTCACCGTATACGCTCGATCAGCCTGGTCGCTATACCACCACTCATTAATGTTAAGGAGCTGAGAGGCCGCATAATAGGAATGTACGTCAGCAGCAGCTATCCCCCCGAAAAAATGTGGAAGGAATGCAGGTGTGGAAAGCCACACAAATTGCACTCCCCCCCCCACAGGAAATAGTGAAGTACTGAATTCATTTGCCAGAACCATGAGTACAAATTATTGTACGGATAATTTTGAAGCCGATACAGCAGTCACAGCAAAGACACCATCTTAAATGTGGCCAACAGACCAAGCAGAGACAGAGGCAATGGGGCACATACCCTCACTTCCTCTCGAACCCGCTACAACAGAGGACAAATATTATGCAGCTAGGAATCAGCTGGGTCTGGGGAGATATAAACCCCCAAGTATTTGAAACCCTCAACAGCACGAGACAGATCTGCGCCCATGACGTCCTACCCTGGTCACCACAGACCAGAATAAAGTATTGACTTCCCCAGGTTCATATAGAACTCTGAGGTCTCACCAAAGACTCATAAGAGCTGTAGTATCTGTGGGCCAGAAAACGCTGGGTCAGTAAGAAAAAACAGGACATCATCCATGTATTATTCTATCCTATCAGATGTCTCAGCAGACCAATCAAAACCGCACGCCTCACCTATGCAGCAAGTGGTTCCATGGCAAGCATGAATAACGGGGGGACAGCTGGCACCCCTGTCTAGTGCCTCTGTGTATAGGGAACGGATCAGACACTATGCCTGCCACATGAACAGATGCTGACAAGTCAATGTATAATACGAAAATGTACGCGAGGAATCATGGGCCTAGGTTAAGGGCCTGCAGCAGGAATAATAGATACTCTCAGCTTATTGAATCAAAGGCTTTGTCTATGTCAGCCTGTAGAATGGCCGCCGGCTTCCCCAGTCATGAAGTCTTTGCCAGTGTATTGTGGACCCACCTGATATTATGGAGAGCAGTTTGCCGTGGCCATAAACGGCCGATCTGGGTGAACCAAATCAGAGATATATTGGAGAAGGTGACTGGCCAATACCTTAGCCAATAACTTTACTTCTATATTCAATAGCAAGATCGGCCGATACGAAGATTGTTCTCAGGGTGACAGCCCGATTTTTGGAAGACCACTATTTATGCATGTCAGAAATCAGGAATAAGGGTCAACCTGTCGGAAGCCTCCTACAATGCCCTCAGCAAGTGTGTCCCCAACTGGGGCATGTGTGCATTCAAATGTCACATGGGAGCCAATTAGGTCCTAGAGCCTGGCCCGGGAGGAGACTCACCAACACTCCTGTTAGCTCCTTCACGGTGATCGGTTTGTCAATTTGTTTGCGTACCATATCTGACACAGATTAGGTAGCCTTAGTATGCACAAAGTCAACAATTTGGTCCCGAGTTCAGACTTCCCACCAAGCATAGAGGGCCTTGTAATACACCTAAAAGGCCTGGGTCACCTCCAGAGGGCTGGAATGTAACCTACCCTCAGCATCGTTGAGCACCGGCACAGGCGCAGATGTCTGTGCGACCTGACATGAGCAGTGTAACATCTTACTGGACTACTTGCCCCACTGATATATCCGATTCAGCGCCGCCTGCCAAGCCAGCCGGGTCTCACCCAAATGCACCTGCGGCAGCTGTTGCTGGGAGAAAAGTAACTGGCGCCGGGTCTGCAAACTGCTACCCCCCTGAACTCACCCTCTAGGACCGGTAGCTGAGCCTCCAACTCCACCACTTTTTCGGCTCTACGACGTTGTTACCCTGTACAGAAACTAATGTCAAACCCCTGCAATGTGGGTTTCCGAGCCTTCCAGAAGACAACCTCAGAAGAGGCTCTGTCGACATTTAAGGACCAACCAGTCAAGCACGGACCTGTACGATGGGTGACTCAAATGCCAATGTGACATGCGCCACTGGGGGCCAATACGTAGTGTGACGGCAACAGGGGAATAATCCCAGAACCTTCGTGGCAGGATTGCGACCACCGAGACCCTATGAACATATGGGCCAGGAAGAAAGAGGCAGTCCAACCCGAAGAAGGACCTGTGGACAGCGGAGGAAAAAGTATAGCCCGGCTCAGCCTGGTGGTAGTCCTAACATGCATCTGTCTACTCCAAAGAGGACATCAGGAGGCGCAACTTAGAATCACCAGAGCCCTGAGCGTACCTGGTTGCGTGCCATTTGTCCACCCCTGGCGCCGTCACATCATTGTGGTCCCCACCTACCACAGACAGTCTATCCAGCAGTTCTCCCCAAAGTCGCAGGACCCTGTCAACAAATGCCTGGCCCAAAGGAGTGGGGGCATAGACAAAGTCAATAATTCCCCATGTAACATCCCTCTCACTAGGGTGTAACTCTCACCCAAATCTGTCCACACTACATTAGGCCTCTAGGGAACCATGCAGTGGATAAGAATCGCTGTGCCCCTTGAACTCTTAGTACTCCATGAATGGAAGAACTGATCAAAGCCAAACCATGCCAGACAAAGCACCCTTGTTCCATCACGTGGGTCTCTTATAGCAGCAATATGTCCATCTTGACCTCTTGCCTTCCTTAGGATCACCTCACATTTGGCTTTGTCGAGGATACCCCTCACATTCCACCTCATGACCCAGACCCCCGAATGAAATACCCAGATGCACGCATGGCCATCTATATTCAGGGAGGAAACCATGTAGAGCCAGAGTGACTGAAGGTCATAGTGTATCTGTATCTGTGCTAAGTTACAACCCAACAACAAACTCCTAATAGCAACAAAACCACCCACACCCTCCAGCCCAATACTTCAGCAAACAGCAAGTATCTGTCACAGTGGGTGGTCCCTCAAGATCCCAGTGGTGCCCAGGGGAACCCCGCACCAGTGGATCCCCAAACTCTTAACCCCCTAAACATAGGTCACTGGAAGCCTCAAGAAAGGACTTCCAGGGAGGCAGTCAGGTCTGGTATTCCAACAAAGACAAACCAATTCAGATTCGTAGCCCGAACTAATAGGCCAGAGGCGAAAGCCAGAACTCAACCGGACCCAATCCAGCATCCATAGGTAATGTCCACATTATGGTTCCACTTCCTGAGTCTGAGATTGCCAGTTAGAGTGGGAGCGATGCCGACGTTTCGATGTGGACTTCTTTGCACAATTTCATTAGTCAGTTTGGTAGGAGTCGGAATCTAGCTAAGGCAGTGTATGCGGCCACATGCACACTGTTTCATCTGTCTATGCAAAGCTTGTTTCAGGCATGTCAAAGAACAGGGACCGTGACTTATATAAAACCCTCATACGTGCAGGGTGTAGTGAACCTTCAGTTCTTGCGGTCATCGCTTTTCTGCCATGAAGGATTGATGCTATTGCTCGACTATCCTGGTGTAGTCCATGAATATCATCATTGTATGTGAATCGTGTCTCAATTTATCCTGACCTGACCAAATTTGAGGATAGCATCCCTATCTAAGTAATTCAAAACCTTGGCGATTACTCGCCGGGGCCTGGCACCTGGAGGAGGGGGCTTCCTCACAAGAGCCGTGTGTGCCCTCTCAACAACGAAGCAAGGGGACAGGAAGCCTTCAGGCATGATGGATCGACCTATGACCCTGCTCGCAGGCTGGTCGCTCCCCACACTGCTGCACGGCTCTGCCTGCATTGTTTTTGCCTAATCTTTTATTTTTCCCCTGTGCCTAACTTGCTTTCTTGCCCAGACTTGTTTTTATTCCCCTGTGCCTGTACTTGCTTTCTTGCCCATACTTGTTTTTATTCCCCTGTGCCTGTACTTGCTTTCTTGCCCAGACTTGTTTTTATTCCCCTGTGCCTAACTTGCTTTCTTGCCCAGACTTGTTTTTATTCCTCTGTGCCTGTACTTGTTTTCTTGCCTAAACTTGATTTTCCTTCCTGTGCCCAGTTCTCCTGCAGCCCCGCCCGTTTTCCTTCCGCTGCGTCCCTGCCCACCTGCAATCCCATTCGCCGTCCCGCTCCCGCCTCCCAGCTGCTCCTCCCTCCCACATCCCCTCATATGGAAGCCGCGCAGCGGTGAAAGGAGTGACCTATGACCCTGCTCGCAGGCAGGTCGCTCCCCACGCTGCTGCACGGCTCTGCCTGCTTTGTTTTTGCCTAATATTGTATTTTTTCCCCTGTGCCTAACTTGCTTTCTAGCCCAGACTTGTTTTTATTCCCCTGTGCCTGTACTTGCTTTCGTGCCCAGACTTGTTTTTATTCCCCTGTGCCTAACTTTCTTTCTTGCCCAGACTTGTTTTTATTCCTCTGTGCCTGTACTTGTTTTCTTGCCTAAACTTGTTTTTCCTTCCTGTGCCCAGTTCTCCCGCGGCCCCCTGCTCCTCCCTCCCACATCCCCTCATATGGAAGCCGCTACGCGGCCGCGCTCGTGCTGGCGTGCTGCTGGTGCACCTAAGGCAAGCCCGTCTGTGCCCATCCGTGCCTGGACCGCGCCCAGCACCAGGACCCCTGGACACCACGAACGCCACGACACCCGACACCGCTACGATGCCAGAACGCTCCACGCACTCAATACCGGACGATCACACACCTGCTTCCTGTCCGCCCCGAAGCGTACCCACGGAGCTTTCACCTGCCGGAACTGCAGCTTCACAAGCATCCGCCCCACCATGCTGCCGACCAGGAAAGAACCCAACCACCTCAGATGCATCCTTCTCAACACCCACTCTGCCCGAAAACATGCCGTTGAACTCTGGGACCTACTCGACTCAACCTCCCCAGATGTCGCCTTCCTGACGGAGACCTGGCTGTATCCCCGCCTCGACACCAGACATAGCCATAGCCGTCCCGGAAGGCTACAAGATCACCAGCAAGGACCACACCAACAGAGCGGGAGGAGGAATCGCCATCGTGCACAGGAACACTCTCAGAGTCTCGACCAACACCGATGACACCCTCAGCACCACGGAACACCTGCACTTCCAGATCTACACCACCCTCAGAGGAACCCTCATCTACAGACCGCCCGGACCCCGACCACAGTTCAGCGACTCCATCGCCGACTTTGTCAGCACACACGCCCTCACCTCCATGGACCACATCCTCCTCGGGGACCTGAACTTCCACCTCGAGAACAATGACGACATCAACTCCACCACCCTGATCGACAACCTAGTCAACCTCGGACTCAGACAACTCGTCACAACACCCAACTCTGCCGGTCACACGCTTGACCCCATCTTCTCCGCAAGCCCCCACGTCTCCTTCAACCATACCACCGAACTCCACTGGACCGACCACCGCTGCATCCACTTCACATTCAAGAAACCCACCACGCACCACCGGACCCAAAAGATGCCTCACCGCTGCTGGAGCAAAGTCACTGAAGACCAGCTAACCACCACCCTCGCCCAGAGCCCACCCGCTGGCCATACCGACCCTGACACCGCCGCCCGCAACCTCAGACAGTGAATCAACGACTGTGCCAACACCCTCGCCCCGATCAAGAAACCCTCCAACAATCATACCAACAAGAAAGCCAGCTGGTTCACTGAAGACCTCCGGGTCTCCAAGCAAACCTGCCGAAAGCTGGAGAAGATCTGGCTCCGTGAACGAACACCGGACAGCCACGCTGCCCACAAGAATGCCACCCACAGAAACCATCACCTCATCAGATCCGCCAAAAGGGCCTCCTTCAAAGACCGCCTAGACAACAACGCGCACAACAGCAAAGATCTCTTCAACATCGTGAAGGAACTCTCAACCCCAGCTTCAACACCAACGACGACCCACCCTCGCAAGACCGGTGCGACTCGCTGGCCACCTTCTTCCACCGCAAGATCACAGACATCCACGACAGTTTCAACTCCATGACCGCCCCGACAACCACTGAGACCTCCGCCCCAACGACCACCATCCGCACCAACCGCCTGCTCTACTGGAACAACATCAACGACGATGACACCATCAAGATCGTGAACACCATCCACTCCGGATCTCCGTCAGATCCATGCCCACACCACATCTTCAACAAAGCCAGCACATCCATCGCACCCCATCTCCGGAAATTCATCAACACCTCCTTCGAGACAGCAACCTTCCCAGAGAGCTGGAAGCACGCCGAGATCAACGCCTTACTCAAGAAACCCAAGGCGGACCCCAAGGACCTCAAGAACTTCTGGCCCATCTCCCTGCTCCCGTTCCCGGCAAAGGTCATCGAGAAGACTGTCAACGAACAACTGACCCGCTACCTCGAGGAGAACAACATCCTGGACCCTTCCCAGTCCGGGGTCTGCAGCAACCACAGCACCGAGACTGCCTTCATCGCCGCCACCGATGACATCAAGTCCCTGCTGGATAATGGAGAAATGGCGGCCCTCATCCTCCATGGACCTGTCAGTCGCCTTCGACACGGTCTGTCACCACACACTATGAACACGCCTCCACAACGCTGGGATCCAAGAGAAGGCCCTGGACTGGACCACCTCCTTCCTCTCCGGCAGAACACAGAGCATCCACCTTCCCCCCTTCCGCTCCGAAGCCGCCGAGATCATCTGCGGCGTACCCCAGGGCTCATCCCTCAGCCCAACCCTGTTTAACATCTACATGGCACCGCCCGCCCACGTCGCCCGTCGGCACAACCTCAACATCCTCTCCTATGCCGATGACACCCAGCTGATACTCTCCCTCACCAAGGACCCCCACACCGCCAAAACCAACCTTCGCGAAGGAATGAAGGCCGTTGCTGAATGGATGAGGAACAGCCGACTGAAGCTGAACTCGGACAAGACGGAGGTCCTCATCCTCAGATCCAACCCTTCGGCCTGGGACGACTCCTGGTGGCCGACCGCACTGGGAACCGCTCCAACACCCACCGACCATGCACACAACCTAGGGGTCATCCTCGATTCCACCCTCTCCATGACTAAACAGGTCAACGCCGTCTCCTCCTCCTGCTTCAACACCCTCTGCATGCTCCGTAGGATCTACAAGTGGATCCCCACTGAAACGAGAAGAACAGTCACCCAGGCCCTTGTCAGCAGCAAGTTGGACTATGGAAACACCTTCTACGCAGGAGCCTCGGCCAAACTCCTGAGACGGCTCCAATGCATCCAGAACGCCTGATCCTCGACATCCCTCGCCACAGCCACATCACGCCCCACCTGAGAGACCTGCACTGGCTCCCGGTCAACAAGAGGATAACCTTCAAGCTCCTCACCCATGCACACAAAGCACTCCACAACACCGGACCAATGTACCTCAACAGATGACTCAGCTTCTACACCCCCACCCGCCAGCTCCGCTCCGCCGACCTCACCCTCGCTACAGTCCCCCGCGACCTCAGGCGGCAGATCGTTCTCCCACCTCGCCGCCAAGACCTGGAACACCCTCCCCATCCGCCTACGGCAGACCCAAGACTCGCTGACCTTCAGAAAACTCCTCAAGACCTGGCTTTTCGAGCAGTAGCAGCATTCTCCACCCCAGCGCCTTGGGACCCTCACGGGTGAGTAGTGCGCTTTACAAATGATATGATTGATTGATTGATTGATTGATCATAGACATTGTGACAAGAACATCCCCATTGATGTACCCTCGCACCCCCCGAGAACCCAACAAAGAGCAGGTTGTTGCGAAGGGCACAACCTTCTGCCTCTATCACTCACATGGCCAACTACTTTGTAACCACATTTAGTTTATTGACTTTCTGTCGAAGCGATGTAACAGTATCCTGCACTGTCGACACCCTAGTCTCCACCTCTGTTATGCGGTCCACCACCTTTCAGAGATTCTGCTTAAGTAGTGTGACCTCCGATCCCACCACCCCAATATTTAAATCTAGCATATCCCTTGACTGCGGCATTGTCTGGGGCCATCCCAGCAGCCTCAGCCCAAACCGTAGTACCAGCCCCCGCAGTTGTATAACGGTCCATGGTGCTCTGCTTTGTTTGCGGGGTGGCTGACTTGACTTTCATCGTGACAAATCGAGGGGGGCCCCTCCAGTTCAATCAGGCCCCAGCTGTACCACACACGATCCCTTTTCAGTGGTCCAGGCAGCCTCTCCCACACAGCTGCACCAGACTGCCCCCATGCTCCTGCAACACCAAACCATAGGATGTACGCCGCTGGCTGGGCCTCATGGACCTCACGGGTCCTGGGCCGCACCGGGGCCTCACCCACCCGCTTCTGCAGCCCTGGGACCAGCCGCAATGCATACCCAGCGATGGGATCCCACGCGACGGACTTCCAGGCCACAGTGCACTCACCAGGACAAACGGAGGGGGCACCCAGTGTCCAGCACCAATACTCAGGCCAAGTCGGGTCGGGAGGCTCCAGCTCCAGCCCTTTGCACTGTGGGCCCTGGGAAGGACCACGGGCAGCCCAAACAATCACAGTCACAGCTTTCATTGACCTGAGTGCAGGTCCGCATGCATGTCGGCAGCTCTCTGCCACCTATTTCAAAGACTGTCCAGCGTTCAGCCCCGCCAGAGCAGTCCTACCTCCTCAGGGCTCCAGATGTCTTCCTCCGCTGTCCAGCGGCCTCCACCTCTCCTGGGGTAGTGGCTGGCACACCAGCATCACCAAGGCTGGGCAGGCACGTACCTAATCCTGAAGCAAAACACCCGGGGTGCAGCCTCACCCACGATCAAAGCCACTGCTCAGTCCCTCTCAGCGGCACTCCAGCAGCACAACAGGCCTACAAGGTCGGGCCTCCCCTCAGGTCACTCACTGATGCCCATGACCTCCGTGACCCTGCCACCATGCACCGAAAGGCCGCACCAGTCCCAGGCTCCTCTTGGTCTGTGGCTCGACCTCTTCAGGGCTCTGGAGATCTTCCACCACCACCCCGTGGCCTCTGCTCCTCACAGGGTAGCAGCCGGCACAGCAGCATCAACAAGGCCAGGCAGGCACCGAGCTGGGCTCCGCCACAAATCTCCTAGGGTGAGGTCTCCCACCACCATGCACAGACAGGACTGCATCAGTCCCTGGCTCTTCTAGGTCAGCGGTAGACTGTAGGTAAAGTGCGTGGGCAGGACGATGAGGCCTGACTTCATGGAGCACTCTCAGTGTCTGCCATGCTGGCCAGCCATGCCACGCCCCCCAATGTTATAGTAACTTTTAAAAACATTTCCAAATTATTTTATTAAATGCTTTAATAACGTATTTTAGCACTGTATATGTATTTAAGTTGTAGGAGTGGGATATTGGATTTTTAGGGGAAAGGGGTGGGGAGACTTTTTAAATGTAAAAATATTAATTTATTTGCGTTTTACATTTTATTACATTAATTAATAAAATATGTGTTATGTTGCTTAAATGTATATATATTGTATTCATTATTTAATTTAATTTATTGTATTTGTTTATAAAATAATTACATACTTAAAATATTTGTGCACAACATATTTCTTTAATGGGTTTTTATGATGTATTATTTCATGTGTTGTATATGTTGAGCTGTTAATTTACCAACGTAAATAATATGTATTAAAAAAATTCTATATTTACAAACGTATAGGAAGATTGACTTTTTTAATGTAAATATTTTTTTAATTATATTAACTTAATTTTAATTATGTAAAAAGGGTGTTTTACTTTGTAACAAGCAGATAATTGACATACATTTATTGATCTATGTATGTTTTTGCAAATTTTATACTTATATGTTATAAATATTATATATATTATATATATAATAATAGATGTAAGCTATTACATACATAATAATCAATCATATTTGTATGCTATTATTTTGTAATAAAACTAATATGCTTTGTTTATTTGTTAACATTTTAATTGATGTATACATATTTCTTTTGTATTGTAAGTTGTACATTTTTGGGGATGTTAAATATTTACTAGATATGATTTTGTTTTTAATGCAGTTTTGTTTAATTTAGATATACATTTAGATATACAATTCATATTTTTAGGAATATGTATAAAACATTTCACCCTTTTGCTGACCAACACTTTCTCCAAACTGGTTTAGACTGGAGTGGGAATAGTAAATGTAACCCCTGAAGGGGATCATTTACAAGCCTTGTGCTCCGCCGTAACATCACTTTTTGTGATGTTCAGGTGGTGCACAGGGCTTAGCCAGGTCTACAAGGCCATGTAAAGCCACACTGGTTTGCTTTTCATGGCCTTGGAGATATGGAGTGAGGCAATGCAGTGCAAGTCACTGCGTTGCTGCACACACTACGATGGAGAGGTGTGCCATGGGTGTTACGGTGGGTGTTCCCATGTAACACCCATGGCATTTGATACATTCCCAGATTTACAACAAATTGTAAACCTGGGTCCAGAACATATATCTTTGGTGGCTTTGGGTAACCGGCGGGTGAACATGGCAGCCACACACTGAGCGGCCAGGAGGTACTCAGGAGTTGTAAGCTTTGAGCCGCATGGTTGCGCACGAAGTTACCCCCAACACGAAAGCGTACCTGATGAGTGGCTTCCTGATACTACCCCTTCCTTAATGGCAATATATTGTAGGCCCCCAGCTAAGATTTCAGTAGCGGTGGTGCTTTCTTTTGTTGCGGCAGCCAGCACTAGGATCTTGGGCTGGGAGTTTGCCACACAGAAACTCCAGCGCAACAGGGCAGCTTGCGAGCGAGCATACAACACTGTCAGCACAAGTTGGAATGTTGCAAGGGGAACTGCCCCCTGTGGCATTCTCAAAGGTGTACATTCACCCCTAGGAACTGTTAATTAGCAGGAATGGTAGCTGTGAGGCAGTGGAAAAAAATCAGTGGGTTGGGAGCCCCCTGCATATGGATAAGTTCGCTCTAACCACTGGTAAGGCTGGAGGTAAGGCATCAAGATACACGCTGCTCACCCGGAACATAGTGGCTGCTAAGGTGTACCCTGAGTCAGATTTGTCTCTACTGTTGCGACCGTTGTCACAAAGGACTCAGGGAAGCGGCAGTGATGTGTGGCTGGTGGGGGTGTTGGGGATGTGGCCTCTGCCTCTAAAGGCAGGAAGCCTATAAAGTCTCCTGGTAAAGTTTCTGGTGGTAGGGTAGAAGGCCCTTGGCCTACCAGATTAAAAGAACACCCTCACACATCTTTTTTCAAAGTCCTACCAGCCCTACAGAGCTTGTTCGGTTCTGAAGAAGATATGCAATGGCAAAGCCTGAGAAAGGAGAATCCTGCTGCTGTCTCTGCTACCACTACAGATATTCCAGTGGGTGCAATCAGGCTACCTGAAAAGGCGAGACGGACTTAAGGAGTGTGGTTCAGGTAGCCACCAGTAGTAGGTTTGAAGCCCTTGCTTTAAGAGAAGAGTCTGGTGTGGTTGAGGAGCAGCCTCTGCGAGGCCAGCAGAGAGGAAATTGAGGTGGGACAGCTAGGGAGAAAGTAGAGGAATCACTGGCAAACATTCTTCTGGGTTGAAAAGAAGAGATGAAAAATAGATTTGAGTTCTTGGAGGCTAACCAGGTGAGTATTCAAGCCTCCTGCTCTGTTTTGGCTCAGAAGCTAGATGAAGTGGCTGAACGTACCAGAGCATTGGAGGAGGAGGTAGGCATGATAAGACAAGATGTCGTAAAAAACACCACAGGGATAAGCAGGTTGGCTAAATATAATCAAGTTCTGAGGGAAGATCTCAAGAGGGTGAAAAACCACTCACGGAGGAATAATTTAGGATTTCTAAATGTGCTTGAGACTGAGAAAAGAGCTGACATGAAGGCTTTCATAATCTGTCTGCTGCGGGAAAGAGTCTTAAAAGATTGTCCATAAAATAGTTTAGATCAGGAGATACATAGAGTGCACATATATCCTTTTAGGAGGAATCCTCATCTAACAAAACCGAGAAAGATCTTGGTTAATTTTCTCTCATACGAGTAAAGGAGGCAATTCTGAGTGCGGCTCAAAGGGGCGGCTCCTGTATGATTAGTGGGTTTTCATTTACAATCAGATCGGATATATGTAAAGCAACAGGGCATACAGCAATGAGAACTAGGCAGGAGGATGTACTGACTACAGAAATTAGGGGCAACAGTACAACTGAAATTTCCAGCAATGCTTCGCATTATTTGGAACAATCAGATGTTTAATTATAATGCTGTGGAAGATGTGGATGCATTGATAGATACCATCAAAAAGAAGGGAGCCGATTTCTGAACTTTAGGAAGTCCGTCAACATTACGTATATGGAGTTGGGGGTGGCTTGCGTAGCTTATTGTGGCTAAGCTGTTATGAGTGCTGTATGTCTGAATGTCCCTGGGAAGCTTATAAGGCATTTCTATGCCTACAAGCAATGGAAGGGTTCACCAGGGTGGGGAGCTGAGGTGGGTGTGGAATGGGCCCACTGTGGAGAGCACTAGAAAAAAAAAATCTTGATATTACCAAGCAGGTGTTTAGCGGCCCCAGATAGTGTACATGAAGTGGGATTTGAATCGAATATATGATGTCATCCCGCATTCTTTCATTCCACATACCATCACTCTGCATTTTTTACAAAGCAGGACAATTACTCCGCAAATTCATAATTCCTCAACCTTTTACAACGAATATGACTTTATCACGCATGCTATTACAACGCAAATGCATGTGTGGTGAAGTCATATACTTTGTAAAAGTACTTTAAAAAAAAAAAAATATATATATATATATATGCAAAAGCCTCGCCTATGCAACAGTGGAATATTGTTTAAAGCACTATCACTTTAAATGCACTGTCACTTTAAAAGGTGTAAAAAGCACATAAAATAAAAAAAGAAGAGGGAGGAAAAAAAAGTGTTGGTATATAAGCAGTCAGGTGACTGACTCACGTGTCATGTGATCAAGCCACTTTGGTGCTGTAACGCGTAATGGCCAACAGAGTTCAACCCAAATAAAGGAGATTCTGTGCACTCAATCGTGGTCTGTGCTCCAACTTTGTTCAAATGCAAGAGCCGGCTGGCAGTGGAGTTTTCTGAGATATATACAAATATATATATATACACATATATATATTTTTTGTTTAAATAAAACATTTTTTCTTTTAGACTGTATTTTTATATATATATATATATATATATATATAGATAGATAGATATATATATTCACTGAAAAAACCATAGGTTTCACACATTTTATAGTTAGGAATTAGCATTTAAAACACCTTGCAAATTCACAGAAAAACAAATAGGTTTCACACATGTTAAAGTTAGCTGGACATTTCACTCATACATACCTATGACATTCCCCTGTTATAGTTAGTTCAGCTAACTGCTGTGTATGCAAATAAATGGGTGTTTGATAGTTTATTTGCATGTGTGAGTATGTGTGTGAGTAACTCTATGGATGACTGTCAGTGTGTAACAGGATGTATAGGTGATGAGTGAGTACATGTGTGAGTGACTATATAGAACTTTTAGTGAATGAGTGGATGTGTATATAGATTGTGGAATTATTTAATAGGTTGTTGTAACTGGTATTGGTATCTCCTTTTTTTAAATAAAATGTTAGTTTCTATTTTTGAATGTGTGTATCAAAGGTTATATTACGCTGAGAGGAGGTCTGCCACTCTTTCACAAAGATGATGTCATCAGTGATGTCATTTGGGATGTCATCAGTGATGTCATCAGTGATGTCGCTGACCATGTCATGAGTGGTGTAATATGTGACGTCATCAGCAGTGCATTGCGGGCGCGTGAGTTATAGTTAGCTGAACTAAAGTTTGGTATGAGTGAAATGTCCAGCTAACTATAACATGTGTGAAACCTATGGTTTTTTCAGTGAATTTGCAAGGTTTTTTAAATGCTAATTCCTAACTATAACGTGTGTGAAACCTATGGTTTTTTCAGTGAATTTCAAAGGTTTTGTAAATGATCATTATTAAATGTATTACTTGTTATATTTTTTTAAGTCCCCTTACATACTTGTGGTCCCTGGGGGCCAACTAGCCCAACGGGAAACCTCCAGTATACGCCAGGAGGCTACGTTGCAGAGAGGTTTAATGAGGCCACGCCCCTTTTTACACGTCTCTGCAATGCAGCCCCGGGCGCGTTTGCAGAGGGGGAACTAATTCCCCTTGCATACGGGGGTCCATGGGGGCCAACTAGCACACCAGGAACCTCCAGTATGCGCCAGGGGACTGCATTGCAGAGAGGTGTAATGAGGCCACACCCCTTTTTACACCGCTCTGCAACGTAGCCCCCTGGCGCGCTTGCAGAGGGGGAACCAATTCCCCTTGGAACCTCCAGTATGCGCCAGGGGGCTGCGTTGCTTTGCCCCGGGGGTGGCGGTCCCTGGGGCAGTGTGGTGGGGGTTGGGGCCCCCCCACACTTCTTTTTCACTATGCCCCCGGGATTTGGTCCCCCCGGGGGGTAATTTGAAAAAAAGCAGACCGGGTTTTTTGAAAAAATGTTTGGGGCCTTGGGGGTCCGTGTGGGACCACCTGAGCAGGCTACCCTGCCCCCTTTTTGCATTTTACACGTTTATTTTTCTGCTTTCTTGTGCCTTGGTCTACCGAGCACAAGATGGCTGCCAACACTTCCTGGTTTGGTGTGTTGAAAGCCAATGAGCATACAGGCGATTTTTTGAAAAAATAAATAAAATTGGGGGGCATTGGGGGTCCTTGTGGGACCCCCTGAGCAGGCCTAGGGGGTCAGGGTGCTTCTACCCTGCCCCCTTTTTGAGTTCTAAACGTTTGTTTTTCTGCTTTTTTGTGCCTCAGTCTACCGAGGTACAAGATGGCTGCCAACAATTTCTGGTTAGGAGTGTTGACAGACAGTTGATTTTCTTAGGAACTATTGGAGGGATTTAAACCATTTGAGCAAAAGCGTGATCTGCGAATCAGACTCTACCATTTTGCCAAATTTCTTGTAATTCCGTTCAGCCGTTCGGGCTGTAGCCGTGTCTAATCGTCCTATGGAAAATAACATGGGGAAAACACGTTTTGGAACCCCCCTTTTTTCTCAGCCCCCACTTGACCAATCCCCCCAAAACTTTCAGGGAAGTAGCGGAGCGTGCCATCTTCTTTGAGAAATTCGCGAAGATTCATCAACCGGCGCCAAAGTTATTCCCAATAGAATGTTGCGGATTTCCTTTGGAAACTAGGTCCTAGCTATAACTACCTACTGGCGACCGCCAGTAGGTAATATATATATATATATATATATATTTATATTACATATATATATTTAATTTTTAAAACATTTTTAATTATCCTTTACACCCTAAAAACAAATCCCACCATAGTCCCTTTAAATACCCCTGCACCCATAATCATAACCCACCCTTACTCCTTAAAATATCCCAGAACCCTTAAACACTAACCCATCCTGACCCTAAAATTACACCATCCACCCCAAAACACAAAACTATCTCTGAACCCTAAAATTGACCCTGATAAACGCCAGTCAGCAATCCTCGTCCTGCTTGATTTGTCGGCGGCATTTGACACCATCTCCCACCGCATTTTAATTCATCGGCTGTGGGAGATTGGTGTCAGAGGAAATGCCCTGAAATGGTATTTCAGCTACTTGCCAACCGTACCACAACAGTCCAAATTGGAAAAAATAGTGCGAATGAAAGACCTGTTAAAATGGGCGTCCCCAAGGGCTCTATATTGAGCCTGACGCTCTTTAATATCTATATGACTCCTTTGGCCAAAATAATCAGTGCCCATGGTTTTGATGTTCTGTCATATGCCGATGATACGCAGATCTTAGTCACACTAGATTCTGACCCTAACAAAACAAAACAAAGTTTCAAAAACTGCCTGGTACAGGTTGAGGAATGGATGACCATCATTCACCTTCAACTAAACGGCAGTAAGTCAGAAGTCATGCTTTTCGGCAAAGCGGCAGAACATTGGACAGATGACTGGTGGCCAATCAATCTGGGCATCTGCCCAGTACCAAAGGACTCAACCCGTAACTTGGGCTTCCTGAAGGATAATAAATTGTCTATGAACAGTCAAATAAACAACATCATTGGTACTTGTTTCGGACTAATGCGTAGGCTGAGAAAAATCTTCAAGTGGATCCCTGCTCTGGCCCGAAAACCTTTAGTCCAGGGCCTAATAATAAATAGTATGAACTACGGGAACGCACTTTTGGCCTTCATAAATGAACATCATCTGAGGAGGCTTCCGGTTCTCCAGAACACCGCAGCCCGGTTGGTCCTTAACCTCCCGCGGAAAACTTCTTCTGCTGCCTGTTTAAAAAGCCTAGACTGGCTGCCGGTAAAAAAGCGCATTCTCTTTAAAACATTGTGCCTGGTCCACAGACAGATGTATAAAAAAGGCCCTAAATATTGGTCCAAAAAACTCAGATGGTATCAGCCACAAAGAGAACTTAGATCCAGAAACGAACTCCTACTGACACCTTTAAGAATGCGAACCTCCAGAAATGGAGGTCGAGCGTTCTCGTTTCTGGCCCCGACCTCATGGAACAAAATGCCTTTCCATCTTCGTAATTCCCCCGATCACGGCTGGTTTCGCAAAGGACTAAAGACTTGTCTCTTTGCAAACTAACTGCATCCCCCCTCTGTCAGAGACTGCTGCATGAGACTCCTAGGATGTGATTTGTGCGCTATACAAATGTCCCTGACCTGACTTGACTTGACCCCAAAACCCAAACCTATGCCTGAACCCCAAAAATACCCCTGTACCCTAAAACCCAAACCTAGCCCTGAACCCTAAAAATACCCCTGAACCCCAAACCCCAAACCTAGCCGTGAACCCAAAAAATACCCCTATACCCCAAAACCCAAACCTAGGCCTGAACCCTAAAAATACCCCTGTACCCCAAAACCCAAAACTAGCCCTGAACCCTAAAAATACCCCTGTACCCCAAAACCCAAAACCTAGCCCTGAACCCTAAAAATACCCCTGTACTCCAAAACCCAAACCTAGCCCTGAACCCTAAAAATACCACTGTACCCCAAAACCCAAACCTAGCCCTCAACCCTAAAAATACCACTGTACCCCTGTACCCCAAAAACCAAACCTAGGCCTGAACACAAAAAATACCCCCGTACCCCAAAACCCAAACCTATCCTTGAACCCTATAAAAAGCCCTGTATCCCAAAACCCAAACCTAGCCCTGTACCCTAAAAATACCCCTGGACCCAAAAACCTAAACCTATCCCTGAACCCTAAAAATACCCCTGTACCCCATAACCCGAACCCACCCTTAAAATACCCCTGAACCACTAAAACATATACCCCAACACCCCCAAACTAAAACCATATACTTACCTTAAACTTAAATATTAAAAAAATATACTTTTACCATTCATGCTTTTACAACAAATTTTGTTGTAAAATCATGCGTGGTAAAAGCATATAAGATGTAATGGCATGCGTCATAATAATGTTGCGGAGTAATGGTACTTTCGTTGTAATGGTATGCGGAGTGAAGGTATGCGGAATTAAAGTTGCGTTGTAAAGGTGTTTTACCATTTGAACCAGGTTGATGATGATGGGCGTTGGCAAGAATATTTGTTTCTTAACATGGAACGTTAATGGCCGTAGGAACAAAGCTAGCAGAGATTGGTGCTGCGGGTATCTTGAAAAAAGTCTTGCCCACATCATTATTTTACAGGCGACTCACTTGATTGCAAGTGGGAGTAGTCCCCAGGGAGATATCTCAAATAAACCTGAAGATAAGAAGGGACATCTTGTTTCCTTATTTTAAACCAGGGGCGGTGGGTGAGATTTGAAAGTGGTGGGGCGGAAAGTGATTGTGATACAGCACCGTAGCGAGCGAGCGCAGCGAGCGAGCCCGAACCCCAAAAGGGGGGTTTGGGTGGGTTACCCCCCCGAGAAAATTTTGAAAAAAAGAAGAAAAATTGTGCATTTTCAAGCAAATTTGAGAAAGCAGGAAGGTTAATAAAGCAATTGTGAAAGTGCAGTTATTACATTAATAGATGGCATAACATAGGTAGCTGCTTATTCAGTATAACCACAGAGCTTCATACATTCCGCCCTAATATGCTCAGGTGCTGAATTCAGACTATAAGACTTTCATGGAAATCTCAGCTCAGAACTTTGATAGGCATGTAAGATGCTAAGAAGCACAACATCTGCCTGACTATGAAATGCAGCCATGTTTCTGACTGTGTTAGCTGCACATTTAGAGGAGCTGGCGCAGCCCCATCTCTTTGTATTCCTGAGAAGTGATACCAATTAAATTACCAATTTAGTAATTAAAAGTAAAGCATGCCTGGTGATTAAAAATTCGTACATACGATTAAAACAGTAATTGCTACCAGAAACGTTTTTCTAGAGACTAATGACTGAATTAATGTTGAACTTTTCCATGGTTCCTCGAGCTTACACAGCCAGAGAGGAGCAACGTCAGAGATTGAATGGTATAGAGCGAGACGTCAATGTGAAAAGAATTATAAACAAATCAAGCAAGGAAAAGAGGAATAGAGAAAAGCAGGAAGGATGGAGGGAAGAGAAACAGGGAAATTTCAAGAGACAAAAGGAATCAGAGGGACGGAGGGAGCATAGGGGGGGGAAAGGAAGGGAGGAGGGATGATTTGAAGGAATGATTAAAACAAGTAAGGATTAGGAATGTAAGGACATAAGGAAAGGGAAAATAGGAGGGAGGAGGGATAAGAAGACAAGGAAACAGTGGATGAGAATCGAAGGGATGGAGGATGAAAGGAAGAAGGAAAGAAAAAAGAAAGAACAAATTAAATAAAGAAGGAAAGGATCGTGGAAGGGAATGTGAAAAGTAGGAAAGGTGGACAGTATGGAAGAATTGTTAACACCATTGGTCAGGAGCACAGTCACCCATGGACAGCTCCCCTGCATTGAAACATGCAGTCGTCAAACAATAATTCTTTCCTGTGTGCTCGATATGTTTTATATACAGTACATGTTCTCGTCTGCCTCATACGAGGTTTGGGATAAAGGCGGTGGTTGCAACCTAACTTGACTGTCAAAGCAGCTGTCAGATTAAGTGGCAATCAGAAGTGGCCATACTAGATCACCGCACTAAACGGGTTGGATCAGATGACGCGGCACAAAGAAGGCGAGTGGAACGCTTCAGTGGCACGCGACACCTTCGGTTTGGCTAAGTTCAAATAAAATGTATATTGTACCTATATATTGGTAACTTTGGGGCGCGGAGACCTCTTTGTCAGGGAACGTTCTTCAAATTAGAGCCTAGACATGCTGCATTTGTCACACTGATGCATTTGTGCACAGTTCTCGTTCTTAAGGGACTCACACAAACTGGCACTACTAAAACTTCCCTTGTGGACGTCATGACCTGTTACTACAACACTCCTGCAAGGGAAGGTGCAATGTAGGCGGGGAAAGGGGGGGGGTTGTCCTCTGCCCACATGTGGAATACTGTATACTCTGTGATGCTCTTGCCCGTCATGAGCATTGTTCAGAGCTACAATCCCGCCTTAATTAAGAAAAATGCAATACTTTAAATTTCCATCCAAAGACCCTTTGTGGTTCTTGTAAAGTAAGTAATGCACGCCATAACACAAGTGGGTCGGTAGGCTGTGCCAGTTACCCCTATCACTCAGTCAGACTGGGGCACAACTGTCATTAATGGAGGAGGTGCAGAGGCACGGGTGACCCCCCCCCCGACTATCGCTTTCTTTTACCACTTAGCGGGAGGTAGAGGGACTCTTTTTTGCATTGCTAGCATTGAGGCCTGTTGCACCCTCACAACGTCACTACACTTCACCTGCATGGTTCAAGGGAGCTAAAAGTGAAGCATGAGAGCCAATCATCTCCTTCAATTAGTCCCAATTTATCAATTGTTTTACAATTCGGCATTAATTAAATAACACTGTGCGTGCAATATGAAAGGTACTCTTTCTGTAATTGCAGGACCGATGTTGTGCATAGTAGGATTTTCGCTGACGTTTCTTCTTTCTCGCCCCTTCTCTGAGCTGGAAACAGGTGGCTGCAGAGCATGGGGTGGAGTAGGTGAAACCAAGATTTTAAGTGTGGGGTTTTGATTTGGCAAACAGACAGCTTGAGTAATTGAAAACGAGGATTATTTTCTTGTAAGGGTCACAAAGAGAAAGTTTGCTCGTGACAAAGATGGATGGAGAGAAAATGAGAATAATAGGACGAGAGAGGGGGATCGAGAGATACATCGAGAGGAGACAGCACTAGTCAAGGATGGGTGGTGGGAGAGAAGATCAGAGGGCAAAAAAGGGAGCAGTCAGAGAGTAAGAGACCGCTCCAGTGCAAATGTGCATTTCCGACAGATGACGGTTCATGTCTGGACGTGACCGAGACAAGTCTCAGCAAAGGGGCACAAAAGATACACAAAGCGTGGAAATTACCAATAAACAATAGCCAAAATAGATGTAAAAGCATAAATATACCATTGACATGGTAAATGAACAGACAAAACTGCTGCCTGAAGCCACAGGCAAGAGGAGTCCGTCAAAGCATCGAGGACAGAATGGAAGGGTAAATAATTAGACAGCACTTGTTAATGTTTGCCAATATGGGAAGTGTAACCCAATGTAAAGGATTTTAAAAGTTATTGTGCATTCAGGGTGAGAGAGGTCAGTCTGCCTCAGTTACACACATTATTATTATGTTGCACGTGGCTTTTTGCTGCAAGAGTTAGGTTGATTGAAAAGTACAGCCAAGAAAGACATCTCACTTTTAAAACTTGGACGTTCTAATACACTGGTGAACGGTCAGGGCCATTATTTCCAATTAAAAAAACACAGAGACCAGAAAACGAACAAAATTTGCCTTTGGTGCGAAAATATCATTTGCCTTTGGCCTGGTTTCGCAATTGATCATGTTTGAACAGAAGAGTGGAATATATGATAGACAGACAGACAGGCAGTATAAGAAAGCAGAAAAAAGGAGTGAGCGACAGACAAGGGAGAAAAATAGAATGAGAGAGAGGAATACTGAGAAAAAACTGGAAGAAGAGAAAGGAAAAAAAAAAGACAATGAGAGGGAAAGAGGGAGACGATGAAAGAGGCCTACAATAGCTTTCATGTGGACTTTTCCCTTGCAAATGAAGAAAATAGTGAACCCTATTGTGAGACATGACCATGTGCTTCACGAACAACCATGCCGAATCCAGCACCTAGCAACTTTTGAGTTTTTGGCTCTATATGAAGGAGAATTTGATTAAATATTTTTTTTCCCAATTAATTTGTAAGTGTCTTGGTGTTTAGTGTTCAATAACATGTAACACAATCATTAAGCTTGTCTGTAAGTGCTCCTGCTTCTGGTTCACCTGCGAACAAAGACACAGAGAGATAAAAGATCTAGTCTACCGGTAACTGCTCACTGCCTCCGAGATCACTACTGGGTTGGGTCAGTGACTGTCACATGCCTCATGTTCATGCTGCCCCAGCCACACCTGCTGTGTAATGGAAAAATATATGGAGAAGGTAGTTCTCAAAAAATGTCAGTGCCTCGTCAAGGATAGCGTGCAAGGATTACCTCATAAGGGATTACATCTTCTGCAGCCCTACTGATAAGTCTGCCAGTAGACACATCAGATACCCAAGCAGTGCAGCCCCTCTAAACTGTCAGTAGGGCTGGGAAGCTTTCAGTCACGTGTAATGTGTGGGGAGGACTTCAATGCGGTGTGGAGACTGGAGTACTGAAAACAGAGCACTATGTTCGGATGTGTCGTAGAGTAGTGCAAACGACCACAAACCCCTTTCTTTACTCCCCAGATGGTCCTAGGCTGCTAATGTTTCTATTCACATAGTGCAAATCGTAAACTACATTGTCTCTTGGTGCACCATTTTTGCAGCTTATACTTTTCAACCATAATACAGGCATATCTTAAACTCTGTGCCTGCTCTTCTCCCTTGTATGGTTAATTCATTCGAGCAACACCCAACCCTAGGTGCTACTGCTGCCATCCTTACTCTGTGGCAGGCCTCTTCGTTGCAATGTGCGACAACACAGAACCCAAAACCGGTGTCTTGCAGACGCCCCTGTCGGAGCTTCTTCTGACATAATCTGTAAAAAGTGCAAGGAAGTGAAGTATTCGTCGAACGTTCCTAGGTGCTATACAAGTACACAGTAAACATAACTCGGTAGGATTTTACTCCCCCCTCAGAACTTGCTGAAACACAAAAAGGACAGGGTTGTTGCTTTATTAACCAGCGCAATTGTATACGCTCACAAGTCCCAACCTCGAGACCCTTTTCTTTAGACTAACAGCCGGTTTCTAACTTGATGGCGTCTATTATTTGTGTATATGCTCCAGGATATGCAGCTTTTGAAAAATAAAGGGAGAATTTTCTGTTTTGCCCTCACAGTTTTAACTTACTCTTTTGCTTTAATGTAGACAGAATTCATTATTTCATAGACCAGTTGTTCACTCCCGAGACTGCACAGTCATTGTTTAAGAAGCTGTGCTGTATTTGGGGTGACTTGCTTTTAGCAACCGGCGGAAGATGACTATCAGTACAGAGAAAAGAAATGCATTTCCCAATAGTATTTGGGGAATGCATTTCTTTTCTCTGTACTGATAGTCATCTTCCGCCGGTTGCTAAAAGCAAGTCACCCCACCCCATTATGGCCTAAGTGAATGCATGAAGGGCAGCCATATTCCCACCTGGAAGGTTTGTGCCATTCACGAAGCTGGAAAGAGCAGCACTGCGTGATTGTAAGGCTGAGCCAGGCACAGCGCTCCATAACCATAAGGCCTTAGACAGCAGAGCTAGTATCGGTCTGTTACACATTTCTCAGTGACGAGTCTATGAGCCGTCACAAATAAGTAATGTGCCGTTTCAAACCATATCCCGCTCGCTACACACAGGAAAAGGTTCTTAAGCCCTCAAGAAAAAGAAAACTCCCTTGAATTTCTGACCTCTGGAAAGATCCTAGACTTCCGAGTTACCAACACAATGCCAAAACAATAAGACCCATAAAAGAGCAAATGACAGAACGTTATTTCCCCCTGGGACTACAGTATTTTTGGGGCAAAAAATATAAAAAATTGTATCTGTATGCAGAGTTTTTATACGATACATGTAAAGTGCAGTGGGGTACAATGTTGTAGAGTATAGGTTCAAGTTTATTATTATTTATATTACTCAATTAATTAAAACCATTGCAAACAGTAAAGGCGCTAAAAAGCATGAAATAACAGTACATTGCCAAGTACAATTAAAACACTAAAGAGCACGAATAGCGGTACAATGTCAAATACACCATAGTTACAATTTGCCGTATGTGCTGTACCAATGCTACTAAGTCATTGTTCTTATAAGGTGTACCCTGCAAAGATAAGCTCTTGACACATCTTGATTTTATAACACAATTTTCTAGGTGGGGTTCCTAGTGCCCATAATTACGTCAAGTTGGAACTCGGCAATATAAAATAAATGTGCAAAACATGCAGTGACGCTTTACTGCAAGGAATGCAAAAACAGTAACTAAAGTGCATGCTAGAGATGGTCCCCCTTTAACTTACATACCCCCTGCAACAGTAAATTCTTTCCCCAAATGTCTAACTTCGGGTGTGTGAGCTGGGCTCAGGGTTGGTCTATAGTATCTGGGTGTCAAGTTCAATACCTATTAGTGGCAAGATGTAGCCTGGCAGTTTATTCAGTGGGTGCCAGCACCTTGTCTATGTAAACATTTGGATACTGTGGTGTAAATTCACAAGGATTGGCATGGCAGGTAGGCGGTAAGTGGGATGTGCGATTGTCTGTTGGACAAGAAGTGCACGAGAAGCAATGAGTAGAGAAGGCTTCTCTGGGCAGGTTCCTGCTAGTGCGTGCAATCTTTGCTGCTGAAAGCAGCAGTATTCAAATTAAAGTGCTGGGTGTATACAATAGTCTATGGGGTGAAGGCGTCTAATAGTGTTGGGACGGGGTTTCAAGCCCCGGCAGGGTTGGTAGTGCCGCCATTTTCCTTTCCACTCTTTTATGGAACTTCACTAAGCTACAGTTCAGTTCATGAATCTACTCGGACGAAGCAGGCCAGCACAGACTGCTTCGTGTGCGGATTTGTTTTTGATTAAAAAATGCTTTTAAAAGTAGTCTCCGGTCCCATATCAGTTCTTTGCAGGTGTGTATTAGGTGAGACAAGTCCTTTACTCCTTCTTTGGATAATTGGCTCCTGCTCGGGCCTGTGTTTCTTTGCCACGGAGTTAAGTGCAATTGTGATGGGAGCAATCTGAAGCAATATTTTAGGGATTTCTCATTTACACTGCTACTGTAACGACGAGCCATTGCCAATCAGCTTTCACACTCACAGGCCTGCCTGGCCTGCCCCCAAGCGCGACCTGGCTGCACACCCTCACCTACTTTTTTCGAAGTCAGTCAGCCCGCCGCCGACTCGATGCCGATGGATTGATGATGAATGACGATTGACGATTCTCTCCGTTAGTCACTCTCAGTCTCAGAGTAGTCGAACCTGTGCACAATGTCTCTTCTCTCTCAGTCTCTCTCTACGCTGCTGCTCACGTGACTTCTTGATGACAGAGAGAGCCCCCGCCCCCACTTGCAACTTGCACAGCAGCAACCGTCACAGCGCGCACCGCTCACGGACCCCGAATCGGAATGGCCATGGCCAATCACTGAATGGCTTCACATGCTGAAGTCACAGTGATTGGACATGATGATAGTGCGCGGACCAGCCAATCCTGGCGCTGCATAAGCGCCAGGATTGGCTAGGGGGGCCCACAGACTCCTCGCCCTGGCGCCTTCTAAATCAACGGGGCCAGGCTAAAGACGCACCCCCTGGCCCCTTCGGTCCGTGCTGGTCAAATTGCCGGTAAGGCGCATGCGCGGGCAAGTTTATGCCCTGAATGCCTCATGCGCAGAGTCCAACTCGCAGCCGGTGTGTTTGTTATTGAATGTTGTTGTGTTACCTAGGTTACCAGGCCAGCCCCACCCCCTGCACACTCCCGATTACAGCTGGTCTGTCCCAATTCCGAAGCGCTGTGCTGTGCTTCATTTTATTTTTAGGTGCTCTGAGTGACTGAGTCTCTTGTCGCAGCCGCAGGTGCGTCCACCAGGCTTAGTGGGGCTACACCCCTACGCCCCAATGGACGCACCGCTGCTGTTTTAAACACCATATATGGAAGAGGTCTTCCTAGAGATGCATAAGCTTAGAGAGTGGTTGGGGTGCGTTGATCTCCCTGGCCTCACAGAAGAAGTTAAGGAGTGTATAGAAAAACAGATTACTCAGGAGGAAATCAGAAATGTGTTGCATTTTATAAGCTCCTGAAAGAGGAGGTCGTACTAGTCTGGGAGACATTGTTTAATTTAGTTTATCAGGGGATGCGCAGATTCCTGATTCATGGAAGGAAGCCATGATAGACAAAGGATCCTAGGAAGGCTAATTCGTATCTGATAATATCTCTACTGAATGCGTATTAAAGGTTTTCAGAAACATTCTGGCAGTGAGACTGGCCAAGCTATCTCCCTAGCTAATACACCCAGATTAGACGGACTATGTCCTAAAGAGGCAAATCCATGACGTTACTTAGCAGTTGATCGTATCTATAGATCTTGCCACGGCTCGGTCGATTACATTGACTGTAGTCACCTTAGACACAGCCAAGGCTTTTGACCGAGTCTGCTGGGTTTACCTGTCAGAGGTATTGGTAGCATTGGGTTTCAGTCCCCACTTTATTGCAACACTACAGAGGCTATATAAAAATTCATCAGCCAGAATTTTGCTTAATGTTTCATTGACCAGGAGGTTTGGTATCTCCAGAGGCTCTCAGCAGGGATGCCCACTGTCCCCTTTTCTGTTCTATATTTATTTTGAGCCATTTGCCAAGCTTCATCAAAGAGATGGGCAAGTTATTCCTTTCAATTCTACCAATTTTAGTAACTAAAATCCCGCTTATGCGGATGATTTCATAATTTATACATTGGATCCTGTTCCGACTATCCCCAGGGTGGGCAGCATGGCAGAGGATTTTGGGTCCCTATCGGGATACCTAAGTACTAATTTGAAGTTGGAGGTGATGTGTTGGAATGTAGCAGATTGGGCAGAGATTAAGTAGCTGGGCATTGCTATTGTAAATCCATTGGAGGCAATACTGCAGTATAACTTGGGGAGGGTGGCAAAGATGGTGGATGTTTTGCTTGCCAGATGGAAGAACCTCCCCCTGACAAACTATGGGCTAGTAAACTTGCTTAAGATGATGATACTCCCTAGATTGATGTATCTTTTCAACTGTATGCCTCTAACATTCCAAAAACCGGTTGTAGACACGATCCAAGGGAAAATAACAAGCTTTATATGGGTATCTAGTGGAGCCAGGCTAGCATGGAAAAAGTTGAGGAGTAAGCTCAAAAAGGGAGGCTTAGCTCTCCCGGATTTGAAATTTTATTGCATAGCCTTTCAGTTCAAAACTGTAGGATGCTTTTGGGTAAGCCGGATTACTCAACCTGGGGGGAGTTGTTGGAAGAGATGGCTAGGGAGAGGTGATCCACTGGGTTCTGAGATAAGTTTGATGCAAACATTTCATCAAAAAGTCTGACCATAGGTCCTAAAGGACAAATTAAGTTTATGGCTTAGAGTTAGGAGGATCTTGGGTATCGGCTACTATTCTGCTTTAGCACCCATGTGGGACTCCCCAGGTACCCCAGAGTTTTTGAGAGATAAGCTGAGTATTCCATTACGGATGGCCGGGATAGTAACCTGGGGGGAATTGTTAGCAGTGCAGGGGGTAGTACCCTGGGAAGTTTTAAGGGTTAAGACTGGTAGCTCCCTCTCTAAGTTTAAATATCTACAGTTGTACTCTTGGTTTGCAAACACTTCTCAGGAGATAGGGGTGAATGGGAATTTGGGTCAGAACTGCAGGATTTGAGACCTAAAAGTAAGGAGGTTGCCATGTGGTACTGTAAGTTTCAGAAAGCCAAGGATAGAAAAAGGAAGGCGCCATATTCCATATGGGAAGGAACTGTACAGGAGACAGATCTTCAATCAGTGTGGCAAACCTCCTTGAAGTTATTGCATTCTGTGGTCAAACCAGCTAACCTCAAGCATAATCATTTTTTTACCATCAACAGATTATACTGGACCCCTCAAAAGAATGCAAGGTTTGTACTGAAGCCGACCCCCAGATGTAGTAGGTGCGGTCTTTTAAGAGCTGACGACTAACATGTTTTTTCACCTGTTTAGAGATAAAAGCTTTTTGGCAGGATGTTGAGAATGTGGTTAAGGATATTTTATGAGCCATTATCATGTTAATCCTTGGCTTGGTCCTAATGAGGGTTGAAATGACCTCTTGTAATCTGCTGAGTAGAACGCAGTGGTGCAACTAGGAGAAACAACATTATGGGCCCGATTCACAGAACTGACTTAAGACAAAATCCTAAACTTACTACTTTTGGTATTCACAGAAGTTAGGATTTTGTCTTAAGTTTGTCTTAAGACAGACTTAAGACAGACTTAAGTTAGGATTTTGTCTTAAGTCTGTCTTAAGACAAACTTAAGACAAAATCCTAACTTCTGTGAATACCAAAAGTAGTAAGTTTAGGATTTTGTCTTAAGTTAGTTCTGTGAATCGGGCCCTATTTCTCTATTTCTATGTGTGCTGCATTTAGAAGCACTCATAGAAAAAGAAAATCATCTCCATTGATTGTTTTTGTGCTCAAAGGGGCCTCTTCCTGCACAAAAATGATAATCCTTACAACACAGACACCTGTGCACCATGCACCATGATGCAAGGGTGCCTGCGTTGGCAGCCAATTGAGTGCCAGTGCAGGGAAACAGAACAGGAATGAGCCTTATACTCCTTCCCTTTTCCTTTGCCATAGAACAGCGCAACAGGAAGGCTTGTGGCACTGGCCTATGGCAAAACATTGTAAATGAGGCCCCCAGTGTCCAACTCCTTTCCCAAAATGGTCCCCTAAGTGGTTTAGATTGGAGTTGGAATAGTAAATCCAGCACATTTTATTATCCAACACCTTTTTCAAAACAGTAAAGATTGGAGTGAAAAAAATACGTTAACCCTTTAGTGTCAACACCTTCCACAAAATACTAATGATTGGAGCGAGAATAGTGAGTGGAACCCCTTAAGTGTTTAACAGCTTCCCTGAAGTGGTTTAAATTAGAGTGGTAATAGTAAATGTAACCACTATATTATCCAATAACTTCCACAAAATGGTATAGAGTGGGGACAGTAAATGTAACCTCTTTAGTGTCTAACACTTTCCCCGAAATGGTTTACATTGGAGTGGGAATAGTAAATGCAACCCCTTTGTTGTTCATCACCTTCTTCGAAGTGATATAGATTGAAGTGGTACACTAAATGTAATTCATTATTATTTAACACCTTTCACAAAATGGTTGAGATTGGAGTGGGATCAGTAATGAAACCCCATTAGTGTCCAACGCTTTGTTCAAAATAGTTTACATGGCAAATTTTTACACTTTCATGATAATAAGGGTACGGAACACATTTAGGGGCCCATTAGATGGCCCATTAGATGGCTGGCGGATTGCCCCCGCCAGGCTGGCGGTAGCCACCGCTAGCCTGGCGGGGGCAATCCGCCCGCCATCCGCACCTAAATTCCCCCCTGCCATATTAGGATGGCGGGGGACCGCGGCGGAGGGAAAGACCGTCCGCCGCTTTCCCGCCACGGTCGCAAGGCGACCGGGGGGGAAAACGTTTAATATGGTGGCGACGTCTATTAGACACCGCCAGCCATATTATGATGGGCTTAAACAGATGCCTTTCCATGGCGGCTAATCCGCCACGGAAAGGCATGCGGTCTTCACTTCGGGGGCCCCTGCGGGCCCCCATGGTGAAGGGGGGTGCACATGGGGGTACCTGTGGTACCCCCCTGCATTTGCATACACAATGCGGCAGGGGGCGCGCTGTGCCTGCCGCTTTGTGTATGCAAATGCATACATGCATTTTTAGCATTGTGGCAGGCGGTGCTGAGAGCACCGCCCGCCACAATGTTAAAAATGCATGATGCGCCCGCCACTGTGGCGGGCACATCCTAATATACAGTGCGGGACCGCCACTCAGTCCCGTTTTCCGCAAGGGTGGTGGGCGAGCAAAGTCTGCCCGCCATCCTAATGGGGGCCTTAGTCTTTTTTTTTATTCTGCATTTAATGTGTATGGATATAATATGGTTATTTTTAAACAATATATTAGTAATTTCTCCATAATGAATAAAACGAGCAGATAAGATATGTTGTATAATGTATAATGTACAGTTCTACAAAGTTTTAAATGTATTTGTTTCTGTTACTTAGGGGCTGATTACGACGGTGGCGGTGCAGGAGCAGAGCGCGCTGCTCCTGCACCAGCAAAGTCGACCACTGGCTGCCCACCAGATTAAGAATTTTTTTCTGGTCTGACAGATGGGCCTTTGGCGTTCTCAAGGTGGAACACCAAAACAAGTTCCTGCACGTCATGAACTTTTAAGTGCAGGAACTAGGCATGTATGCAAACAGGGGGCACACCATGTGCCCCCTGCACACATCCCAGTGTACACGGGCAATAATGGTGCCCTGTAGGGCCCCCTTTGTTCCTCACTGCCAGACTTTTCATGACAGTTTCATTCCTGCGAAAAGGCTGGCTCAGAATATGCTTCGCAGTGCCGCTGTGGCACCGCCAAGCATATTGCTTCCCTAGACCGCCGTGCCACCACCAGTGACTGTGGTTCCCTGGTATATGTGGCAGTTCACTAGCAGTTCAAATGCCAAAGTTGTAATATGGCGGTCGGACCACCGGTGTGGCAGTGGCCAGACCACCACACCACCGAGAGTTTGGCGGTCTACTGACCGTAAAACTCATAATCAGCCCCTTTGTTATTTTATTATACATTGAGCCAATTTTTTCACATACATTTGTTTTTTGTTTAGAAACATAGGGGCATATTATCAAGGACCGGTGTTAAAATTATCACCATTTTATCAGCAGGAAACTGCCGATAAAATGGCGATAATGGACTTGATAATACGCTCTTGTTAATTCCCATAGAAGCCCATGTTAACATCAGAACATGGGCTTCTATGGGAATTAACAAGGGCATATTATCAAGCCCATTATCGCTGTTTTATCGGCAGTTTTAAAACGGCGATAATTTTAACACCGGTCCTTGATAATATGCCCTATAATTTTTCATATAAATTTAAAATTATACTTTTGTTTTGATAGTATTGTTTATTTTAACCTTTATGTAAGTGGTTATTATTTTTATAACATTTTGTTAGACATCTTTAACCTTTTTCACTCATTGTAACCCTTTTAAAACATATTATGTTTTTTTTATAGGAACATTTTATTTTTTAAATTGTCATTTAGCGTTCATTTTTGTTCCTGCTAACTTATCTTTTGTAAGCTATTTTTCTTGTTTTTTGGTTGATTTTCCAGGATGAAAATTGTGCAAAGGGACTGCTATTCATTAGAGCAGGTAAACCATTTTTTAAGAATGTTTATAAGGTTTTGGGGTGGGGCATATAGGGAGTAGTAGTAGCTGGTAGAAAGAGTGTTGTTTTGGAAAGTTTAATACTAGTTTTTGTAGACTAGTCATTGCATAGGTTGTATTTGTTTGTAAGATATCATTGCTAAACATTATATTTTGTTATATTATCGGATTTATATGCCTTCATTGTTATGTTACTTTTACATTTGAATGTATTGTCATTTGAGGGTGGGTATTGTCTCTATTTATACAGGTTTACGGATTTAAAGGTGTTGTATAGACATTTGGATTTAGCGTTTCTATTTTTTTAAGGAAATCATTTTGATTTCTAGCAAACCAATATTTAAAATTTTGATTTCATATTTTTTGGGGTTTTACGAAGTGTTTTTTTTCTTTTAATAATATTTGGATTGCTAATGGACCTGTCTTATTTTTCAATTTTTTTGGGGCATCTATATATTTATTTTTTCCTTTTTGGTGGAGTGCATTTTTTAATCACATAGTGACACAGAAAGCTCTGTAGCTACAAAACAGTAATTTATATTTAAGTTATTTGTTGTCAGTGGGAAAAGTTATATTTATTTATATTATGTATTTGATGTGATGTTTGTTTATTATATTCTATTTTCTGTGTTTTATTTAATTGTTTTCATCTGATTTTACCTGTATTATAAATGTTGGCAGTTGGTGACTTTTTTCATTTCTTTGCTTATAAATTATCATATTAAGTTAACCTCAGTGGGTGGAATCAAATCAGCATTGCGGCGGTTGGACTAAATCTTTGCTCCGTGCATAATAAGAATCTAGTGCACATATAGGGTACACATGACTCCTGACTTGCCTGTTAGTTCACTAATAGTATTGCCATCAGGGTAAGGGCAGAAATGTTTCACAGCTCATATTTAAAATCTCACTTTCAATAAATATATTACTAAAGCATGCAGTGGTAATGCACTGTCATTTACGGGCAGCACATTTTGCATTGAAATGGTCAAAAATGTTACCACTATCATGCAGTTTTACTTATAAAACGAAATAGTGTATAAATAATAATCTGTCGAAATTGGGTTTTAGCAAACATATTTATCATTTTCACATTACTAAGTAAAGTTTTCTGATTTGTTTTCATCCTATTAAAGTATGTTTTTCATCACACAAAATTTAAAAACAAGGGCTTTCATAACTACTGAAATTTATTTTGAAATGTTTGTACAGTTCACGTTTTAGCTATTTAAAAGTATTCTAGAATAAATCATGACATCCTGTAGACCTTCATTTCACACTTTTTATACAGCATGTTTGTCAAACAGTAAACTTTACAAAATCCTTGAACTTTGCAGCCAGAGAAAGAAAAGTAACTGCAGATCTAAAGTGACTTTTCACTTCTATCTCTGAACACAGAATAATTGGAACAAGATAAAAACAAGATTTCAAGGAATCGTTAATGCTTCTTCAATTTGTGAATGAACAGAACACCTATTCAGCTCGCCAGAAGGGATGAGTAGACCTTAAATATAGCCTGTCCTGATAAAATCTGACTCACCACTTTATTTTTTGTTAGTCTTTGTACAGGTATTTGACTTCTGTCGCTTGTCTGCAGTTTGGCATTTTCTTGAAGTTGCAGAAATTGTTTTGTAGTATCTATATTAAAAGAAATAAAAGTATTAAGAGTGTTTAGTTAGCTATTTTTTTGTTTTACTGTTTTACAATTAATTAATGTATAAGTTAGTATAAATAAATAATTTATTTATTTTGTAAGGTAGTTGTATATATTTTTACTCTTCTGCTTGGAGGTTCTGTTTTGAAAATCCAGCAGAGTCTTGACTTCTTACAGCTTTTGCAGTTTTTGCAGATGTAATTACTTACATTTTGTATGTCTTTACTATTGTTAGTTGAAGATATTGCTAATTTATTGGTTAATTTTGTTTAAGTTGTTATTTTATTGGTCAGTGTTCTTTTAGTTTGAATTATAGGTATATTTCTTTAATTTGGATGTATTAACTATATATATATATATGTATATATATATATATATATATATATTACCTACTGGCGGTCGCCAGTAGGTATATATAGTTAGGATTTTTTCTCTATGGGTTTTTTGAAAATTCTATGTCTAATAACTTTGGCGTTTGTGGACGGAATTGGCTGAAATTTTCAGGAAAATGGCACATTTTGTTTCTGAGCAGCCCTTGAAAATTTGGGGGGGGTTCGTCCAGTGGGGGCCGAGAAAAAAGGGGGGTCCCAAAACATGTTTTTAACATTGAGTTTTCCATAGGGCGGTTGGCCTCACTTTTAGCCCGAACGGCTGAATGGATTTGCACGAAACTTGGCAAAATTGTAGGGACTGGTAGCCCGATGTGCCTTTTGTAGGTCTCAATATATGTGCTCCAGTGGATTTTGAGAAATTAACGTTTAAAAAAAGATATATATCTGTAACAGCGGACCGGTTAGCGCTCTGGTTCGCGGACTTTTCGCGCAACGGAGCTTTGTGAAGCGAAGCTGATTGGTTCTCCGGCGTCTGTCAACATTCCAAACAGTCCGTAGCGGCCGCCATCTTGTCTCTCGGTAGGATCGAGAGACAAGAGGAGGTCAAAACAAAGGGGGAAATAACTATAAGGGGGCATAGTAGATCCTCGCTGACCCCCTAGGTTTGATGTGGAGGTTTTAAAAGGGCCCCGCGGGGCAAAAAAAAATAATAAAAATAATAATTGAACGGCTGAATGGATTTGCACGAAACTTGGCAAAATATTAGGGACTGGTAGCCCGATGTGCCTTTGCTAGGTCTCAATATATGTGCTCCAGTGGATTTTGAGAAATTAACGTTCAAAAAAAGATATATATCTGTAACAGCGCTCCGCTTCGCGTAACGGAGGTTTGCGAAGCTGATTGGTCATTCTGTCACTGGGCTATAGTTGGGCTACATCTGGCTGATATTTGGGCTACATTTGTTTTTTTGTGTGTCTGGCGGCCATCTTTGGGCTACATTGGGCTACATTGGGCTTCATTGGGCTACATTCGGCTAATTAGCAAATAGCTCATCGCAAACTAGGAATGGTAAAGAATCGCTATTTATTCCTTAAAGTTCGCTATTTAGGAAATGCAAATAACTTTGATGATACATATGGCGGTTCATCTCTAACAAGATAAGAAGCATAGGGATAGATTTATGATGACTGGCGCATCACCAGGGATGTGTTAGTCATTCTGTGCCGCTGTTCCGTCACCTATGGTGTGCTGCATTTACAATGCGGCGCATCATGGGGCAAAAACAGCACAGATGCGTGATGTATCTGTGCCGTAAAGGTGGCGCATTGCTGGAGTTGTATCGCAAGTGTGATGAAGCTCCAGCAAGGGTCGGGGGTGCCCCTGTCGCAGGGTTTCTGTTCTCACACAGAACTGTGGACAGAGGATTGGAACCTCGGCGAATGCATTGCTGGAGTTGTATCGCAAGTGTGATGAAGCTCCAGCAAGGGTCGGGGGTGCCCCTGTCGCAGGGTTTCTGTTCTCACACAGAACTGTGGACAGAGGATTGGAACCTCGGCGAATTAGGGTGTCCCAAAACTCACGTTAGTAATCAAAAACTATTTAGCAAGCTAGGTACAGTGTCACATTGGATATAACAAACTCTCAATGTTTAGACAATCCAGAATATGAACTTATAGTACCTCAGGATACGTGGAACTCATGAACAGTCGGTCGTTATATATTTCTTAGAAACCAGAACATGGAGTTAAGAAGAACACATGTGTATTTGAAATGTTTATTTACTAATGCCGTCTTCTCAGGCGTAGTACCTTAGATAATAAAAGTACACATATTATCAGTAGCAAAATTACCAGCATAGTTACTAGTACATAAAAAGTGAATGGTGATAGTATGTTAACATGCTGTAAATGAATAAGAGTTAGCAACACTTATAAGCAGCCGCGGGCCGTGGAGGGAGTTACGGTGAGGCAGGGAGGCGGGGAGGGGGAGAAGCAGGGTGGAGAATACAAGTACACATATTATCAGTAGCAAAATTACCAGCATAGTTACTAGTACATAAAAAGCGAATGGTGACAGTATGTTAACATGCTGTAAATGAATAAGAGTTAGCAACACTTATAAGCAGCCGCGGGCCGTGGAGGGAGTTACGGTGGGGCAGGGAGGCGGGGAGGGGGAGGGGCAAGGTAGAGAGGGCTCCACCCTGCTTCTCCCCCTCCCCGCCTCCCTGCCCCATCGTAACTCCCTCCACGGCCCGCGGCTGCTTATATCTCACCCTCCCTAATACACATATTATATTATTTGCTAAGAAGGTCTCTTTGTGTTGGTTTAGGGCGTGTCCATACTTTAGTGTCTTAGATTTGAAGGAATCACATCAGCATACACCAGCTCTCTCTTCATGTGAACCGCATCAACTGTTGTGTATGTGTGTTCGGCAAAGCAATATAAAACCCGCCTCATGCCCAGAATTGGCAGAAGTTGCACTTATGTTATGAGTATGAAGTCGTGGAGATCAGACCTCATAACAATTCTGTATCGTGTTGTTCTTGAAACTTTAGCACTCGCTGTACAGATATAGTTTAACAAGTAAAGCAGATAGTAGACCAATAACATATTATTCTCATGTAAACCACGATGAACTACTAGGTGGAAAGCTAAAGCAACAACTAAGTGTCGTGTGCAGAAGTTGCAAAAAAGGAAAAATGGCGTTTAAACCGGTAATGAGCCCATGCTAACTTAACACGGTGTAAAGATATCCAGGACCTAGATGACACCTCCTCATGATCCGGAAACGAACTGAATAAGATAATAGAAGTGCCATCTCATGAGAGCAGATTGCAAGTTTATATGTGGACGGTCCGCAAGGTAAAGCATTAAAAACTAGGAAAATTCAATGCTAAAGAAAAATAAAACAGCCAAGTACTTTATCGAGTCTTAAGCCAATAGGCAAGGTAAATAATAAAAACTTGACAAATAAGTCAATGAATTGTCAATGAAATGCTAGTACTCAGCATATCAAACATGAAAAAGGTCTATGACATAACTGTGTATGCAAAATAAGCTGCAACAGCCTCCAATAGGAAGTCACCGTCTTCATCCGAAAACAGTTCAGCCATCCAATTTAAAAGCGGAAAAGAACATACGTGCTCTCCCAGCACCGGATCCTCTATCACCATCAGAGGACAGCTCGGTGGGTTTTCAAGAAAGCTGTGTTCCAAGAAAGACTGTGCTGCCGCCAGTAAATTCCAGGGACCAAGTAGTCCATGCATCAATGCCACAGCCATAATCCTTTCGCCAGGACAAATCAACTCGTGAGTAATGATAGGAGTCATCAGCTGATTAAAGTCGACGTCAGGAGAAACCGGTCCGCAGAGACACAAATCAATGGCCCAATCGAAATCACAGGTCAGGCAGTGAAATACAGGCTGGACACAGGTGAAGTAGGAGAACCGAAAAGATAATCCATATGCCGTGCTTAATATCGCCAACGGCATTGTGCCATAATATTCTAGCATGCGATTGCGGAACAGTGTCAGCAGCTGCAGGGTCGGAGGTTGCATAGGAGGGACATCCATATTTAAAAATGTAAAAAAGCACAAGAGCGTCCGCTGGTAATGCAAGTAAAAATGCAATCCACGAACCAGAGTGGAGAAAATGGAATGAAAGGGAGCAGGGATGACTCCAAAGATTTTCTCAAATGAAGTCACGAGACCACTGGTAACAACTTTAAAAAAGTGTGCCAGGGATTTTGTGGAGGATGCGTTAAAGATAGTCGGAAACATGTTGCTGAAATTGAAAGGCAAACCTGTGTACGGGTGTTCGCTATGTGAAGTACGAAAGTTTCACGGGCCGAACTCAAGGCCACCTCTCTCTGAGACAAAAGAGCTCTTATTCTTGTCATGCCGTTGAAACGTGTCCCAAGGTTGGTATTTGTGGCCAGATTGAAAACTCCCTATGTTCATGTGTGGGAGGAAATAGAACATTTCTGCAGCAAATAACCCGTTCACTTACTGTTACGATAAAAGGAATACTTTTAATTAACTCAGAACAATCTTCATTATTGAGCATCAAATAACTACCATTTTCCAACAACTTGAACGTGGGGATGATAGCAGGAACTGGCGTGCCTTGCAACACGCAAGCCATATTTGGTCGGTGTTTGTTGCATGAATCGTGTAACTGTATGTGCCTACACATTAGTGAATGATCTGGCGTCTCAGTGCATTCCTCTCCATTCAGATAAACTTCTTGATCATCTTTGAAACATCTGTATGTGTATGGAAGCGACCAGACCTCATGAACAAAAGCACTACCTAAAGGTTCATAAAGACCTATTGGTATATATTTCATACAATTTGAAAACTTATATAAAGCAAAAGGCAGCGTTATTAAACCGTGGATAAGGCATGTTGCCAAAAAACCCGCAATCCTCTGCTGATGATGTCACTGAGCATGTCATGAATGATGTAATATGTGACATCATCAGTAGTGGATTATGGGTAATAGTATCTCTAGTTTACTCCCCTATAGCTGTCTTTCTTTTAACATAAGTGTGTGTTTCCTTCCCTTATACTTACTGTTTTTGGTTCGCTTCCAGTTCGCGTACCAGCGAGCGAACTAGGAAGCAAACTAAGAGAAATAGAGGTTGGCACAGTTCCAAATATTGTACCAATTTTTTAATAACGGGGAGGTAGTTCTGAAAATAACTTTTTTTTTATTTTTCTGAACATTTTTTTACTGTTTTTGAATTTTTCGGAACAGTTTTATATTTTTTTGGGTTTTTCTTGGAGGGGGCAATGAAAACGATTCATTGTAAAGGGCTCAACAGGAGCAACAAAACAAAAAAAAGAAGTATTTATTATTTTGGGCGTTTCGGACAAACTTGCATATGATAGTCAATAGCTCTGTTGATCAGAGTGATGCTTCTTTCTCCGTAGGAAATGAATCCATCGCAAAATACGCAGGTGTGTTTTACTTCACCAAATCTCATTTGTATATTTGGCACCATCTCCCTGCCCTCTGGTCCCGTTACTTCCGGTACAACAGATCTTCTGGCCATAATAGGGAGATTATCTAGGTCGTTCCGAAACTGTGCAGCACTGTAGTTGTTAGGATGCCACCTAGTCATATGGCGATGCATTGTGTAGTTTCCGAAACTGTATTTTTTGTCGGTCCCTCTGGACAGTCTATCTTGACATATAAGGCAAGTTACGTATCTTGCATTTACTTTTTTCTGACCTTTGGGAATTTTAAAAAATTGCCAAATGAAGTTTTCTTTCCGGTGAGACGTCTTGGGCTGCTCAGGCAAAAACTGCCTCTCTTCGTGCTCGTCCTCCTGTACCTCTTCTTCTTCTTCTTGTTGAATTACAACTTGAGCAGGTGGTCCACTCTTCCTTGGATGTGGTGGAGGTGGTGGGGAAGCACCAGCTGAAGCTACTAAAGAAGCCATTGCTCAGTGATCACAAAGGGTCTTTCTCTCACAATGATGAAAGTCAGAGTGAGGAAAGAAGGAGGGATTTTCATCATTTGGGAAAAACAAGAGTTCTCAACCAATCAAAAGTGTTCATTTTAGATTATATGACCTAGTCTTACATCATTAGGAAACCAAAAGTGAAATGAACCAATGAAAAGTGTTATTACCAAGTCACATGACTTGCTGTGTTTACGTTAAGCGCTTTGCAGGGCCTCCCGGTTTGCTTCCAGAAACCTGCGCTTTGGCACTCGCTTCGCGTACCAGTTCGCTAACGTAGCACGTCATATGACGTATCAAGCGACAACGTGGAACGTCATGCGGACGGGAGGCGTCACGATGTTGTTTTCTAACGCGGCACTTGCGGTAAAGAAACGTTTACCGGCTCGCGGTCTATTTCGCGGCATCAAGGTCAGCTAACGGGAAGCTTCCCGATTCGCGAAGCGGGAACGAAGAAAAAAAAATATTTTAAAAAAAAATTATTCATAAACATATAAAATATATTTTTGGATTTAAAGAAGAATACATTTTACAGCTACAGATATTAGCTGTTAAAAAACCAATGAAATTCACAGAAAAAACCATAGGTTATAGACCATATATAGTTAGGAATTAGCATTTACAAAACCTTGAAAATTCACTGAAAAAACCATAGGTTATAGACCATATATAGTTAGGAATTAGCATTTAGAAAACCTTATTTTACTCACACAAAACCATTGAAATTCCATATATAGTTAGTTGCACTAACTATATATCGCGCACCTGCAATCCACTGCTGATGATGTCACATATTACATCATTCATGACATGGTCAGTGACATCACTGATGACATCACTGATGACATCTCAAATGACATCACTGATGACATCACTGATGACAACATCCAGTGACTGTATGCTTCTGTAAAGTTAAAATATGTCTTACATATTGAAGAATGAGTGGATGTATAAGTGTCTGGATGAAGGATTTAGTAGGTGCATGACTGACTGTATAAGTGAGTGATTAAATGTGTCTCACTGAGTGCATGGGTTAGTGACTAAACTGTTTTAAATTGTGCATCATTGTGTCTGTTGTTTTGTAATCTGATGCATGTGTTGATCATTAGCTATATGACTAACTATATGGGTTATTGATTAGTTGCCCAAGTATTTGTATGGGAGACTGAGTGTGTGTGTGGGTGTCTGGGAGGTGTATGACTCTGTGCATAGATGTGTGAGCAGTTGATTCACTAGATGTATGGGTTCAAAAGTGCATGTGGAAACATCTGTATGGGCGGTTGACTGTGTGCATGAGTGTATTGGTGAGTGAATGGATATCTCAGTGCTACATGTCAAAGTAAGTACATATGTAAAACACAGTACATGTGATAGTTGACATATATAAATAACTGTGCATAAGAGCCAGTGAATGTGTGAGTGGCTGTATGGATTATTGTGAACTTGTATCAGGGATTGTATAACAGAGTAAATATGTGTTATTATATGTTCCAATAAGTAAGGTGTGTATAACTATATAGTTGAGGAAATCGAGGTGTGATTGATTCTTTGCAAGACTGACTAGGTGTGTGAGTAACTCCATGGATGAGTGACAGTCTGTGAGTGTCTGTTTACACTGAGTATATCTAAGGTTATATTAGAGTCTGAAGAGGTTCATTGTATCATCACATGAATGATGTCATCAGTGATGTCATCAGTAATGTCAAATGAGATGTCATCAGTGATGTCATCAGTGATGTCATTTGAGATGTCATCAGTGATGTCATCAGTGATGTCACTGACCATGTCATGAATGATGTAATATGTGACATCATCAGCAGTGGATTGCAGGTGCGCGATATATAGTTAGTGCAACTAACTATATATGGAATTTCAATGGTTTTGTGTGAGTAAAATAAGGTTTTCTAAATGCTAATTCCTAACTATATATGGTCTATAACCTATGGTTTTTTCAGTGAATATATATATATATATATAGTTATATACAAAAGATAATATATGTAAAAGCATCTTTCAATATATATGTATTTAGACATGACAGTATTATTTTTATGTCTATGACAAAATTGATGCATGTGCACTTTAAAAAGGGCTTGTCAGACTGCGTGGGTCATGTGATCAAGGCCGCCTGGACGGCCGAAACGCGTCTTGACCTTTGCAAAAAAGGAAATAAAATAATGCACTAACAATTGGGTCCACGCTCGTGATTTCTCATGCATGCGAGGTTGATCTGCGAGGTATTGCAGATATTTTACCGGCATTGGATTGCTGCCGGTTGTGGACCCCCTCCCGATGAAGACGGCTTTACTGCAAGCAGTCCGTTTTGCACCAGGAGGTTTCTTCCGACATCGCTGCAGACGCATGGCGTTGCTCTGGTGGGGACCCCGGGGGCACTGGAAGCATTTTCTGGCAAGGAAAACGAGGAAAGCCCCCCGCAGCAGCAGTGGGACACTAAAACAAGGAGGCGTCCAGCGTGGGGAGGCGGAGTTGCTGCCATACGTCTCGGATCAACAGTTCGGCTGAACAGGCGAGAGACGGAGACAGTAACGAGCGGCTTCATCGTAACGCGGTAAGGACGCGCAACTCGAAAGACTTTGGCTGCTCGGGTTTGGGAGGTTTTGTGCACACGGAGGAGGTGTATGACAACAAGGGGCCAGTGCCCATGATTGATGTGGATATTTAGCCCCTGAATACACCCCCAAAACGTGTGAGATGGCATATTTTCAATTTTTCCTTTTTGCAATAAAATGTCGAGTGACGTACGCAGAGCCCTTGAGCTTGCTGCAGATGAGATGTTTTCGGATGCATTAGAAAGTGAACCAATTAACAATGGAGAAACAAATACTGTGAGTGGTGCTGATACTGCCAACCTAAGGGATTCCTTTAAACTACTTGAAAAATATAAACGACAAGAACAATCAAAATGGTGGGAGGTGCGCTCATTAAAAAGATACTTGGACGTCAGTAGAATACCGAGATGGCTGTGCAGTACTTTGGCCCCAAGGTATGAGGCACCTAACCCCCTAATGATGGCAGAATGGGGGGAGTGCAATTTGGAGTACTCGAGACGCCTGGTTCAAATTTTAGTGAAGTATGCTGAAATTGATGGTGCAGACCTCCAGATTAAAATAGATGCCATGGAGGGAAAAATGAAGCAACTAGTTGGTACAAACGAAGTAAGCCAAGAAAAGAAGTTAAGGGATGACATGATTGGCAGGTTGGCTAAGGAAGAGGACAAAATAAAAATAGGAAAAATATATAAATTTAAGAGGGACAGGGATGACTATTCCAATGGACAAATTTTTACTTTCGCTCGCCGCTATGACAAACTAAGAGCGGTTACTGCTAATAAGCGAGGGGCTGGTATTGCTCAAAACCAATTAGAGAAACAGCCAAGTGAACTTTCGTCAATCTCCAGCTCAGCTCCTGAGAGTGAATCTGAAAATGAAGGTACAAACAGAACAAATATCAAGCTGATGTTGGGGGAAGAATTGGACATTTTAAAACAGAGCCACAGGGACACACTAAGATCCCGGAATCCAAGCACAGTGGTAAAACCAAATGCCAGCGGAGAAGGGGGAGGCGCCAGGCCCGAGAATCAAAGAAGAGGGGTCGGGGCGCTCCCGGAAAAATCAGTAACAATAAATGATATGGCGCCACTGTCTCATGGTGTATCTAAGAATCAGGACTGCAAATCCATTATTAATTTAAGTACCCTGGCTCTATCCAATGCAGAGAAACAACTGTTGAGCCTGGGATTAAGTTACTGTCCTGAATCTAGTTTTAACTATACCAGAACGAGGGCGGATATTTACCAATTTATCCAAAAGTGAAACTGAAGAAAATGCACCTTCAAAGACAGGCAATGGATAAACCAATGGAAACAAGACCAGACACAAATCATATGGGTCTATTGGTTTCGGATAATGACATCTATCAGGACATGTGTCAACTAATGACAGGAGATTTGGCTACATCTCAGGAAGGGGTAACCATGAATGGACAGAGGAAGCCTAATACCCCTTTCAAATTGAAATCCAAGTTTGTTCCTCTCGCAGCACATGATGGTTTGGATACTTTCAGTGACCACGTAGTGGCAGATATAAAAAAATTGGCACTCTCAATGAATACTAAGAAAAAGAAATTTTCAAATCAGGACAGAAAGTTTAACCAGCTAATTAACAAATTGAGGAATGAGAATTTGATCATCCGGAATTCGGACAAGGGCGGAAACATAGTCCTTTGGCCAGTGGCAGACTATTTAAATGAAGCATATGGACAGCTTAACGACATACAATGTTACAGAAAGAGCACTCAAGTTAAATACAAAACATCCCAGGAAAACCTTTTCAAGAGTCTACTAGCCTGGAAGAGCATGGGCCTCTTAGGTGGAGATGAGTACAAGTTCATCAAAAAGGAACATCCACTGGTGCCCTACATATACTTTATACCAAAGGTCCATAAAAATTTGAATATGCTACCTGGGAGACCAATAATTTCGGCCTGTGATGGACCTTTGGAAAACCTCTCCAAGTATATAGATTATTTTTTACAGACTCACATGAAAAAACTGGAATCATATATACAAGACACTAGTGATTTTATTTCCAAAATTGGAAACATTGTGTGGAGCTCTGACTTACTACTTGTAACATTAGACGTGAGTTCCCTATATACGTGTATTAAGCACAGGGATGGTCTACGTGCATGTGAATATTTTTTGAGCACTAGACCACTGGAACTCACTCAGCACACGAAAATGTTGTTGGATATGCTGCTGTTCTGTTTAGAAAACAATTACTTTCTTTTGAATGGCCAATTTTACGAACAAATCCAGGGTGTAGCGATGGGGGCCAGTTTTTCCCCCAGTTATGCCTGTCTATTTATGGGCTGATGGGAAGAACTGGTCCTCAGACGCGAATATGAATTTGAATGCAAACACAATATAGTTTCCTGGTTGCGCTACATTGATGATCTTTTTATTGTTTGGCGTGGGACAGAGGAGAGTGTGCGGAAATTTATAGATGAAATTAATGTAAATAATCTTAATCTTGAATTTACTTCAGACATCATCAAACATTCAGTAACCTTTTTAGATGTACAGGCTTTTATAAATGAGAATATCTAACCACTACCCTTTTTAGAAAACCCACTGCGGGCAATACATTGCTCCATGCTACTAGTGCCCATCCTCCGCATCTAATTAAAAGCATACCGTATGGTGAGATGCTCCTCATCTCACGCATATGTAGCAATGTGGGAGATGCCAAAGCAAAACAGCTGGAGAGCTGCGCTAGATTCATGGAAAGGGGCTATAGTCCTCAAGTGGTAGCTTCCGCCATGAGGAAATCCCAACAGAAACCAAGGCAGGAACTCCTCAAGTACAAGTCCAAGACTACATCAGAAGAAGGATAATCTAAATCTACCCCTGTCCATGTGATCCTCACCTACTCTAAACAAGAGAAAGAGTTGAGAAGTTCTATACGACGGAATTGGCATTTTATTCCGTCTGATCCGATAATTGGGGATCAGATGCCAGCCAATCCATCAATAACCTTTCGGAAAGGAAGAAGTATGGGTAACATGTTATTCAGGAATAGTCAGGAAGCTTTTAAAAAGGATATTTGGTTACCCTCCAGAAAGGGCTTTTATAGATGCTTGACATGTAAGGGCTGTCAGTTTGAGATTAACACTAAGGAATATACCACAGCATTCTCAGGGACCAAAAGAACCATAAAACAACATCTGACCTGTAAGACAGAGTATTGTGTTTATGTCCTGGAATGCGACTGCCATCTTAAATATGTGGGCAGTACCAAACTGCAGGTGCACAAACGTATATTGCAGCATCTGCGAGCCATTGCAAACAAGGATAAGAATTATCCAGTCGCCAGGCATTTTGAGGCTGTTCACAATAGTAACCCCAAATTCCTCAAATACTATGCCGTTGACTCTATCCCATTTTCAAAGAGGGGAGGGGATAGAGAATCATGCCTTAGGAGATTGGAGACACAATATATTCTAGAATTTGATTGCAAATGGCCAGGGGGGCTGAATGCGACTGAAGATTTGCACACATTCTTATGAAGTATCTTTTAGATCAGATGTGATTAGATGTGGTATTAATTAGCAGTAGCTGTGGGGTTCCCAGTTAAAGACATGTGTATAGCCTCCATGAATAGTAATATAGTATTTTTTATGATTGATTTTAGGCAAAATGGGTAGTTTTTATCTGTTTGTCTTTTAAATCAATTGTTTTAAAACTTGTCTTATAGTTATATAGATGTCTGCTGGTTATGATCTATTGCATATTTTGCACAGCTGAGATTTTGCACATCTGACATTTTGCACTTTTTCCCTAAGACCCATCCCTATTCCCTCGAAAAAACTGTAACTTTGACTCTTTTTGCACTTTACTTAGAGCACTTTTCGCGTTGTTGCACTGAAGCACAGGTCACTTTAGATGAATAAGTATTGGTAGACCTGTTAAACAACAACATGCATCGACAATTCAACATTGTGAATATGATTATGTCCTCGCTTATGAAAAGGATGTTTTTTTAACATATGATGAATTTTAGCTTTGGTATATTATTTTGAGAACAGTGATTCTCCAGGTTAATTTAATCTTGCACGTTGTGGTGAGCACTTATATTTTGGAAAAAATTCATGAAGTGTATCAAATTGGTCTATGATTATATGGTTGTTGAGGCTCTATAGCATTTTAGGTACCAAGAAAAAGTATATGTAACTTGGAAGAACCTCCACCGTTGTGTTTTTGCTCTAACTAGTCATGAAATACTAAGCATTTATGCGGTTATCATAATTCTTCTTTGGTTGTGATGTATTTAAACGGTTATATACAAAATTTAATATATGTAAAAGCATCTTTCAATATATATGTATTTAGACATGACAGTATTATTTTTATGTCTATGACAAAAATTGATTGATGTGCACTTTAAAAAGGGCTTGTCAGAATGCGTGGGTCATGTGATCAAGGCCGCCAGGACGGCCGAAACGCGCCTTGACCTTTGCAAAAAAGGAAATAAAATAATGCACTAACAATTGGGTCCACGCTCGTGATTTCGCATGCATGCGAGGTTGATCTGCGAGGTATCTGCGAGGTATTGCAGGTATATATATATATATATATATATATATATATATATATATATATATATATACACACACACAGAGTCAATTTCTGCAACTATTCAAGGAAGGAACAATTTACAGCACTATGATGCCCTCAATGCACCATACAGAATTCATTTGGACAGCCCATCAGGGGCGTGTGATTGAGCATTTAAGTAGTGGGAGTGACCTGAACATGCCCGTCACCATCCAAACCTCTGAGGAAGAAGGAAAACTTCACAATGCTTAAGGCATCGATGATAGGAGAGCTGTTTATCTGATTGGTAGCTGGACGTAGCCCATACCTATTAAAGCTCACTGAAGCATGCTGGCGCATGAGTGCTCCTCGTCCTATGGGCAGGAGCAGTTATATATATATATATATATATTTATTTATTTATTTGTTCACTGAAACACATAGGTTTTATGGAAAGTTATAGTTAGTTGAACATTTCACTCGTCCAAAACCAGAAAAATTCCCCCCTTATAGTTAGTTCAGCTAACTATAACACACGCCCCCGCAATGCAACTGCTGATGGTGTCACATATTAAATCACTCATGACATGGTAAAGTAACATCACTGATGACATCATCCAGTGACTGTGTGTTTCTGTAAAGTTTAAATATGTTTAATGTATATAGGGAAAGGCGTATTGAAGAATGAGTGGGTGTATAAGTGTCTGAATGGATGATTTAGTAGGTGCGTGACTGACTCTATAAGTGAGTGAATAAATGCATCTTACTGAATGCATGGGTTAGTGAATAAACTGTGTGAAAGTCTGTATCTGTCTGTCTGTTGGTGTGTAAGCGGCTGCATGGGTTTGTAAATAGCTACATGAGTGTCTATATGGGTTATTGTTTGGTTGTCTGAGTATCTGTATGGGTGCCTGAGTATCTGTTTGTGTGGGTGGGGTGTGTGTGACTCTGTGCATAGAAGTGTGAGTGGATTATTCACTGGGCGCATTGTTTCAAGAGTCCATCTATGATGGACTGTATGGGTGGGTGAGTGTGTGTATGGGTGTGTTAGTGAGTGACTGCATATCTCAGTGTCACATGTGTGAGTAACTACATATGTGAAATGCAGTCTATATGTGTGTTGGAGTATATAAATGGCTATAAGTGAGAATGTGTGATTGTGAGAATGGCTGTATGGATGAGTGTGTGCTTGCATCAGTGATTGTATACGAGCGTAAGAATGTGCTAGTATTTGTATGAGTAATTGAGCTGGTGTGTGTATAACTGTATAGGTGAATAAATGGAAGTGTGATTAATTACTTGCATAACTGACTAGGTGTGTGAGTACCTCTATGGATGAGTGGTGGTGTGTGAGTGGCTATATAGGTGTATGAGTGCACATGATAGTCCTGTACTGAGTGACCATAAGTATGAGTGACTCTATGGTGAGTGGGTGTGTGTGCAAACCTAAGAATCAGTGGGTGGGTATGTAGTTATTGGTGTTGGAGTGTGTATGGTTTTGAGAACGGCAGTCTGTAATTTAGAGTGGGTGTATCAAAGGGTATATTAGGGTGTGAGAAGAAGCATCAAATTATCACATGGATGATGTCATCAGTGATGTCATCAGTGATGTCATTTGAGATGTCATGAGTGATTTCATTAGTGATGTCACTGAACATGTCATGAGTGATGTAATATGTGACGTCATCAGCAGTACATTGCTGGGGCGGGAGTTATTGTTAGCTGAACTAACTATAACGGGGGAATTTCTCTGGTTTTGTACGAGCGAAATGTCCAACTATACCTTTCCATAAAACCTATGCATTCTGTGAAAACCGAAAGTCTTAAAGTTAGGATTTTTCTCAGTTTAGGGGTAGTAAAGTTAGGACTCCTAACTTTAGGACAACCTAAATGCCTTCTGTGAATACCGAAAGTCTTAAAGTTAGGATTTTTATCAGTTTAGGAGTAGTAAAGTTAGGACTTCTAACTTTAGGACTCCTAAATGCCTTCTGTGAATACCGAAAGTCTTAAAGTTAGGATTTTTCTCAGTTTAGGAGTAGTAAAGTTACGACTTTACTACCCCTAAACTGAGAAAAACTCCTAACTTTAAGACTTTCAGTATTCACAGAAGGCAATTAGGAGTCCTAACTTCTGTGAATACCGAAATGAGTAAGTGCATTCTTTGAATACCAAAATGAGTAAGTGCCTTCTGTGAATACCAAAATAGTAGTCAGTTTAGGATTTTGTCTTAAGTTAGTTCTGTGAATTGGGCCCACTATGCGTTGGGGTACCCCTTTGATTAGCATAACCTCCTCTGTAAGACCCTAGTACATAATAGGGCAGTGGGATTAAAACTACCTCTATGTCAGAGATGCAGAAATATGCTACTTGAACTAGTCGTCGCGGTTGCAAAGTGGTGGAGAAAGGGTGCTGGGCATCCAACCAACGCTTAGGAATTCCACTGCATAGGACTTACAGGAGGTACCAGGAGGGATTCCTGGCCCCCAACCTCCTCAGGACTAAATTGGACTTCATCCCCCATCCCATAGCCTGCTACGAGGCACATTTGCAGAGTGGTAGAGAAGGGGGATATGGCATCTGAAGACGTCTAAGCAATCCCACTGTGTGGGACTTACTGGAGGAAACAAGAGGGGTTGTTGGCCCCCAAGGACATTCTTGGGGGCCAACTTCCCAAACTATTACCTCCAGTCTGTCCCACACACTAGCACTGGTAAGTACTCGTACCAGGCCATGCCCACTTTGCCCACCACTCTACAAACGTGCTCCCTGGAATGCTCTTGGATGGAGATTGAAGTCCCCTTCACTGCTGTGGGTCCTTTAAGGGCCAATTAGCCTACCTTTTACCTCCAGTGAGCCCCACGCAGTGGGATGTGTGAGAGGTAGACAAAGGTCAACGGACCTCCAAATTTGAATATTAGTGTCCCGGGGAAGTGGCGGTCCCCGGGGCATGTGGGGGGGCTCGAGCCCCCCCTCACAGGTATATGATCTTTTTTTTAAAACAAGCCCTGGGGCTGCGGGGGCCCGAGCCCCTTCACAAAATAATCAATAAAAGCCTCGAGGTGGCGATTCCCGGGGCTAGGGGGGCTTGGAAGCCCCCCACAAATAAATAAACACAGCCGGGGGTGGCAATCCCTGGGGCTGCTGGGGCCTGCCTGGGCCCCCGCAATTTCAATGTTGGATGCCCCCGGGACTTGGCCCACCCGGGGGCTAAATAATAACGGAGCGCGGAAGCCCACGCTTCGGTTTTTTTTTGGGGCCGAAATTTGCGCTGGGTACGCGAATCTCGCCGATTATTCTTTTGAAAAAAAATGCTTTTTTTGGCCCTGGGGGTCCTTGTGGGACCCCCTGAGCAGGCCTAGGGGTTCAGGGTGTTTCTACCCTGCCCCCTTTTTTTGTTTTTTTGCGTTTGTTTCCCTGTTTTCTTGGCCTCTGTTACCGAGGCACAAGATGGCTGCCAACACTTCTTGGATTGGAGTGTTGACAGCCAATTAGAATAAAGCTTGTAGTCGGGAGGGTGCGCGGATCCTCTGTGCCTCTATATATTGAAACATTTATTTTTGATTTTCTCAGCAACGTCTGAACGGATTTACACCATTTTAAAACAGGGGTGCTTTCTGAACCAAGCACTACCTTTTTGCCAAATTTGGTGTAATTCCATTCAGCAGTTCGAGCTGTAGCTGTTTCTAAAGGTTCCTGTGGGAAATTAATTTTTCAACCTCTTTTTTTAGTTTCTCAGGAACTACTAAACGGATTTACACCATTTAACAAAAAGAGTTCTTTCTGAAACAAGGGTTACCTTTTTGCCAAATTTGGTGTAATTCCGTTAAGCAGTTCAGGCTGTAGCCGTGTCTAAAGCTTCCTACGGAAATTAACATGGAGAAAACACGTTTTGGGACCTCCCTTTTTTCACGACCCCCACTTCACAAATCACCCCGCAACTTTCAGGATAGGAGCTGACTGAAGCGGGCCACAAGTTTTGAAAATTTCATGAAGATTCATCAAACGGCGACAAAAATATTGGCAAATCCCAAAAACGCTTTTTCTAAAGAAAATATATTTTAACTATAATTACCTACTGGCGACCGCCAGTTCGTAATATATATATATATATATATATATATATATATATATATATATATATATATATATATATATTTTTTTTTTTTTTTTTTTTATTAATTTTAAACACAAGGAGGGCGGCACAACTGGATACTTATTTTAGAAGCCTTATTCTTCAATAGGTCTTTCCTTGTCTGGTCGTACTTCTTAGAGAACGTGAGGACTCGGCCCATGGCATAGTCCCTTTCGTCCCTCTCAAATTTCTCTTGCTTCCGCATGCGTATTTTCTGCTCATATTTCTCCAGTCGTTTCTTCATCTGGGCTCTAAGTTGTTCCTGCTGATCTTTGTCTGTATTGGCCGCTATTTCAGTTTCCATGGTTTCAATCTCTTTGAGGACCTTATCTCTGTCACTCCAAGCAAATTGTACCAGGATTTCCAACATCCCCTCGCAGGATTTCGCAATGTGTGCTGCCCAGGTGTCAAGGAGTTTGGGGTCCGGATGTTCATATGCGGGGATCGTAAATATCCGCAACCCTCTTGGCACTCTTTTCACTTCGATATAACCTTGGAGTGATGTGCCCTCCCACCATTTACGAAGCTCCCGCTCGTATAGCTTTTCTAATTTGCCAAACTGCATGGCCAGTGGACTGGGAGCATTAGCTGTTTTTGTCTTAGTTGTTGGTTGAGCATTAATATCTGGATTTTTGTTCTTAAACATTCCTGTCGCCAGGTCACGGCGTTGCGAGATGTCAAACATGCTGTTTATGCTTGATATTTCGGCCTCCCTCCTCCGGGTAGCCCTTATTCGTTGCACGTTCGTCTACAAAAGATTCCCTACGCTGGAGCCAGTACTCGAATGGTGGGAGGTGTCTTTAACAAAGTTCCAAGGAAATGGACAGATTAAATCTCGGCTTACCCAAATTCTGTCGGGCAGCGCTGAGTACACTCTGTCCGTGTATCGGAGGAACCTCTAGACCGACTCGCTCCCACTCGGTTCTCTTCTTCAAGTAGTGGCGGTGCTCCGCATATTATTACATCCAAGCTCTCTGCTCCAAAGTCCGGTGCACACTTACAGCGGGTGCTCGTCTCAGCGCGTCAGAGCTTCGCGCTTCAATATAAAGGCTCACTTCCCCCAGTCCTGGGAGAAAAATAAAGACCGCACACACGGGAATCTTTGCAACGGCAACTTTACTCGCACAGACGCGTTTCGGAAGCAACGCTTCCTTCCTCAATGTTAGTTACACCGTAACACGCGACTTGGCGCCATTTATTTCAAATTTGACAAACGAGCTGTATTGGCAGACACAGAGAGAGGACTGACGCGTGTGCGCCATGTTGCTACTGTGTTTCATCCCACATTAGCATACTCGTATTTCAAACCATATGTTTTACATTTATCAATTGTTACATTTCTGAAAAAAGCCATTTGACTTTCTAACCAAAATTTACATACTAAAATACTGCCGTGGATCGGCACATCTCCTCTCTCTAATTTACCGGGAAATGGATTGTAAATCTTTTTTACAATCCATTTCCCGGTAAATTAGAGAGAGGAGATGTGCCGATCCACGGCAGTATTTTAGTATGTAAATTTTGGTTAGAAAGTCAAATGGCTTTTTTCAGAAATGTAACAATTGATAAATGTAAAACATATGGTTTGAAATACGAGTATGCTAATGTGGGATGAAACACAGTAGCAACATGGCGCACACGCGTCAGTCCTCTCTCTGTGTCTGCCAATACAGCTCGTTTGTCAAATTTGAAATAAATGGCGCCAAGTCGCGTGTTACGGTGTAACTAACATTGAGGAAGGAAGCGTTGCTTCCGAAACGCGTCTGTGCGAGTAAAGTTGCCGTTGCAAAGATTCCCGTGTGTGCGGTCTTTATTTTTCTCCCAGGACTGGGGGAAGTGAGCCTTTATATTGAAGCGCGAAGCTCTGACGCGCTGAGACGAGCACCCGCTGTAAGTGTGCACCGGACTTTGGAGCAGAGAGCTTGGATGTAATAATATGCGGAGCACCGCCACTACTTGAAGAAGAGAACCGAGTGGGAGCGAGTCGGTCTAGAGGTTCCTCCGATACACGGACAGAGTGTACTCAGCGCTGCCCGACAGAATTTGGGTAAGCCGAGATTTAATCTGTCCATTTCCTTGGAACTTTGTTAAAGACACCTCCCACTATTCGAGTACTGGCTCCAGCGTAGGGAATCTTTTGTAGACGAACGTGCAACGAATAAGGGCTACCCGGAGGAGGGAGGCCGAAATATCAAGCATAAACAGCATGTTTGACATCTCGCAACGCCGTGACCTGGCGACAGGAATGTTTAAGAACAAAAATCCAGATATTAATGCTCAACCAACAACTAAGACAAAAACAGCTAATGCTCCCAGTCCACTGGCCATGCAGTTTGGCAAATTAGAAAAGCTATACGAGCGGGAGCTTCGTAAATGGTGGGAGGGCACATCACTCCAAGGTTATATCGAAGTGAAAAGAGTGCCAAGAGGGTTGCGGATATTTACGATCCCCGCATATGAACATCCGGACCCCAAACTCCTTGACACCTGGGCAGCACACATTGCGAAATCCTGCGAGGGGATGTTGGAAATCCTGGTACAATTTGCTTGGAGTGACAGAGATAAGGTCCTCAAAGAGATTGAAACCATGGAAACTGAAATAGCGGCCAATACAGACAAAGATCAGCAGGAACAACTTAGAGCCCAGATGAAGAAACGACTGGAGAAATATGAGCAGAAAATACGCATGCGGAAGCAAGAGAAATTTGAGAGGGACGAAAGGGACTATGCCATGGGCCGAGTCCTCACGTTCTCTAAGAAGTACGACCAGACAAGGAAAGACCTATTGAAGAATAAGGCTGCCGGTGCGGCTGCACTGCCGGATGTGGAGACATCAGAATCGGAGGTTACTGAGGGTGAGCAGTCGGAGGACGAATCAAGAACCCTGCCACAAACCATAGATACCCCTTTTCAGACGGAGGTACAAGTCATCCGAATGAATTGGCTGAGGGGAGGAAAGAACAAGCCCCCAGAAAACGAAGAAAAACCAGACGAGGGGGCCGGAAGAGGCAGAGGAAGAGGAAGGGCGCCGAATGTGGGGGCCCAGACACGCAGAACGCGAGCCCCGAGGGGAAAGAGATGGTGAGACATGAGGAACCAACTGATAATCTTACCATCATAAATCTCTCCGCGAGGATGCTCTTACCATCTGAAGAATCAGTCCTCAAATTGGGACTAACTTTTTGTCCAGACAGTAACCTCGAGTATACACAGACGAGAATCGATTTGTATCAATTCATTAGGAGACTACGCCTGCATAAATTCTTCAAGACTAAGCCAACAGCTGATGAAGCTAAAGTTATTAGATCACGTTATAGAGACACTGACCTATTGAAAGTGAATGAACTGACAACTTTGGAGCTATTAGAAGAACTACGTTTGGAAAATACAGGGAGGGCGCTGTCAGTGCAACCTGAAACGCTGTCTCAGAGACTGAGGTCGGTGGATATTGAACAAGAAGCCCCGGCCAGTGGTTTAAAATTAAAGTCCAAATTTGTGCCTCCAACCCAAACCGATATGATTGACACTTTCTCTGAGTTAGTGATTCGTGATCTAAGGAGAATGCGTACACATAGGAAACCTGGGAGACACCGTGATAATCTAACTGAATCACAGCGTAACGCAATAAAAACATTGGCTGACGACACGTCAATAGTCTGCAAACCTTCAGACAAAGGAGGAAACGTGGTCATCCTGTCGCGCGAAGATTATGTCCAGGAAGCTATGCGGCAATTGCAGGACAGCTCTTGTTATGAATTGACTACAAAGCAAAGATATCAGTCAAGTATTACAACTTTGCACGGACTGTTGAAAAAGTGGCATGACAAACAGATGCTGGAAACAGAAGAATATCTTTTCTTGAAAACAACACACCCTGTCACCCCAACTTTCTACTACTTGCCCAAAGTTCATAAGAACATGGATAAACCACCAGGGCGTCCCATTATTTCATCTATGGGTAGCCTGAGTGAGAATTTGTCTAAATTTTTAGATCATTACCTATTTGAAATGGTGTTGGGCCTCAAGTCTTACATTCGAGACACCGCTGATTTCATTGAGAAAATTGAGGCAATTACTTGGCAACCAGGATACTGCCTGCTGACTCTCGACATTACCAGTCTCTACACTAGCATTGAGCATGCACAGGGAATGAAGGCGATCCAGTACTTCTTAGGGAAGAGACAACTGAAATATGCCCAACATAATGCTATGTTGATGGAGTTTGTTGCTTTTTGTCTTGAAAATAACATCTTTCTTTTTCAGGATGATTTGTTTAGACAGTTGTCTGGTACAGCCATGGGTTCCTGCTTCGCCCCCAGCTACGCGAATTTATTCGTGGGCTGGTGGGAGGAGCAGGAAGCCTGGGGGCCTGAGAAAGAACAATGGTCAAACTGTATCGTTTGCTGGTATCGTTACATTGACGATTTGTGCATAGTGTGGAATGGTTCAGTAGAAACAGCATGGCAGTATGTAAATGTGCTGAATGATAACAACTGTAATTTAATCTTCACTGGTAATATCAGCACAAGCGAAGCGGTGTACCTTGACTTGAGAATAGAGGTGATTAACAACACGATTCAAACTTCCCTCTATAGAAAGCCGACAGCGGGAAACAGTACGTTGCATGCGTCGTCCAACCATCCACAGAAACTCATCAAGAGTATACCTTATGGTGAGCTTCTACGGCTAAAACGTAACTGTTCCACTAACGAGGATTTCGAATTGGCCGCAAAAGAGAGTAATGACAGATTTGAGGCGAGGGGGTACAGTAGGCAACTGTTAAAGAACACTCTGGATAGAGTAAGGACACAACCCAGGCAGACTTTGTTTGTTAAAAAGCAGAAACCCTTTACTGATATAGAGAAATTTAGGATGGTTACACCTCACTCCAAAGATTGTCAACAATTGAGGAGTATCCTTAAGAGACATTGGCATATTTTGCAAAAGGATAATATCATAGGGAGTGACATACCTGCCAATCCCTTGATTACCTTTAAAAGAGCACGCTCGTTGAGAGATACCCTGGTACATAGTCATCTGTCACCTGTTCCGGTACGCACGAGCAACTTAAAAGATGCGAAAGGCTACTTTCCTTGTGGCCGATGCAAAGCCTGTGCCAATAGTAAAAGGGTTTACTCTTATGAAATCATGGGTTGTGGTACTAGAAAGAAGAGGAAAATAAATCAGTTCCTCACATGCACCTCCCCCTTTGCTGTCTATTGTCTTCTTTGCCCCTGTGGGCTTAGATACATAGGCAGTACAATCAACCCCGTGAAATTACGTATTCTGGAGCATATGCGGGCAATAGTAAACAGAGATTTTACATATCCTGTCGCCAGACACTTTTCGATCAAACATAAGAGCGACAGGAACCTGTTACAGTACTTTTGCCTGGATGCGATCTCAGACAATATCAGGGGAGGGGATAAACTGCAAAAACTTCGCAGGCTAGAATCCCGTTACATCATAGATTGTCAAACCAAAGCCCCCTGGGGATTAAATTGTGGGGAGGAATTGACGGTGCATCTAGGGAGTTGAAATGTTAATGCCAACCAGCATTTCCAGTGTTAATATAAAGTGAATTACAGCTGCACGACAAATGCTTGTTTTGTAAATAGTGTCTTTCAGTAATTAATCATCATTGTGTGTCTGGTATCACGGGACAATGTCTGTCTAATGATGTATTATACTTCTTTTGTTTTCTAAGGATTTTTGTGAAATCTTGCAACTTTATTGTTATTATTTTGAAATGTAAACATCCGAGAGGGATTGGCAAATATGATGGTATTGGGTATTTGGAAATTTATATGGCAACCTTAGTGTTGCCTCAGGCCGATCCACGGCAAGATTTACAATCCATTTCCCGGTAAATTAGAGAGAGGAGATGTGCCGATCCACGGCAGTATTTTAGTATGTAAATTTTGGTTAGAAAGTCAAATGGCTTTTTTCAGAAATGTAACAATTGATAAATGTAAAACATATGGTTTGAAATACGAGTATGCTAATGTGGGATGAAACACAGTAGCAACATGGCGCACACGCGTCAGTCCTCTCTCTGTGTCTGCCAATACAGCTCGTTTGTCAAATTTGAAATAAATGGCGCCAAGTCGCGTGTTACGGTGTAACTAACATTGAGGAAGGAAGCGTTGCTTCCGAAACGCGTCTGTGCGAGTAAAGTTGCCGTTGCAAAGATTCCCGTGTGTGCGGTCTTTATTTTTCTCCCAGGACTGGGGGAAGTGAGCCTTTATATATATATATATATATATATTACCTACTGGCGGTCGCCAGTAGGTATATATAGTTAGGATTTTTTCTCTATGGGTTTTTTGAAAATTCTATGTCTAATAACTTTGGCGTTTGTGGACGGAATTGGCTGAAATTTTCAGGAAAATGGCACATTTTGTTTCTGAGCAGCCCTTGAAAATTTGGGGGGGGTTCGTCCAGTGGGGGCCGAGAAAAAAGGGGGGTCCCAAAACGTGTTTTTAACATTGAGTTTTCCATAGGGCGGTTGGCCTCACTTTTAGCCCGAACGGCTGAATGGATTTGCACGAAACTTGGCAAAATTGTAGGGACTGGTAGCCCGATGTGCCTTTTGTAGGTCTCAATATATGTGCTCCAGTGGATTTTGAGAAATTAACGTTTAAAAAAAGATATATATCTGTAACAGCGGACCGGTTAGCGCTCTGGTTCGCGGACTTTTCGCGCAACGGAGCTTTGTGAAGCGAAGCTGATTGGTTCTCCGGCATCTGTCAACATTCCAAACAGTCCGTAGCGGCCGCCATCTTGTCTCTCGGTAGGATCGAGAGACAAGAGGAGGTCAAAACAAAGGGGGAAATAACTATAAGGGGGCATAGTAGATCCTCGCTGACCCCCTAGGTTTGATGTGGAGGTTTTAAAAGGGCCCCGCGGGGCAAAAAAAAATAATAAAAATAATAATTGAACGGCTGAATGGATTTGCACGAAACTTGGCAAAATATTAGGGACTGGTAGCCCGATGTGCCTTTGCTAGGTCTCAATATATGTGCTCCAGTGGATTTTGAGAAATTAACGTTCAAAAAAAGATATATATCTGTAACAGCGCTCCGCTTCGCGTAACGGAGGTTTGCGAAGCTGATTGGTCATTCTGTCACTGGGCTATAGTTGGGCTACATCTGGCTGATATTTGGGCTACATTTGTTTTTTTGTGTGTCTGGCGGCCATCTTTGGGCTACATTGGGCTACATTGGGCTTCATTGGGCTACATTCGGCTAATTAGCAAATAGCTCATCGCAAACTAGGAATGGTAAAGAATCGCTATTTATTCCTTAAAGTTCGCTATTTAGGAAATGCAAATAACTTTGATGATACATATGGCGGTTCATCTCTAACAAGATAAGAAGCATAGGGATAGATTTATGATGACTGGCGCATCACCAGGGATGTGTTAGTCATTCTGTGCCGCTGTTCCGTCACCTATGGTGTGCTGCATTTACAATGCGGCGCATCATGGGGCAAAAACAGCACAGATGCGTGATGTATCTGTGCCGTAAAGGTGGCGCATTGCTGGAGTTGTATCGCAAGTGTGATGAAGCTCCAGCAAGGGTCGGGGGTGCCCCTGTCGCAGGGTTTCTGTTCTCACACAGAACTGTGGACAGAGGATTGGAACCTCGGCGAATTAGGGTGTCCCAAAACTCACGTTAGTAATCAAAAACTATTTAGCAAGCTAGGTACAGTGTCACATTGGATATAACAAACTCTCAATGTTTAGACAATCCAGAATATGAACTTATAGTACCTCAGGATACGTGGAACTCATGAACAGTCGGTCGTTATATATTTCTTAGAAACCAGAACATGGAGTTAAGAAGAACACATGTGTATTTGAAATGTTTATTTACTAATGCCGTCTTCTCAGGCGTAGTACCTTAGATAATAAAAGTACACATATTATCAGTAGCAAAATTACCAGCATAGGTACTAGTACATAAAAAGTGAATGGTGATAGTATGTTAACATGCTGTAAATGAATAAGAGTTAGCAACACTTATAAGCAGCCGCGGGCCGTGGAGGGAGTTACGGTGAGGCAGGGAGGCGGGGAGGGGGAGAAGCAGGGTGGAGAATACAAGTACACATATTATCAGTAGCAAAATTACCAGCATAGTTACTAGTACATAAAAAGCGAATGGTGACAGTATGTTAACATGCTGTAAATGAATAAGAGTTAGCAACACTTATAAGCAGCCGCGGGCCGTGGAGGGAGTTACGGTGGGGCAGGGAGGCGGGGAGGGGGAGGGGCAAGGTAGAGAGGGCTCCACCCTGCTTCTCCCCCTCCCCGCCTCCCTGCCCCATCGTAACTCCCTCCACGGCCCGCGGCTGCTTATATCTCACCCTCCCTAATACACATATTATATTATTTGCTAAGAAGGTCTCTTTGTGTTGGTTTAGGGCGTGTCCATACTTTAGTGTCTTAGATTTGAAGGAATCACATCAGCATACACCAGCTCTCTCTTCATGTGAACCGCATCAACTGTTGTGTATGTGTGTTCGGCAAAGCAATATAAAACCCGCCTCATGCCCAGAATTGGCAGAAGATGCACTTATGTTATGAGTATGAAGTCGTGGAGATCAGACCTCATAACAATTCTGTATCGTGTTGTTCTTGAAACTTTAGCACTCGCTGTACAGATATAGTTTAACAAGTAAAGCAGATAGTAGACCAATAACATATTATTCTCATGTAAACCACGATGAACTACTAGGTGGAAAGCTAAAGCAACAACTAAGTGTCGTGTGCAGAAGTTGCAAAAAAGGAAAAATGGCGTTTAAACCGGTAATGAGCCCATGCTAACTTAACACGGTGTAAAGATATCCAGGACCTAGATGACACCTCCTCATGATCCGGAAACGAACTGAATAAGATAATAGAAGTGCCATCTCATGAGAGCAGATTGCAAGTTTATATGTGGACGGTCCGCAAGGTAAAGCATTAAAAACTAGGAAAATTCAATGCTAAAGAAAAATAAAACAGCCAAGTACTTTATCGAGTCTTAAGCCAATAGGCAAGGTAAATAATAAAAACTTGACAAATAAGTCAATGAATTGTCAATGAAATGCTAGTACTCAGCATATCAAACATGAAAAAGGTCTATGACATAACTGTGTATGCAAAATAAGCTGCAACAGCCTCCAATAGGAAGTCACCGTCTTCATCCGAAAACAGTTCAGCCATCCAATTTAAAAGCGGAAAAGAACATACGTGCTCTCCCAGCACCGGATCCTCTATCACCATCAGAGGACAGCTCGGTGGGTTTTCAAGAAAGCTGTGTTCCAAGAAAGACTGTGCTGCCGCCAGTAAATTCCAGGGACCAAGTAGTCCATGCATCAATGCCACAGCCATAATCCTTTCGCCAGGACAAATCAACTCGTGAGTAATGATAGGAGTCATCAGCTGATTAAAGTCGACGTCAGGAGAAACCAGTCCGCAGAGACACAAATCAATGGCCCAATCGAAATCACAGGTCAGGCAGTGAAATACAGGCTGGACACAGGTGAAGTAGGAGAACCGAAAAGATAATCCATATGCCGTGCTTAATATCGCCAACGGCATTGTGCCATAATATTCTAGCATGCGATTGCGGAACAGTGTCAGCAGCTGCAGGGTCGGAGGTTGCATAGGAGGGACATCCATATTTAAAAATGTAAAAAAGCACAAGAGCGTCCGCTGGTAATGCAAGTAAAAATGCAATCCACGAACCAGAGTGGAGAAAATGGAATGAAAGGGAGCAGGGATGACTCCAAAGATTTTCTCAAATGAAGTCACGAGACCACTGGTAACAACTTTAAAAAAGTGTGCCAGGGATTTTGTGGAGGATGCGTTAAAGATAGTCGGAAACATGTTGCTGAAATTGAAAGGCAAACCTGTGTACGGGTGTTCGCTATGTGAAGTACGAAAGTTTCACGGGCCGAACTCAAGGCCACCTCTCTCTGAGACAAAAGAGCTCTTATTCTTGTCATGCCGTTGAAACGTGTCCCAAGGTTGGTATTTGTGGCCAGATTGAAAACTCCCTATGTTCATGTGTGGGAGGAAATAGAACATTTCTGCAGCAAATAACCCGTTCACTTACTGTTACGATAAAAGGAATACTTTTAATTAACTCAGAACAATCTTCATTATTGAGCATCAAATAACTACCATTTTCCAACAACTTGAACGTGGGGATGATAGCAGGAACTGGCGTGCCTTGCAACACGCAAGCCATATTTGGTCGGTGTTTGTTGCATGAATCGTGTAACTGTATGTGCCTACACATTAGTGAATGATCTGGCGTCTCAGTGCATTCCTCTCCATTCAGATAAACTTCTTGATCATCTTTGAAACATCTGTATGTGTATGGAAGCGACCAGACCTCATGAACAAAAGCACTACCTAAAGGTTCATAAAGACCTATTGGTATATATTTCATACAATTTGAAAACTTATATAAAGCAAAAGGCAGCGTTATTAAACCGTGGATAAGGCATGTTGCCAAAAAACCCGCAATCCTCTGCTGATGATGTCACTGAGCATGTCATGAATGATGTAATATGTGACATCATCAGTAGTGGATTATGGGTAATAGTATCTCTAGTTTACTCCCCTATAGCTGTCTTTCTTTTAACATAAGTGTGTGTTTCCTTCCCTTATACTTACTGTTTTTGGTTCGCTTCCAGTTCGCGTACCAGCGAGCGAACTAGGAAGCGAACTAAGAGAAATAGAGGTTGGCACAGTTCCAAATATTGTACCAATTTTTTAATAACGGGGAGGTAGTTCTGAAAAGAACTTTTTTTTTTATTTTTCTGAACATTTTTTTACTGTTTTTGAATTTTTCGGAACAGTTTTATATTTTTTGGGGTTTTTCTTGGAGGGGGCAATGAAAACGATTCATTGTAAAGGGCTCAACAGGAGCAACAAAACAAAAAAAAGAAGTATTTATTATTTTGGGCGTTTCGGACAAACTTGCATATGATAGTCAATAGCTCTGTTGATCAGAGTGATGCTTCTTTCTCCGTAGGAAATGAATCCATCGCAAAATACGCAGGTGTGTTTTACTTCACCAAATCTCATTTGTATATTTGGCACCATCTCCCTGCCCTCTGGTCCCGTTACTTCCGGTAGAACAGATCTTCTGGCCATAATAGGGAGATTATCTAGGTCGTTCCGAAACTGTGCAGCACTGTAGTTGTTAGGATGCCACCTAGTCATATGGCGATGCATTGTGTAGTTTCCGAAACTGTATTTTTTGTCGGTCCCTCTGGACAGTCTATCTTGACATATAAGGCAAGTTACGTATCTTGCATTTACTTTTTTCTGACCTTTGGGAATTTTAAAAAATTGCCAAATGAAGTTTTCTTTCCGGTGAGACGTCTTGGGCTGCTCAGGCAAAAACTGCCTCTCTTCGTGCTCGTCCTCCTGTTCCTCTTCTTCTTCTTCTTGTTGAATTACAACTTGAGCAGGTGGTCCACTCTTCCTTGGATGTGGTGGAGGTGGTGGGGAAGCACCAGCTGAAGCTACTAAAGAAGCCATTGCTCAGTGATCACAAAGGGTCTTTCTCTCACAATGATGAAAGTCAGAGTGAGGAAAGAAGGAGGGATTTTCATCATTTGGGAAAAACAAGAGTTCTCAACCAATCAAAAGTGTTCATTTTAGATTATATGACCTAGTCTTACATCATTAGGAAACCAAAAGTGAAATGAACCAATGAAAAGTGTTATTACCAAGTCACATGACTTGCTGTGTTTACGTTAAGCGCTTTGCAGGGCCTCCCGGTTTGCTTCCAGAAACCTGCGCTTTGGCACTCGCTTCGCGTACCAGTTCGCTAACGTAGCACGTCATATGACGTATCAAGCGACAACGTGGAACGTCATGCGGACGGGAGGCGTCACAATGTTGTTTTCTAACGCGGCACTTGCGGTAAAGAAACGTCTACCGGCTCGCGGTCTATTTCGCGGCATCAAGGTCAGCTAACGGGAAGCTTCCCGATTCGCGAAGCGGGAACGAAGAAAAAAATAATATTTAAAAAAAAAATTATTCATAAACATATAAAATATATTTTTGGATTTAAAGAAGAATACATTTTACAGCTACAGATATTAGCTGTTAAAAAACCAATGAAATTCACAGAAAAAACCATAGGTTATAGACCATATATAGTTAGGAATTAGCATTTACAAAACCTTGAAAATTCACTGAAAAAACCATAGGTTATAGACCATATATAGTTAGGAATTAGCATTTAGAAAACCTTATTTTACTCACACAAAACCATTGAAATTCCATATATAGTTAGTTGCACTAACTATATATCGCGCACCTGCAATCCACTGCTGATGATGTCACATATTACATCATTCATGACATGGTCAGTGACATCACTGATGACATCACTGATGACATCTCAAATGACATCACTGATGACATCACTGATGACAACATCCAGTGACTGTATGCTTCTGTAAAGTTAAAATATGTCTTACATATTGAAGAATGAGTGGATGTATAAGTGTCTGGATGAAGGATTTAGTAGGTGCATGACTGACTGTATAAGTGAGTGATTAAATGTGTCTCACTGAGTGCATGGGTTAGTGACTAAACTGTTTTAAATTGTGCATCATTGTGTCTGTTGTTTTGTAATCTGATGCATGTGTTGATCATTAGCTATATGACTAACTATATGGGTTATTGATTAGTTGCCCAAGTATTTGTATGGGAGACTGAGTGTGTGTGTGGGTGCCTGGGAGGTGTATGACTCTGTGCATAGATGTGTGAGCAGTTGATTCACTAGATGTATGGGTTCAAAAGTGCATGTGGAAACATCTGTATGGGCGGTTGACTGTGTGCATGAGTGTATTGGTGAGTGAATGGATATCTCAGTGCTACATGTCAAAGTAAGTACATATGTAAAACACAGTACATGTGATAGTTGACATATATAAATAACTGTGCATAAGAGCCAGTGAATGTGTGAGTGGCTGTATGGATTATTGTGAACTTGTATCAGGGATTGTATAACAGAGTAAATATGTGTTATTATATGTTCCAATAAGTAAGGTGTGTATAACTATATAGTTGAGGAAATCGAGGTGTGATTGATTCTTTGCAAGACTGACTAGGTGTGTGAGTAACTCCATGGATGAGTGACAGTCTGTGAGTGTCTGTTTACACTGAGTGTATCTAAGGTTATATTAGAGTCTGAAGAGGTTCATTGTATCATCACATGAATGATGTCATCAGTGATGTGATCAGTAATGTCAAATGAGATGTCATCAGTGATGTCATCAGTGATGTCATTTGAGATGTCATCAGTGATGTCATCAGTGATGTCACTGACCATGTCATGAATGATGTAATATGTGACATCATCAGCAGTGGATTGCAGGTGCGCGATATATAGTTAGTGCAACTAACTATATATGGAATTTCAATGGTTTTGTGTGAGTAAAATAAGGTTTTCTAAATGCTAATTCCTAACTATATATGGTCTATAACCTATGGTTTTTTCAGTGAATATATATATATATACACACACATACATATGTATGCATATATATATCTTCGCCACTCCACTCCCGCGAGCAAGCTGCTTGCGCTCTCTCCCTCACAAAAGAAAAGAAACGTGGAGCACAGACCCAAAATAGTTCCAAAATTCGTTGGTTTATTTAGCTGCTGTTCCGTCGGCCATTACGCGTTTCGGTACTGACGTATATATATATACACATATATTTACTAAAAAAACAAAAGTTATATGGACGTTATAGTTAAGCTCCGATTTCACATGCACAAAACCAGAGAAATTCAGCAGTTCTAGTTAGCTGAGCCAACTTCTGTCCCCCAATGCACTGCTATGACCTCACATATTACATCTCTCTTGACAAGGTCAGTGACATTACTCGTGACTTCACTGATGTCATATTCATCTCAAATAGCATCACTCATTACATCATCCAGTGACTGTCAATGACTGTCAGTGTTTCTAAAAGGTTTATGAGTGTTAAATATATATACACCAAGGTGTATTGATGAATCAGAGGGTGTATGAGTGCCTGTATGGATGATTTAGTGGGCATGTGACTCACAGTATAAATGAGTGATTATACGTGTCTCAGTGAATGTATGGGTGAGTGGCTAATTTGTGTGAATGTCTATATCAGTCTGTTAGTTGGTGTGTAAGTGGCTGTATGTGTTGGTGAGTAGATACATGAGTGGCTTTATGGGTTATTGATTGGTTGTCTGATTATCTGTGTGTGTGTATAAGTATCTCTGTTGGTGGGTGAGGGGGTGTGTGACTCCCTGCATGGATGAGTGAGTGGGTGAATCAGTGGCTGTATGGTTTTTTGAGTGTGTCTGTGAATGGCTGTATGGGTGAGTGAGTGTGCGTACGGCTGTGTTGGTGAGTGAATGGATATGTAAGTGGTGTATGGGTGAGTAACTGCATATGTGAAAGGCAGTAAAGATGAGTATTGAAGTATATAAGATACTATGTGTGAGTGAGGGATTGTGAGAGAGGCTGTATGGGTGAGTTGTGTCAATGACTAAATAGGTGAGTAAGTATGTGTTAGAATCTACATGAATAAGTGAGTTAGTGTGTGTATAATTGTATATGGGAGTAAGTGGCTGTGTGATTGACTCTATGGGTGAGTGAGTGAGCAGGCATTTTATTATCTTATAAAATAGGTATCTATTATCTATGTGTTGTTCATTTTATCATCTTCTAAATTATTGTAACATTACTTACATACAACTTGCCGTATAGACAAGTCAAATCATCCCTCTACAAATAAATACACAGCTAACTTTTGCAAGTTATCATTTTTACTTTTTCACTTTTTAAATACAAGTCAACAGTCTGTGTTTAAATATTCTAGTAAGTGCATCAACAACACATACTAACATACTTTTTAGAGAATACTGTATTACATTTTGTAACATCATCTTTAAAAATATCAACTGTAACATATGTGTCCTGTTCTGAAACTCCTCCTCTTAACAACTCTTAATTTTCTCTAGAATGCTGCTCAGGACCAAAGAAACTAAACTGCACATCATCACAATATCTATGTCTTCCACACTATCATGCAAATGTGCTCTATTAATTTTTCTTAAACATAAAGCTGGAGTTTTCATATAGTACCGCCGCCTAACTAAAGTTTGCATTGTTGAGTGATATAACTTATTTTGTGTTTTAAAATTTGCCTTGGATATATACAAATTAATTTTCGTAATATATATCAATGGTTTGCTGTCTAATACTACAAACACTACTACAATTCCATTTGTATACAGGACCCTGATTATGCCTTCCTTGTACATCTTCTGCAGTAACTTCTTCTACATTTCTAGGTACCATCACCTATTTTGCTATAGGACTACCATTCTTCACTTCATAAAAATGTCCTCATTCATCAATAGCATGAACTAATCTGTTATCCTGGAGATAGCTTTCTTCATTAAAGAAAGACTTTGTAATAGAAGTAAGTAGCCATTCTACACTTAAAAACTATACAAAAGTTATTTCTATTCACTGATTTTTTCTTCTAGTTTTGTCTCCTCATGCACAACACTATTTTGACAAAATTCTATTTAGAATCAAAATAAAAAGCTTCCTCTTCAAAGCAAAGGCCTTATCAACTACTCTACGGGTCAAAAGAACAGAAAGACTGGGTGCTCAACAAACATATAGGGCAAATGTACCAATGCAACACAAGTATTTGTGGGTGCTCCAAGGGGAGAGTGGTCGGCTGTCAATTCAACCACAGTTGATCTCCACAACAGGAGGAGTACAGGGATACAATGATTCACTCTTGAGCACTCAAGGACATGCTCCCGTTTTAATTAGTGGAAGATTATGCATCTGTGAAAAGAATTTCTGTACTGATGGAGACATCTATATTTTCCTTGTAGGCTCGGGAGAGCGAGCCATAAGGTGATTACACCATTATATATTTTATGCTATTAGCTAGTGTGTATGCCAGAAATCTGAGGACTAGATAACTGGTTGTGTTTGTAATTACAGGATTTTATTTTATTGTAACAGCGTATTATCTCGAGTGGATTGAGAATTTCAGTGGAAACAAATCAGGTGATGAACTCTTGAATATTAAGGGGACCATTCAGATGTAGGGCGGATTGCCACTGCCCGCATGGCGGTGGCGATCCGCCCTATATCCTAGCCCGCCCGCCACCCATTTCCACCGCCACATTAGTATGGCGGGGGGACCGTACGGACGGGAAGACCGTCCGCTGCTTTTCCACCCGGTCAATGAGTTGACCGGGCGGAAAAGGGTTTCATATGGTGGTGGTCTCTGCTAGACTCTGCCATCCATATCAGGATGCAGGTGGGAGGGTGCCTTTCTATGGCGGCGTTGCCACCATGGAAAGGCATGCATTGTTTGTGTTTGGGGGCCTGTTGCGGGCCCCCAGGATGTTGGGGGGTGGGGGGTGGCATATGGGGGGTAAGTTCCATGCACAACATGGCAGGCACCGTGCGGTGCCTGCCATGTTGTGCATGGAAGTGCACAACATGCCTTCCTGGCATTGTGGCGGGCGTTGCTGAGTGCATCGTCTGCCACAATGCCAGGAATGCAGGATGTGCCCGCCACTGTGGCAGGCGCATCCTAATTGCCCATACGAGACCCCCGCCCTTATGGCGACCGGTCCCAAACCCCGAAAGGATGGCGGGCAGACTTTGTCCGCCTGCCATCCTAATGACCCCCTAAGTGTTCTCTAGCCTATGGATTCCGATTTTCATATTTTCATATTTTCTCATATTCTTGAGTTTTGCTCTTCTACTTTTTTCCCTCACAACTTTTGGTGTAATATATAGGGATAACTGATTTCGATATCTCATTCTCTTCTCCATTGGACAATATTGATGGTTCTGCAATAACTGTGCAGATTCACTTTTCACAGTAACATTCGGTTATGGAAATCTTGAAGGCATGACACACGGGTGATTGGGCACAATTTGCCTCTATATAAGAACAGTGATGGTAACTGTTTTTACTTTGGGTTTACAGCCCTGAAGAAGTCACATGTGTGCTACAACACATGACAAAACCTGTGTTGGCTGTAAATTGTTTGACTGTACATCAACATCTTTTGGAAGCTGTGTATTGGAATTATTATACTGCTGAGTATCGGACACTGAGTACCCAAATAAAGAATTGGAACTAAAGAAATTATATAAGACTTTTTTGCATTTCTGTTGGACAGAACATTACTCACCTTTAGTGCTCAGGGGTGAATCATTGTATTACTCTCTCAACTCATTCTTCTGTTTCACTGCATCTCTACTTCTTTTTCTCTTTTCCTAATTTCTCACTGTGTTTAACCCCTCTATTATGAAACATCCTGGCTCTAATTTTCTTAAACTGCTTCTGTCTCCTGTTTATGTTGTGTGCACGTTTGTTACATTCTTTTCTCTTCTTTAAATGTACACTTTGACCATTCTTGTTGTTTATCATAGTCATAACTGTATTTTCTTTATTTTTGTAATCTTTGCAAATGTCCACATATATTTTAAAGAAATGACGTTGTGCTCTTTCCAATAGCTCTTTTTTCTTTCAGCACTTTTTCTGCATTTTGCCTTTTTTGTAACTCATTTCTGCGGAGATACTGTAGTTGCTTGTTTCGCTTTTTCATCTGAGATTTTGTAGGTATTGTAACTGTGTGTAGTTATGTATATTTTGTTCTGTAAAAAAAAATAAAAGTGTATTTTAATTTTTACCCAGCCAACATACAAACTACTTTACTACTGACTTACACATAACACAAATACAGTTGTTATGGTGTGTTGCTGTTTTAAATCTACAGATGAACCTAGCTACATTACTACAAGCACTTACCTCAATTTAGCAAACACAAAGCAAAACAGAAAACTTTATTTATTCATTACTTTTGAACTTTTTAGCACTCTATCCTACAACACAGCTGCATCATATCTCACTTCTAACTTATACATGATGAAAGACCAGTCTATCCCTTCTGTAGTTAATTTTAAAATGAACATCAAGCCAAGGGAGCATATTTAAAAGCCTCATGCACCAAAGCATCACTTTTTTGACACACCATAAGCATAGTGTGATGCTCCACATTTACCAGGACACATAAAGCCACTCTGCATGGCTTATCATGGCCTTTTAAATACGGGCCCTTTTTACGCAGCACTTTGTGTGAAAGGAGCATGCCATGGGTGTTGCTTTGGGTGATCCCAAGCAACACCCATGCATTTTGCCACATTCTTAGTTTTACAGCAATTTGTACACCTGGGAATGCATCAGGATTCTACGTCTCCCCGGGGGAGGTGTAGGGAGGCACAACAAGGACAAATACTTTTATTTTTCCAAATTTGTTCCTCTTTCTATGTGTGCTGCATTCTGCAAAACACATAGATAGAGGAAAACACCTCTCGTGATTGTGTTTGTGCAGGAAGGTGTGCCTTCCTGTACAAAAACAATCATGCCCACAACACAGGCACCCTTGCACCATGGTGCAAGGGTGCCTCCATCATTGGAGCATGCCAGCCAGCTGTGCACCAGCACAGGGGAGAGCACAGGGTTCCATATATTGTTTTATATATGACACATCCCTGTGCTTTAAAAGTAATGCAGCATGGTGCACTCAAATAGCTTGCAGCTCTGTGTCACATTATCCAAGTGTAGAAGTACATACAGTGTCTCAACACTATAAATCCGAAAACACACCATAACAGTTATTTTCATGCCTCTCTACCACTGTGCCACTGGTGTATTTATTATCTCAGTACTTTTCCACTCAAATGTGTCAGATTAAAATTTTGGGAAACACTCCCTATAAAAATCTACACATTAATCTATATCCAAGCATATAGCTTACCAATTCTTCCGAATGCTTGCAGAGAGTGTGTGACAGGTTGCATACATAATTCCCCACATGGTTCTAAAAGACTACATATTCCTCAGTAAAACTTGTAAATACATAGGTTTGTGGCTGAATATATCAATATTCCCTGGATGATTGAATGAGTGCATAGGTAGTGCCTAAGTGATTCCATGAGGATGCAAGTAGTGCCTAGATGATTCCCTGACAATGTCATGACTCCATGGGTCATTCCATATCTGCATTCCTACTGCCTTCGTGTTTGCCTGAGTATATCAGTAGTAGCTGGGTATTTGGATGAGTGCATGAGTGGAGACTGAATGATTAGACAACTGCGTGACTAATGCTTCAATAATTCGATACTTGCCTAGATACTGGTGGGATGATTAAATGAGTGTGACTCTAGTGGCTGAATGGTTGCAACAGTGCATACATAGTATATAAGGAATTTATAGAGTAAATGTATAGTACATACACTAGTGTTTAAGTCCATGCATCGCACCTAGCCTATTGGATGAGTGCATAAATAGTGATACAGTGATTGGATGCTGCCCATTTATTTTTGGTTGCGTGAACAGGCAGTGCTTAGATGTTTAAATAACTACATGGGCAGTGCATGGGTAAATGAATAAGTGCATCGGTAGTACCTGGCTAATTAGATGAGTGTATGACTAGTGTCTGAGTGACTGCATGAGTCCATTGTTAAAACTTGATAGATTGAATGAAAGTAAGCGTACTGCTGGGGTGATTGCATTAGTACCAGACTATTGCCTCAGTAATTAGATTGACTGCATAGGTACTGGATGGGTGATAGGTTTACTACAATGGTACGCTCTACATAATTAGATGAGTGCATGAGTAGTGCCTGAGTGTTTCATCAGTGCACGCGTGTGCCTCAGTATGTGACCATCCTGAGTGCTTCAGAAGCGGTCGCTCCCCACGCTGCTCCCTGCTCCTACCTGTGGTATCGTAGCGCTACATTGCCAGACCGCTGAACTATTTGTTCCTGCCTAAACTACCATCGTGGCGCTATACTGCCAGACCGCCTATCTATTTGTGCCTGACTGTAGAGTTTTCGGGGCGCTGGACTAGTAGATTGATATTTAATTCATTTTGCATTGTGTGCTGCTCGCTTGCCTGATTGCGCTGTTGGTGCCTGATTGTGCCAGGACTGCTTGCCCATTTGTTCGTGTTTGCTGAGGCTGTGCCCAAAACTCGTCCTGGTTCGCTTTTTGGCTTGCTGCCATTTTGTTGTTGTTATTGTGCCTCCCAGCCCAGCTCTCCACCCCGCTCCCGCCTCCCAGCTGCTCCTCCCTCGCCCCTCCCCCCTCCACCATCCACATATGAAAGATGCCTTTGCGCGCAGCGTTCACGCGCAGCAGGCGCGCCAAAGGTAAGCCCGTCTACGCCCGTCCGCGCCTGGACTGCGCCAAGCGCCAGACCCCCTGGCCCCCGCAAAACCCATTCCACCCGCATAACTTACGATGCCGCAACCCTCTCAGCCCTTAACCCCTCACACCACAATGCTACCAAGCTGCCCCAGGACACACCCATGGACCTTTCACCTGCCACTCCTGCAAGTTCGATTGCATCAAGACCCCAACCAAATCCACAAACTCCAAACAGAGCTCCGACACTAACCACCTCAAGTGCATCCTGCTCAACACCCGCTCGATCCACAGACACTCCATTGAACTATGGAACCTACTCATCACATCATCGCCGGACGTCGCCTTCCTTACAGAAACCTGGATGAACGCCTCATCAGTGCCCGACATCGCCATAGCCATCCCGGACGCCTACAAGATCATCCGAAAAGATTGCACCAACCAAACAGGAGGAGGCATCGCCGTCGTCCATAAGAACACCATCCGCATCACGACCAGTTCTGACGATAACCTCACTACCGCCGAACACCTTCACTTCCAGATCCACACCGACCCCAAGACCACACTCAGAGGCACCCTCATCTACAGACCTCCAGGACCCCGCACACAATTCAGCGAAGACATCACTGACTTCATCAGCCCACATGCCCTCACCTCCGAGAACTATATTCTACTGGGAGACCTCAACTTCCACCTAGAAAAGAAAAACGACAGCAACACCACCACCCTTCTGGCCAATCTGGCCAATCTCGGACTCAAACAACCTGTTGACACCCCCACCCACTTTGCCGGACACACGCTCGACCCTATCTTCACCTCCAGCAAGCACATCTCCTTCGATCACACCACAGCTCTCCATTGGACGGACCACAGCTTCGTTCACTTCAACTACAAAAAGACCACGACCCACAACCCCCCACAACCTATTCCTCGAGGAAATTGGAACAAAATCACCACCGACCAGCTCTTAACATCACTTCACCAAAACCCTCCTACCAAATCATCGGACCCAAACCAAGCAGCCACAAACCTCACACAATGGATCACCGACAGCGCCGACGAACTAGCACCCTTGAAAAACCATCTAATCAAGCAAGGTAGCAAAAAAGCCCCCTGGTTCAACGATGACCTTAAGAAATCCAAGAAGCTCTGTCGTACTCTCGAGAAAGCCTGGAGAAAAAACCCAACCACGGACACCCTGGCCACCTTCAAGAACGCCACCCGCAAACACCACCAACTGATCCGATCCACCAAGAAATCAGCTTTCAAGGATCGACTTGACAACAGCGCCCAAAACAGCAAGGAACTATTCAACATCGTCAAAGAATTTACCAACCCCACCGCCGGCACCAACGACATCACGCCCTCCCAAGACCTCTGCGACTCTCTATCCTCATTCTTCCACAACAAAATCGCCGACATACATAATAGCTTTGAAAACCAGTCCGAAGACCAGTCCACTCCACCCACCTCCGAACCAAAACTGCTCTCTAACAACCTTTGCGCCTGGAACCCAATCTCCACCGAAGACACCATACGCCTGATGAACTCCATCCACTCAGGATCGCCAACCGACCCATGCCCCACCACATTTTCAACAAAGCAGACTCCATCATCGCACCCCACCTCCGCGATGTCATCAACTGCTCCTTCAACTCCCCTACCTTCCCGGAAAGCTGGAAACATGCCGAACTCAGCGCCCTTCTGAAGAAACCCACAGCAGACCCCACTGAACTTAGGAACTACCGCCCCATCTCGCTCCTCCCATTCCCTGCCAAAGTCATTGAGGATTGCAAAAAACACAGTTGATGGACAGAATGTAGAACAATGTCATACATTCACCCCAGTACAAGGATCTGGGCCTAAATCCATCGTTTGTTTGCACTCCACACCACCCTGGGTTAGACACTGGCTATATGCAAATCAGCTCTGACCCTGTGCCTCATGGGAACAGTCCAGTCCGAACTACCAAGCCATGTCTTTCCCAGACCAGAATCAAGCATCCAAGGACCGGTTTCTGGCTATCAGCCTTCATCAGCCTGGATAGCTTGACTCCAGTGGTGTGGAGAGCCTGGGACTCACGTCTGAGCATCCCCAGCACACTCGGGGTGAAAATTGCAAAAAACACAGTTGATGGACAGAATGTAGAACAATGTCATACATTCACCCCAGTACAAGGATCTGGGCCTAAATCCATCGTTTGTTTGCACTCCACACCACCCTGGGTTAGACACTGGCTATATGCAAATCAGCTCTGACCCTGTGCCTCATGGGAACAGTCCAGTCCGAACTACCAAGCCATGTCTTTCCCAGACCGGAATCAAGCATCCAAGGACCGGTTTCTGGCTATCAGCCTTCATCAGCCTGGATAGCTTGACTCCAGAGGTCTGGAGAGCCTGGGACTCACGTCTGTGCATCCCCAGCACACTCAGGGTGAAAATTGCAAAAAAAACAGTTGATGGACAGAATGTAGAACAATGTCATACATTCACCCCAGTACAAGGATCCATCGTTTGTTTGCACTCCACACCACCCTGGGTTAAACACTGGCTATATGCAAATCAGCTCTGACCCTGTGTCTCATGGGAACAGTCCAGTCCGAACTACCAAGCCATGTCTTTCCCAGACCGGAATCAAGCATCCAAGGACCGGTTTCTGGCTATCAGCCTTCATCAGCCTGGATAGCTTGACTCCAGTGGTGTGGAGAGCCTGGGACTCACGTCTGAGCATCCCCAGCACACTCTGGGTGAAAATTGCAAAAAACACAGTTGATGGACAGAATGTAGAACAATGTCATACATTCATTGGCAGTTTGGGCTGGACTGTTCCCATGAGGCACAGGGTCAGACTGATTTGCATATGGCCATGTCTGAACTGGGGTGGCGGAGTGAGCTAAAGAACGGTGATGGATTAAACCCAGATCAGTTGACTGGGGGTGAGTGTTTGTATTGTCAACGCTCCGTCCATCACCACCTTTGGTTTTTCTTTGTTCGCCCTAAGTTGGCAGGGTATGCTCAAACGTGAGTCCCTTGCTCACTTTGCCACTGGAGTCAAGCAAGCCCGGCAGAAGACGGCTGTAATGCCAGAAACCGGTCCTGGGAAGCTTGATTCCGATCCAGGGAAGACATGGCTTGGCAGTTCGGGCTGGACTGTTCCCATGAGGCACAGGGTCAGGCTGATTTGCATATGGCCATGTCTGAACTGGGGTGGCGGAGTGAGCTAAAGAACGGTGATGGATTAAACCCAGATGAGTTGACTGGGGGTGAGTGTTTGTATTGTCAACGCTCCGTCCATCACCACCTTTGGTTTTTCTTTGTTCGCCCTAAGTTGGCAGGGTATGCTCAGACGTGAGTCCCTTGCTCACTTTGCCACTGGAGTCAAGCAAGCCCGGCTGAAGACGGCTGTTATGCCAGAAACCGGTCCTGGGAAGCTTGATTCCGGTCCCGGGAAGACATGGCTTGGCAGTTCGGGCTGGACTGTTCCCATGAGGCACAGGGTCAGACTGATTTGCATATGGCCATGTCTGAACTGGGGTGGCAGAGTGAGCTAAAGAACGGTGATGGATTAAACCCAGATCAGTTGACTGGGGGTGAGTGTTTGTATTGTCAACACTCCGTCCATCACCACCTTTGGTATTTCTTTGTTCGCCCTAAGTTGGCAGGGTATGCTCAGACGTGAGTCCCTTGCTCACTTTGCCACTGGAGTCAAGCAAGCCCGGCTGAAGACGGCTGTAATGCCAGAAACCGGTCCTGGGAAGCTTGATTCCGGTCCAGGGAAGATATGGCTTGGCAGTTCGGGCTGGACTGTTCCCATGAGGCACAGGGTCAGACTGATTTGCATATGGCCATGTCTGAACTGGGGTGGCGGAGTGAGCTAAAGAACGGTGATGGATTAAACCCAGATCAGTTGACTGGGGGTGAGTGTTTGTATTGTCAACGCTCCATCCATCACCACCTTTGGTGTTTCTTTGTTCGCCCTAAGTTGGCAGGGTATGCTCAGACGTGAGTCCCTTGCTCACTTTGCCACTGGAGTCAAGCAAGACCGGCTGAAAACGGCTGTAATGCCAGAAACCGGTCCTGGGAAGCTTGATTCCGATCCAGGGAAGACATGGCTTGGCAGTTCGGGCTGGACTGTTCCCATGAGGCACAAGGTCAGACTGATTTGCATATGGCCATGTCTGAACTGGGGTGGCGGAGTGAGCTAAAGAACGGTGATGGATTAAACCCAGATCAGTTGACTGGGGGTGAGTGTTTGTATTGTCAACGCTCCGTCCATCACCACCTTTGGTTTTTCAAAGTCATTGAGGAAGCCGTCAATAGTCAGCTCGCCTCCTTCCTTGAATCCAACAAATCCCTCGACTCCTCACAGTCCGGCTTCCGAGCCAAACACAGCCCCGAAACCGCCCTCATCGCAGCAACAGACGACATTCGAACTCTACTGGACAACGGAGAAACAGCCGCCCTCATCCTACTTGACCTCTCCGCAGCCTTCGACACAGTCTGTCATAACACCCTCATACAACACCTCAGCAACGTCGGAATACAAGGAAAAGCATTGGACTGGATCATCTCGTTCCTCGCTGGAAGAACCCAAAGAGTCCGCCTGCCCCCTTTTAGATTAGAGGCCACTGAAGTCATCTGCGGCGTACCACAAGGATCATCTCTCAGTCCCAAGCTCTTCAACGTATACATGAGTCCCCTCGCATCCATCGCGCGCCAACACAATCTCAACATCATCTCCTATGTAGACGATACCCAGCTGATCCTCTCCCTCACCAAAGACCCAAACACCGCCAAAACCAACTTACACGAAGGAATGAAAGAAGTAGCCGAGTGGATGAAGAACAGCCGTTTAAAACTAAATTCGGACAAAACGGAAGTCCTCATACTAGGATCATCACCCTCTGCCTAGGACGACTCATGGTGGCCACCGGCCCTGGGAACCGCACCCATACCTACGGATCACGCACGTAACCTGGGCTTCATCCTGGACTCCTCCCTCTCGATGACCAGACAAGCCAACGCCGTCTCATCGTCATGCTTCAACATACTTCGCATGCTCAAAAAAATCTTCCGTTGGATCCCCACTGAAACAAGAAAGACGGTCACCCACGCACTGGTCACCAGCCGACTGGATTACGGAAACACCCTCTACGCCGGAACCACAGCCAAACTACAGAAAAAACTCCAACGCATCCAAAACGCCTCAGCCAGACTCATATTGGACATCCCTCGGCAAGCTCACATTTCCGGCCACCTGAAAGACCTCCATTGGCTCCCCGTCAACAAGAGAATAACGTTCCGTCTCCTCACCCACGCACACAAAGCCCTCTACGACCTAGGACCCGAATGCCTCAACACGCGACTGTCCTTCTACACCCCCTCCCGCCAACTACGATCGTCCAACCAAGCCCTCGCCGCAATTCCGCATCCATAAATCCACCATGGGGGGAAGATCTTTCTCCTACTTAGCGGCCAAAACCTGGAATTCTCTCCCCACCCACCTCCGCCTTACACAGACCCACCTCTCCTTCAGAAAGCAACTAAAAACTTGGATATTCGATAAGTAAAGCACCCCCCCTCCCTCAAGCACCTTGAGACCCTCTGGGTGAGTAGTGCGCTATACAAATCTTTGAACTTGAACTTGAACTCAGTATTTCAATGAATGCAATGGTTGCAAGTGCATGTTTCGATGGCTGTATAGTTTCTGCGCAAATGTTATAATGATTGCATAGTTACAGCCTTGTTAATTGCATAAGTAAATAGATAGTACCTAGGTGATTAGATGATTTTGCAGGTAGTGCCTGCATAGTTTAATGACTAAATAATTTCTGCCTGCCTGATTGCAAGAGTACACGTGTAGTGTCTGAGTAATTGAATAACTCTATGGATAGTGAATCACTGATTTGATGACTGTCTGACTAGTGGCTGGGTGATTGCATGAGTGCCTGAATACTGCCTGACTGACTGTGAAAGTACCTTCATTGCTGTTAGATACCTAACAGTTCTCACTGTATCTCTGACTTATTGGCTATCTCCTTCTGTCAGTATCAAACTACCCTTTTTACTGTATATGTGCTTTTCTTCTGAGCTATGTGTGAGTAAAGTCTAGGAATCACACTTGGTATATAATTGCATGCATGGCTCTCTAGGAACATACATTGCTTTTTTACTGATAGTGCACAGGCATCAGTAAGTTTCTAAACCGGAAAATAACATTTTGAAATTTTTAAAAGCAAAAAACCTTTTGCGAATGGCACACGTACATCATTTCTCAAATACTTCTTCTGCTTCTAAAACATAAATTCAGCATATCTCAAACAAATGTTACACTAAAAATGAAGCCAGCACAAGAACTCTTGAGGCATTCAGCACCATTAACCCACCTCAATTTTAAACAAACCATGTTTAAAGAAAAAAAACTACCCTCACTATGTACAGGATATTTTCATCAGCCTTGCTGAACATAGATCACCTATAAACATATATGCGATTTCTTAATAGATGTACACCTTCAAGCCATCTTTTCAAAAATCATATACCTTCTTGCATCTTTAAGTAAACTGAAAAGTCCCACCGTATATATAGCTATGTGGAAGCACAAAAACCATATCTCACCATCTAAGCATATGCAAAGTGGTCATATGAGTTAAAAACCACATTGAAAAACACTTCCCAATACATACCTAACAAGTATTACTTCTTCCTAATTCATATACCAGAAGACAACACTTTCTCATCTGTTATTTCTCACTACACTATTCCTGTTTAATAATATTACTAAAAGTACTACAACTCCAAGAATGTAAATAATAAATGTATCTATTCTGCACATAATGTTTAGACATTTAAAGCATTCTTAGTTCCTCATTGCAACTTTCCACAAGACTATACTCTTATTTTTCAATAAAATACACAATGTAATACAGAGGCACTAATAAATTTTTCTTTTACTTCCCAAAACATTCACCACTAACATCTTAAACACATACCCTCTAAAATATAGTGTTCATCTCATACATTTTTTCACATTACTGTGATACTCTTTTTTTTATCAAACTCCCATATACATCTTTATTTCTACTGTAGTTTTTTAAAGGATTCAAAAGTTATGTACATACCAATGAATTCAGTTTGTAGATTATATTGTTCTTTTAGCTCTCTGTGTATAATTTTGACACTGTTAGGATTTGCAAGAACTAAGCACAAGAATGGTACACCATTCTCATACAAAGCAACTCTAAAATGGCATCCTCGTCAACTTTCCACTCTATCATCATGAGAAAGGCAGTAAATGAAATCATGTCTTTCATTTTAGACTATTACATCTCCACTTGTGAGTGGTGAGCATCTGTTAACCCTTTCCCTATCTTTCAAAACAAGGTTCCAGTTGGAACGTTTTCGTGATATCTTTGAGATCATTGTGGAATTATCGCAAAAGAAACCTATATCTAGGTTAATTTTTCTAAAATTTAAATACTACACAACAATTTATTCATAGTCCTGAGTGGGAAATTAAAACTTGCCATTACTTATTTTGTGTCATCACGCCTCAACTTTTAAAGAAAGGTTCGGTCTCTTTAACACCTTCCAACCCCCAATACACTCTTAGCTAAGAGTATCTAGCAACCCAGTGGAACCAGTAGGTCACAAGTTCACAGCATATTCTAGAAGGAACATCCTGCTTCCAACTAAGATACAAAAATAAAAACGAACACTTGGTTGACAGAATGCAGAACAATGTCATACATTCACCCCAGTACAGAGATCTGGGCCTAAATCCATCATTTTCTTTGCTCATCAGTCCATTCCAGTTTGGACCCAGGCATATGCAAATCATTCTTGACCCTGCGCCCAATGGGAACAATCCAGCCCGAACTGCCAGGTCAGGTCCTCCCTGGACTGTAAGCAAGCATCCTAGGAGCGGTTTAGGGCTTTCAGCCCTCATCAGCCAGGATAGCTTGACTCTAGTTGCATGGAGAGCACGGGACCCATGTTTGGGCATACCCGTCCCGTTCGGGGTGACAAATGCAAAAAGAACAATTGATGGACAGAATGCAGAACAATGTCATACATTCACCCCAGTACAGAGATATGGGCCTAAATCTGTTATTTGTTTGCTCACCATGCTATTCCAGTTTGGACCCAGACATATGCAAATCAGTCTTGAACCTGCGCTCAATGGGAACAGTCCAGCCTGAACTGCCAGGTCAGGTCCTCCCTGTGCTGGAAACAAGCATTCTAGGACTGGTTTCGGTCTTTCAACCCTCATCAGCCAGGATAGCTTGATCACAACCACAGAGACACTCAGGCACCCATACAAATACTCAGATAACCAGTCAATAACCCATATAGACACTCATGTAGTTACTCACCAATGCATGCAGCCACTTACACACCAACTGACAGACTAATACAGTCATTCACACAGTTTAGTCACTAACCCATGCATTCAGTAACACACGATTAATCACTCACTCATACAGTCAGTCACGCACCTACTAAGTCATCCATTCAGACACTTATACACCCGCTCATTCTTTAATACACCTTGGAATATATATATATATATATATATATATATATATATATATATATGAAAAAAGCAGTCCCAATTCCGTCAAGTGATGACGGAATGAAGTAGGTCTGGACCTCGAAAATCCCTCACAATGCAGCGTAAAGTAGCCAACAAACACAATAACTACCACTACACTACTACACTACTACTCAAAATGAGTTTTAGCAGGAAGACGGTTTATTCCATGAAGGATGGCGCGTTTCGCTCCACAAGGGAGCTTGTTCACATAGCGCGCCCAAAAGCACTGAGAAACTTATATGAATATATGTATATATTCCAAGGTGTATTAAAGAATGAGCGGGTGTATAAGTGTCTGAATGGATGATTTAGTAGGTGCGTGACTGACTGTATGAGTGAGTGATTTTATATATATATATATATATATATATATATATATATATATATATATATATATATATATATATATATATATTCCCCGGTTTCTTTTCCTCAAACAATGCACACTCCGAGGTTAGGTAAAGTTTGCCAAAACTTTAATACCGCAACACTGCTACGTGTTTCGACACCGTGGTGTCTTGATCACGCCGTGTTCTGCAGTACAAACCACCGTGTATACATAAGATTGACACAATAACAAACATGGAAGAGGGGTTGTATTCTCCTTCACTGTTTAGCCGCCATTTTGAAGTGGTCAAGTGTTCATATTTACACCGTACTACCAATATTTGAACAAGCATTCTCAGGAAACATGTACAAGAAACATTTTTGTTTTTGTTCTAATTACCACTGTTTCGTGATTCCGCATTGTATACATACTCACGCTTGCTTAGACCTGATATGCATCTAATTTTTACATTTTCTGCGGGGGCGCACGAATGTCATAGACTCCTACTAATAAAGCATCCCAATACAATCCTCCCAGAGTTAACAGTGTCGGCCCTGGAACATAAAGTTCTACTGTGATATAACCTCAAGCAGCACATTTTTGTCATCTGCTTGGTCACATACCTTTCATTTATGCGTTTTTATAGTACTCACTCATGTATTCTGTTTTCGGACTAGTTCCGGATTAACCGAATCCAAACATCAGTTTGATCCATTAATTATATAGCGGACAAACAGGTGAAGCGAATCAATTTCATACCGAGTGGATTACTATATCCCCTTCAACAAAGTTCACTATGGTCAGTGATAGAAATTATATTAAATAATGAAAAAACGAAGAAAAAGAAGAAAAGTGAAAAAATGTGCTCCAAGTTCATTTAACCAGTGACAGTGATTCCAATTAAGGCACAGGAAGATCGTGGACCCCTTTCTGCTGCTTAAAAATGAGAATGTAGGATGTCTTCCTGTCCGTCTGTAAAATTAATCATAAAAAGAGAATATTACTATTTTTAAAAAAACTTATACTTCTGTAACTGTACTCAATACATCGTAATTTTAAGATCAGCTTCCACGATTGCACATTCTAGTCTTCTCCTCTAATTTCCCAGATAATATAGTAGGAGTGATGCAGACTGTTATGGATGCTCAACTTGTTCAGCGTGTAGATGTGTTGCTAGCTCCTCATACAGGTTGTGTCCCCCTAGGAATCTTGTCTCCAGTTCTATTATCCATTTTGATTCCCTCTTTCTAAGTGATAACTCCCTATTGCCCCCTCTCTTATTGGCCATTATATGTTCTATTGCATAAAAACTTAGTAGAGAGTTATTTGACCCGTGTTTTTCCTGGAAATGTCTCGCAATGCGATACTGGAAGTCTAGATTTGTGATGGCCCTCAGATGTTCCTGTACCCGTTTTTTCACCATACATGTTGTACTCCCTATGTATCTTAACTTACAGGGACACTCAAGGATGTAAATTACATAGATGGTACTGCAAGTTAAAAATTGGCCAATACTTTTGTTCTTATTGGTCCCTGGTACTGCAAATTCTCTCACCATTTTGCTCGTTATACAGGCTCTACAGTGGCCGCAAGGATAAAATCCTTTCAGATTATGAGTGGTACCTGTCCTGTTCTCCGAGATGTCGCTTCTCACCAACATATCTCGTAAGCGTCTGCCCCTGCGATATGTTATCGATGGTTTGTCTCCTACCATCTTACCTATGACAGTATCAGTTTGTAATATTTTCCAATTTTTTCTCAAAATTTGTTGTACTTTCCCTGATTCGTTGTTATATGTGGTGATCAATCTGGTTACCATGGTTTTTTCATTGTCCTTCTTCTTATCCTCTAGAGTGGTACTTCTTAGTGTCTCGGCTACTTTTGTACTGGCTTTCGTTAGTACCCACTCAGGGTACCCTCTCTCCCTGAATCTCTCCAGCATCCGAGTATGTTCCAACTCGTAGAGTTCCTGTGTACTGCAGTTCCTTCTTGCCCCCAGTAACTCCCCATACGGAATGCTCCATTTGAGCACCTCTGGGGGAGCACTGAGAGCATGTAGGAGGCTGTTTCCGGCAGTCTCCTTCCTATGGAGACTAGTTGCTAATCCCCCATCCTGTACCATCACGGTGGTGTCCAGAAACTCCACACTTAATTTACTCATTGTGGAGGTGAGTTGAATATTATAGCTGTTGTTATTTAGTTTGTCCATGAATTTCTTAGCTTCTTGCTCTCAGCCATTCCATACGATGAATAAATCATCGATGTACCTTAGCCAGACCCTGACATGGTCAAAGTCCGCTCTTCCATGTTCGTTATTGTGTCAATCTTATGTATACACGGTGGTTTGTACTGCAGAACATGGCGTGATCAAGACACCACGGTGTCGAAACGCATAGCAGTGTTGCGGTAATAAAGTTTTGGCAAACTTTACCTAACCTCTGAGTGTGCATTTTTTGAGGAAAAGAAACTGGGGAATATTATACCGGCAGTGGTTCTAGCCGGTTTTTGATGCACCAACCGACACGGGATGTTTTCCAAGGAGAACCTGTAAACGTGTGGATTGATATATATATATATCACAAGTATCCACTCCGTCCACTTCCACCAAGAACCTCGGCGGCGAAGAAGGAGAAGCGAACCACTTCTTTTAGGCAGGATGTTTTATTATAACCTTTTCAGCAACAGCATTCGACAGATGACGCGTTTCGGGCTCAGGCGCCCTTGATCACATAAAGGCTGTGAGCGAATGGAGCCATTTTTAAATAATATGCCCTTCCCATACAGGTCACATGTTTAGCAAGTTGGTCATAAACATAGCAAACAGACTGCATGATTTAAACAAAACAGTCGATGGAATATTGCCCATGTATTCGATTCATTGTGCCATCAAGACTAATTTATCATGACCTACAATAGCATTTCCGACTATATAATTCAATAGAACGGAAAATTAATTAATTTAAAACTAGCGTCATGAAAACATCTCATTGAAACCACATTCTAATTTCAAAAAAACAGTCCAATTGGCAAATTTAGAATTCCTGGATAAATCCATATATACATGTAAAGTGCAATAGTGCAATTTCATCATAACTGCATGAATGCATGTAATTACTCGCTAATTCGTGATTCTGCTAAGAATAGGGAATGTGCAAAACAATTGCAGAGCATAGCAGCAATATTTATAATTTTTATAGTTCTTTTTAAATATAATTTTTTCCCCTTTCTGGCAAAAAATGCCAAGTACCATGTGCAAAAAATGTGTTATTACGTGCAAAGATAAAATGATTGTAAGAAAAAAATGTATCTTAACAACCCAACCAAGGCTAGGACATAACATCTATAGAAGATGTATAGCAGGAAGACAACAGATAATTTAATGACAGACAGTTCTTGTAATATACCCCCATATCTGAGGAGATTACTTCTCTCATACAAATAATGCCTTACATCTAATCAAAATGTCTCAGCCAAAGTGTGAATAAGTGAGATTAGGAATTGGCAGTCCTTATACATCATATATTGGAATGTACCCAATATTCCCATCCATAACTCAAAATAACAATATGTACATGATAAACGAATAATATATAGGGTTATCTGCATCAAGACCAACGGCACATTCTGTAATATGGTATACATTCCATGCAATTCAAAAAAACAAGCAGTATACATGTATTACAAGCACGTGTACATATCTTCGGTGTTATTCAGACCGTTAGGGCATTTGCTATCAAAGTTAAGGATAAATTTGGTTTCTAACCTTCTCAGCAAGGCCTCTCTATTTCCTCCTCTGCGTGGTTTAGGGACGGAAGATACCACATAGTACTTTAGACAAGATAAGTTGTTTCCATGTACCTGTTTAAAGTGGCGTGCCACTGGATAATTGGGATCACTATGTAAGATGGCACGTAGGTGTTGAAGAATTCTCTCGTGAACCTGTAGCTTTGTACTACCAATGTAGTTAAGCCCACAGGTACAAGAGAGAACGTAAACTGCGTATTCAGTTTTACAATTGAAATTCCCAACTATCTTATGTGGTATGGGACGGAATGGAGTATGGTATTCTGTTGTATTGATTCCAAACTTACACGCACGACATGTGGAGCATTTATAGAATCCATCTTTAGGTTTCAACCAGTTTGGTTTACTTTTTATTTCAGGACTCGTGAGATCTAACACTGCTCCCATGTTTCTAGCTCTACTAAAGGTGATAGTAGGATTGGATGGCAAACTCATTCTAAGTACAGGGTCAGTGAGAACTATTGCCCAATTCTTATTAACGATGGATCTTATCTTACGTTCATTCTCACTGTAGGCTGTAATCAGTCTCGGACATTGATCGCTACCAGTGGACCCCGAGATTGCTGGTAAGTCATCTGGATCATCCGTGGCTAGTCCCTCCTCTATGAGGGCTGGTAATAAACTTGCCCTTGATCTTAGTGAGGTTTTGGACAGTGCTGATGTCAAGATCTCATCAGAGTAGCCTCTTGCCTTCATGCGTCGCATGGATTCTGCAGCACAGGAACTGAATTCAGTCTCCGTGCTACATATCCTTTTTAAGCGTAATAGCTCCCCATAGGGGATGCTCACAATCAGGTGCCTCGGATGTGCACTGGAGGCATGGAGCGTGACATTGCCCGCAGTGGCTTTTCTAAACAGGGTACTTTCTACCTTCCCATTATCTACATATAGTTTAACATCAAGAAATTCCAAACTGGAACTATCTATGTGGTGGGTAAAATGGAGATTCAAACTATTTTGATTGATATTTTGAATGAACTCCAGTGCTTTTATTTTACTACCCTGCCACACGATGAAAATATCATCGATGTACCTATAGTAGTATTTGATGTTTTCTTTGAAAATTGAAGAATAGTCCCTCTTGAGGACCTGCTCCTTCCACCAGCCGACATGCAAGCATGCGTAGCTGGGGGAGAAGCAGGCTCCCATGGCCACGCCCCTTAGTTGTTTAAACAATTCCTTTCCAAAAAGAAAGAAGTTGTTATTGAGACACCAACTTATCAGATTGATTAAAACTTTATTGTGCTGATAGTATTCGCACGGTCTTTGATCCAAAAAGAATTTTACAGCGTTCAAACCTGCCTGGTGGTCTATACTGGTATATAAAGACTCTATGTCTAGTGAGATTAAATACATACCCTCAGACCATTGGATGTTCCTTATTTTACCCAGGAAATCACCTGTATCTTTGATGTAACTAGGCAGGGTTTTTACATGACTCTGTAGAAAGAAATCTACATATTGGCCCACCTGTTCCGCTACACTACCTATAGCGGAAATGATGGGCCTGCCTGGAATAGGAGACACACCTTTATGCACTTTAGGTATTAAGTACAATACTGGTACAATAGGGTTTTCATTGTGCATAAATTTGAATTCATCATTAGAAATCAGGCCATCGCTACGAGATTGTGTTAACAACTTTTTAAGTGAATTCGTGGCCATATTGTATTTTTTGGTGTTAGACGGCTCATAACAATCCATATCATTCAATTGGCGCTTTGCCTCCTTGATGTAATCTGCTCTGGGCCAAATTACCAAGTTGCCGCCCTTATCCGATTTTTTAATGATGATTTCATTGTTCTCACTTAGTTTTTTCATCAAATTGGCATAGTCTTTCTTCCTTTGTTGGATTTGCTTTTTTTGTTTAAACTTTTTGGATTGTACTTGTTTGTTTAGTTTTTTAATGTCCTCAACCACACAGTCATGAAACGTGTCTAACGCATCCCTCGGCATCATGGGGATGTATTTGGATTTCTTCTTGAAGGGGCTGATCCCAGCGCCCTTTTGCAGCAGATTAATGTTTCTCATCCGAGTTTGAGTGGATGAGTCGTACTCAGTTTCAACTGTTTCTGCCTCGCCAATGTTCAAATCATGCATGTCTAGGTACGTTGGAATATCCGCTGCTTCAATACCCAGACTTTCTACATGATTATTAGGATCTTGCTGTTGCTCCACGTCTTTGTCTTTGAAATTTTTCAAAGAAAAGTATTTTTTCAGCTTGAGTTTTCTCACGAATCTGAAAACGTCTATTCTCGTAGAGCTGTAGTTGAATGTTTGGCTGGGGCAAAAATTGAGACCTAAAGACAACAAAGATTTCTCCATTTCCGTCAGGGGCACATTGGACAGATTGATGATCGTCTTATCTCCATTTACTTCTTTCGTGTCCAATTGCTCTTCTTTTTGTTTTTTCCTCCTTTGTTTGTATTTTTTTCGTCTTTCTTTTCTTCGTCTGTTTTTTCTTGATTTTTTTGTGTTTGTTTGCTGTCTTTCCTCGGTCTCAATGTACGCAGTCTCTCTGATGCTAAAAAATCCAATTCCTCACCCATGTCTAATACAATTGCTGGTATTGACCTTTCTCCGCTTCCTATGCTGGATTCGCTAGAAATAGAGATTGAATCAAAACTGGAACTTTCTGCCGCTGCTCCTTCCATTGCGGCAGACTGTTGTACGTTAGTCTCCACATTGCTCTTTCCCTTACGTTCCCCGAATTTTTTGCGGTTTTCATTATTATATTTTCGGGCGAATGTGAAGATTTGTCCGTTGTTGTAGTCTGATTCATCTCTGGCAAACTTATGGGCTTTGCGCTGTTTTATCTTATCCTCATGTTTGCGTAGTCTTTCCTCAATAGCGACTCTAGCAGTTTTGATATAATCGACTTTGGCCGACTTCTTGAGTTCTTCTTCAATGTTTTCAATTTTTTTCAAGATTTCCTCCCGGTCGATTGCTGCATACTTAATTAAGATGCGGACTGAGGTCATGGAAGCCTCCAAGTTATTCTGTGCCCATTCTTTCAACATTGCAGGATTAGGATTGTCATAGGTCGGGGCCAAAAGGAAACGAAGACCTCTTGGAACTCGACCCACCTCTGCATACTTTGATAATGAGCAGTGCTCCCACCACTTGGTCGTTTCCAGACGCATGTATTTTTCTAAATTTCTTAGTAGCGTTTTTTCATTGTCGTCCGCCCCTGTCGCTTTGCCTGTAGTTGGTGCAATGTTTGAAGTTGCCGCTGGTCTTTTGCAGAACAGCTCTTCCGCTGCTGCTTCGCGCTGACGTTGGCGTACAGCCTCGTCTGTCATGCTAGCTGATAGTTATTTACGATATTAATGTAACCCGAATCGTTTCTCGAGTTACTCTACGAGTGCCTATTATCTCCCCACCTCTGCCACAATGCCGTTGTCACTCACCGGGTACTGTCTCTGCTTCTACTTCGAACCAGTTTGGTTCTACTCGCCAGCCAGTATCCCTTGATCTCCTGTGACGTGTGGCGGCAAGAGGGGGCTGCTACCAATGTTTCGCCACGAACACCCAATTCCTTGACTTAATGGCGGCAGCCGCTTCCGGGTGAGAGGGTTCGCAGAACGGAAGAAAGCCAAACTTCCGTAAATTTCAAATCACAAGTATCCACTCCGTCCACTTCCACCAAGAACCTCGGCGGCGAAGAAGGAGAAGCGAACCACTTCTTTTAGGCAGGATGTTTTATTATAACCTTTTCAGCAACAGCATTCGACAGATGACGCGTTTCGGGCTCAGGCGCCCTTGATCACATAAAGGCTGTGAGCGAATGGAGCCATTTTTAAATAATATGCCCTTCCCATACAGGTCACATGTTTAGCAAGTTGGTCATAAACATAGCAAACAGACTGCATGATTTAAACAAAACAGTCGATGGAATATTGCCCATGTATTCGATTCATTGTGCCATCAAGACTAATTTATCATGACCTACAATAGCATTTCCGACTATATAATTCAATAGAACGGAAAATTAATTAATTTAAAACTAGCGTCATGAAAACATCTCATTGAAACCACATTCTAATTTCAAAAAAACAGTCCAATTGGCAAATTTAGAATTCCTGGATAAATCCATATATACATGTAAAGTGCAATAGTGCAATATATATATATCTATATACACCAATATAAACAGTAAGGGTTAATACCAGGTATGCACTGGGGGTTCCACAAACAATTCTGCTTTAAAATTGATTATTCAGGCGCTCTTCTTCCACTGGCCTACAGCCCAGGCCACACAGTTTTCTGTAACTATGAAGATGATGTAAGGAGCGTCAAATTCTCAAAATATTTTTCAGTCCAATACTGTAGTCCAAGATTATTTATTATACTCTTTCTCAAAATCAAAGATTATCCAACAGAAAAAAATGTCCAATCCAGTGTGTATTACAAAAAATATTCCATTCAGTTCATTGTTTCAATGTCCATGAAAATCACAACTTTACACAGCCTATGCGTTTCGCCTTTCTTGGACATCATCAGGGCTGCGAAATAATAAAACAAAAAAGAATCAAAATCCATTTTTGATTAAACATGAGCATGAAAAACCTGTGAACAAGAGGCTTGTCAGCCTTGAAACGCGTAAGGGAAACATGCAATAAATCTCTCTAATCAACCCTTTGCCAGTTTGGAAATTATTCCTGCACTGGAGTGCGCCTTCAGGCCAAAAGGAAATTCTGTGGAATCACGTAATACCGGCCTCCTTGCCGGGGAAGGAGCGCACCGCTCTGAAAGCAAGGTAGAGTCTGCAGCTTTGGGACTGTCCATGAACTTGCGAGGCACTGCAGAAGAACGTACATTTACTGTGCAAGGGGGGCTTTGGAGGCCCACTGGAGGGTTAAATGTACTTTGAATCGATGTCTGTGCAAACCCCACTGGAGGGGAAATAATTTGGTTGCCACGGACTACATATCCCAGAAATGCTCACGTTGGGGCCGTTATGGATAAATGGAAGTGCTGGCAGCTGTGTTTTTGCGCAGAGCATGAAAAACCTGTGAACAAGAGGCTTGTCAGCCTGGAAACGCGTAAGGGAAACATGCAATAAATCTCTCTAATCAACCCTTTGCCAGTTTGGAAATTATTCCTGCAGTGGAGTGCGCCTTCAGGCCAAAAGGAAATTCTGTGGAATCATATATATATATATATATATTTATATATATATATAGTGGCGGTGGTGCGGGCTAAATAAACAGCTTGAAGCACACTATCCTGGGTCTGCATCTGTTCTTGTTGGCAGTGAACATTGGAACGGAGTGCTGGATATATATATATATATATATATATATATATATATATATATATATATATATATATATATATATATATATATATATATATATATATATATATATATATATATATATATATATACATATATATATATATATATATACTCACTAAAAAATCATAGGTTTCAGGGACGTTATAGTTATTTGAACATTTGACTCATATAAAACCAGAGAAATTCGCCTCTTATAGTTAGTTGAGCTAACTATAACTTGTGTGCCCGCAATGCACTGCTGATGATGTCACATATTACATCACTCATAACATGGTCAGTGACATCACTGATGACCTCACTAATGACATCTCAAATGACATCACTGATGACATCACTCATGACATCATGCATGTGACAATTTGATGCACATACCGATGCTCTAATATAAACTTTGATGCACCCATTCTAAAATGCTGACTACTATTTTTGAAACCATACACAGAAGAATGCCATATACTACATAGCACTCACTATTTCCTAGGTCTACAAATACATCCAGTCACTTATACTTGTAGTTACTCATCAATACAGGACTATAATATGCACTCATACATCTATACATACAGTCACACTCCGCCACTCATCCATAGAGTTACTCACACACCTAGTTAGTCATGCAAAGAATCAATCACATACCTATACAGTTATACACACCAACTTCGTTATTTTTAGACATACCACATCACTTACTTATACAGATATTAACACATATTTACTGTCTTATACAATCACTGATAGAAGCAGACACTTATTTATACACCCCCTCTTAAAATGTCTTACTCTCATGTATAGTCATTAATATACTCCAACTCTCACATCTACTGCCTTAAAACATATGTAGTTACTCACAGATATACCACTGAGACATTTATTCACTCACCAACACACCCATACAGCCCTTTGCAGATGCACTTTTTAATCCATACAACCACTTAATCGCCCACTCAGACATTATTGCACAGACTCATCAACCCCCCACTTACCCACCCACACAGACACTCAGGGACCCATAGAAATGCTCAGACCACAAATCAATAACCTAGATAGACACTCATGTAGCTATTCAGCAATCCATACAGTTGCTTACACCCCAACAGAGAGACTAATACAGACTTTTACACAATTTAATCACTAACCCATGCATTCAGTAAGACACGTTCAATCACTTACTTAAACAGTCAGTCACGCACATACGAAATAATTCCTTTAGGCACTTGTAAATGCATTCATTCTTCGATACACCTTGGCATATATATATAAAACATATTTCACCTTTACAGAAACACACATTCACTGCATGATGTCGTGAGTGATGTCATCAGTATTGTCATTTGAGATGTCATGAGTGATGTCACTGACCATGTCATGAGTGATGTAATATGTAACATCCTCAGCAGTGCATTTCGGGTGCGCAAGTTATAGTTAGCTCAACTAACTATAACAGGCAAATTTCTCTGGTTTTATATGAGTCAAATGTTCAACTAACTATATCGTCCTTGAAACCTATTTTTTTTTAGTGAATTTCTCAGGTTTTTTAAATGCTAATTCCTAACTATAACGTGCCTAAGACCTATGGTTTTTTCAGTGAATTTCAAATGTTTTTTACATGTTAATTTAATATGTTAACGTTTCTAAAACCTATATTTTTCAAATATTTTTTTTAATATTTTGCAATTCTATTATACTTCTTTTGTAACTTTAAAAATTATTTAATGTTTTATATCTTCCACAAAAAATATGTATACATATATTATTTTTTTTCGGAGAAAGCTGCACTCCCATACCGGTAGCCTACTAAGCTCCATCACCGCACAAATTCTATCCGCCATATTGCTAAACTCGCAAATGATGCTCATTTCGTATCCGACGACATTGTGGCACTGCATCCCGCCTAACATCATATACGCATGAAGTCACCCCAGCTGCTACTTTGGTTTCCGACGAGTACACAGTACCAAGCCACGCGTTACATCATGTACATATGGGGTTGCGCCCGCTGTGCATTGCGTATGCGACAAGCACACGCTGTCAGGCCCTGTGTTAAATCAGAGACGTATGGTGTCACGCCAGGTGCGCCATTCCCTCGTTTGCTTTTTTTTGTCTCAAAAGTATATCTAAACAACTTTAAACAGTATATGAGATGAAGCGATAATCTAAAATATTTTAAACATTTATATATTTCTAACTGTAATAAACTTATATTATGATAAATATATTTTGTCAAAATCGCGTCGTGTGCAGCCTCCTTGCGCGCTCGGTGAGCGATTGCACTGTGACCTTAAAAAAAAGCATTTGATTGCTTCATAACATTTCCCGTTGTAACAGTTGGAGAACCCCACCCATTTTACTCATTCTCTCTACAGCGTTTGCTGAGAGACACCTCTTCTGCTTAGAGAGCTTTTTTGAAAAGTTTTTTTACTGTGTATACATCTTATACTACACACAGCATGCAACGATCATCTTGATCAATATTCATGGTCTGTAGATTAGCCTTCCACGTGTGATTGCCATGCATCTCAAACGTTCCATTAAAAAACAAATATGTGTTACACAATTCCCCTGATGTGTGTGTGTGTGTGTACATTATTGTGCTCCCCTTCGGCCTGAGTATTCGTGGCTCTAAGAAGTACCAGGAGCCACGGGAAGAGTGCACATCCTAGATCACATGTGACAAACAGTAAACAGAATGTGTAGATTTCTTTTGCTTACGCTCTATTTTCAGGCTTTACCAATATAGTAATGTGTTATATGTGAGACTTTCAGATTCACATTTGACATGTATTCCTTGACTGTAATGAGTGTTATCACTGTGTATGACGTAGCCTCACTGCTGATCCTCCCTCCATCCGACCACATTCACATGTGTAAGCTTCATGATAGCAACACTTTCAATAATACCGCACACCATTGACATGTGTGTTTGCGCATATCCTCAACCTTGACAACGACATGTACTGTTCACCATTAAATAATTTCAAACACCATCTCATTAACGATAGTTTCCGCCCTCCCAACACATGCTACACTTATGTAAATTGCACACTCTGCGAGGTCAAAACTACAAAAGAAACACACATAAGTACACTTCCTGGCCAGATAGGAACTGAACAACGCCCAGGTCCCCGGAATAATAATTCACCCCTATGCTGGCCTGGCGTACGCAAGACCAGCCCACTTTGCGTACGTATAAATAGGATAACCACGACGACGAACGTCCCTCTTCTTCCACACTTCCTCAGGTGATATGGCTGCATCCACCTCGCATATCACAGTGCGCAATAAAAAAAAGGGGATCCATGAGGTGTACACCACCCAGGCAATCAACACAGGCTCTAAATAGTGAGCCCTACTGCCGTCGTCTACGAAAGGGATCCAGGAGGTGTACACCATCCTGCAATCCTCACTCCACCTGAATTGTGAGCACTGCTTCACGTAGTGTTGGCACACACAACAATGACAGCAGGTAAGCAGAGCGGCCTGGGTGCACAGGGCCTCCAATTGAGCATTATGTGGCGGGACAGCTGGGGTGCATCACCCTGGCTGCGCAGGTGCGAACAAACGATGTTGCCGTGCGGAATGATGTGATCTCTGACCTGATTCAGTCTCATCTCTGTCTCATTTTGAAGACCTGCTGGACCGTACTGTAGGCCTGAGCCAGCGGGCAGCGCTGCCCTACAGACACCTCTTGAGCATGGTGCTGCGGGAGGGCTGGGATGCATCAGCCTGAGTGTGCACGTGCGAATAAGAGATGTTGCCTTGTGTAATGATGTGATCTCTGACCTCATTCAGTCACATCTCTGTCTCATTTTAAGGACCTGCGGTACTATACTGGAGGCCTAAGCCAGCGGGCAGCACTACCCTACAGACACCTCTTGAGCGTGATGCTGCAGGAGGGGTGGGGTACATCACCCTGAGTGCGCACATACAAAAAAGCGATGTTGCCGTGCGTAATGATGTGATCTCTGACCTCATTCAGTCACATCTGTATCATTTTAAGGACCTGCTGTACCATACTGTAGGCCTGAACCAGCGGCCAGCACTGCCCTACAGACATGTGGCGTTGTCTTTTAGGGCACTGTAGTGAGCTTGTTACTGAGTGTACATGCACACAGGCTTCCACCACTGCATTACACGCACACATTATGCTTCTAACATGCGCTCTATTCCTTTCAATATAAACCTTTGTAAAACGTATTACTATTTAACCTTGTGAATTCTCGAGCACTCTAACTCCTCTTTGAACTACGATTACCACTAACAGTTGGTAGATTGTATGTCAAAAATGAAGGATACACTCAACTCCTGTTTTCTATCAAGTTTGAAATAAACCTACATTTACCTCCAGACGTTTCCACTATGAAATTATTTCTCCCTTTTCAGACATTCAATTGATTGCTTCAGGAAGGGAGGAGCGCGAGCTGACCCCACAATGATGCCCTGGGCATTCTGATACCTTCCATCATGGTATCAAGACACCGTCCCCGACCGGAGACCTGGTCTACCGTACAAACGTACCCCGGACTCGGAGCTTGCACCAACACGTCGTGGGACACACCGGTGATGACAGGTGAGCAGTAAAGCCTCGATGCGCAAGACCTACAACTGAGCACAGTGTGGGGGAAGGGGCTAGGGTGCAGCACTCTGGGTACACAGGTGCATGTAAGCGATTTTCCCGTAGCTAATAATGTAGGACTATATTATAAAAAAACGGCGATAACATTTGTAGTGTAGTTCCTATCATCCCAATAGGCTCTGCGCATTGGAATAATATCTTCAATAGTATAGACGTAGGACAGAGGTTAACTAGGTCTTCTACTGTCGATATTAGACTTAAAGTTTCGTGTTTGCCAGCTAGCTCAGAGTTCACTAGAAACTTTCTCGAATAGACAAGGAGGAGTTTAACTTCCCTGGATAGACAAGAAGGGATTTAGTTTCTGACAACCATAGAACATGACAACTTTGCTCTCCCCTAATCAAGAGTGTATCTCTAGAGTCGTGTGAAAACAAAAGACAACTTATTTTACTCAGTCAGTTCAGTGCATTCTTAGTTTCACCAGATTGTAGAGAAAAGGAAGAGACGGGCGTGTTCAATAAAAAGATGTTATTTATTGATCAGTCTCTTTTCTCATACAAGAGAAATGAATCGCTATTATTGCAATACTTATAGTTAAGTAAAGTGCATACAGTAATAACAGAATTATAAAATAATACTGTAAAAGCATTGATATGGTTTCTTAGCCATATGATACTTAAAATGGATAAAACAGATACATACATATATATACATTGACTAATCGTACTCAACTGGTGCTTCTAACTACGCCTACCCCAATGTACCTGACCTAAGCCTAATACGTGGCGGGAGTAGATAAGTAGCAGTTTAAGTTAAGTTTGTTTTGCCAAGGGTCTGCTTCAAGAATTCTCTACAAAGGATGATTCATTTCAGTACCTGGGATTTAGAAGGCTGGAGGGCTGGTATCTCTATCTCAGGTCTTGATATTCCAGCTGCCTGCGAGGGCTGCTTGGAAGCGCCGGAGCTGGATTTCTCAGCAGGAGAAAAGGCAGCGTCTCTCTCTCAGCGCTTCAGAAAGGAGGGGCAGCGTCTGTGGGCTTCGCTGTCAGCTGGGCTCCTCGGCAAGTCTCGCTGCTCCAATCTTGTCACCACCTCGTGTCTTTGCTTAAGGCAATGTCGGTATTATTTATACCTGAAAGGTGCCGGGATTGACGTAAGGATGGACATAAATACGTCAATAAGGATGTCATACGAACTTGATCGTTCGCACATTCTTTACTGAAGTTCTCGGCTAAATCAAAACAATGGCTGTGGGGATTTCCCAGATCGTGGTAGGTTTGATTTGTTTTGAGAACACCGTATGCCTATTAGGGGGCTGGAGAAATAGTGCTTGACTAATGATGGCATGCGCTATGACCTAATCAGATAACGGGCTTCTATGCCGTTGTGTGGCTAATCAGATAACGGATTTCTGTGCAGTTGAATGGCTGCTAGTTAATTATTAACCAGACAAGGGTCAGAAACCCTTGTCCCTATTTCTAAGGTTGTAGTTTTTTCTCAGAGGGCTCCCTTTGGGGAGACTTGTGTCCTTGGTCCGGAGATCTTCCTCTCCGCCGAGGAGACCTTCCTCTGGACTGGAATCTTTTTTCTTTAGGAGTGGATTGTTTATTTCCATCCCAGCTCTTTTTTTGAGTGTTTAGATTATTTTTAATAAATATTTTTTCAGGTTTTTCAATAAGTTGGGGTTTAACAGGTATTCCACCCAAACTATCTCTTCCTAGTTCTTCATAGGATTTTTCTATGATTCTGGCAATTTCAAATGGTTGGTCTGCTATATCTGTCTCTTTCAACCTCTGGCGGATCGCCACATTTGCTGCTTCTCCCTTTATATTGGCTAGTAATATTGCCGAGACCTGCTTGAAGTCTTTTAGTAATTTCATACCAAGAGTTAAAGCAGGTTCTGGACCGTATTCATCTTGAATTTGTTTTAGCACATCTGGTATTACTGACATGGATGGAACACCATGTGTTTTTGTGTAAATGGAAGCAAAGACTGTACCCCAAGTGTCACAGTCCTCCACATGTGGTGCGATTCCCATTGGAAAACAGATAGTCAGAATCCGATGTTTCTCAACCGGGGTGGTATCTGGAAATACCGCCTCTATTTGAGTGATTTTTTGTGCTAACCAGAATGGAATTTGTTCCCGTTTTGCGGGTCCTTTACCTAGACAGGACTGTATGTTCTGTGGTGTAATTTTATTTGTGTTCCCTTGGTGAGGGATCAGCTGTGGAATTTTAATAGCTGGTAGGACTGTTGAAGTCCGCATTACATATTGGACTAATTGTCTGTGTATTTTAATTAGTTGTTTTAGCTGTGCTAAAAGTTCTGGTGCAGACATTTCTTCAATGTCTGGATGTGGTGTGTATCCGGATAGGACCGGCCACGTTGCTCCTGGTCTACCTAGTGGACCGATCCTGGTGATGTGATTATTATGTTTTAGGGCGCCATTAAACCAGAGCAGGTGCTCTTGGTATTTGAGTGGTATTTCCACCTCCTCGAAAGGAGTGTACTCATTTGGAGGTTCCTCTATTTTGTAATAGTGGAAGTCCTTTGTTACAGCGTTTGCTGCTGGAAAGTTTATCCATGAATAGAATACCTCTGTCTGCCGATATTCGTGTGCCTCGATTACGAATATGACTGTACCACCTCTCGGTGTCAGCCCATTTTCTATAAGTTTTAAAGTTATAGATTTCCTTATGTTGACCGGGATGAGTATTGCCTCCGGGTCTTGCTGTAGGAGACTATTGTCAGCTGCTATGATTTCAGCTGCTATTCTAGCTGTCTCCCTTTCTTCTTCAGTTTCTGACATTCTAATGTCAAGAAAATTATTTTATTTATTTGCAGATCAGGTTTCTATGGAAACAAAGATTAGATGCACAATATTTTGGAACAGTGTATCCTTCAACGTTGAATAAACCAAGAACCTTACATAGGAGTCTCCTCCTACTAAGTTTGGCGGATTTAACCTTTCACCCACTCCAGACGTCTTTGGAGTATTATGGGGAAAAGGGGTCTGTGTGAAAAAGCACGACTGAGTTACTCTAATGTCTTACGTTGGATTTATCGCCTATCCAAACCGTTGGGCGCCATGTAGTGTAGTTCCTATCATCCCAATAGGCTCTGCGCATTGGAATAATATCTTCAATAGTATAGACGTAGGACAGAGGTTAACTAGGTCTTCTACTGTCGATATTAGACTTAAAGTTTAGTGTTTGCCAGCTAGCTCAGAGTTCACTAGAAACTTTCTCGAATAGACAAGGAGGAGTTTAACTTCCCTGGATAGACAAGAAGGGATTTAGTTTCTGACAACCATAGAACATGACAACTTTGCTCTCCCCTAATCAAGAGTGTATCTCTAGAGTCGTGTGAAAACAAAAGACAACTTATTTTACTCAGTCAGTTCAGTGCATTCTTAGTTTCACCAGATTGTAGAGAAAAGGAAGAGACGGGCGTGTTCAATAAAAAGATGTTATTTATTGATCAGTCTCTTTTCTCATACAAGAGAAATGAATCGCTATTATTGCAATACTTATAGTTAAGTAAAGTGCATACAGTAATAACAGAATTATAAAATAATACTGTAAAAGCATTGATATGGTTTCTTAGCCATATGATACTTAAAATGGATAAAACAGATACATACATATATATACATTGACTAATCGTACTCAACTGGTGCTTCTAACTACGCCTACCCCAATGTACCTGACCTAAGCCTAATACGTGGCGGGAGTAGATAAGTAGCAGTTTAAGTTAAGTTTGTTTTGCCAAGGGTCTGCTTCAAGAATTCTCTACAAAGGATGATTCAGTTCAGTACCTGGGATTTAGAAGGCTGGAGGGCTGGTATCTCTATCTCAGGTCTTGATATTCCAGCTGCCTGCGAGGGCTGCTTGGAAGCGCCGGAGCTGGATTTCTCGGCAGGAGAAAAGGCAGCGTCTCTCTCTCAGCGCGTCAGAAAGGAGGGGCAGTGTCTGTGGGCTTCGCTGTCAGCTGGGCTCCTCGGCAAGTCTCGCTGCTCCAATCTTGTCACCACCTCGTGTCTTTGCTTAAGGCAATGTCGGTATTATTTATACCTTAAAGGTGCCGGGATTTACGTAAGGATGGACATAAATACGTCAATAAGGATGTCATACGAACTTGATCGTTCGCACATTCTTTACTGAAGTTCTCGGCTAAATCAAAACAATGGCTGTGGGGATTTCCCAGATCATGGTAGGTTTGATTTGTTTTGAGAACACCGTATGCCTATTAGGGGGCTGGAGAAATAGTGCTTGACTAATGATGGCATGCGCTATGACCTAATCAGATAACGGGCTTCTGTTCCGTTGTGTGGCTAATCAGATAACGGATTTCTGTGCAGTTGAATGGCTGCTAGTTAATTATTAACCAGACAAGGGTCAGAAACAGGGGGATTGATACAGTACCCATAATAAATACATCACACATTATTGCTGCTTTAGCGGCAGGAAACTGCCGCTAAATCAGCAATAATGGGCTTGATAATATGCCCTTGTGAATTCCCATAAAAGCCCAGGTTCATACCAGAACCTGGGCTTCTATGGGAATTCAAAAGGGCATATCATCAACCCCTTATCGTCGCTTTAGCGGCAGTTTCCTGAGCCAGCTGGCAGCGCTGCCCTTCAGACACCTCTTGAGCGCGGTGCTGCGGGAGGGGTAGGATGCATCAGCCTGAGTCCGCACATATGAATAAGAGATGTTGCTGTGTGTACTGATGTGATCTCTGACCTCATTCAGTCACACCTTTGTCTCATTTTAAGGACCTGCTGTACCATACTGTAGGCCTGAAACAGCGGGCAGCACTGCCCTACAGACATTTGGCGTTGTCTTTTAGGGCACTGTAGTGAGATCGTTACTAAGTGTACATGCACACAGGCTTCCCCCACTGCATTACACGTGCACATTATGCTTCTAGCATGCGCTCTATTCCTTTCAATATAAACCTTTGTATAACGTAATACTATTTAACCTTGTGAATTCTCGAGCACTCCAACTCCTCTTTGAACCACGATTACCACTAACAGTTGGTATATCGTACTTCAAAAACGAAGGATGCACTCAACTCCTGTTTTCTATCAAGTTTGAAATAAACCTTCATTTACCTCCAGACGTTTCCACCATTAAATTATTTCTCCCTTTTCAGACATTCAATTGATTGCTTCAAGAAGGGAGAAGCGGGAGCTGACCCCGCAATGATGCCCTGGGCATTCTGATACGTTCCATCGTGGTATCGAGACACCGTCCCCGACCGGGGACCTGGTCTACCGTACAAACGTACCCCGCACGCGAAGCTTGCCCCAACACATCTTGGGACACACCGGTGGTGGCAGGTGAGCAGTGAAGCCTCGATGTGCAAGACCTACAATTGAGCACAGTGCGAGGGAAGGGGCTGGGGTGCAGCACCCTGGGTGCACAGGTGCATTCAAGCGATTTTCCCGTAGCTAATAATGTAGGACTATATTATCAAAGATCGGTGATAACATTATCGCCGCCTCAGCGGCAGGAAACTGCCGCTAAAGTGGCGATAATGGGCTTGATAATATGCCCTTGTGAGTTCCCATAGAAGCCCAGGTTCACACCAGAAGCTGGGCTTCTAAGGGAATTCACAAGGGCATATCATCAACCCCTTATCACCGCTTCCCTTGATAATATGGCCCCTAATATCTGGCCTCGTGTGTTTCATTTTAAGGACTTGCTGAACCACACTCTTTCTCGAAGACCCCAGCATCCTAGACAAACAGGTGACGGGGGGTAAACACTAAGGGCTGGGTGCAGTAGGCTGACGGTCTGTCTCCTCCTTCTTCTCTTCTTTTGACTCTCCCTCCCCTTCTCCCTTTCACCCACTCCCCCTCCCTTCCATTCTCACTATTGTCCTTTCTTTACCTCTTCCACATAGCACACATACTTATGTTTCATTTTTGTCTTGCAGGTTTCATACGCTGCTTCCACTTGAGTCCAACCCACGTTTTTTATAATATATTGTTTGTTCTATTAAACTTACGTTTCTATTTATTTGTGTTTTAATAAAGGTTACTTTCTTTTTCAAATAAATAACTGAGTGTATAGGTCTTCTTTTTTTCGACACTTGTCTATTATTTATTGTGAAAATCATCTGTCTATAGGAGATTTTAAGGGCAAACTTTTCTAATATTACAGTACACCTACCACACATATTCTAACTGACTATTAGACAAATGAATCCTGGGTAATTCTACAACTGCAAGAGTTCTATGAGTGTATCACTTTGTAACACCATAAGTACTGCCCGTGTGATTAACGAACAAATAAGGCACTGCCTAGGACCACCGAGGCTTCAGGGACTGCCGAGGCCCACCATGCATACTTAAATAAAGCCCCGGAGTGTGGCGATCCCCGGACTTCAGTTGGCCTCGAACCCGCCGAACAATTAGTAAACAATACCCGGGAAGGTGGCGGTCCCCTAGGCTGCAAAACGTCTCTGTGCCCTTCTGTGCCTAATTTACATGACATTAAGATCCCCAGTCCTGCAGAGACCCCGCAATATAATAATTGGATTGGCCATGGAACATTACCCTCCAAGGGCCTCATTTAAAAGAACCTCGCTTTTTTTTTGTTTCTTTTTTTCTTTCCATTTTTAACATTGGCATCCCCTCTATTAAAGCGATACAAGGTGTTCCTCCTCTCACTTCAAGTAATCAAACAAATATTTACAAACACAGGGTGGAAGCTGTGCACCAGCCCTCTAATAGCAAACACAAATGTCCCGCCAATGCAAAACCCCGGACATTGGATGAGCTGCGCCTGACATGTCGCCCTCCCTAGGATGCATTTGTTAGTATAAACATACTAACCTTCTACATTGACTTACATTGGAATACTACACAGAGCACATGACTTTACAGCAATGAGCTCATGGTTTCATCCACGAGTTTTGAGACCAGTAGGGGTAAGTATTTCGCTACCCACACCCTATATACTATAAACGCCTACTAACACTACTTGCACACGTATACCAACAGCGCCCGGAGCTCATCCTTTTACAGCAATCACCTCGGTTTCATCCCCAAGTCGTCACACCGGTAGGCGTAACTACTTTGCTTCCCGCTTCCGGTATACTAAAAACACACAGTAGCGGTCAGCAGTTCGCTTCCCACTCCCTGTATGGTATAAACGCCTACTAACACTACTTGCACACGTATGCTACAAACATTAGACCACATCACTTTACAGCAATGACCTCACGGTTTAGATTCTTGGTTTCATACCAGAGTGTAGCACCATATCATATCAGAACCATGTCACTCTGGCACTTTCAGACCAGTAACAGTGACTACTTCGCTTCACACTCCCCCACAAAGCTTACAGTGCTCCTACCCTCCTTTCCTACTTTTTTCACTTCTTTTTTCCCCTTACTCGCTTCAACGGAATCACAAAATGGAGGCCATCACTTCATAGTTGCAACACCATCACAGCCAATAAGCAGCAAGCTCCTGCTCGTAACGCCTCAGCCATTCAGATGGCAGAATTCCCAAATATCAATATCTGTAAATTATGATATTTCTCAAAAACTACTGAATGGATTTACACCAAATAAACATAAGCGTGCTTTCTACACCAAGACCCTTCTCCCTGCCAAATTTGGGGTAATTCCGTTCACCCGTTTAACCTGTAGCCTTGTCTAAATTTTCCTATAGAAATTAACATGGAGAAAACACGTTTTGGGACCCCCTTTTATCTCGGCCCCCCTTGACGAATCACCCCCACACTATCAACATAGGAGCTGATATTAAAAAAGAATTTGTTTTCAAAATTTCATGAAGATTCATCAAATTACGCCAAAGTTATAAGCAAAAGAAAAAATGCTCTCCCTATGGAATCTCGGTCCTAACTATATACCTACCTACTGGCGACTGCCAGTAGGTAATAAAGAACAAATTAGAATAGTTCCTTGATTCTTTTAGCTTTCAAAACTTCTCTCTATTACTGTCTTTCTAATTTTTCAAATAAACAGTTTTATTAATATTCAAGTACACATAGAAGTCAGAAATGCAACAAATTCTATCAACACACTTTCTAAAACATTCTACAACACAACACGTGGAGGTTAAAAGTTCATCAATTTTTTTAAACCTAACAATATTTTTTTGCAACATTTTCTTGAACATTTAATGGCATGTGCAGGTTAAAAGTTCACAATTGTTTTAAGTTCAAACACTGCATTACAAATGCAAGTAGCAAGTGTGGTTGAGTTGATCACATTTTATCCTATAGTATGTACTCCACGTTCAAACTACTTTTTGTTAACCAATCACGAAGATGCTTTTCCACAAAACGAATGTGCACCCTACTTTTAAAAAACAATGCTTTTCATCTCCCAATCAGGTACCGTTTTGTATGCGAAAAGAAACTAGTTACCCATCTTTAAACATATCTCTTATTCTATGAAGGAACTGCGGGGCATATTATCAAGTAAGGGCGTTACATTATCGCCGCTTTTATCGGCAGGAAACTGCCGATAAAGCGGCGATAATGGGTTTGATAATATGCTCTATGAATTCCAATCGAAGCCCATGTTAGATGTCTTCACATTTAACATGGGCTTCGATTGGAATTCATAGAGCATATTATCAAGCCCATTATCGCCGCTTTATCGGCAGTTTCCTGCCGATAAAAGAGTCGATAATATAACGCCCTTACTTGATAATATGCCCCTGCATGTGCTACAGACATCTTTCTATACCTTCCAGCCATATCTTCAAAATGCTAGTGTGGATCGTAGGACATAGCTATGTTTTCTGGTGCAAGAGGTATGCAGAACAGAGATGTATTGACTTAGACCTTGGTTTACAAAATGTGGACATTAAATGGTTTGGACAGAGAGGATTGAAGTGGCACCAATTGTTGCCTTTGGTTAAAACCTGTTTGCATCGCCAACACCCTGACCTCATGATTGTGCACTGTGGTGGAAAGGACCTAGACACACTGACTGGGGTAGGTTTGGAAATGCTTATGAAGGACACCTTTGGACAATTGATGTTACTTTTGCCTCAAACTTTCTTTGTATATTCTAATATATGCCAAAGACAGAAGTGGAATCGTCCAAACAATTTTGTCCTCAGATTGAAAAATCGCGGAAGAAAGTCAACAAAGCTGTGTCTGCATACCTCAGAGACCACAAACTGGGCTCCATCTACAAAAACAACATACATTGTGATATGGCGGATATATACAGAAGTGATGGAGTACACTTCATAGATCAGGGAAAATGAGTTTTCCTGAATAACTTGAAGCTATGCATACGCACTTATATGTAGCTCCAACTAATGAACGCAAGGGCTCTTTTTAAAGCCACCCTATAACTTACAACTTAGGCCCACTATTTAAGGCGAGATAACGGCAACTCCCGGACCCTCGCCAAAATATATTCTCCACACACCTGTGGCGCAGCGGCCAGACCATCTCACTTTGCAGCACAGACCTCTCGCTTTGATCCCCGGCTCTACTCACCCACAAGGGTGAGTAGTTTACACTTTACAAATGCCGTAATAATTTGCCTTCGCACTCCCTAAACAACACCACTTAAGCACCATATACAAGTTGAACACGTGTGGCACAGCGCCCAGAGCACATGACTTCACAGCATAGCACACACAGTTTAGGCTCACGTTTTCATCCCCGAGTCCAGCAGCAGCTTAATTTAACAGAATGACACTCTAGGCAATACCTCACTTAATTTCCGTACCCAGCACTTAGTAAGGGTCAGTAGTTCAATGGCTTTACCCCGAGTCCGTCAGCATCTCAGCTTACGCCCACAGCACCATCAGACCCATAGGAGTGAGTAGTTAGCACTTCACAAATACTGAATTGATATGTGTGCATTTACCTTCGCACTCCCTCTATAACACCCCCTAGCACCATACAAAAGCTACAATGTTCGAAACAAAAGTTCATCCAAGTAGCTATAACTACATGCTGAGACTACTTGAACAGATGTTGCACAGCAGCCAGAGCACATGACTTCACAGCATATGACACACAGTTTGGACTCACGCTTTCATCCCCGAGTCCGGCAGTAGCTCAGCTTAGCAGCATGAGACTCTTGACAGTAACTCACATATTTTCCGTACCCCAAGACTTTCAGACCAGTACAGGTCAGTAGTTTGTCCTAGTTATAAACACATGCTGATACTACTACCACAAGTGTAGTGCAGCGGCCACAGCACACGACTTTACAGCATAAGACCCACAATTTGGGCTCACGATTTAATTCCCGAGTCCCGCACCAGCTCACCTTAGCAGCATCAGACTCTAGGCAATATCTCACTTAATTTACATAGCCTACCACTTTCACACCTGTAGGGGTGAATACTTCACTTCACACCCCCTCTATAGCACACCCTAAACACCCCACAGAGGTTACAGTGCTCCTACTCTTCTCTTTCCCACTTTTATGCCAGTTTTTTCCCCTTACTCACTTCAATGGAATCACAAAATGGTGGCCAAAACGTCCTAGTTGCAACCGCTCGCAGCCAATCAGCAGCAAGCTCGTACTCTTAACGCCTCAGCCAATCAGATGGCAGAATTCCCAAATATCTATATCTGTATATTTAGATATTTCTCCAAAACTACTGGTTGAATTTACACCAAATGGACAAAAGCGTGCTTTCTAGACAAAGACCCTTCTCCCTGCCAAATTTGGGGTAATTCTGTTCACCCATTCGACCTGTAGCCTTGTTTAAAGTTTCCTATGGAAATTAACATGGAGAAAATAAGTTTTGGGACCCCCCCTTTTTTCTCAGCCCCCCTTGACGAATCACCCCCAAACTTTCAACATAGGAGCTGATATCAATAAAGAACTTGTTTTGAAGATTTCGCGAAGATTCATCACTAGGTAAATCCACTCTGCACCGCTTACTCTACTGCTTTCAGGTTAAATACCCACATCCGCCAATCATAGTTAAGTTCCTTGGCACCAAATTAGTAACAAGCGGTTTCCTCCCTGGTCTGCTCTATTCTCAACTAATCAGGCATAAGGTATGTTTCCATACTCATATATCTTATATTATTTGCTCATTTGTAATTGAGAAGTAGGTTCTGTGGATATCAATGGGTTTCTTGGGAGAGGATGGTGGATTCAAATTGATTTGTTATCATTTATTATGATGTGTTGCTTTTCAATTAATCATGGTAGAATGGAATATAGGCAGGATTGATTGGGGATCTGTAATAATTTGTGGAATTCAATTTAATTTGTACTGTGAATTGTTTTTAATAGAACAGTTAATAATTTGTTCTGTACTAGTGTTGATTAGACCATGTTTAATCAAAAATGGATTTTGATTCGTTTTTGTTTTATTATTTCGCAGCCCTGATGATGTCCAAGAAAGGCGAAACGCATAGGCTGTGTAAAGTTGTGATTTTCATGGACATTGAAACAGTGAACTGAATGGAATATTTTTTGTAATACACACTGGATTGGACATTGTTTTCTGTTGGATAATCTTTGATTTTGAGAAAGAGTATAATAAATAATCTTGGACTACAGTATTGGACTGAAAAATATTTTGAGAATTTGACGCTCCTTACATCAATCTTCATAGTTACAGAAAACTGTGTGGCCTGGGCGGTAGGCCAGTGGAAGAAGAGCGCCTGAATAATCAATTTTAAAGCAGAATTGTTTGTGGAACCCCCAGTGCATACCTGGCATTAACCCTAACCGTTTATATTGGTGTATATATATATATATATATATATATATATATATATATATATATATATATATATATATATATACACATATATATATATACATATACATGTGATCAAGTCCGGGTTTCCCGGACGAAACGCGTCATGCTGCCATCCCCATTGATGGAATAAAGCACATTACTTTCTTCTAAATCCTTGGTTTGTGGTCTGTACCTGGCTGTGTCCGTTTGCTGTTCGGCGCTTCAGGATTGTGGTTTCTCATGTATATATATATATATATATGTGTATATATATATATATATATATATATATATATATATATATATATATATATATATATATATATATATATATATATATATTCACTGAAAAAACCATAGGTTTCACACCAGTTATAGTTAGCTGGACATTTCACTCATACAAAACCATTGAAATTCCCCCCGTTATAGTTAGTTGTACTCACTATAACTCGCGTGCCCGCCATCCACTGCTGATGATGTCACATATTAGATCACTCATGACATGGTCAGTGACATCACTCATGACATCACTGATGACATCTCAAATGACAATCCATGCAGTTGCTTACACACCAATGGAGAGACTAATACAGACTTTCACACAGTTTGTTCACTAACCCATGTATTCAGTAAGACAAGTTCAATCACTCACTTATACAGTCAGTCACGCACCTACGAAATAATTCCTTTAGGCAATTGCAAATGTATTCATTCTTCAATACACCTTGGCATATATATATATATATATATATATATAAAACATATTTAAACTTTACCGAAACACACTTTCACTGGATGATGTCATGAGTGATGTCATTTGAGATGTCATGAGTGATGTCATGAGTGATGTCACTGACCATGTCATGACATCATCAGCAGTGCATTGCGGGCGCACAAGTTATAGTTAGCACAACTAGTCTATAACGGAGGAATTTCTATGGTTTTGTACGAGTGAAATGTCCAGCAAACTCATGACACCTATGGTTTTTTCAGTGAATTTCAAAGGTTTTTTAAATGTTAATTCCTAACTGTAATGTCCCTGAAACTTATGTTTTTTTCAGTGAATTTCTAAGGTTTTTTAAATGCTAATTTCTAACTATAACATCCCTTAAACCTATGTTTTTTTCAGTGAATTTCTAAGCTTTTTAAATGCAAATTTCCAACTATAACGTCTGTAAAACCTATGTTTTTTTCAGTGAATTTCAGAGTTTTTTAAATATCAAACTACTATTGTGTACTTGTCATTAGTACTGTTTTTTCCAACTTTTCAACTACATAAAATAAACTGCAAAAATTGCTATGTAATGTAATGCATTTCACAAATTACAATGAGTCTTAAAATAATACAAAATAATTTAACATTCAGATAACAATTGCTCTCCCTTTTTTTGCTGCCATCAGCTTCTACTTAACTTCACTATTCACAGTGATGTCAGAGTAGTTTCATCATAAACAGCAGAGAAATAAAACAATCAACTAGATTGTTAAAACAAAATCCCTAATTCTCACTAATATAATACAAAATCAACACAAATAACACATCCAATACTATTTCCACTCTTCAAATCTTACCTTTACTTCGTAGTTTCTGTGCACATTTTCCCAACACGCCAAATAATGTATCAAACATTTCGCTTTGAAAGCTTCCAGTCTGAATTCCTTAAAGTATCTTTACACCTTCCCACAAAGCCGAATGGTGCATCTAAACTCTTGGTTTCAGAAATATCAAGTATGAGTTGGGTAATTCATAAGGCAATCTCGTTTGTGTTTCCAAGTGTGTATCATTGCAGTGACTCCAACCATTATTACACTTCAAATAAACTGTATAATGTCCACTTGTAGTAGTTCTTCCAACATGTGAAACAATAGCAACCGTTGCAAAAGTTCTTCCAGAAATAGGTACTTGACTAGCAAGAACATTTTTAATTTTGGTTTCCACTTTTCTTCCATTTGGTCTACAGCGTTGCAGCATTATAATCAAATATTTTCCATATCTTTGTAGGCATAATGTAGATAGCATTGTTGATTTATAATGAGAACACATCATCTCATGATCAGCTTCTTTTACTAATTTGTAAAATGGTACAGATTTGCAGTCAGGTATTGTTAAATATAGAAATCGTTCTCTGTCAAATATAGTGCTTGAACTTAATAAACAATATTTACATCTATGTTCTCATTTGTAACAGAGTCCAAATAAATTCTCAATCTGAATTCCTTCATCTTCTAGTACTCCAAGCATAACCATCAGAAATTCTTGTGCATCTTGTTGTTTATTGGCACTGAACATTAAAGATCCAGTACCTTTATCCAACAGTTGCCGAATACCAGAAGCAGAATGGATCTTACTTCTATCAGTTCTCAATTCTTGAAATAAAGTATAAAGTGCCGAACATAATCTTTTTTCCTGACTTACCATAATTTCACCAGAAACATCTTCAAGATAAAATATAACATTTAGAATAACATTACCATAGCAGTTGACACCAGAAGCATTTTCTAATTGGTATCCAACAACATCATCACTTGTTTGTATTTTCTGCTTCTTTATATTTTTTCTTTTCTCTTGATTTTCTTTCTGCTTTTCAACCATAGTTGATTCTTCAACATGTTTGTGTTTTGAAAAACACAACACGTATCTCATAAATAGGATATTCACCTAAACTTGGAGCATAAAGCCTTCTCAAACGATTATATTCTATTACACAATTAACATCAGCACTAACCTTGTTCTCATCAAAATCGATTAAATACAAACCAGACAACGTTCTAACACAAGATAATGCAACATATACCATTCCCTCTTTAAACACAGTTCTTCCTACATTTACCAATACATTATCTACACTTAAACCTTGAGATTTATGAATAGTTATTGCATATGCTAAACGGAAGGGAAACTGTTTTCTACGAACATAAAAGTCTTCTACAAGCAAAAAACATGCAGCAGAACGTGGAATCTGTCTTACCTCGTAATATGATCAAATTTAACTTTCCAGAATTCAATTCCATTTCTATTTTGATATTTCACAAAATCAACAACTTTCCCCATTGCTCTATTCACTAAACCTTCTTCTACATTCAGATTACGCTTCAAAATTACCCGACAGTTTAAACATACATTTAAACAAAATTCTAAGCCAGCAGTTTTTGATACAGGCTTTTTAAAGAATCCGATTTAGTCTGTAGTTTTTCTCAAAGAACAATTGTTATTCCTTGATGCTCGATTTTATCAATAGCTTCAATGTGAATTATTACTTGATTTTTCCAATTTCATAAGCTCTCTATTAAATGTATAACACTCTTCCACTGTAGGTATTAAGCAAACTATAGACTTCTTTTCTTTCATTTTCTTGTACATTACTTCAGCTGGTGTGTTTTCACTTGTAAACAAGTTCTTTAGTAGACGTCTTTGAAAAGCTTGTTTACCATGTTTGCTTAGAACACCAATCCTTACATCATTTAGAATATTCGCATAATCTTCATCTCTTGCTTGTCGCATATTCTGAGTGAGTTCTTTATATACAAAATGTAACCACAGATTTACATTTCCAATACTTCCCAAATATTTCCTAGTGTCTTCATGTAGAAGAGTTTTAAACACTGGTTCTCCTTTTACAGGGGTTAGTTGTAGCAGATCTCCAAATACAATTAAATATTTTCCTCCAAAGAGAACGTCATACTCTGTTTTTAATACATGTTGCATTCTTAAGTGTACAAAAGCAAGCATTAAGTTTGAGACCATGCTCACCTCATCAATATTTAAAAGTTTTATTTTCTTCAGCACTCTTGACACTTCATAAGAAGCTTCTCCAGACAACTTCTGATATTCTAATTTATTATCATGCTCAACTGGTAACATCAACAATCTATGCAAAGTCACTCCTTTAACATTCTGTGCAGCTAATCCAGTTGGAGCTGTTACCACACAACATTAATGTGAACATGTTTTTGGGAAATAACTGATCAAAACTTTAATTAAGAAACTTTTACCTGTCCCAGCTTGACCACTGATGTATATCAGAAGAGGTTTAAAAGATGAACACACACATTCTTTTTTTTCATGCAACAAATTATGTTCTATCCGTTCTCTCACTTGCACATATATTTCTTTCTGTTCAACATTTACTTGTTCTTCTAAGTTTTCTAATGTAATATTCTCCTCGTGTGCTTGTTGCATTGCAATTTCGACTTAATGCACAGCAATCTCTGCTTCACTTTCCAGCATTGGTTGTCCAATAGCATTTTGACTACATGGACCACTACTTTGACTAGCTTGAGAACTTTCATTAGCTATTTCAGCTGTAATAGTCTTTCCTGTTCAACTTCATCATACGACATTTTTAAATATGTAGGGAAAATTGTACATCCAATGCTATCTTTACCTACATTAAAAGAATCTTCGTAGCAGTCAAAGTCTCCAATTAATTCACTTTCACTATGCCATGGTTTAAACAGTTGCAGAAGTGCTAAATAGTAAAATTCTCAATTATCTGGAGTTTCACAACTAACAGCCTGATTCATGAAGCGAAATAGTGCCCGCAATGGCTGCGAAAACGCAATTGCGGGTGCAAAACACGGAATCGGCATTCAAGTACGAAATAGCGAAATCGCTAAAAAATAATAGCGATCGGAATAGCGATTACGCTGTAATAGTCGCAGACTCCGGGAAGTCGAGCAATAGCGATACGGAAATAGCGACCAACCACGGAATCTGCGAAATCAATAGCGAAACGCAATATTGTCTCAATCGGCATTCATGAAAGAAATACATTAGCGAAAAAGCGCTAAATCGCACGTTTGCGCGGCGCAATTTAAGGACAACTCAAAGCAGGTGGTAACCATAAAAGCCATGATTAACCAAAATTTGAAAAACTGTTAGCCAATCACCAACAGGTCCAGGCCTGACCAATCACACATAAGGACATTCAGCAGCAGCATTAGGCGTTCCACAATGCCTGGGATGTACATGGTGGTGAGGCGGCGAAGGCTACAGCGAGCAGCACGGAGGAGACGCATGAGGCAGGCAAGGATTTATCGGCAGCGGGTCACCTTGCTGGGCCAAACCAGAGAACAGATTTATGCAAAATACAGGCTGAATGGGGAAATGATCACCTGGCTGATACAAGAACTCGACCCCATCATGCAGCACCCAACAAGGCGAAACAATTCTGTGCCCACACATGTGCAGGTATTGTGCAGCCTGCACCTCCTGGCCTCCGGCAGTTTCCAGGGCATAGTAGCCGCTGCTGGGGGGATATCCCAGCCCACCATGTCACGCTGCCTCCACACTTTTGTTGACGCCATGCTCAGCCAGCTCCACCGGCACATCACATTTCCCACGAGCCAACAGGAATTGGACCTGACAAAACTACAATTTTATAATGTTGCCCATTTTCCCCATGTCCTCGGCTGCATAGACTGTACCCACGTCGCCATCTGCCCACCAGCTGGCATGGAGTATATGTACCGCAACAGGAAGTCCTACCACTCCCTCAACATACAGATGGTCTGCAATGCCAAGACCATCATCACTGACATTGTGGCCCAGTACCCAGGGAGTACCCATGACTCCTTCATCTTCAGGCACAGCGGACTCCACACATGACTGATCAGGGGAGAGTTTGGGGAAGGACACCTACTTGGTAAGTACACTTTGTCGACAATGTCACATTGCTATGAAGTAACTGCACTGCACAGGCAATCAACATCTGCTCCTCTCATTCAGGTGACAGTGGCTACGCCCTACGGGAATACCTCCTGACCCCTTACCTCAACCCTGCCACACCTCAGCAACGCCGCTACAATGTTGCGCACATCCGGACAAGGAACTGTATTGAAAGGACATTTGGCCTGCTCAAGAGCAGGTTCCGTATACTGCACAAGACAGGTGGGGCCATGTATTACAGTCCTGCAGCGTGCTGCCGCATTGTGGCTGTCTGTGCAATGCTTCATAACATTGCAACCAAGCGCCGGATACCAGTTGACATATCAGGCAGTGAATCTAAGGGGGACGACCGGCCACCAGCTCATGCGCACCATGCACGCGGGGAGAACCCAGCTGAAGGCCACAGACGTCGCAACCACATCACAGCTAACAATTTCTAGCCCACCCCCTTCCCCCACCCCACATATCACAATTGCATGCAAAATGTAATGATTACACAAGGCGAATGTGTGCAGCAAAATAAATGTATTTGTTTGATTCACAAGAAAAAAGGGTCATGGTAACAACTATTTACAAAATGCAGTATTCCTGCATACTGCATGAGACGGTTCATGGCAGGCTTAGCTTCAGCCTGCGCCTGTGTCCCTGACACAATGTCATTGGCGCCTCCGGCGCACAATTCCCAGGCGTCTGTGAGGCTCTTCCTCATCCTGGGCAGCTGTACCAGGCGTAGCCCTGGTGCTGCGCCTAGGTGGGGGGGCCTGCGTGGCAGAGTGGCTGCTGACACTCGAGGCACCCTCACTCGCATCGTCTCCCCCCACAATGGCCGGTAGCACAGGTGCATGCAGTGCGGTGAAGGCGGTGGTCAAGTGCTCCAGCACCCGGGTAATGTCCTCGCAGCACTGGACCAGTTGGTGCTGCTGGGTCAACGAGCGCCGCGCCAGCTGGGTGGTGGCATTTGCTGACACATAATTGGAGCGACTATAGGTGGACAGGCGGCTCAGCAGCTGGTGGTGGCGCCTGCTTGCAACACTGCGGTGCTTCACCAGCGCTGCAGTATTGTCCTCCATAGCCGCCGTCATGCGGTCCATGGCCGCCGTCATGCGGTCCATCCGCTCGCCGACTCCCGCCACATTGCGGCCAATCTTATGCAGCTGGAGCTGGATGGCTCCTTGCTGCTGCGACTGGCGCTGGTGTATTCGGAGCATGCGCCGCTCCACGCTCATGCAGGCATGGAGATGCCCATTGCCCCTCCTGCTGTTGGGCCGCTGTGTAGCGGATGTGGCTGGCCCAGATCTTGTTGGACGTGCTGCAGGTGTTGTAGCAGCTGGTGTTGCAGGTGCGGCAGGCACTGGAGGCACATTGGTGGGGGCTCTGGTGTTGGCAGCCGGTGGGCCTGCAGATGTTGCAGCAGGTAAGGTGGGGGGCCTGGTCTTGGCAGCCGGTGGGCCTGCAGATGTTGCAGCAGGTAAGGTGGGGGGCCTGGTCTTGGCAGCCGGTGGGCCTGCAGATGTTGCAGCAGGTAAGGTGGGGGCTCTGGTCTTGGCAGCCGGTGGGCCTGCAGATGTTGCAGCAGGTAAGGTGGGGGCTCTGGTCTTGGCAGCCGGTGGGCCTGCAGATGTTGCAGCAGGTAAGGTGGGGGCTCTGGTCTTGGCAGCCGGTGGGCCTGCAGATGTTGCAGCAGGTACGGTGGGGGGCCTGGCTGCTGGTGTTTGCGCAGCGGCAGGGGCTGGTGGCTGGGTATCGGGTAGGGATTCCTCCTCCTGGGCCTCCTCATCGATCAGCAGCCTCTCGCTGTCACTGCTATCATCCGCACCTGTGAGGGTAAGTGGATACTCATTAGGTGCATGTGACTGTCAGACGTGCAGATGTTACATGCATGCTGGGTGTCATTCCCTGGATGGCTGTGGATTTGCGCACTTTGGAACCTTTCTGGCCGCATTGTGGTACTACTACATTGTGGACATACTACGTCTCCCACAATGCTTCAGGGCATTTCCTGATGCACAACATAGGCATGACTAAGGGCCAATGAGTGAGCCTATTTGGTCTGGGGCGGTCATAGGGGACAGGGTCGCAGTCGCATGCCACTTACCTTGGGTGTCTTGGGTGGGGCGGGAGGAGTCCAGAGGGGTCACGCCAACACACACCTCCCTCTCCAAGGTGTCCTCTACCTGGTCCTCCAGGGGGGTGTTGGGTGGGACAGTCGGTCCACCACCTCCGGTGCCTGATGCCTCACCAAGGCGCTCCGCCACCCTCTCCTTGGCACGCCCCCGGAGGTCGTACCACCGCTTTTTCAGCTCCTCCAACGACCTGTCCGCAACGCCCACAGAGTTGACGCTGGAGGCAATCCCCACCCAGATCCTCCGCTTCTCCTGCTCTGGGACCCTCCTTGAGTTGGCACCAAACAGCTGGTCGTGGTTGGCCACCACCCCTTCTATAAGGTTCTCCAGCTCCTGCTCGGAGAACTTTAGTTTGCGCTTGCGGCCAGCGCTGGTGCTGGGGCCAGGGAGAGGTTCGTCGGACATGGCGGTCGCAATTTCGGCAGAATCGGGAGTCGCTAACGGAGGTTTAGCGGCAGCTTTCCGTCGTCAACACTCCAATGATAGCGTCACTGTGGTGTTTGGGGGTGGGATTTGGCTGCTTCCTGGTTGTGATGTCATCACGGTGCTCGGAATGCGTCTTCCCGTTTTCCAGATCCCGCGAGAATGCGACTCGCAATCCCGATCGCACGGGATTGCGAGTCGCAATCACGTGCGATCGGGATTGCGAGTCGCAATCCCGATCGCAGGTGGCCGGAAATAGCGATTTTTCTGCGTTTTTTGTAGGTCGCTAACGGCTTTAGCGCCCGCGTGCGAGTCGCTATTTTTTTCCCGAAAAGTACATGAATGCCGTTTTGCGTTTCCTCAATAGCGAGTCGCTATTAATCGCTATTAGGGACACGCAAAACGGCCCGTACATGAATCAGGCTGTAAGTTTCTTGTGGTTTATAAGATTACCCTTTGCATGTTTTACTAAACAATCATGACATCCAACTACTGCAAATTGTCCTTCTTTTAAATTCTGTTTAACATTTCTTTTGAAGCTGTAATGTTGAAGTACTTCATACAGACATAGCTTTTCCAGATGTCGACTCCTTTTTGGATACTATGTGTCCAACATATTAGTTTTAAGAATGTCTGTACTGTCTGGTTCATTTGCTGCTAATTGATCAATTTCTTCCAATGATTTCAACACTCTATTTCGTTTGCAGCCAAGACCTAAACTTACCCAAATGATTGCTCATGACTTTGAATATAAACTTGAAGAGCACAAGCAATCTGAACATTCATAGGATCCAATTTCTCGGTGGGAAAGCATTTTCAAAGTAAAGCTGTACAATTTTTTGCTAAGGATTTTCTCTTGTGCAATTTCTTCCCACATTTGTTTCATCTCTGTTTTTTCTGATTTTGTTATGTACGATGTAACATAACTTGCAACAGCAATTGAGTTATCTGCAACATACTGGATGCCAATGTTCAAATTCCACATTTTTAAAATGACTGGATTGTAGTCATTGATATACTTTGACACTTCTGTTCTTTTTAAGCTATAGGTATTCTTTGGAGATTTCCGAGTTATTGTGTGCCTGACAGAAGAAAAAAAATAATTTACTCTTCCTTTAGAAATGACTGGACTGGAAAACTAAACCGACATTTGGTGTAAAATGTTCCTTTTGACTTGAATTTTCTTCTGAAAAACTTTCCACAACGATGACTTTGGAAACGTAAAACTTTCTGTCTCAAGCTTCTATCTCCTTCTTGTCTTGGAATCTCACATGTCACATACTGTTCGATGAAAGACAATACTATTTCATCAGAATCATTTCCAAATTTAGGTGCATCCTTGAACCATAGTAGCATATGTATATGAGGTGCACCTCTTACTGTGGAGAAGTGTGGCTCAATGGTTAGAGCATTATTAATAACAGGGGGTGCCCGGTAAACCAAGCGGCATCTGGGTGAAAACAATGAATTACAAAAAAGATGATGCCAAGGTATTTACTACAAGCAAGTTAATTATGAGAACAAAAACTATCAATTATTTGTCTCTTCACAACCTAAGTTGTACGATATATATCTCTCATCTATTGAGACGTTCATCCAGTGGTTATTACCAAATTACAGATACAAATAAATAAAGAAAAACACAACAAAACAGTAAAACAGTTTGTAAATTTGTTAAAGATCATTTTTCATTTTGTACATTCTTAATCTAAATCAGTCGCCCAAACAATGTTTAATCTTGTAAGGAATGACATGTGAAAGTTCGAAACACAAATTTTGAAAGTTCGAAACACAAATTTTGTAATCAAAATCCAGGTGGTCCAAATGTTTGTGGACCCTAAATCCAAAGTTTGTGTAAGAAGCCCGATGGTTTATTCACAAGGAAAACATGGCATATTCTTTTCTTGGCCTTATTTCCTTTTTTCGGACACCGGAATAACAAGAAGCAAAAGAAGCCCAATTGATTTTTATGGCTTCAACACCAATTGATGCTCCTGGGAAATATATCCATATGATTTTCAAATCAAAAAAGGTGCCGAAAATAATACTAACTGTCGACGCGTTTCGGCCTTTCAAATAATATTAGGCCTCATCAGGACAAGGGGCAACAAAATACATTTGAATAATCCTACGGAAAACAAAAAATGAACCACAATTAATAATAACACTCAATAATAATAAACAATCTAGACCAATTGAAACAAATTGTATAAAATATAAACAGTCAGTTTCACGGACACAGGCACCCGTAGGGGCCACTAACACTATGAGCAGAAAACTCAAGGTTTCGGTATCAGGAAAGCTATTTACACACCGGAAAGGAAGAGAACGTGATCAGAAAGCCACCACCACAGATCAATATAATTGGGTACAATTATTAAAAAATAAAAAATAAAAAATTTCATTCAACTTGCAAATTCTTTGATCACTGTGTCAAATTCCCAAGAGTGAAGGAACGCACGGAAAAAACAACCAGTTGCAACTAACCGAATGGGCTATACATACCAAATGTTATTATCCAGATCACAATATCACTAGGGGTATGGTCTTCCAATGGGGTTGAAAAAATTCCCAAGCATCACACCAGTCCAGACGAACTGACTGTATCAGGCACACATGTACTAGTCCAGATTTAATTCAACTCTTGTGCTCGTGATTCAATCACCTAGATACAAGGTAGAGCGGCAAACAATCAAAAACCAACACGAGTATGTTACACCTGCAAACGGAGAAAGTTTAATAAAAATTTTCCATTTTATCGAAATTAAACCCTTATCTAACAAAAAATAATAAGTGCTAATCATGTGCGTTCACTCGGTTCAAAGGTATCTCCATTCGCAATTACCGCCCGGATCAATTATCACATGTCTCGTAGGACACGGAAATCGGAATCAACCATTCCCAGGTTAGAGCAGGTTAGAGCAGGCAGACCTTGATGCAGAGCTCTGGCCAGGGACCAGGGTTCGATTCCCACCTCGGCGGGTCTCCGGCTCATTAATTCCCCTGACTGGATATTCTCGCCTCAGTGCCTGTTCTGATAATGGGTCCCACGCTGCAACTCTGGGCAATAGCTTGCTTAGTCTCCACAACGGCCCCAAAAGCGCTGGGATGCCTGGCTGCACCTGGGGGGTGCCCAGGAGTGGACATTTCCCAGGAAAGCCAGGAAGGGTTCCTAAGCGGTATACGGACAGCGCCGGGACACCTCCGGTGGAGGTAGCTGTGCGCTTTACAAATTCCGACATTTACATTTACTTGATACTCATTTCTCCCAAAGAAATCGGTAACTTCTCCAATAGGTGGATTCTTTTTATTGCAGATAAAAGACATCATAGGTTGAAACCTATAATTACAATATCTGCACACACATTTACAGGATCCATCAGGAGTCTTTATTTCAACATTTTTTTATATTGGAATTCGCTTCTCTTAGAAACTCAAGCAAATCTTCCCATGCGTACTCTGCACAGCTAAGTGTGACAAACCATGTTGGTGTACCTAAGTTCCGTAACATACACTTGAGTGCTCCATGACGACGATACCAATACTCATTTGTTCCATGTTGACATGCCATCAAATTGATTAACTGTGCTTCAAAATTTTTATTTGTTTCTTGAAATTTCTCCACAAATTCTTTCACAGAAAGAAGTGATTGATTAACAGTTTTAAGTATTAGATTCACTGCATACGACAGAAAAGACAGATCACTTTCAAACAAAAAGTTAAATATGTATGAAATGCACTGTTGAAATCTAGGATCTTCAAAATATATTCTTGTTGACTGATATTCTGAAGCTGGAATCCGTACAGCTCGGTCATCATATCGTCCACCTTCTCCAGTAGGAAACAGCTGTGGAAAACAACGAGCTTCCAAGCTTTTCTCCCATACACTCATTGGAGTTCACTGTGCTTTTTTCATTTGAAATAACTCAATGCTGCTTCCTATTACTTCTTTTGAATGCAAAGAACATATTGTGTAATGTTCATAAATCTCTTCAGTCCTTGACGTGTCCACTTTCTCTATTTGACCACTTGAAATTTCAGATTCATCTTCTAAACTTATTACCTATTCATCCACATTTACATATTTGTGTAATAAATACTGTTCTCTATAAGATATGAGGTAGCCTTTTCTACTTTATTAACATCCACAAATTCTTGCCATATTTTCCGACTCTTTGCCGGTACACCATTTACTAAAATAACTACTGCCTCGTGTTCCTCTTTCTCTCCAGCAATAGTTTCAATATTTTTCTTAAAATCCAAAGGTAAGGACACCACTCTTCCTATCCTGCTCACATTGTGCGCATGCGTTGAGAACAGACACTACCCACTACCACTGCACCGGAGCTTGAGACGCCGTGTCTGCATTGCTGGGTTTACCGCCGGCCGACCGCTGTCCGCTGCCCGCCGTCTTGCAGTGACCTTTGGCGGTAACAACCTTCAGCAACCTTCAGAAACCTCTAGCAGAGGATCTTCGGTGAGTGTGCAGCAGGGGAAAGACGGGAGATGGGAGAGAACAGCTGCCTCGCGGACCCGGCTCCTGCCCTTACGTTCCCACGCATGGTGCTTGGCAATTCATCTCGAGGCTCCCAATCCACGGCCTCTGACCCTGCCCCTACCGGATCTTTGAGGAGAGGAGCGGACCGGGCGCGGCGCCGAAGTGGTTCTGGATCAGGGGAGTCTTGGAGCAGAAGAGCAGGTGATGGCGACAAAACCTGAGCCACACCTGAGCCGTACCTGACTGCAGAGGTTTCTGTGCCCGAGCTTGCCCGAGCCTGACGTGCTGGGGTCGAGGTTACGGTGATCTGCAGCCAGCAGTCGGACAACCCAGCGGACCCACCGCTTCCACGTTCCTCCTCCTCCCACCTCTCGGATGGTACAGGCTGAGCTAGCAGCAAGAGGTGAGCATGCACCCCCCCCAGCACCCCCAACATCACAGCCCTCTTGCTGTCAGGCACGGCTGCGCGACTGCATGCACATAAGGCGGTAAAGGGAAGGGTAACAAAGGGTAACAAGGAGGGCAAAGGAAATTCAACCCAAAAAACCTCCCCGCCTTAAGCTCCCACCTCAATCTTCCACCCTATCTCAAGTCCCTCAATCTATCTACCCTCACCCTTATGCTTCAGCATCAGCATCCGCATCAGCAAAAAGAGAAGCAGAGAACCAGAGGTGCAAAAGGCTTAGAGCTCGAGTCAGAAGCTGGCCGGAAACTTTGTAGAGGAGGCAGCAGCAGCTGCAAAGAGCCAGCAGCCCGCAACGAGGCATAAAAAGACATAAGGAGACACACGGAGACCCAGGATAGAAAGGGCAGAAGGGCCCGACAAGGGATAAAGGGAAACACCAGAAATACTAGAAATGAGGTCTGGGAAGCAAAGGGACAACACGGCAACCATAAACCCCCCGAAAAGGCTAAGGAAAACAAAGAAGAAGCTCAAGAAGGACTTAATGGACGTGAGCGATGAAAGCGATGGAAGTGGAAGGGACCGGGGAAAGAACGAAGTAGAGGAAGGATCCCCCTTGGTCTCCCCCTTGCTCACTAGCCCTGGAGGCTCCAAAGCTTACGAACACCCACGCAGTACCACCAACAACAAACATTGCTTTCAACCAAAAATCTACACAAAATTCGCATTCATTAAAGACCCAAGCGCAGCCCTCTATCTTAATAATGCCAACACAATTGACCTACCATCACCACTCAACCCAATCAAAGTACACGGACTAACCTCAGTAAAGCATGAGTCAGAACGAGCGGGGATGGAGGAAAGGAACCAAGCTAATCCCCAAAAGAGGGACCTCATCTCTGAGCACAAGGCCCAACCTGCAATCAGCGACAAAGCGAGCATAGGACCCCCGGGGGAGCAATCAGCACTGGTTGACGGACAAAGACAAGAGGGGGCCGACTCAAATACAGGAATAACAGCGAAGGGCATCGCGCAAGACCACTCAAATGAAATAACAACGGCGGACCTAAGGGTGAACCCAACCGCAAACCACATACCAAAGGCGATTACGGGGAGGTATTATACAACCTCCACAAGCCCAACAAGACAAAACGAACTATACAATGGCAAAGAAGAGGACAGCCATGAATACCGCGCACCCCAGAAGAGAACCCAAGGTCCACCAGGAACCACTGAGGGTCATGGCGGACAAGATATGGCAACAAAATGGGGGCTCCAGGACCTGCCCCTCCAGGTCGACTCGAGCAAACTTTCGCCGAACATACATCAAACAACCCAAAAGGAAACAACACCCTGCAAACATGTAAGGAAAACGACAGTGGTTAGTCAAGCAACGCTTGCCTACAGGGACATGAATGAATCTTCCGCCTGGGCGGATCCTGATGAGGCTGGGCAATCAATTAACACAACAAAACAGGAAACAAGGGAACACGGCCAGTGCTCACCTCAAACCAACGACCAAGCACACGAGAAATGTGATAAAACTGATTCACAAAAGGACGGAGCAGATCAAAGTCTCGCCCCACTACTAACCGGTACAAACGTTCATAGCCAACCAGCCGCTTATGACATACTACCCAGCACAGGACTCACAATACCGAGGCTAAACGACCTTGAAACCTCGTACCTTACTCCGGAAGAGTGGGAAGAACTGGTCGCATCCTACCCAGCAGAATCAGAACGAGAACTGCAAGGAGAGGGTATCCGCGATAATCCAGGAAAAGAAAGACCGAAACCCAAGGAAGACATTTGGGCGTCCCTCCTGCAGACAATGCAACTATCAGTAAATGCCATTCAATACCAATCTGACAAGATGGACCTGCAGCTCTCTGTCCTCAACTCCCTGGCAATATTTGTTTCTAACATTGATGGCAAGCTAGCCGAGCTACATGGCATGATAAAAAGAGCACAATCTGAGACTCAATTAATAGCATCCAACTGCTCTTGTATTACCATAGTGGACAAACCAGTAACGCTTCCAACAGCACTGGACAACCTCCTGTATGATATAAGGACGGCAGTCAAAAACAACCATCCATGCAATCACACGGAGAGAAGGCAAGAAACTACACCATCCGTGCAAGAAGAAATACAGACTACAAAGCAGGAGAACTCAAAGACACCCATAGACCCATTCCCGCTCAGGGAACAACCAAACAATAAGAATATACTGGCCACTAACAAAAAACAACTTGAAGAAATTCAAACTCGCGCCACAGAGAGTACATCGTTCCCTGTTAAAATGAACCAAAAAGACGGAGCACTAACCCCTCCTCAAAAAGGAAAAGTGGGAAGAAAACAGAAAAGGAAGGGAAGAAACCAAAGTAAACTGACAGGGTTTATAGCATGGTGCAAGGACCAGAACAGCGATCAATCAGCAGCAAACTCACCACAAGCCAGGCAGACTGCGAAGGGCGACGTATCAGTGCGCGAGCACAGCACCACGGAAAATAAAGGTCCTGAGACAAAACTTGGAATAGACTCGGCACCGCAGAGAAGTTCCATCAACAGCACCTTGACAGAAAGCAAGAATAACACCTCAAGCCCGCCACAAGCAGCCAAGAAGACTGGCAAAGAAAAGACCGAAAAGAGGCACAACTCACAAACAGCCACAGACTCACCCGATAGAGAAAATCAAGAAAGAACCAAACAAAGCATTCAAAACCACATCAAACATCCCACGAAGAAAAGGGAGGAAAAACAACCTCAAGCAACTCCTGGGCGAACTGCTATAATGAGGGAAAATACTCCTAAACAAGAATTGCAGGAAATCAACAAATCGAACGACCAACGCAATGTAGCAGGACCCAAGGAACCTTCCAACCGAAGCGAAACCCTAATCAACACCACTGAAAATACTCAGCCGCATGATAGAGGACAAGACGGTATTACCACACTAATGTTCCACCTTGAGTACCAATCAAGAGGCCCAATGGATATCCTAAATAGGGGAAATATATTACGGCTGCTGAAAACCATAGACAGCCTCAAAACTATATCATCAGCTGACTTGGAATCAGTAGAATTTATGGGAACCTTGAGGCATCCCGGTGTAGAATCAACAAAAAAAGTATGGGTCACAGGAGAACTCCCTAAGAGAATACTAAAAGAAAAAGAAAAGTTTGACTCTTGGGTAATAAAATTAGAACTTTCTTCTCAAACAAGATATCCAGACCCCTTACTATACGACAGTCAACAAAAGAAAACAAAAGAGCTATCTATCAAAAAAACTGTCCTAAGAGGAGCACGAAGCAAAACGCCAGAGAACCTAGTGTATTTAGACCAGTCAGACATCAGAATACTGGCCAATGACAGCCAGCCCGTACCTAACTGGAGCTGGCTCGCAAGTACCATAAACGCAAAAGAGTCAAACCAATGACAAAACAATACAAAATTAACGAATTCCACCAGTACCCTTAGCTTATGCTCATGGAATATCAACAGCCTAAGCGACAAGCTCTCAGACTCGGACCTAAATTCCTATTTGAAAAAATTTACTATCATCTCTCTGCAAGAAACTTGGTCCGACTCTCCACCAGTGCTATCAGGATACAATCTGATCTTTCAAGCACCCACTCAGAGCTCACTGTTCGGCCACAAGAAAGGTGGTCTTGCCATATACAGCGAGCTTTCAGTGATAGCGAAGGCAGCCCCACTAGATTACAACATAGCCTCCCCAAATGCAAAGCAAGCGATACGACTGTCATTCCGCACGCAAGATACAAATGAGGACATCATCTTAGTAAACCTCTACTTGCACCCCAGGGAGAAAAAGAAGGGAGCACAACAACTGAAGGAAGAACTCGTAAAAATAGTGAAAACCGAGAACACAAATAGCCTAATTATAACAGGGGACTTCAATCTAAATATGCTTAGCACCTCGGACCCCGAAACCAAAGACGACGAGGACCCGTTCGCCTGGGAGTACAACCATCAAGACTGTACCTCGGGAGGCAGAACCACAAGAACATCAAGGAGCCTGCTGGCCAAACTAGAAGAGCTGGGCCTTAGGGCACTCAATGGCAGATTTTCAGGTGATCTACCGCAGGCTGCAACATTCCACAGTACACTGGCAAGCTCTACAATTGACTTTACCTTCCTCTCTCGCAGCCTGTACTACAGGGTAAGAGATTTTCACATCTGCCCAATGGATTACAGCGACCACCTGCCCCAGGAAACAACAATAAAGACACCGACAATACCAATCCCGCCAGGCGCCAACAACCTGGGTACGGACTTTACAACAAACGAAAGACGGGTAAAATGTAAAGTTACCGACCCACAAAACCTTTTAGAGCAAGCGAAGCACGCTCTCCACGAAGCGCAGTCCGAATCATCAAAACTGATAATACGTTGGGAGGTATTCACAAAAAAAATGAAAGACATCGCTGAAAGAAAAGTGCATACAAAGTGAGTAGGCAAGACCAGCGATGCGATACACAAGAGCCACCATAACTTTCGAAATTATACCAATCTAAAAAGACTGAAGACACAAATTAACCACACTCTGCCAAGAGTAAAAATAGATCCCTCCGCCTACCAGGCTTTAAGACAGTTAAAAGGCGACCGAAGGAAATTAATATGGCAACTAAAAAAGGACGCAGATGAGACATTCTGGGGAAAACTCCTACACGATGCCAAGACAAACAACAGCGCACAGTTCTGGCAAAAGATTAATGGCCTGATCAACCAGCAAAGCCAGGCGATGGAATCCCATGTGACGGAAGATGCCTGGACAACCCATATTAGCACACACTTCTGCGACACCAACGAAACATGGAAAGAAACTGGCAAAACCAACACCAGGAGCAAAGAATACTTGCCTCCACTCAAAGAATCCTCGACAACCAACGAAGCACTCTCAATCACGACTCTACAAATAACTAATAGGATTTCCAAAGGGAGAACAGAGGGAGCTCCAGGCCCCAACGGTATACCCCCAATAATATTCAAGCAGGCACCAGAATACTGGGCACCTACTCTAAAACCAATGTTTGAAAATATGGCAGACTGCGACAACAACTAACACAGGAGTAAAGCAAGGATGTGTGCTAGCGCCAACTTTATTTAATCTCTTTATGGCCGACCTATCTACCACACTAAATGAAAACAACTCACATGCGCCAAAACTGGGGGGCACTCAATTGTCTAACTTATTTTATGCTGATGACTTGGTGCTAATCAGCCGGACTCCGATCGGCCTACAGCGGCTCCTCGACATCACCGCACAACACTCCGAAACAAATAAACTCAGTATTAATTATTGTAAAACAAAAGTCATGCGCCTCAACTATCGCATGAAGAAACCAACATTCAGTTGGAACCTGGATAAAAATAAATTGGAAGTCACAAATAAATATCGTTACTTGGGAGTGACTATTGACCAAAGGGGGAGCTTCAAACCGCAATGTGAGGAGATAAAAAAGAGAGGCTTAATGACAGCTGTATCGCTAAGGAACTTGAAAAATAAGATCATCGGCCCAAGCTTCACCACACTCCTAAAACTGATACAAGCCAAACTGATACCATCCATTACATACGGTAGCGAAGCATTGAGAGGCAGGGATACCGGAACCTTAGAAGGAGTAATTACAAGAGCAATGCGGATGATGTTTGGCCTCCCGAGATACACTTCTCCAGCGCAGATCCGACTCGAATTTGGGCTGGTTAAGGAAGAGCTTGCTCGCAAGGGAGCATACCTTAAGACCTGGCACAAAATTAGCAGAGGGGAAGCAAACACCCTCAACACACTCCTCTGGAATGGTCTACAAAGCAAAGACAACTGCCCAGCAAGACTCTTTCTAGAGGATGCAATAAAACAACTGGGGGCGAGTCAACTATGGGATCTGCAAGGGAGCCTGGCAGGTTTAAAAAAAGCTGTAAACAATACAGTCAGGAAAGAATCCCTCCTACAAGACAAAGCCTCGCTAACGGAGAGAGCACATGGCTGGCTGACAGTACAAACCTACAATAAACTCACACCACAGGCATACCTTCTGACCAGCTTCACCAAAAAAACAAAAGAATCATTCCTAAAATTACGATTAGGAGTATTACCCTCAGCTGACCATATGGCCCCTTGGCTGCGGCCCCCAACACCGGCAAACTGTCGCCTGTGTGGAACTCATGAGGAAAACATTGTACATCTCATTACCATCTGCAAAGAGCTGCAGCAAGACCGCAGGAACCTACTGAGACCCCTATTCATAAAAAAAGGAATCAGGACGTGCAGACAAGCAACTCTGGCTTGCTTCAGAGGCGATGAAGTTCAAATGGCTTGCCGACTGGTAAAATACCTCGGAGCTGTAGAAAGCAGAACCAACACAGAGAAAGAACAAACGGACAAGGACAGCACACCCTCAATACTGTGAGTGCCAAAACATCAAGACAGCTCACAGACTTAAACCGAATTAAAACACTGGCATACTATAACTAAAAGTTATGAACATTCAGGGTAAAGGCCAGCCAGTCTTCCAAAAAGGAATAGGCACTGCAATACCTAACTTTGTATAGGAATGAGGGCCAGGACTGACAAAAGAAACCCTCTCCGTAAACTGCACTTTGTAACATAGCTTAAATTGAATAACTCCATCATCTATGCTGCTATAAATATTTTTAATACTTTCCTTTTTTACTGCCGATGGTTTTTGTAATGGTTTTTATTAACTGTACAATAAAGTAAAAAACAAACAAACACTCTTCCTATCAGCCCTCTTTGCAAGTCTGTTGGTGGCAGTTTACCTGTTTTAGGCTCCATCCGAATTATAGTTTGGAAAGGATGAACAGATTGAATTAGAACCAACTCGTATGTATTCAATTTGGCCAGTTCCTCCGGAATAGCTACTAATTCTAAGTTATTATGTACTGCTCTTGCAGGCATTTTGTTTTGTTCTAATTTGTTGTAATAATAGTTACATATACATTGATCCCTACCTAACTCAATTCGACCTTCCACAAACAAGTAAGTTGCAAATTCTTCCCACTTACCATTGTTCTCCTTTTCACTTTTCGAATACAAATCAACATTCCTACTTTGACTTTTATAATGAGTACGTCGACAACAAACACAAACCTATTTCGGTATTTTAGAGCACACTACTTTCCAATTTCTTCTTCAAACTGATTAGTACTAATCACTTTCCCAACTCTTCCCATTTCCCATCTCCTCCAACATCTGTAATTGTCAAACATTCACTTTCTATGGACTGCTCTTCTGAACCAAAATATCACATTTCAATATCATCACACTTTTTTTAATATCTGATAAAGAACCACATAAAAGACATGTATTCAGTTCACTTAAACATAATGCCGGACTTTTTACATAGTACAGTTTCCTTATAAACTTCCGCATTTCTGAATGGTGTACTGCTAACATCCTCAAGTGATGAAAAACACTTTTACAAACTTTTCTTGAAAGACAAGCCAGAGAATGCCCATACTTCTCGATGTATTTTCTTACATTACATGGATCTAGTCCTTGTAACAACTTAATTTTCTGTTTAATACTTTTCTGTGTATATTCTCGTAGCAAATTTCGCATTATATCAATCGATTTCTGTTGAACACTACAAATACTACTACAACCCCACTTATACACAGGAGCTTGTGGACGTTTCCCTTGCACTTCTTCAGCCATTAACTCTTTCTGCACTTTTACCAACCATTTCCTCCTTTGGAAGAGGACACCCATCCTGAACTTCGTAGCAACGACCTCCAGTATCAATTGCAAATGGTAAACTATTTTGCTGGAAGTAACTTTCCTCATTAAAAAAAGGCTCACTAGTAGAAGTATGTTTCCAATGTCCACTAAAGATTTTGAAAAAGTTGGTTCTGTTCACAACTCTCGAACAGTTTGATTCTCTTCAAAATCAGAATGAATAACTTCTGTTTTAAATTGAAAGCAGTATCCACTATACTTTCAATATGCTGCTTGTCTTTGAACTGCAACACTTTCCTTTTATATTTTCAGCATATTTTCATTAAATTCTGAATCACTCTAGAACGAAAAAGTCTCTGACGAATTTCTTGAAATTGCTTTTGTCTCTGCGTAACAGATTCTTTATCACATTTCCTTTTGCTGGTGTTTGAAATTGAAATCTGCTTCACCTTACTTGAAAAATTCTTCTTTTTGCTTTGTGTGATTTTTTTCATTAAATGTTCGTAATATTTTTTTCAAAAATTGTCTAGTGCTTTTACTAGAGCAAACTGTTTCTGTACTACTCACATTTTTCTCTAATTGAAGATCTTTCCTTTTGGTCAAATATATATTTTTCTTCTCCTTTCTCTTTTTTCACTTCTTCTAGGCATTTGCAAATTTTAATCCAAATGAAATAATTTTCTGAAAAACAAAAAATAGGTTCAATTATTTTTTACATCTGTTCACTATGTTGAAAAAAATAAAATACAATTACAAAACTTCTACTAAGGACTTCCAGACCCAGTGCTGCAATGCGATAGAGCACAACAGGGGAGCAATAGGATGACAAGTAGTGCCGTAGAACATACAGCAAGTAATTATTTAATTATTTTCATACACCTTTACAATTTATATGTAACTGCACGACCTCATACATTTCACCTCTCCGCCGCACCCCACCACCCCACAGCACTCTCTCTGCAACCCACCGCAGAGAACTTTATAGATAGTATTTTTAAAAATTGTAATCTAGGATGATATTATCAACCAAACGGCACACAGAAAAATTACCATTATTAGCCTAACAATTTTATCTACAACTTCGCAAACATAACACTGCACCCAGGGCTTTAAGTGGGGGGGTGTCTGTGGGGGTCTGAGCACCAGCACTTTATTTTTGGGGGCCATGACATGGGTCTTTATGGAGCTCTATTTTCAGGCAGGTAGTCTGTTTTTTTTTATTGCACTGCAGTGAGACTGTGAGAGCATGCACATTGCTCACTACTGAGAAGTGCAGAAATCGTGCCCGGCGAGTAGCATTGTAGGAGAAGGGAAATCCTTTAAAAAGAGCCATTTTCTCTCAGGATTTCCCTTCTCTTTTTGCAACGCAGGAGCAACATCATCGTGGGGTGATTAGCAGACAGACCACCAGGCGCGTAACGCCCATTGCCCCGGACTCTCTGAGACAGCTTCCAGGCGCACACACAGAGCCACACCAAGTACTTCACAAGCCTTCAAAAGACAATTTTTTTGTAAATGAGACTCTGTTCTTTTTCACCCCTTTTTACAGCCGCTACATCCCCACTGTGCCTATTGCTGAAAGAATTAGGCTCCCCAAAATTTCGCTCTGGTTGCGCCTCTGCAGACGACCACAATCAGGGAACTCCAGCACGACCCTGCTCTGACCTTACACAGTGTCTTGTTTTAGTGCTATGAAAACACACGCTTTGCCTGGCTCCCTTAGTTCTCACACACCCGCTTTAATATGAAGATAAAAGTATTGCAATTACTTTTATATTCCTATACTGTGCTTCACATGGAAATATAGAACTGCAGGTTCTCACCACCCCAAATTAGCTCTCTGGTATACTCTCTCCAATGTAAGAAGTACAGGTATTCAGTATCTGTGAGTCACGGCCACTTTAAAGCAGTGTTCTTATATACAACTGAACAAAACTTTATGTTTCTAAATTAACGTCTTACACTGAAAAGCTCCTTTACATTTCTTTCACTAGATGAACCTTTGTTTAAAACACCACCAGAGAAGGGTGGTGAACTATGCTCCACAAAGAGCAACTCAAAGCTTTGTTGTTCTTTATAAGAAACATCTGCCTGTCAATGCTTATGGCAGCCTTTTCGACCCCTTAAGAGGCTGAGTGGATGAGTATAATATGCCATATTTAGGATCGGGCGGACGGTGCACGGAAATAAGGACGGATAGTTGAATAAAGGGCGAGTGAATGCATGGCCAGATGGATGAATGGATAGGTAGATGGATGGATGTATCAATGTTTGGATGGAAGGAAAAATGAATGCATGGACCAGTACTTAGGATAGATGGGTGGGCTGATAGATGCTTAGGATTGGTTCTGGGACAGATGTATCTATGGATATATAGGTGTATGGCTGCATGGATGGCAAAGTGCTTACCATAGGCGAATGGGCTGATAGATGCTTAAGATAAGTGCAGGAACAGATATATGTATGTATATAGGAATGTATGCATCAATTAAAACATGGTTGGATGGCGCAGTGCTTAGGATGGATGGATGCTGGGGTTTAATTGGGCTGGGTCTGAAGACCAGCAGTTATTTTTAGGGAGCATCTAAATGGGTCTCTATCGGGTTCTATTTTCGGCCTTTCCTAAGACAGTGATTTTTTTTATTGCACTGCCGTGACAACATGCAAATTGGTGACGCATGCTCATTTTGCTCACTACTGAGAACTGGAGACATCATTCTAGGTGAGCCACGTTGTAGAAGGAAGGGAAATCATTTAAAGAATGTTTTTTCCGAACTTAGGATAATTGGGGGGGATTTTTTAAAGCACACAATGCTACTTATCTTGATTTAGACCACGTCCCTACTTGCATTGTCCACACCCCTTTAAGAGGTTTGCCCCCCTTTTAGAGAGCCCCCAGTTTATTTTTTCCCACTTGACTCTGACTACACCATAGTAACACAGAAATAGTCTAAGCTTCCATTGAAATCTACAATGGCACCAAGTTTCATAATTTGCCATCAATGCTAGCAGCCTTCTACCACAGTGCAAGAGTGTCTATCAGCATGAAGATTTGTGATCCACAGAAATGTTGTGTGATTTGTGTAGCTGTCTGCTGGAACACTCATCATCAAAAGGTATTAAAACATGGGAATTTACCAGAAAAAAATATACCATTCTATAAAGCGATTAATAAATGGGTCCACTGCCACTACATCACCCTCTTCCAATCCTTCCTTAATGTTACAACATCAAAGAAAGAGCCCCTGCAAACCTGGTAGAACCCCTATATCAATACAGGAACTTAAATTCAACAACTGTCTGCCGGAAAGCTCATCAGCAAAGCGTATTAAAACAAGCAAATTTGAGGGTAAAACATATACCATGCCATAGGGCGCTTTATAAGTGCTCCCAGTGGTACAACATCACCTTTAGTACCTCGACATATGCACGTTACTAAATTCTGTGTTTTAATCACCAACATACCCACCTCCCCCACATCCACCCCCGCCCTTGCTTAACCGTACAAAATCAAACAGAAACCCCTACCATTCCTAGCAGCACCACTATACCCATACACAGGGTTTAACTGGTGTCTGCCGGAACACTTAACAGCAAAAAGTAATCACACATGCAAATTGGGGGGAAAACATAAACCATCCCATAGCACGGTTTATAAATGGGCCAAGTGGAACTGCACCACCTTTACTAGCTAGACATCTATATGTTACTAAAGTCGTTTAAACACTCTGTAGAGTGTATAGCAGGGGATAGGGAGAATAAACAAAGTTGTAATTCCCAAACTTTTGATATACCGTCCCTTTACTTTATCTATATTAAAGACATTAAATAGAATGAAAAAATTGACGAGTGTCTCAAAAGGGATAGTGAAGCTGAGCCCGGACCGCTTCAACATCTACATATATCCAGCACAGGGACACAGTCTGACAAATAGTATCACTTATAATCACATGTACTTTACTAATGTCAACAAAGTCATACAGAAAATATACTGCACATTTTCATTTCTTTTTTATCTCTCACACATTTATAAAACATCTCTACTGAACAAGCACTCCCTAACGACTTCTATTTCATAAGAACAATCATTAATACGTTTACTACCATATATTTTAGTATATTTTCCTTTTTATTATTCACTAGTCAGAAACTACTAGAGTTATTAACTATACCCAAATGCAAACCAGAAACCATGTTCATATTATATCTCAACCTATGATCAGATGATTCAAACTATGTGTACATATAAAAGGAACGTATCACTTTTACTATCTCCATCTCCTCTCCATGTAATCTCCAAACACTGTAGACGGCCTCACAGTACAACAACCTACCTCGACTTACATTCAAATCTACCTCTCAGTGTTTAAAAAATGAGACCACAAACTTCCCACATAACATTTCTGGGTTTCGTTTTATCGCTTTTGACCTAATAACACATACGTCTCCTATCCCCCACCCCACTATTTCCATGAAAAGTATAATTTGCAAACGTGCGTCATTTTGTTTATCTCGCCTGAATACATTAGCAAACCCAAATTAACGCTGTATCTCATTTTCAAAACTAAACAGTCCTTTAAAGATGACAAACTGCACTTCTTCTTTGTGAAAAATTCCTAAACATGTTGAAAGTACTTATTTAACAACAGGTCAAACTTTATGCATATTTTATAACCAATATGAAACACCACACTTTACTAACACTATATTATTTTGAAAGAAAAAATACTGTCAAACTTAAAAACATCACCTCAAATACTTAATCACTACTACAGAACACATAACACACCGTGTTTATTTCTACCTCACCTTTGTAGTTGGTATGCAGATTGCAAATATCACACATGCATGGAATTCTTTCTTTGTCACACACTACATGTAAAGCACTGCTTTCATCAAGAATGGAACCAGTCTATGTGGCTCCACACATAAATAAATGTAAAGAACAAATCAGAATACTCCATTCCTTCAACGACATTCCAAAACTCATCTCCATTGGTTAATTCTAAATTTTCCATACGAAAAGCTACTTATTTTTCCGTGCCGCATACAGGTCAGAAGTTCAACCTATTTTATCACCACACTTTCTGGAACATTCTATGACACCTGCAGGTTAAAAGTTCATCGTTTTTTTTTTTTAACCTAATGATACAGTTTTGCAACATTTTATCAAAGATTTAACGGCACCTGCAGCTTAAAAGTTCACAATAGGGGTCAGTAGTTCATCAGCTTTATCCCCAACTCCAGCAGCACCTCAGTTTATGCCCCCAGCACCATCAGACCCATAGGAGTCTGTGCTTTCAACTTTACAAATACCAAATTCATTTGATAAACGCAAATTTACCTTTGCACTCCCTATATAACGCCCCCTAAGCACCATACACAAGTTACAATGTTCAAAACAAAAGTTCCTCCGAGTAGGTATAACTACATGCTGACACTACTTGGACAGATGTGGCACAGCGGCCAGAGCACATGACTTCACAGCATATGACACACAGTTTGGGCTCACGCTTTCATCCCCGAGTCCGGCAGCAGCTCAGCTTAGTAGCATGAGACTCTAGACAGTACCCCACATATTTTCCGCACCCCAGGACTTTAAAAAAAGTAGGGGTCAGTAGTTCATCCTAGTAGGTATAAACACATGCTGATACTACTTCAACAGGTGTAGTACAGCGGCCACAGCACATGACTTCACAGCATAAGACACACAATTTGGGCTCACGCTTTAATCCCCGAGTCCCGCACCAGCTCACCTTACCAGCATCAGACTCTACGCAATACCTCACTAAATTTCCATAGCCCAGCACTTTCAATGGAGAGACTAATACAGACTTTCACACAGTTTGTTCACTAACCCATGTATTCAGTAAGACAAGTTCAATCACTCACTTATACAGTCAGTCACGCACCTACGAAATAATTCCTTTAGGCAATTGCAAATGTATTCATTCTTCAATACACCTTGGCATATATATATATATATATATAAAACATATTTAAACTTTACCGAAACACACTTTCACTGGATGATGTCATGAGTGATGTCATTTGAGATGTCATGAGTGATGTCATGAGTGATGTCACTGACCATGTCATGACATCATCAGCAGTGCATTGCGGGCGCACAAGTTATAGTTAGCACAACTAGTCTATAACGGAGGAATTTCTATGGTTTTGTACGAGTGAAATGTCCAGCAAACTCATGACACCTATGGTTTTTTCAGTGAATTTCAAAGGTTTTTTAAATGTTAATTCCTAACTGTAATGTCCCTGAAACTTATGTTTTTTTCAGTGAATTTCTAAGGTTTTTTAAATGCTAATTTCTAACTATAACATCCCTTAAACCTATGGTTTTTTCAGTGAATTTCTAAGCTTTTTAAATGCAAATTTCCAACTATAACGTCTGTAAAACCTATGTTTTTTTCAGTGAATTTCAGAGTTTTTTAAATATCGAACTACTATTGTGTACTTGTCATTAGTACTGTTTTTTCCAACTTTTCAACTACATAAAATAAACTGCAAAAATTGCTATGTAATGTAATGAATTTCACAAATTACAATGAGTCTTTAAATAATACAAAATAATTTAACATTCAGATAACAATTGCTCTCCCTTTTTTTGCTGCCATCAGCTTCTACTTAACTTCACTATTCACAGTGATGTCAGAGTAGTTTCATCATAAACAGCAGAGAAAAAAAACAATCAACTAGATTGTTAAAACAAAATCCCTAATTCTCACTAATATAATACAAAATCAACACAAATAACACATCCAATACTATTTCCACTCTTCAAATCTTACCTTTACTTCGTAGTTTCTGTGCACATTTTCCCAACACGCCAAATAATGTATCAAACATTTTGCTTTGAAAGCTTCCAGTCTGAATTCCTTAAAGTATCTTTACACCTTCCCACAAAGCCGAATGGTGTATCTAAACTCTTGGTTTCAGAAATATCAAGTATGAGTTGGGTAATTCATAAGGCAATCTCGTTTGTGTTTCCAAGTGTGTATCATTGCAGTGACTCCAACCATTATTACACTTCAAATAAACTGTATAATGTCCACTTGTAGTAGTGCTTCCAACATGGAAAACAATAGCAACCGTTGCAAAAGTTCTTCCAGAAATAGGTACTCGACTAGCAAGAACATTTTTAATTTTGGTTTCCACTTTTCTTCCATTTGGTCTACAGCGTTGCAGCATTATAATCAAATATTTTCCATATCTTTGTAGGCATAATGTAGATAGCATTGTTGATTTATAATGAGAACACATCATCTCATGATCAGCTTCTTTTACTAATTTGTAAAATGGTACAGATTTGCAGTCAGGTATTGTTGAATATAGAAATCGTTCTCTGTCAAATATAGTGCTTGAACTTAATAAACAATATTTACATCTATGTTCTCATTTGTAACAGAGTCCAAATAAATTCTCAATCTGAATTCCTTCATCTTCTAGTACTCCAAGCATAACCATCAGAAATTCTTGTGCATCTTGTTGTTTATTGGCACTGAACATTAAAGATCCAGTACCTTTATCCAACAGTTGCCGAATACCAGAAGCAGAATGGATCTTACTTCTATCAGTTCTCAATTCTTGAAATAAAGTATAAAGTGCCGAACATAATCTTTTTTCCTGACTTACCATAATTTCACCAGAAACATCTTCAAGATAAAATATAACATTTAGAATAACATTACCATAGCAGTTGACACCAGAAGCATTTTCTAATTGGTATCCAACAACATCATCACTTGTTTGTATTTTCTGCTTCTTTATATTTTTTCTTTTCTCTTGATTTTCTTTCTGCTTTTCAACCATAGTTGATTCTTCAACATGTTTGTGTTTTGAAAAACACAACACGTATCTCATAAATAGGATATTCACCTAAACTTGGAGCATAAAGCCTTCTCAAACGATTATATTCTCTTACACAATTAACATCAGCACTAACCTTGTTCTCATCAAAATCGATTAAGTACAAACCAGACAACGTTCTAACACAAGATAATGCAACATATACCATTCCCTCTTTAAACACAGTTCTTCCTACATTTACCAATGCATTATCTACACTTAAACCTTGAGATTTATGAATAGTTATTGCATATGCTAAACGGAAGGGAAACTGTTTTCTACGAACATACAAGTCTTCTACAAGCAAAAAACATGCAGCAGAACGTGGAATCTGTCTTACCTCGTAATATGATCAAATTTAACTTTCCAGAATTCAATTCCATTTCTATTTTGATATTTCACAAAATCAACAACTTTCCCCATTGCTCTATTCACTAAACCTTCTTCTACATTCAGATTACGCTTCAAAATTACCCGACAGTTTAAACATACATTTAAACAAAATTCTAAGCCAGCAGTTTTTGATACAGGCTTTTTAAAGAATCCGATTTAGTCTGTAGTTTTTCTCAAAGAACAATTGTTATTCCTTGATGCTCGATTTTATCAATAGCTTCAATGTGAATTATTACTTGATTTTCCAATTTCATAAGCTCTCTATTAAATGTATAACACTCTTCCACTGTAGGTATTAAGCAAACTATAGACTTCTTTTCTTTCATTTTCTTGTACATTACTTCAGCTGGTGTGTTTTCATTTGTAAACAAGTTCTTTAGTAGACGTCTTTGAAAAGCTTGTTTACCATGTTTGCTTAGAACACCAATCCTTACATCATTTAGAATATTCGCATAATCTTCATCTCTTGCTTGTCGCATATTCTGAGTGAGTTCTTTATATACAAAATGTAACCACAGATTTACATTTCCAATACTTCCCAAAGATTTCCTAGTGTCTTCATGTAGAAGAGTTTTAAACACTGGTTCTCCTTTTACAGGGGTTAGTTGTAGCAGATCTCCAAATACAATTAAATATTTTCCTCCAAAGAGAACGTCGTAATCTGTTTTTAATACATGTTGCATTCTTAAGTGTACAAAAGCAAGCATTAAGTTTGAGACCATGCTCACCTCATCAATATTTAAAAGTTTTATTTTCTTCAGCACTCTTGACACTTCATAAGAAGCTTCTCCAGACAACTTCTGATATTCTAATTTATTATCATGCTCAACTGGTAACATCAACAATCTATGCAAAGTCACTCCTTTAACATTCTGTGCAGCTAATCCAGTTGGAGCTGTTACCACACAACATTAATGTGAACAAGTTTTTGGGAAATAACTTTATCAAAACTTTAATTAAGAAACTTTTACCTGTCCCAGCTTGACCACTGATGTATATCAGAAGAGGTTTAAAAGATGAACACACACATTCTTTTTTTTCATGCAACAAATTATGTTCTATCCGTTCTCTCACTTGCACATATATTTCTTTCTGTTCAACATTTACTTGTTCTTCTAAGTTTTCTAATGTAATATTCTCCTCGTGTGCTTGTTGCATTGCAATTTCGACTTCATGCACAGCAATCTCTGCTTCACTTTCCAGCATTGGTTGTCCAATAGCATTTTGACTACATGGACCACTACTTTGACTAGCTTGAGAACTTTCATTAGCTATTTCAGCTGTAATAGTCTTTCCTGTTCAACTTCATCATACGACATTTTTAAATATGTAGGGAAAATTGTACATCCAATGCTATCTTTACCTACATTAAAAGAATCTTCGTAGCAGTCAAAGTCTCCAATTAATTCACTTTCACTATGCCATGGTTTAAACAGTTGCAGAAGTGCTAAATAGTAAAATTCTCACTTATCTGGAGTTTCACAACTAAGTTTCTTGTGGTTTATAAGATTACCCTTTGCATGTTTTACTAAACAATCATGACATCCAACTACTGCAAATTGTCCTTCTTTTAAATTCTGTTTAACATTTCTTTTGAAGCTGTAATGTTGAAGTACTTCATACAAACATAGCTTTTCCAGATGTCGACTCCTTTTTGGATACTATGTGTCCAACATATTAGTTTTAAGAATGTCTGTACTGTCTGGTTCATTTGCTGCTAATTGATCAATTTCTTCCAATGATTTCAACACTCTATTTCGTTTGCAGCCAAGACCTAAACTTACCCAAATGATTGCTCATGACTTTGAATATAAACTTGAAGAGCACAAGCAATCTGAACATTCATAGGATCCAATTTCTCGGTGGGAAAGCATTTTCAAAGTAAAGCTGTACAATTTTTTGCTAAGGATTTTCTCTTGTGCAATTTCTTCCCACATTTGTTTCATCTCTGTTTTTTCTGATTTTGTTATGTACGATGTAACATAACTTGCAACAGCAATTGAGTTATCTGCAACATACTGGATGCCAATGTTCAAATTCCACATTTTTAAAATGACTGGATTGTAGTCATTGATATACTTTGACACTTCTGTTCTTTTTAAGCTATAGGTATTCTTTGGAGATTTCCGAGTTATTGTGTGCCTGACAGAAGAAAAAAAATAATTTACTCTTCCTTTAGAAATGACTGGACTGGAAAACTAAACCGACATTTGGTGTAAAATGTTCCTTTTGACTTGAATTTTCTTCTGAAAAACTTTCCACAACGATGACTTTGGAAACGTAAAACTTTCTGTCTCAAGCTTCTATCTCCTTCTTGTCTTGGAATCTCACATGTCACATACTGTTCGATGAAAGACAATACTATTTCATCAGAATCATTTCCAAATTTAGGTGCATCCTTGAACCATAGTAGCATATGTATATGAGGTGCACCTCTTACTGTGGAGAAGTGTGGCTCAATGGTTAGAGCAGGCAGACCTTGATGCAGAGCTCTGGCCAGGGACCAGGGTTCGATTCCCGCCTCGGCAGGTCTCCGGCTCATTAATTCCCCTGACTGGATATTCTTGCCTCAGTGCCTGTTCTGATAATGGGTCCCACGCTGCAACTCTGGGCAATAGCTTGCTTAGTCTCCCCAAAAGCGCTGGGATGCCGGGGTGCCCAGGAGTGGACATTTCCCAGGAAAGCCAGGAAGGGTTCCTAAGCGGTATATGGACAGCGCCGGGACACCTCCGGTGGAGGTAGCTGTGCGCTTTACAAATTCCGATATTTACATTTACTTGATACTCATTTCTCCCAAAGAAATCGGTAACTTCTCCAAGAGGTGGATTCTTTTTATTGCAGATAAAAGACATCATAGGTTGAAACCTATGATTACAATATCTGCACACACATTTACAGGATCCATCAGGAGTCTTTATTTCAACATTTTTTTATATTGGAATTCGCTTCTCTTAGAAACTCAAGCAAATCTTCCCATGCGTACTCTGCACAGCTAAGTGTGACAAACCATGTTGGTGTACCTAAGTTCCGTAACATACACTTGAGTGCTCCATGACGACGATACCAATACTCATTTGTTCCATGTTGACATGCCATCAAATTGATTAACTGTGCTTCAAAAATTTTATTTGTTTTTTGAAATTTCTCCACAAATGCTTTCACAGAAAGAAGTGATTGATTAACAGTTTTAAGTATTAGATTCACTGCATACGACAGAAAAGACAGATCACTTTCAAACAAAAAGTGAAATATGTATGAAATGCACTGTTGAAATCTAGGATCTTCAAAATATATTCTTGTTGACTGATATTCTGAAGCTGGAATCCGTACAGCTCGGTCATCATATCGTCCACCTTCTCCAGTAGGAAACAGCTGTGGAAAACAACGAGCTTCCAAGCTTTTCTCCCATACACTCATTGGAGTTCACTGTGCTTTTTTCATTTGAAATAACTCAATGCTGCTTCCTATTACTTCTTTTGAATGCAAAGAACATATTGTGTAATGTTCATAAATCTCTTCAGTCCTTGACGTGTCCACTTTCTCTATTTGACCACTTGAAATTTCAGATTCATCTTCTAAACTTATTACCTATTCATCCACATTTACATATTTGTGTAATAAATATTGTTCTCTATAAGATATGAGGTAGCCTTTTCTACTTTATTAACATCCACAAATTCTTGCCATATTTTCCGACTCTTTGCTGGTACACCATTTACTAAAATAACTACTGCCTCGTGTTCCTCTTTCTCTCCAGCAATAGTTTCAATATTTTTCTTAAAATCCAAAGGTAAGGACACCACTCTTCCTATCCTGCTCACATTGTGCGCATGCGTTAAGAACAGACACTACCCACTACCACTGCACCGGAGCTGGAGACGCCGTGTCTGCATTGCTGGGTTTACCGCCGGCCGACCGCTGTCCGCTGCCCGCCGTCTTGCAGTGACCTTTGGCGGTAACAACCTTCAGCAACCTTCAGAAACCTCTAGCAGAGGGTCTTCGGTGAGTGTGCAGCAGGGGAAAGACGGGAGATGGGAGAGAACAGCTGCCTCGCGGACCCGGGTCCTGCCCTTACGTTCCCACGCATGGTGCTTGGCAATTCATCTCGAGGCTCCCAATCCACGGCCTCTGACCCTGCCCCTACCGGATCTTTGAGGAGAGGAGCGGACCGGGCGCGGCGCCGAAGTGGTTCTGGAGCAGGGGAGTCTTGGAGCAGAAGAGCAGGTGATGGCAACAAAACCTGAGCCACACCTGAGCCGTACCTGACTGCAGAGGTTTCTGTGCCCGAGCTTGCCCGAGCCTGACGTGCTGGGGTCGAGGTTACGGTGATCTGCAGCCAGCAGTCGGACAACCCAGCGGACCCACCGCTTCCACGTTCCTCCTCCTCCCACCTCTCGGATGAGCTAGCAGCAAGAGGTGAGCATGCACCCCCCCCAGCACCCCCAACATCACAGCCCTCTTGCTGTCAGGCACGGCTGCGCGACTGCATGCACATAAGGCGGTAAAGGGAAGGGTAACAAAGGGTAACAAAGAGGGCAAAGGAAATTCAACCCAAAAAACCTCCCCGCCTTAAGCTCCCACCTCAATCTTCCACCCTATCTCAAGTCCCTCAATCTATCTACCCTCACCCTTATGCTTCAGCATCAGCATCAGCATCAGCAAAAAGAGAAGCAGAGAAGCTAGAGGGATTCGAGGACCAGAGGTGCAAAAGGCTTAGAGCTCGAGTCAGAAGCTGGCCGGAAACTTTGTAGAGGAGGCAGCAGCAGCTGCAAAGAGCCAGCAGCCCGCAACGAGGCATAAAAAGACATAAGGAGACACACGGAGACCCAGGATAGAAAGGGCAGAAGGGCCCGACAAGGGATAAAGGGAAACACCAGAAATACTAGAAATGAGGTCTGGGAAGCAAAGGGACAACACGGCAACCATAAACCCCCCGAAAAGGCTAAGGAAAACAAAGAAGAAGCTCAAGAAGGACTTAATGGACGTGAGCGATGAAAGCAATGGAAGTGGAAGGGACCGGGGAAAGAACGAAGTAGAGGAAGGATCCCCCTTGGTCTCCCCCTTGCTCACTAGCCCTGGAGGCTCCAAAGCTTACGAACACCCACGCAGTACCACCAACAACAAACATTGCTTTCAACCAAAAATCTACACAAAATTCGCATTCATTAAAGACCCAAGCGCAGCCCTCTATCTTAATAATGCCAACACAATTGACCTACCATCACCACTCAACCCAATCAAAGTACACGGACTAACCTCAGTAAAGCATGAGTCAGAACGAGCGGGGATGGAGGAAAGGAACCAAGCTAATCCCCAAAAGAGGGACCTCATCTCTGAGCACAAGGCCCAACCTGCAATCAGCGACAAAGCGAGCATAGGACCCCCGGGGGAGCAATCAGCACTGGTTGACGGACAAAGACAAGAGGGGGCCGACTCAAATACAGGAATAACAGCGAAGGGCATCGTGCAAGACCACTCAAATGAAATAACAACGGCGGACCTAAGGGTGAACCCAACCGCAAACCACATACCAAAGGCGATTACGGGGAGGTATTATACAACCTCCACAAGCCCAACAAGACAAAACGAACTATACAATGGCAAAGAAGAGGACAGCCATGAATACCGCGCACCCCAGAAGAGAACCCAAGGTCCACCAGGAACCACTGAGGATCATGGCGGACAAGATATGGCAACAAAATGGGGGCTCCAGGACCTGCCCCCCCAGGTCGACTCGAGCAAACTTTCGCCGAACATACATCAAACAACCCAAAAGGAAACAACACCCTGCAAACATGTAAGAAAAATGACAGTGGTTAGTCAAGCAACGCTTGCCTCCAGGGACATGAATGAATCTTCCGCCTGGGCGGATCCTGATGAGGCTGGGCAATCAATTAACACAACAAAACAGGAAACAAGGGAACACGGCCAGTGCTCACCTCAAACCAACGACCAAGCACACGAGAAATGTGATAAAACTGATTCACAAAAGGACGGAGCAGATCAAAGTCTCGCCCCACTACTAACCGGTACAAACGTTCATAGCCAACCAGCCGCTTATGACATACTACCCAGCACAGGACTCACAATACCGAGGCTAAACGACCTTGAAACCTCGTACCTTACTCCGGAAGAGTGGGAAGAACTGGTCGCATCCTACCCAGCAGAATCAGAACGAGAACTGCAAGGAGAGGGTATCGGCGATAATCCAGGAAAAGAAAGACCGAAACCCAAGGAAGACATTTGGGCGTCCCTCCTGCAGACAATGCAACTATCAGTAAATGCCATTCAATACCAATCTGACAAGATGGACCTGCAGCTCTCTGTCCTCAACTCCCTGGCAATATTTGTTTCTAACATTGATGGCAAGCTAGCCGAGCTAAATGGCATGATAAAAAGAGCACAATCTGAGACTCAATTAATAGCATCAAACTGCTCTTGTATTACCATAGTGGACAAACCGGTAACGCTTCCAACAGCACTGGACAACCTCCTATATGATATAAGGACGGCAGTCAAAAACAACCATCCATGCAATCACACGGAGAGAAGGCAAGAAACTACACCATCCGTGCAAGAAGAAATACAGACTACAAAGCAGGAGAACTCAAAGACACCCATAGACCCATTCCCGCTCAGGGAACAACCAAACAATAAGAATATACTGGCCACTAACAAAAAACAACTTGAAGAAATTCAAACTCGCGCCACAGAGAGTACAGCGTTCCCTGTTAAAACGAACCAAAAAGACAGAGCACTAACCCCTCCTCAAAAAGGAAAAGTGGGAAGAAAACAGAAAAGGAAGGGAAGAAACCAAAGGAAACTGACAGGGGTTATAGCATGGTGCAAGGACCAGAACAGCGATCAATCAGCAGCAAACTCACCACAAGCCAGGCAGACTGCGAAGGGCGACGTATCAGTGCGCGAGCACAGCACCACAGAAAATAAAGGTCCTGAGACAAAACTTGGAATAGACTCGGCACCGCAGAGAAGTTCCATCAACAGCACCTTGACCGAAAGCAAGAATAACACCTCGAACCCGCCACAAGCAGCCAAGAAGACTGGCAAAGACAAGACCGAAAAGAGGCACAACTCACAAACAGCCACAGACTCACCCGATAGAGAAAATCAAGAAAGAACCAAACAAAGCATTCAAAACCACATCAAACATCCCACGAAGAAAAGGGAGGAAAAACAACCTCAAGCAACTCCTGGGCGAACTGCTATAATGAGGGAAAATACTCCTAAACAAGAATTGCAGGAAAACAACAAATCGAACGAACAACGCAATGTAGCAGGACCCAAGGAACCTTCCAACCAAAGCGAAACCCTAATCAACACCACTGAAAATACTCAGCCGCATGATAGAGGACAAGACGGTATTACCACACTAATGTTCCACCTTGAGTACCAATCAAGAGGCCCAATGGATATCCTAAATAGGGGAAATATATTACGGCTGCTGAAAACCATAGACAGCCTCAAAACTATATCATCAGCTGACTTGGAATCAGTAGAATTTATGGAAACCTTGAGGCATCCCGGAGTAGAATCAACAAAAAAAGTATGGGTCACAGGAGAACTCCCTAAGAGAATACTAAAAGAAAAAGAAAAGTTTGACTCTTGGGGAATAAAATTAGAACTTTCTTCCCAAACAAGATATCCAGACCCCTTACTATACGCCAGTCAACAAAAGAAAACAAAAGAGCTATCTATCAAAAAAACTGTCCTAAGAGGAGCACGAAGCAAAACGCCAGAGAACCTAGTGTATTTAGACCAGTCAGACATCAGAATACTGGCCAATGACAGCCAGCCCGTACCTAACTGGAGCTGGCTCGCAAGGACCATAAACGCAAAAGAGTCAAACCAATGACAAAACAATACAAAATTAACGAATTCCACCAGTACCCTTAGCTTATGCTCATGGAATATCAACAGCCTAAGCGACAAGCTCTCAGACTCGGACCTAAATTCCTATTTGAAAAAATTTACTATCATCTCTCTGCAAGAAACTTGGTCCGACTCTCCACCAGTGCTATCAGGATACAATCTGATCTTTCAAGCACCCACTCAGAGCTCACTGTTCGGCCACAAGAAAGGTGGTCTCGCCATATACAGCGCGCTTTCAGTGATAACGAAGGCCGCCCCACTAGATTACAACATAGCCGCCCCAAATGCACTGCAAGCGATACGACTGTCATTCCGCACGCAAGATACAAATGAGGACATCATCTTAGTAAACCTCTACTTGCACCCCAGGGAGAAAAAGAAGGGAGCACAACAACTGAAGGAAGAACTCATAAAACTAGTGAAAACTGAGAACACAAATAGCCTAATTATAACAGGGGACTTCAATCTAAATATGCTTAGCACCTCGGACCCCGAAACCAAAGACGACGAGGACCCGTTCGCCTGGGAGTACAACCATCAAGACTGTACCTCGGGAGGCAGAACCACAAAAACATCAAGGAGCCTGCTGGCCAAACTAGAAGAGCTGGGCATTAGGGCACTCAATGGCAGATTTTCAGGTGATCTACCGCAGTCTGCAACATTCCACAGTACACTGGCAAGCTCTACAATTGACTTTACCTTCCTCTCTCGCAGCCTGTACTACAGGGTAAGAGATTTTCACATCTGCCCAATGGATTACAGCGACCACCTGCCCCAGGAAACAACAATAAAGACACCGACAATACCAATCCCGCCAGGCGCCAACAACCTGGGTACGGACTTTACAACAAACGAAAGACGGGTAAAATGTAAAGTTACCGACCCACAAAACCTTTTAGAGCAAGCGAAGCACGCTCTCCACGAAGCGCAGTCCGAATCATCAAAACTGATAATACGTTGGGAGGTATTCACAAAAAAAATGAAAGACATCGCTGAAAGAAAAGTGCATACAAAGTGAGTAGGCAAGACCAGCGATGCGATACACAAGAGCCACCATAACTTTCGAAATTATACCAATCTAAAAAGACTGAAGACACAAATTAACCACACTCTGCGAAGAGTAAAAATAGATCCCTCCGCCTACCAGGCTTTAAGACAGTTAAAAGGCGACCGAAGGAAATTAATATGGCAACTAAAAAAGGACGCAGATGAGACATTCTGGGGAAAACTCCTACACGATGCCAAGACAAACAACAGCGCACAGTTCTGGCAAAAGATTAATGGCCTGATCAACCAGCAAAGCCAGGCGATGGAATCCCATGTGACGGAAGATGCCTGGACAACCCATATTAGCACACACTTCTGCGACACCAACGAAACATGGAAAGAAACTGGCAAAACCAACACCAGGAGCAAAGAATACTTGCCTCCACTCAAAGAATCCTCGACAACCAACGAAGCACTCTCAATCACGACTCTACAAATAACTAATAGGATTTCCAAAGGGAGAACAGAGGGAGCTCCAGGCCCCAACGGTATACCCCCAATAATATTCAAGCAGGCACCAGAATACTGGGCACCTACTCTAAAACCAATGTTTGAAAATATGGCAGACTGCGACAATTCCACGATCATGGAGGGGGCAATAATCTCACCAATATATAAAAATGGCGACAGGAAAGATCCAAGAAGCTATCGGTTAATTGCCTTATTAGACAACGAAGCAAAATACTACGCTGGCCTCTTACTTCAGGAACTGACATTATGGGCGGAAGAAACTTCAGCAATCCCACTTAATCAAACAGGCTTCAGAAAAAACATGGGACGACCACAAACATCCTTGCCTTGTCACTCCTGATCGATTCAGCTCTAGAAGGAAAACAACCCTTGTACCTGTGTTTTATTGACTACAGCTCCGCCTTTGACCACGTAAACAGAATTCTGCTGTGGCAAAAACTGAAGAGAATGAAAATTCCAGCAACACCACTGAACCAACTAATCCTCCTGCACAGCAACACTTGGGTCCAGGTTAAACTAGGTACCGGCGACTTTTTAAATAAGAAAATTCCAACTAACACAGGAGTAAAGCAAGGATGTGTGCTAGCGCCAACTTTATTTAATCACTTTATGGCCGACCTATCTACCACACTAAATGAAAACAACTCACATGCGCCAAAACTGGGGGGCACTCAATTGTCTAACTTATTTTATGCTGATGACTTGGTGCTAATCAGCCGGACTCCGATCGGCCTACAGCGGCTCCTTGACATCACCGCACAACACTCCGAAACAAATAAACTCAGTATTAATTATTGTAAAACAAAAGTCATGCGCCTCAACTATCGCATGAAGAAACCAACATTCAGTTGGAACCTGGATAAAAATAAATTGGAAGTCACAAATAAATATCGTTACTTGGGAGTGACTATTGACCATAGGGGGAGCTTCAAACCGCAATGTGAGGAGATAAAAAAGAGAGGCTTAATGACAGCTGTATCGCTAAGGAACTTGAAAAATAAGATCATCGGCCCAAGCTTCACCACACTCCTAAAACTGATACAAGCCAAACTGATACCATCCATTACATACGGTAGCGAAACATTGAGAGGCAGGGATACCGGAACCTTAGAAGGAGTAATTACAAGAGCAATGCGGATGATGTTTGGCCTCCCGAGATACACTTCTCCAGCGCAGATCCGACTCGAATTTGGGCTGGTTAAGGAAGAGCTTGCTCGCAAGGGAGCATACCTTAAGACCTGGCACAAAATTAGCAGAGGGGAAGCAAACACCCTCAAGACACTCCTCTGGAATGGTCTACAAAGCAAAGACAACTGCCCAGCAAGACTCTTTCTAGAGGATGCAATAAAACAACTGGGGGCGAGTCAACTATGGGATCTGCAAGGGAGCCTGGCAGGTTTAAAAAAAGCTGTAAACAATACAGTCAGGAAAGAATCCCTCCTACAAGACAAAGCCTCACTAACGGAGAGAGCACATGGCTGGCTGACAGTACAAACCTACAATAAACTCACACCACAGGCATACCTTCTGACCAGCTTCACCAAAAAAACAAAAGAATCATTCCTAAAATTACGATTAGGAGTATTACCCTCAGCTGACCATATGGCCCCTTGGCTGCGGCCCCCAACACCGGCAAACTGTCGCCTGTGTGGAACTCATGAGGAAAACATTGTACATCTCATTACCATCTGCAAAGAGCTGCAGCAAGACCGCAGGAACCTACTGAGACCCCTATTCATAAAAAAAGGAATCAGGACGTGCAGACAAGCAACTCTGGCTTGCTTCAGAGGCGATGAAGTTCAAATGGCTTGCCGACTGGTAAAATACCTCGGAGCTGTAGAAAGCAGAATCAACACAAAGAAAGAACAAACGGACAAGGACAGCACACCCTCAATACTGTGAGTGCCAAAACATCAAGACAGCTCACAGACTTAACCGAATTAAAACACTGGCATACTATAACTAAAAGTTATGAACATTCAGGGTAAAGGCCAGCCAGTCTTCCAAAAAGGAATAGGCACTGCAATACCTAACTTTGTATGGGAATGAGGGCCAGGACTGACAAAAGAAACCCTCTCCGTAGAAGGACACGAGCACCTAACGGCAGACGGACACTCCGTTCTTTTTTATTTTATTTTAAACTGCACTTTGTAACATAGCTTAAATTGAATAACTCCATCATCTATGCTGCTATAAATATTTTTAATACTTTCCTTTTTTACTGCCGATGGTTTTTGTAATGGTTTTTATTAACTGTACAATAAAGTAAAAAACAAACAAACACTCTTCCTATCAGCCCTCTTTGCAAGTCTGTTGGTGGCAGTTTACCTGTTTTAGGCTCCATCCGAATTATAGTTTGGAAAGGATGAACAGATTGAATTAGAACCAACTCGTATGTATTCAATTTGGCCAGTTCCTCCGGAATAGCTACTAATTCTAAGTTATTATGTACTGCTCTTGCAGGCATTTTGTTTTGTTCTAATTTGTTGTAATAATAGTTACATATACATTGATCACTACCTAACTCAATTCGACCTTCCACAAACAAGTAAGTTGCAAATTCTTCCCACTTACCATTGTTCTCCTTTTCACTTTTCGAATACAAATCAACATTCCTACTTTGACTTTTATAATGAGTACGTCGACAACAAACACAAACCTATTTCGGTATTTTAGAGCACACTACTTTCCAATTTCTTCTTCAAACTGATTAGTACTAATCACTTTCCCAACTCTTCCCATTTCCCATCTCCTCCAACATCTGTAATTGTCAAACATTCACTTTCTATGGACTGCTCTTCTGAACCAAAATATCGCATTTCAATATCATCACACTTTTTTTAATATCTGATAAAGAACCACATAAAAGACATGTATTCAGTTCACTTAAACATAATGCAGAACTTTTTACATAGTACAGTTTCCTTATAAACTTCCGCATTTCTGAATGGTGTACTGCTAACATCCTCAAGTGATGAAAAACACTTTTACAAACTTTTCTTGAAAGACAAGCCAGAGAATGCCCATACTTCTCAATGTATTTTCTTACATTACATGGATCTAGTCCTTGTAACAACTTAATTTTCTGTTTAATACTTTTCTGTGTATATTCTCGTAGCAAATTTCGCATTATATCAATCGATTTCTGTTGAACACTACAAATACTACTACAACCCCACTTATACACAGGAGCTTGTGGACGTTTCCCTTGCACTTCTTCAGCCATTAACTCTTTCTGCACTTTTACCAACCATTTCCTCCTTTGGAAGAGGACACCCATCCTGAACTTCGTAGCAACGACCTCCAGTATCAATTGCAAATGGTAAACTATTTTGCTGGAAGTAACTTTCCTCATTAAAAAAAGGCTCACTAGTAGAAGTATGTTTCCAATGTCCACTAAAGATTTTGCAAAAGTTGGTTCTGTTCACAACTCTCGAACAGTTTGATTCTCTTCAAAATCAGAATGAATAACTTCTGTTTTAAATTGAAAGCAGTATCCACTATACTTTCAATATGCTGCTTGTCTTTGAACTGCAACACTTTCCTTTTATATTTTCAGCATATTTTCATTAAATTCTGAATCACTCTAGAACGAAAAAGTCTCTGACGAATTTCTTGAAATTGCTTTTGTCTCTGCGTAACAGAGTATTTATCACATTTCCTTTTGCTGGTGTTTGAAATTGAAATCTGCTTCACCTTACTTGAAAAATTCTTCTTTTTGCTTTGTGTGATTTTTTTCATTAAATGTTCGTAATATTTTTTTCAAAAATTGTCTAGTGCTTTTACTAGAGCAAACTGTTTCTGTACTACTCACATTTTTCTCTAATTGAAGATCTTTCCTTTTGGTCAAATATATATTTTTCTTCTCCTTTCTTTTTTTTCACTTCTTCTAGGCATTTGCAAATTTTAATCCAAATGAGATAAATTTTCTGAAAAACAAAAAATAGGTTCAATTATTTTTTACATCTGTTCACTATGTTGAAAAAAATAAAATACAATTACAAAACTTCTACTAACGACTTCCAGACCCAGTGCTGCAATGCGATAGAGCACGACAGCGGAGCAATAGGATGACAAGTAGTGCCGTAGAACATACAGCAAGTAATTATTTAATTATTTACATACACCTTTACAATTTATATGTAACTGCACGACCTCATACATTTCACCTCTCCGCCGCACCCCACCACCCCACAGCACTCTCTCTGCAACCCACCGCAGAGAACTTTATAGATAGTATTTTTAAAAATTGTAATCTAGGATGATATTATCAACCAAACGGCACACAGAAAAATTACCATTATTAGCCTAACAATTTTATCTACAACTTCGCAAACATAACACTGCACCCAGGGCTTTAAGTGGGGGGGTGTCTGTGGGGGTCTGAGCACCAGCACTTTATTTTTGGGGGCCATGACATGGGTCTTTATGGAGCTCTATTTTCAGGCAGGTAGTCTGTTTTTTTTTATTGCACTGCAGTGAGACTGTGAGAGCATGCACATTGCTCACTACTGAGAAGTGCAGAAATCATGCCCGGCGAGTAGCATTGTAGGAGAAGGGAAATCCTTTAAAAAGAGCCATTTTCTCTCAGGATTTCCCTTCTCTTTTTGCAATGCAGGAGCAACATCATCGTGGGGTGATTAGCAGACAGACCACCAGGCGCGTAACGCCCATTGCCCCGGACTCTCTGAGACAGCTTCCAGGCGCACACACAGAGCCACACCAAGTACTTCACAAGCCTTCAAAAGACCATTTTTTTGTAAATGAGACTCTGTTCTTTTTCACCCCTTTTTACAGCCGCTACATCCCCACTGTGCCTACTGCTGAAAGAATTAGGCTCCCCAAAATTTCGCTCTGGTTGCGCCTCTGCAGACGACCACAATCAGGCAACTCCAGCACGACCCTGCTCTGACCTTACACAGTGTCTTGTTTTAGTGCTATGAAAACACACGCTTTGCCTGGCTCCCTTAGTTCTCACACACCCGCTTTAATATGAAGATAAAAGTATTGCAATTACTTTTATATTCCTATACTGTGCTTCACATGGAAATATAGAACTGCAGGTTCTCACCACCCCAAATTAGCTCTCTGGTATACTCTCTCCAATGTAAGAAGTACAGGTATTCAGTATCTGTGAGTCACGGCCACTTTAAAGCAGTGTTCTTATATACAACTGAACAAAACTTTATGTTTCTAAATTAACGTCTTACACTGAAAAGCTCCTTTACATTTCTTTCACTAGATGAACCTTTGTTTAAAACACCACCAGAGAAGGGTGGTGAACTATGCTCCACAAAGAGCAACTCAAAGCTTTGTTGTTCTTTATAAGAAACATCTGCCTGTCAATGCTTATGGCAGCCTTTTTGACCCCTTAAGAGGCTGAGTGGATGAGTATAATATGCCATATTTAGGATCGGGCGGACGGTGCACGGAAATAAGGACGGATAGTTGAATAAAGGGCGAGTGAATGCATGGCCAGATGGATGAATGGATAGGTAGATGGATGGATGTATCAATGTATGGATGGAAGGAAAAATGAATGCATGGACCAGTACTTAGGATAGATGGGTGGGCTGATAGATGCTTAGGATTGGTTCTGGGACAGATGTATCTATGGATATATAGGTGTATGGCTGCATGGATGGCAAAGTGCTTACCATAGGCGAATGGACTGATAGATGCTTAAGATAAGTGCAGGAACAGATATATGTATGTATATAGGAATGTATGCATCAATTAAAACATGGTTGGATGGCGCAGTGCTTAGGATGGATGGATGCTGGGGTTTAATTGGGCTGGGTCTGAAGACCAGCAGTTATTTTTAGGGAGCATCTAAATGGGTCTCTATCGGGTTCTATTTTCGGCCCTCCCTAAGACAGTGATTTTTTTATTGCACTGCCGTGACAACATGCAAATTGGTGACGCATGCTCATTTTGCTCATTACTGAGAACTGGAGACATCATTCTAGGTGAGCCACGTTGTAGAAGGAAGGGAAATCATTTAAAGAATGTTTTTTCCGAACTTAGGATAATTGGAGGGGATTTTTTAAAGCACACAATGCTACTTATCTTGATTTAGACCACGCCCCTACTTGCATTGTCCACACCCCTTTAAGAGGTTTGCCCCCCTTTTAGAGCACCCCCAGTTTATTTTTTCCCACTTGACTCTGACTATACCATAGTAACAAAGAAATAGTCTAAGCTTCCATTGAAATCTACAATGGCACCAAGTTTCATAATTTGCCATCAATGCTAGCAGCCTTCTACCACAGTGCAAGAGTGTCTATCAGCATGAAGATTTGTGATCCACAGAAATGTTGTGTGATTTGTGTAGCTGTCTGCTGGAACACTCATCATCAAAAGGTATTAAAACATGGGAATTTACCAGAAAAACATATACCATTCTATAAAGCGATTAATAAATGGGTCCACTGCCACTACATGACCCTCTTCCAATCCTTCCTTAATGTTACAACATCAAAGAAAGAGCCCCTGCAAACCTGGTAGAACCCCTATATCAATACAGGAACTTAAATTCAACAACTGTCTGCCGGAAAGCTCATCAGCAAAGCGTATTAAAACAAGCAAATTTGAGGGTAAAACATATACCATGCCATAGGGCGCTTTATAAGTGCTCCCAGTGGTACAACATCACCTTTAGTACCTCGACATATGCACGTTACTAAATTCTGTGTTTTAATCACCAACATACCCACCTCCCCCACATCCACCCCCGCCCTTGCTTAACCGTACAAAATCAAACAGAAACCCCTACCATTCCTAGCAGCGCCACTATACCCATACACAGGGTTTAACTGGTGTCTGCCGGAACACTTAACAGCAAAAAGTAATCATACATGCAAATTGGGGGGAAAACATAAACCATCCCATAGCACGGTTTATAAATGGGCCCAGTGGAACTGCACCACCTTTACTAGCTAGACATCTATATGTTACTAAAGTCGTTTAAACACTCTGTAGAGTGTATAGCAGGGGATAGGGAGAATAAACAAAGTTGTAATTCCCAAACTTTTGATATACCGTCCCTTTACTTTATCTATATTAAAGACATTAAATAGAATGAAAAAATTGTCGAGTGTCTCAAAAGGGATAGTGAAGCTGAGCCCGGACCGCTTCAACATCTACATATATCCAGCACAGGGACACAGTCTGACAAATAGTATCACTTATAATCACATGTACTTTACTAATGTCAACAAAGTCATACAGAAAATATACTGCACATTTTCATTTCTTTTTTATCTCTCACACATTTATAAAACATCTCTACTGAACAACCACTCCCTAACGACTTCTATTTCATAAGAACAATCATTAATACGTTTACTACCATATATTTTAGTATATTTTCCTTTTTATTATTCACTAGTCAGAAACTACTAGAACTATTAACTATACCCAAATGCAAACCAGAAACCATGTTCATATTATATCTCAACCTATGATCAGATGATTCAAACTATGTGTACATATAAAAGGAACATATCACTTTTACTATCTCCATCTCCTCTCCATGTAATCTCCAAACACTGTAGACGGCCTCACAGTACAACAACCTACCTCGACTTACATTCAAATCTACCTCTCAGTGTTTAAAAAATGAGACCACAACCTTCCCACATAACATTTCTGGGTTTCGTTTTATCGCTTTTGACCTAATAACACATACGTCTCCTATCCCCCACCCCACTATTTCCATGAAAAGTATAATTTGCAAACGTGGGACATTTTGTTTATCTCGCCTGAATACATTAGCAAACCCAAATTAACGCTGTATCTCATTTTCAAAACTAAACAGTCCTTTAAAGATGACAAACTGCACTTCTTCTTTGTGAAAAATTCCTAAACATGTTGAAAGTACTTATTTAACAACAGGTCAAACTTTATGCATATTTTATAACCAATATGAAACACCACACTTTACTAACACTATATTATTTTGAAAGAAAAAATACTTTCAAACTTAAAAACATCACCTCAAATACTTAATCACTACTACAGAACACATAACACACCGTGTTTATTTCTACCTCACCTTTGTAGTTGGTATGCAGATTGCAAATATCACACATGCATGGAATTCTTTCTTTGTCACACACTACATGTAAAGCACTGTTTTCATCAAGAATGGAACCAGTCTATGTCGCTCCACACATAAATAAATGTAAAGAACAAATCAGAATACTCCATTCCTTCAACGACATTCCAAAACTCATCTCCATTGGTTAATTCTAAATTTTCCATACGAAAAGCTACTTATTTTTCCGTGCCGCATACAGGTCAGAAGTAGCATGAGACTCTAGACAGTACCCCACATATTTTCCGCACCCCAGGACTTTAAAAAAAGTGGGGGTCAGTAGTTCATCCTAGTAGGTATAAACACATGCTGATACTACTTCAACAGGTGTAGTAGAGCGGCCACAGCACATGACTTCACAGCATAAGACACACAATTTGGGCTCACGCTTTAATCCCCGAGTCCCGCACCAGCTCACCTTACCAGCATCAGACTCTACGCAATACCTATCTAAATTTCCATAGCCCAGCACTTTCACACCGGTAGAGGTGAATACTTTGCTTTGCACCCTCTCTATAGCACACCCGAAACACCCCACAGAGGTTATATTGCTCCTCCTCTCCTCTTTCCTACTTTTTTCACCCTTTGTTCCCCTTACTCGCTTCAACGGAATCACAAAATGGCAGACAACACTTCCTAGTTGCAACCGCTCGCACCGCTCGCAGCCAATAAGCAGCAAGCTCGTGCTCGTAACGCCTCAGCCAATCAGATGGCAGAATTCTCAAATATCGATATCTGTAAATTTCGATATTTCTCAAAAACTACTGAACGGATTTACACCAAATAAACAAAAGTGTTCTTTCTAGACCAAGACCCTTCTCCCTGCCAAATTTGAGGTAATTCGTTTCACCCGTTCGACGTGTAGCCTTGTCTAAAGTTTCCTATGGAATTTAATATGGAGAAAACACGTTTTGGGACCCCCTTTTTTCTCAGCCCCCCTGATGAATCACCCCCAAACTTCCAACATAGGAGCTGATATGAACATAGAATTAGTTTTGAAAATTTCATGAAGATTCATCAAACAACGCCAAAGTTATAAGCACAACAAAAAATTCTCTTCCTATGGAAACTACGTCCTAACTATAACTACCTACTGGCAACTATAACTACCTACTGGCAACCCCCAGTAGGTTATATATATATCTTTGGAGGTGTCACTGCAGTGCCAATGAGAAAAGGAACCGCAATCGGAGCATCAAAGGCAGTTCCTGCAGGGCATGGACTGTCAAGCCCAGGCCCTTCAGGAACTTGTGGTTCATGCATACAGGGGGCAAACCATGTGCCCCCCCCCCCTGCATGCATACCCTGGCGCAGAGGCAACAGGAAGCCCTTTGTTTCCTCACCTCAACACTTTTCATGGCAGTCTCACTGCCATGAAAACTGTGGCATGAGAAAACTCCTACTATGCTTGGCGGTGCCACAGCTGCACCACCAGCATATTAGGGGCCTCAGACTGCTGCAAGACCTCCAGGGATTGCGGATCTCTGGTGGCAGCAGCGATCCTATTTATCAATGGCCAAGATCCAAAAAACAATCTACACTCTCCTGGGTTTTTCTTTAGACAAAGTGGCTTATAGAGAGTAATAGCATACAATGTGGGAAAAGGTTTTTCCTTTTGAGTCTTTTTCTTGATTCTGTTGGTAGAAATGATACAAGGTGATCTGTAATTCAGTTGACGTAGACAGTGCACCCACACTTCCTCACAACCTCCTGGTTACCAGGTTATGCTACTGTCTAGGCAATTTTAGCTCCCTAAATTAGCACCATTGTTCACTCAGGGAGGACCACAAGCTTGCTGACACTGGTGCTGACCATGATGGGGAGTGCGTCTTCTGTCTTGCAATTCCACAGGCTCCTTTGATCCAATACCCATGCTGCCAGTTTCTCTTTGAACAATCGCACTACAAGTCTCTGGAAAATTGAAACATCTCATTGTATCTTACGCGGATGTCTCTAGCAATGCTGGATACTCATAACTCACATCCATCTGGTGCACCGAGTCATAATCCCGCTTGCTGTTGGTATCTTCATGTCAGCCCATTTATCCATTAGCTAGCTACACCAGTAAAGTCCAAGCACAGGCACTGCATCTGGATGATCTGCCATATTCCTCAGCAGTGCAGAGTCTCCTCCACCTCCCCCACAGGAGGATAGACCTATAGTTTCAAGCAATCACTGTAAAGGGAGGCCGCATGACAGCCTCTATAATGGGAGGAATGATGATGAATGTGAAAACAACCAAAAGCAGCACAGAGACTCCTGAAAAGTAGCAGGATCAGATGGCCTTCTGTCCCTTGGGCATTTGAGAGAGAGCTCTAAATCAGGAGCTTCACTGAGATAGCTGTGACTCTCCCAACTGCAAGAGTTAACACCAGAACCTGGGCTTCTATGGGAATTCACAAGGGCATATTATCGAGCCCATTCTCGCCGCTTTAGCGGCATTTTCCTGCCGATAAAAGCGGCGATAATGTATCGCCCTTGCTTGATAATATGGCCCCCAAAGATTTCATCTAATGCAAACTATAGACAGAACCTCTTTTATTAACTAATGGCCTTCACGTAATCAGTATGCGTCAAAAACATTTTAAGTCAGTAAGAATAAAAAAAACAGTTATTGCATGCTACAGTATAAAACGTTATTTAACAATAACCTCAACTGAAATATTTAGACAATATGACAATTTGGCGGTTGAGCGCTCCCATCTCCTAGTAAAAGGGAATTTTCAAGCTATAAGTTGCAATTTGGTGCCATCTTGTTGCAGTGTCATAAATCAGCTGCCTACGGTGACTTTAATGTAGCGCCTGCCCGAAAAGTCAGTATTGATAGTTACCCTGCAAAGAAAGTTATCACACGGATTATCTAATATATTCCAAATTTAGTAAATAGTTTTATAACACCGGAGCACTTTTCAATCTAGGCCTTTAGGGGCAGATTTATGAAGGCCTTGCGCCGCCGGTGCGTCATTTTTAACATGGGAAAAAGTGACGCACCGGCGGCGCAAGGCCTTCATAAATCTGCCCCTTAGAACAAAAGTTATTGGCTGTTACAGTAAAAAGCAGATGTGACATAAATCGCAACACAGTATTTGTCCAGCGCTTACATAACGTGCATATCATTGGTAAACAATTGTAACATGTGAGAATTGTGTAATGCTTTATATTTCGAGCGCTAAAAAAAAACAATGGGAATATGGCTTACTGTGGGAACCAATTTCAACATTTGTGTATGGGTTCAATTAGATATTTGTAAAACACAAAACGACCACAGGATTTTTTCTTTGTAAGCAACTTTATTGTCATTTCGAAGAAAGCATGACATTGGCAAACACCTACAAGGAGTTGCTAAGGGCAGAATTTCATCGTGGCTCATAGAAGTCAGAACCAGTTCATTTCCTTCATATGCCACATGTAGACAAGTAACTCCTGACCAACACGATACAAGCCAGCACATACATAGGCCTCATTGATAAATCCGGACCTGTCTTTGGTAGAAATACCAAAATGGTCTCATCAGATGTTTCTAAGTGATGGGAAAACTCTTGCTTGCTATATGTGTGGTAAATAAATAATTAATTACCGGATCTATTTTTGACTATAATCAATAAACAGGTAGCTCAATAAATAAGAGTCAAGATTCGAGGTAGCTGGAGTTGACAGGCTTTAATCAAGCATAAAGGACAGGAACAGGACAGCCTGTACGGGAATAGGATGGCAGCTGCCGGGGGCAGGAATAGGCTAACTTTTAATAACAGTGCACAATATTTATAGTTAAACAGAATACATTACATTCAATATAGTAGGCGTAGCAGTAGGCGGGGTTTGTAGCAGTCGCGAAAGATAAGGGCAACATGATGTAACAAGAAGGCGTGTACAGGGCGTATACATAGACATGTGATGTAAACGTAACAGAATATGTCATAAAAGGGGCGGAAACATGGAGGGGGCTACCTGAGCAGCTGGGACCTCTAACCTAGTGGTGCGCGCAAACTGGCAATGACGTGTTACCAGGAGGAACTGGGGGCTATGACTTCTGCGCTAGAAGAGGAGACTAAAGTCTGGAGGGTCAGAGCGACATGTACCCAGGCATATCTAGTATCTAGTGTTTAGAGTACATGTTGATAGAATCCAAAAGTTCTCAGGGCAAAGGCTAACAGACGCTAAGACTGGTGCATGCATTATTCTATATGTAGTGCGTGTGTGAGGAATATTCTATGAATATTAATACAGTATTTCTCTTACATGGAGACACAAAGGCTAGACCATGACGGAAACTATTGATGCGATTCAGTAGCTTAGGAATGCAGAGAAGGAGGGTTGGACTGATAACTCGAATCATAACATACTCTTGGCAGACTGGGAGGCAGAGCCAGGCCGAGCCGGGCACTGCGTGGCAAGAAGTAGGCTAAGGGTCAGGGATGCAGGTGGGGGTTGTATCGCTCCTCGGAGAGGGTTCAGGAGACAGGAGCTGAATTTAAGTCCGGGCCCTTTTGAGGCCTAGAAACGGGGATAATTCAATGAATTAACGTGCACACTGTAAAACGTGGCAACGTAGCTTTACATAGGCCTAATATTCGTTGTATTCACGAGGACTAGAAATTGACATACTAGAGATGGACACAACTGTAATTGCGTCTTTAATCGGTCAGAGGGGATACATGCATATCGATCATGCACATATAACATAAGATGGGGAACACGTAGGCACATATGACATGGCAAAATTTACTTTTCCACATTCCCTCCTTGTGCCCTACGTTTCCATCAGGAAACATCAATATTCATGATACCATCTATCATTTCATATAGCATCATTTGCTCGTCTCGAATTGTCTTGGAACGGGACTTAGGACTAGGAATACAAGAGGTAGCACAAATGCCGCAAATCGCAGGGCCACATTGTATACAGAGGCAGCAACTGAATATGATCATTACTGCAATACCTAGGAATGACAATACTTTCCATCCCCAGGCAGATACAATACTCCAGAGCCAACCGGACCATGTCCAGGTGCCTGGATTCTGGTGTAACTGATGGGCAATTTTATGAAGTCTGGTTATAGCTGAATAAACAGACGGCGCGTTATTAGGAATGAAAATGCAGCAACTAGATCCGATGACTCTACATGCTCCTCCTCTATCGGCCAGTATGACGTCAAGAACGAGACGATTTTGGAGCACGACAAATCTCATAGCAGATTGCTCTTCAGTTAAGTTACCTAGAGCAGAAGTAGTCTCATTCACTACTGCTTCAAGGGTTCTGGTTAACCTACGGATTAACTTACTATTCTGGACAGGTCCTATAAAGAAGAAGAAGCCTTTATTGAAATCTGTATACTGTTCTAGAGCAGTTTCAGTTTGATCGACAATTGGGGACTCGATCTCCCTTCTAGGTCTGACGTGTACTAGATGTGTGTTTCTATGATAATCAGATGGGGCTAGAAAAACTGGTGGCAGTAGGAAGGCAATGTAACATGTTCCATCCCAATCGAGGGGCAGACGAACATATGCGGTCTGACCACACACAAAATAAGAATGACGTGAGGCTTTGAAAATAGATTTCCCACTGTCACTATACTCGACAGTAGTAGTACAATCACTATGTCCTACATGTGCGGAACCATTATTTCTGACACATAATTCGCCTTTGACTGGTAGTACTGAAATAGCAGGTAAGTCTGGAGTAGTATCAGACTGAACATTCAGGACCATAAAATTCGAAGAATAATTACCTAAATCATAAACTTCATTTTCTAGATCTAACCCTGTTCTATGGGGGAGACCTTGCTTGTCTGGGGAACATGTTCTATTCAGAAGGGATATATCATTGGAGGATGACGTTAACGTGGACCATGCTCCACACGAACCATTATGTGAAAACGGATAAGGAAAGAGTGGCAGAACTCCCTTCGGTGTCTGGAAAGGGGGGAGTCGACCACACACCCAACAACTAGTGGCATTGCTGGTCTGGTGTGAATAGTGTAACATTCTTATAAATGTGTTATTTCTCATAGCAAGACGATAGGATAACTCGTGAGGAGGCAGATCACTAAATGTGTGCTCTACTGTAGCATTAGAAAACTTATTTACATGTGAACTTGGAAAACATAAATGTAATGCATAACTTGTGCAGGTAACCATCAAACTTAGAAACAATAAGAAACTTAGAAAAACGATACATCGTATAGAGTTTTGACTAACTCTCTCACTATGGGGGTCTATCTCATACATGTCAGATACCTGTCTAACCGTTTCACCCGAGAGGGACTTAGACAATTAAACTGGCTGACTTATTTTGCTAGACCGGAGCTTTAACTTATACTCCTGTTGCGGAATTTTCTCTAACAGAGGAACTTTCAGTTCAGGATTCAGACCAAAGTCTGGTTTCAGGCAGTCTTTAGAAATGGAACAGTTCTTAGAAAATGTTTGTTCTCGAACTCCATGGAACTTCTTCACATGGGACAGATGGACCCACCCCTTGCGGCCTTCCAACTTCACGGCCGTGCGGGTGGTCAGGAGGACAAGTCGCGGCTCTTTCCAACGAGGCTCCAGCGGACTTGAACGATCAAAGTTCCTTACAAGGACAAGGTCGCCTGGAATGACCTCATGCGGTTTCACTTCGGTATTGTCTGGAAATGCAGCGGCAACCTGTGAACGACAAGAGTGTAGGGCAGACATCAAGGAAGCTAGGTAATCTGTCAACATATTACTGGAAACATCTGTAATACTGCGGGGTCTAGGTGTACCCCACATGTTTGGGGGGCGGCCGAATACGACCTCATAAGGGGACAGACCTGATCTGGAATGTGCAACCATCCTCATGAAGAATAGAGCAACTGGCAGGGCAACTAGCCAGTCTACACCTTTCTCTTTACATGTCTTGGCAATACGGATTTTCAGGGTCTGATTATGTCTCTCTACGAGACCGGCTGCTTCAGGATGGCGCACACAATGGAACTTCCACTGGTACCCTAACAAAAGGGAAACATGTTTCATTAACTCAGATGAGAATGGCTGGCCGTTATCAGAATACACGACCCTAGGGAGTCCATAACGGGGAAAGAATTCACAAACCAACTGCTTGGCAGTGGTCGCGGCTGTGTAATCTGGAACTGGATATGCTTCTGTCCACCTGGACAAAGCGCATACAACTACAAGAACATACTTGAAACCTCGACATCGCTCCATCTGAATATAATCCATCTGGAGGACTTCAAAAGGGTGGTCAGGGGGTTGGAATCCCCCTTGTTCCACCGGGACACTTTTACCTGGATTGAATTGGCAACATATCATACAGGTACGGACTTTCTGCTTGGCTGCAGCTCGTAAGTGCTTGTTGAACCAAAGGTTCTGAATACTGTCTAACATAGCTTTTTCTCCTAGATGTGCTGGACTATGTGCGGTATTAATAATGACTTGAACCATAGAGTCGGGGAGAAACCATGTGGCTTTTCCCTTCGTCACCCATCCCTGATCTGTCTGGACCCCTCCTTGTTCGGACCATTTCTTGATTTCTTCGGGAGTAGCATGTAACTGTATGTCTATGACATCTTGTGTAGGGTCCTTAACTGTCATACAAGTAGTCTGTTCTGGAATGAATGTCTGCGTCGTGTTAACTGGAATGTCTGGTGTCTGAGCTGTAAGCTTGGCTGTTCGATCTGCTAGATCGTTACCTTGGGAAATGATGTCAGTAACTTTCGTATGTGCTTTGCACTTCATGATAGCGATAGCTGTCGGTAAATGTATTGCATCTAACAGAGCTTGAATGAGGAGACCATGCTGAATCTTGGTTCCATGAGAAGTCATGAAACCTCTCTCCTGCCAGAGCACTCCGAAGTCGTGTACGACTCCGAATGCGTAACGTGAATCTGTGTATATGTTTACTTTCAGGTTCTTGGCACGTATGCAGGCTTGGGTCAGAGCAACTAGCTCTGCTGCTTGAGCAGACAGGGTGTCAATACGGTGTGTTTCAATAACTTCAGTTTCAGTAGTCACTGCATACGCGGCTACTAGTTCTCCTGTACTTGTTCTCATACATGAACCATCCACATAAAGTGTCAGGTCGGGATTAGGTAATGCAATGTCTGTCAGGTCTTGTCTTGGCTTAGTCATAGTGTTAACAACTTCCACACAGTCATGTGTGGCAGGATTTGAAATAACTGATGGCAACAGTGTAGCAGGATTTAAAACGTTGCAGCGTCTGATTTCTATGTGTGGCTGGAACAGTGTCAGTTCATAACCTGTTAAACGTGCAATGGTCAAGTGCTGTGTCTGTGTTCGGTTTAAAAGAACTTCCACGGAGTGTGGAACTTGTACTGTCAGGGAGTGTCCTAATACTGTGGAATCACTTTGTCTGATAGCTAGAGCTGTGGCTGCAACTGACTTGAGGCACGCAGGCAGAGCCTGGGCTACTGGATCTAATGTGCTAGAAAAATAAGCACAGGGCTTGTACTGTCCTGCTTGATCTTGTGTGAGAACAGATAATGCAGTACCATCACGTTCTGTGACAAAAAGTGTAAAAGGCTTACTGTAGTTCGGTGTCGCTAGAACAGGTGCTTGGCATAAGGCTTTCTTTAATTCAGTAAAAACAAGTGTATGTTCCTGGGTCCAAGGGAGGACAGTCGATACGGCTGCCTCCTGTGTCGTTAACTGTATCAGTGGCTTGGCTAGAAATGCATACTGAGGAATCCATTGTCTGCAATAAGAAGTGAGGCCAATAAAAGCACGTACCTCCTTCTGTGTCTTGGGCTGTGGAAGACTCGCTATCAACTGGATACGGTCTGGTGTCAACTGCCTACCCCACTTGGACAGTAAGTGGCCTAAGTAGATCACTTGCTGGACACAGAACTGTAATTTGGAAGGGGACACCTTGTGCCCCTGCTCGGCCAGAAAATACAGGACTGTAAGTGACGCACGCTCGCAGGCACGTTCAGAACGGGCTGTGATCAGTAGATCATCGACATACTGGAGCAGGGCAGTGTCAGTTGGCATGTGAATGTTGTCTAGTTGTCTTTTAAGTGCTTGACTGTAAATACTAGGACTTTCTGTGAAACCTTGAGGAGCTCGTGTGAATTTATAGCTCCTTCCATTTAAACAAAAAACAAAAAGGTACTGGCTGTCTGGATGAATCGGGACACTGAAAAATGCATTTTTGAGGTCGATAACAGTAAAAAATGTAGGTTCAGAATCAATGGCTGTCAGTAGGGAAGAAATATCTGGGACTACTGGATACTGGGGTATGATACATTTATTAAGTTCTCGAAGGTCAATCACTAATCGATATACTGGAGGTGCATTTGGATCAGTACGTTTCATGACTGGAATGATAGGAGAATTACATACATTGGAGTCAGTTTCTACAACCACTCCTTGAGCAATAAGCTCGTCAATAATTTTGGATAAGGCTGCTACAGCCTCAGGTGGCAATCTGTACTGTCTGATCCGTGGCAAAACTATACCTTGTTTGAGAGTCACACGATGGGGTGTGATTTGCATAAAACCTACATCAGTTGGACCTTGCGCCCATAAATGCTGCGGTACATTTAGTAACCGTGGATCAAAATCACGTAATACATAGTGACCTTTAAAGTCTCTTAAAAACAATCGTATTCCTTCTGGGGAGCAGCAAATTACTGCACCTAATTCTTTCAATGTTTTGATGCCTAACAAATTTTCTGGACATGACTTCGTAAGTAACAAATCAGTAGTTCGGGACAATGGACCAACTTCTAGAGTAACTGGTTTTGAAATCTCATTAACAATCGGTTTTCCTGAAAATCCAAGGGAAACATTTTTAGAGCCTGAGAGCGGAGCCCCTGGACCCTCGTCATGACTGATAGTAGTCCTACTTGCCCCTGTATCAATCAGAAACTTTCTGTCTTTCCCCAATACTTGACTGTGTACATAGGGACCCTCTTGATCTACAGGTATCTCGATGAGAGGCAAGCCTACCTCCCTCTCTAGGCTGTTTCATGAATACTGTTGATACTCTGGATACTCTGTCTGAGCATACTGGTACATCTGCTGTGTAACATGCTGTGTTGCAGCGATAGGCTGCGGTGCTGGAACTGTCTGTTGTGCATTCTGTGGTGACTGAGAAGTCTGTGAGACTTGTTCTTGTCTAGGCGGACGTGGTCTTTCTTTAGTCTTACCAGTTGCTATGTTGTGTTTCAGAACTGCACACTCGTTTATAAAATGACCTGGCTGTTTACAGTAATTGCAAGTCCCTTTAACGGGAGCTGCAGGATGACTGACTTGATTCGGACCCCTCTTCTGACTGTCTTGTGGAACAGATTGTGCAACTAACACTTTCATTTTCGTGTCTTTCATACGTCTCCTTTCGTGTTCTTGCTCTTCCCTGATTCTATTCTGGTGATACTGGAGCATCTGGAGCATTTGTGACGGGGTATTAGCTTGCCAACTACTTTCGACTTTCAAAACTTGATTTTTAACTTGTGGACTTGAATTCTCGACTAGTTTAGTAACAAAAAGATGAGAGTACGACTCGCTACTTGTCTTCAAACCACTGTTAATAATAAAACATTTCTCAAATCTAGAATAAAAATCACTAGTGTCTTCATCCTGTTTCTGTTTACATGCTGAGATTGCATCCCAATCTTCTTTTTTCGTGGCTAGTAACCTTGGCAAAACTTGTATCAATAACTCGGGCAATTCTTTACATTTGTCCCCAAGACCGGTACCTGGTACTCGTATTTTATCTTCAGCTTCTAGAGCTGTCCAATCTATCTTTTTCTCTCCCACCTCCCATTCTTTTTCCTTGAGTTTTTCATATACCCCTGCGGGCAACAGGACCTTTAACATTTTAATGATGTCTGGATACGTGTATTCTCCCATACGGAGCATGTCTTTTAATTCTCGATGGAACCCTGCTGGATCTTTGTCGTGACAGGGAATTAATTTCTTCATCTCTAAGAGTTCCATCTTGGTGATAGGGGTGTAAACAAATACTCGTTGCATTTCACCACCCGCTGTCCTAACTGGGTGTACTTCTCGTAACGGATTCTGTCTATCTATGTAAAATGATTTACTTTCTGGAGGTGAGACATGAACAAAATGCGGATTCAGAAACGTTCTATATTTGCGGCGCTGTTCTAGAATGACGCTAATTAAATCGGTACCTAGACCTTTCCATCTATACTGGAGTAACTCGTTCAGAACATCATGTAACGGACCTGGATCAGAATGTTGACCCTCATACAGTGTGATGAGGTGCTGGATCATATACATACCCACCAGTCGCTGCTCGGCTGGGGGCAGTTTCAGAAACATTTGTGCCACTATTTCGTCTGGAAAAGTGGTAGAATCAGTAGCCCATCGGACTGCTGATCGGGCTAGTTCTTGTTCATGCATGGTACTAAGTTCACTATAACCGATTCGTGATTTCAAAATGTGATCGGTAGCTTGAAATACTTGCTCAAGAGAACCTTGTTCTGGTGCTGGAGGATGAAAAACTTTCTTGTGTTCTAGACGTGAATGTCGGTCTGGAAGTCTAGTTCTACCTACATACGCTATTCTGGTGGGATTCTCGTCGTCTACCTCTTCGGTAGGAGAGTCGTCTTCTTTCTCGGACACTTGTGCTGCTTTGCGTTTCTCGTGTAACCTTATTATTTCCTTACGAATTTTCTTGTACATACTATCTATACTACTGAGTGTCTTGTGTCTTCCCTCGGCTATATGATCACTCCACTTTGTCAGGACTCTCATTTCGATCGGATCTTTAGTCGGACAATCTTGTTCCCTTATTAAACAATTAACTAGAAACTTTAATAGCATGAGCTGGGTCTCAGCTTTCCTTTGCGACATGATTTCGCTAATACTTTCTGGGTCTTCTCCTGTACGGATGAAACAATATATTCTGTCTAGATCTTCTTTCATATTCGGTAGGGTGTCCAAATACTCGGTCACCCGTCTTACACGCAATGAATATATAACCATATTATCATCGCCTGGGACTGGATCATAACGGCATTCGGTGAGAGCTCGTCTGATATCTGCAACGGACTGATGTTTGGGCGTACGCTGTAACGCACGTTCATGTAACTCGACTAATGTTACACGTTTGTGTGGCGGCGGGGTACCAGGAGGACCTCCCCCCGCGGCCCCTAAACTGGAATCGTCGACTGATACTCTTCGTGCTGGCAGAGTGACCGATGTAGCGGGTACTTGTACTACGGGCTGGACCGGGGGTACCGTAACAGGTGCTGTAACAGGTGCCCCGGTGGCTGGAGGAACAGGAATTACATTATTTACAAGAGCTGGCGGAACAGGATTTGCATATTCTGGGACTGTGTCGTCCAAATAGGACGAGAGAAAAATATCAGCTGCGGTCGGTTTGTGACGTAGCTTAATCGGAACTAATGGCGGCGGAAAATTACATGGTGCTTCCGGGGTTGCTTTTGGCAAGCCCTCGGCAAGAAGAGGATACATACCCTTAATGAGGGCATTTCTCTGTCTGTCTGACTGTTCGGCTTTAACTCGTTCACCTATTTCGATTAATTCCCTTTCTTGGGCTCTTTCTAAGGATTCTCTACTTAATTCTGTCTTTCTGATTTCTTTTTCAGTTCTTTTATGAGATTCTTTACGCCATAACTCGATGGCATCTTTCTGGGACTGTCTGGCTTTCTTTTTCCATAATACTTCTTCTACTCGCATGATGCACTCGGCATCCCACGTACCTGATACGGGCCATCTATATTTTTCCTCTAATTCTTTGGTGTACTCTACCCATAAGTCTAGATATAATATGGCACTTATGCCATGCTTATGATACATAAAATGACCTGGACTGTCCCTAGGCGGGACAGGAACTGCTTCCTCGAGCAGACCTTTTCTGGTTTTTAACTGACGTAACTTCGTGAACAGAGGCATAACTTAGACTGGAATCTGGACACAATACAATACACGATAAACACAATAATAATTTAAGAAAACAAATCACTCATACCACGACATTGAAAACACATGAAATAACATTTAAAACAACAGTTCGGACAGAATATTACCTGGAATACTGAAAACAGAATACATGAATTTCTCGAGAACAGAACTTACTAGAACAGAAACTTACTAGAATGACTAGATGCACTGCTAAAACAGTACGAAACTTACCGGTCCCATAAAGAGACACGTCAGGACCCGCATCCACCTAGGTGGACACTTCGTGTTGGATCTGTGTACCCAAACCCACGGACCAGAGACAAATTAATTGACCCTGTCTAGATACTACCCCAGCAACGGTACTCACCGGGCAGCAAGAACGGAAGGCCTCGGACTGGACTGGACTGCCACGACGACGGACGGACGAACTTCGGACTTCAGTTACATTACAGGTGGGCCTCCGGATACCTCGGACCTTGGACTCTCGGCTTGGGCTCTGGTCGGGACTCGCCGCGTTCCTCCACCGCCTCGTCTGGATGCTGGACCGCAACCTCCGTCTCCTCCGTGGGCCTGAGGGATACTTGAAGCAGAAATATCTGCACGTGGCCGGTATGGTTCCGTCACGGCTGCAGAGGATCAGGGGGCCTGCGTGGCTTCTCCGGCGCGTGGGGAAAGGGCAAGTCCCTATTCGGGCGCCATTATGTGGTAAATAAATAATTAATTACCGGATCTATTTTTGACTATAATCAATAAACAGGTAGCTCAATAAATAAGAGTCAAGATTCGAGGTAGCTGGAGTTGACAGGCTTTAATCAAGCATAAAGGACAGGAACAGGACAGCCTGTACGGGAATAGGATGGCAGCTGCCGGGGGCAGGAATAGGCTAACTTTTAATAACAGTGCACAATATTTATAGTTAAACAGAATACATTACATTCAATATAGTAGGCGTAGCAGTAGGCAGGGTTTGTAGCAGTCGCGAAAGATAAGGGCAACATGATGTAACAAGAAGGCGTGTACAGGGCGTATACATAGACATGTGATGTAAACGTAACAGAATATGTCATAAAAGGGGCGGAAACATGGAGGGGGCTACCTGAGCAGCTGGGACCTCTAACCTAGTGGTGCGCGCAAACTGGCAATGACGTGTTACCAGGAGGAACTGGGGGCTATGACTTCTGCGCTAGAAGAGGAGACTAAAGTCTGGAGGGTCAGAGCGACATGTACCCAGGCATATCTAGTATCTAGTGTTTAGAGTACATGTTGATAGAATCCAAAAGTTATCAGGGCAAAGGCTAACAGACGCTAAGACTGGTGCATGCATTATTCTATATGTAGTGCGTGTGTGAGGAATATTCTATGAATATTAATACAGTATTTCTCTTACATGGAGACACAAAGGCTAGACCATGACGGAAACTATTGATGCGATTCAGTAGCTTAGGAATGCAGAGAAGGAGGGTTGGACTGATAACTCGAATCATAACATACTCTTGGCAGACTGGGAGGCAGAGCCAGGCCGAGCCGGGCACTGCGTGGCAAGAAGTAGGCTAAGGGTCAGGGATGCAGGTGGGGGCTGTATCGCTCCTCGGAGAGGGTTCAGGAGACAGGAGCTGAATCTAAGTCCGGGCCCTTTTGAGGCCTAGAAACGGGGATAATTCAATGAATTAACGTGCACACTGTAAAATGTGGCAACGTAGCTTTACATAGGCCTAATATTCGTTGTATTCACGAGGACTAGAAATTGACATACTAGAGATGGACACAACTGTAATTGCGTCTTTAATCGGTCAGAGGGGATACATGCATATCGATCATGCACATATAACATAAGATGGGGAACACGTAGGCACATATGACATGGCAAAATTTACGTTTCCACATATGGCTGTCTCGAGCACAGAACATCTACCCATGCCAAGTCTCCAACCTGAAGAGAGCAGCGTAAACAATTTGGGGCAGATTTACAAGCCCCATGCTCCACTTTTGCGCCGCCGTTGCATCACATCTGTGACGCAGCGGCGGCGTAAAGCTAGCACCATGCTGCGATGGATTTACAACGTGACGCATCTAGGGAGATGCGTCCCGTTGTAAAGCCTTGCGCCACATGAAACCTGCGTCAGGTTTCATGTGGGCGTTCCGGCGCAGGGTGGGCGTTCCGGCGTAGGAACGCCTCGGAAAAGTGCCTGAGTGAAATCTACAAGATTTCACTCAGTCATTTTTCCGATGCCACTGAGTCAAAACTTTGCGCCTGCTTGAAGCAGGCGTAAGGCTTGACACACCACATTGTGTATGGGCAGGCCACGAGCATTGCTGGAGTTGCGACGCGTTTGCGACACGACTCCAGCAATGTGCCGCCCCTCTGACGGGAGATGCACCACGCATCTGTTTATCCTTGTGCCATAATGCGCCGCATTGTAAATGCAGAGCATCTGTGGTGGCGCAAGGGTAAACTTGCATGATGCATCTTATCTGGTGCATTTCTGCTGATTTGCAGGGATGTGGCAGTCGTCATAAATCTGCCCCCTGGTTGGGTCAACCCGACGCATAAGTATAGGGGAAATCTCTCCTCGGTGCTTCTTAATTACCTGGCAGCCCCACAGAGTGAGAAAGTTGTCCACAAGCAAAAGAGAGCGGCGTAAGCAATTCCGTGAATCATCCGGGTGCAGACGCCATAAAGTATTTTGGGATGAAGGAACCCTGGTGCAAGAATTTAAAATGAATAAGGTGGAGTTGGGCCAATGTAGCTACCACGTGGGGCTCTCTGTCCATTTTCCTATGTGAAGGCTTCCACATTCGCTTAACATTTTGTTTCAATGTAGTAAAGAGGTCAGGCCCCCTTGTGATCAGGGGGGTATATTCACAAGAACGTGTGATAACTACCGCAAGAGTAGCGAAACGCAACTTTCAACATCGCAGCCTATCGTGGGAAAATAACCCTGTGTCAAGGTGTAATTCACAACGCGGCGGTAGCATGCGATAGACACCAGATAATGCGGCAAATGTCTGTGTGAAAATCAACGCCACGCCACAAAAATGTGATACGCGAATGAAAAAAAAACATGCAATGAGGCCAACCGCAGTACAAAAAGTAGCGAAAACCAGCCACATGCCTGCAAATCCTGCGCATCTGGTGGGACAATGCACCATAAAAACCACCGAAAAAATACACTAGATACAAGCCAAAGCACGTAGCAACATGGATGCACCCTGACCCAGCGCCGAGGCTAACTCGAACCCCATAACCCCCACAGACTACCAGCAAGGAACAACGGGGTCAGGGAAGGCCAAGGAGAAGAGGGAGAGAAAGATGGGGTGCAGACTGCAGGAAAACAAGACCAGCGTCACGGAGGTGACAGAACACTACTAGCAACTGACCCACTAGCAGACCACCTGGATTGCAGTCGGAGTGCCGAGGAGGCCAATCCAGGAGGCCAATAGGCACCCGCATGACGTGACTACCTAAACCAGGCACCACCCCGCTGCCAACAGGAAGGCAGCAACGGCGACAGGAGGTGGAAGTCCAGTGCCATCGGAGGAGCTGGAGGAAACCCAGGCCACAGTCATCAGTTTGGAGACGGTGCATGGAGTAGGGAGTACGGACACAGCTCGAGAGGACCTGACACAACCTCAACAGGGAGTGCAACAAGCAGGGACTGGGGTGATGGGGGGAGATGGGCACAATGGCATACATGCACAATGAGGTGTAGCACACTGCATACCCACAATCACCCAGGATCATGTCCCAGATCCCCTTGGCACACTGAAGCACACACACATGGTACAAACAGCACACCCACATTGACGACAACATGGAACAACGTGCATAGCCGACACTGCAGAACAGAGGACACAACTGGCTCCACACATGCACAGAAACATGCCTACTACATTTGACAGAGCCACAAACTGTGAAATGGAAACGTACGCATACAACCTCACATCCGTCATGTAGTCCAAATGTATACTGTCCCGCAGAAGAGTCCAGCACCCCCCAAACAGTCACAATGTACATTTCAATACAGTCTGCATGCAAAGCAGCACACTTCACCAACATACATGTGAAAACAAAGTCAACCTCCTCCCCCTTTCACATCACAGAGGGTCACACAACACTTTCAGTAGAGCAAAGAATACAACACATCAGTGATGCTGAAGAGGACCAACAAACCGCCGACATCGATGCCCTACAACAGCCCATGGATATCTCACGAAACCCAGCCACCAGGACCTGGCCAGCCAAGCTACTCAAGGGGGAACACGGAGCCTGCAACAGACCACACAGCAGGAAGCACCCACAAGCACAGCTGGCTCACGACACTTCACTCACCCACACATGGCACCAAAAGGCCGTGACCCAACAGGTGTGGGTGGGGACTGAACCCATGGAATGCGAACCAGGACACATACGTAGGTGTCTATCACCCTTCAGGGCCCACCCAAACCCCACTAAGGAGACCCACACTGCCATAGAGACACATGCAGATGCACATTCACAGTTCAGAAGCACGCCCAGGTGTGCTCAAAAAGCAGTCACACACCGATGTTGGCTATGCGTACGACGACCCTGGCTACTCCCCTTACAAATTGAGTTGGTGACGACAGGGGGCGTGGCTAGCCAGCCAACATGGCGGACGTGCCAGTGTAGAGCTCCGCTCAGAATAACCCCTAATTATCCTAAATTTGCCCTACCGGAGGTGCCCCCAGAGCCTGTACTACGGGGTGCTGGTGTGTGGCTGTGGGGAGAGCACGCCGGGCAGACTGGTGGTCGGCTGGGTCGGTGTTTGCGCAGCGGGACGGCCCGTGGCAGAGGACTACGAGGAGCGCCCAGCGGCCATTTCGGAAGCGGAGTGAGGCTCCGGGCTGCCTGGCTTTGCTGCTTGGGAGGCCCCCAGCGGTGAGGGCTGTGCATTATTCGGCAAAGGTGTGTGGTGGTACCAGCGACTGGAGGGGATCGCGGCTCAGTGCAGTCCGGAGGCCCGCTACTGACACTGGGCCTGGGGCGACTTCCTGTGGCTCCCTTCCGTCGGAGTCGGAGCTGTGGCTGGCGGGGCCCTGCCATCAGTGGAGTGCGGGACCTGGTGAACACAGAGAGCCGTCCTGCAGTAATGCGAGGTCTAGGCAGCCGGTGCCAAACCCCTGACAGCGGGCCCTGGTGTGGGGGTTTGCGACGCTCGTGACTGGTGACGAGCGCTCACGCAGGGGAAGACATCGCAGGGACGCCGCCATCCTGGACCGGAGGTGAGGCGCGGAGCTGGTGCTGGCGACCTGGGTTGCTCCTGCGGAGCGTGCCTGCCGAGTGGAGATGGTCTCCCTCCCCCTGGGAGCTGTGTTGCCGAAGTCTGGGGGACGCAGAGAGGCCAGCGCCCTGGGGCCTGGGAGCATCTGAGGCCCGTGAGCCCCTGTACTGTGTGAACACTTGAACCGGACGGTGCCTCTCTGCGCGGCTGGCCGTCTGTGGCCTGCGACACCTGGGCGGCCGCACCGGGCAGAGTTTGGCGCCTTCGATTGGCGCTCTGAGTGCTGGGCGCCATTTTGGTGGTGGTGTGGGCGCCTTCTTACCCCCTCTGTGTCTACCACGATTCAGCGCAGATGGGAGAGTTCATTAGGCGATTGCAGCCTGTGCGGTGTCCTGCCTGACCAGGTAGCGTGACAGGGGACTTGACTGCTGGGGCCGCAGATGAACTACTGCTGACTTTGCCTGCACGTGGAGGCGCCTGAGCTATTGTTGCCTGGTTTTGCGCAGGAGCGATATCTTTGTGGATAGGTATGGAGCCTGAAAGACTGCTGCTATCAAACCGATCAGTGATCACCCCCAGCCTGGACAGAGTTACTGTGGTGGTTGGCTGCACCGGGCGCTGCTGGGGGCTGCACCTGCTGCCCCTGGGCCGTGGCTGTTGGGGCTGGACTCTGGGCACTGTTTGTTGCCGGCGGCGGCCTCATCCCTGTGACCGCTGGCGCCTGGCGCTGCTCCAGAGGTGGCTGGCCCTGGCCCACATCAGGCACGGTGCCCATGGACGGCCTGGTGCTAACGGGCCTGTGTGCGAGTTGCTGGGCGTTGTCATTGCACCACTGAGCCCTGTGCTCTGAGGAGGTGTGGACAAGCCCTAGTGGCGGCTATTTGGTGGGGACCTGCTGGCGTGGAGCTTCTACAGGACTAGAGAGGCGTGTCCTGCCGGACTGTGCAGTTTCAGTTGGTACTTCTCCCCGAGGCGCTCGTGGAGTGAACGCGGCCTGCTGGGAGTAGGAGCCTTGCCTGTGGGGTCACTCGGACTGGTTCGGAGATCCCTTGAGTGGCGCGGACACTGGACTAGAGAGGCGTCTCCTCCGTGGGGGGCTGGTGCCGGGGGTTGGACGGCTGCTAGTGTGAGTGGATACCGCCTGCGCAGCAAATCGCGATGGGCAGGCTCAGGGATAAAACCCTGCAGAAACACCAGGCCACTGAGGGACCGGGTCACCCGCATGGCTCACAAAGTGATGGGTTGGGCCCGCCGCGGCCCTTGCAGCCAAAAAGGATTTGTCCTGGCGGTGGTGGAACGCATTGGCACCACGCTGGAGCAGACAAAGACATCACTGGAGTCTCGCATCGATAAAGTGACGTCGGACTTTACCTTACTCCACGCAGACCACCGCAAATTGGCGGATAAAGTCACGGAGCAACAGCTGTCATTCCAGGAGTTGCAGCCGGTGGTGCAACAACATGCCTCGGCGCTCCAGGACATTCTTGACAGGGTACACGAGCTGGAGGACCGCATGGAGGACGCGGAGGGTCGGTCCTGCCGCAACAATGTCCGCGTGGTCGGGCTTCCGGAAGGTGAAGAAGGGAAAGACCCGGAGAAATTTTCGGAGTCCTGGTTGAGAGATCTCCTGACCGTGGAGGTGTTGTCCCTGCACTTCGTTGTGGAGCGAGCGCACAGGGTGCCGGCGCAGAGGCCTCGCCCTGGCGCCAGACCTAGCTCTTTCCTTTTCAAGCTGCTCAACTACCGCGACCGTGATGTGGTGCTGCGTGAGACAAGGAAACTAGACGATCTGACGGTGGGGAACAGCCGTGTGATGTTCTTTCCTGACTACACGGCGATGGTGCAGAGACGGAGAAGCACCTACCTGGTGGTGAAGAAGCAGCTACGGGAGCTGGGTCTCCCGTATTCCTTTCTGTTCCCCTCTTGGCTCCGAGTGATTACCAAGGATGGGGCCCACTTCTTCGATGCGCCATCGGATGTATGGGACTGGCTGGAGGAGACAGGGTAATGGAAGGGAGCGCGACCCGAGACTGTGGAAGGAGAAAGTGGATGGCAGGAGCAAAAGTCGAGGAGGCGCAGGAAATGGGGTGCCCGTCGCGGTCAGACCGCTGGCCCAGCAGCTCCCAGTTTGGAGAAGTGGCTCGAGAGACAGGAGGCCCTTGAAGCAGTCGTGAACTTGGGAGTGCTGCATGGAGTGAGCAGGCAGACTTCACAGCCGCGGACGAGTGACCCAGGCATTAGCAACCGGTCATCCCCTTCGACTGTACTCTCTGACGATGTGGCCATGCCAGTGGTGACGCCGCAGACGGCGGACTTCCTCATGTGATGTGCCTCTGGGACAGGGGGAAGCGGGGAACTCGCTGCTAGCCTACTCACTGTTGGTGATATTATTTTGCCCCCAATGCTGCTGAGTGGCGTGCGGGATGCAAATAGGCCATGCTCGCTTTCCCCACTGTATGATTGCAGGGCCGTGGATGTTTGCTGGGCTGGAGGAGAGGAGAGGTGTTGTGCTGGCGCCGTGGCCCGCAGGCGCTGGCGGCTCATGCACGTAAAGGGCTCCCCTGCAGGAAGCATACACCGCTACAGTGAGACTATGGGCATTAGATGCTCAGGGGCACCTTATGGAAATCCAAGTGCGAATGGTTAGGGATGTGGCGCATTGGAACTGTTGACAGCACACAACCTCAGACAGCGAACACGCTGAGTTAAGCTCATTATGGTGAGGTGGACCTTGTTATGGTTTGGACGTAAGCCTCGCTGGGGGCTCCCCCTTCTTGTTCTATTGTTTGTGACCGTTCACATGTTCTGTTTGTTGCAGTGCGAAGGTCCTCCTACCCCTACTGGTGCCCCCGGACCCCCTGGGGGGGGGGGCGCTCCCTTGCTCTGGTACACGTGCGCATAGAACAGACACATGGCACACACTAACATAATGTCCTGGAATATTCGCAGTATGCATACCCCTTCTCGCAGATACTCAGTGTTTTCCTACCTGCAGCACCACGGGGTGGGGATAGCACTCCTCAAGGAGACACATATGGCACCGGTCGAGATAGAAAAGTTGTGCTGGCGCTGGAAGGGACAGATATTTGGCACAATCTACTCTGCACACGCGCGCGGCACCCTGATCTGGGTGTGGGCAGGGGTCCCGTTCACATGTACAGACGTGCGGGTGGATCCTGTGGGCAGGTACACGTTGGCGAGGGGGCGACTGAATGGCCAGGAACTACTGCTCGGATCTCTCTATGCCCCAAACATGGAGCAACCTGCCTACCTGGAGAGTCTTAATGATATCCTCCACCCATATGCTGATCTCCCCTGGCTGCTTGGGGGGTACTTTAACATGGTACTAGACACACACTTAGATAGGTCCTTTCCTCCCCTTAGAGCCACGACAGTAGCGTCCACCACGCTGGCGTTTAGGGACGGGCTTGCGCACTGGGGGGTGTGAGACCTCTGGCACGTGCAGCACCCCGCAGACAGAATCTACTCCTTCTACTCCCCAGTACACAACCTCCATGTCCGACTGGATAGAATTGTTGGCACTCAATCCTTACTCCCACTCCTTGTCGAGACGGAATACTTGGGGAGAACACACTCGGATCACAACACCCTCCGGTTTAAGATTAGTTGGGAGGCAGGTCGTCCCCCCGTGCCCACGTGGCAGCTGCAGCCCACTGCGCTAGAAGATGCTGAGTTCCGGTCTTCCTTGAGTACGGCTAAAATGGGGGGACAGCAAGCAGCGCCCTGGTGGAGTGGGAGGCACACAAGGTGGCCATACGTGGGCATTGCCTGGGGGCCACGTGGAACATTCGGAAAGCGTTCTCGACTTCACTATGACGTTCTGAAAATCTGGATTCGTATAATTATTTTGAACTCGAGAATTAAAACTTCGCCGAAACATGACGACGTTGGTATCAAAAGACCGAGAATGACGAGTACATTATGTACATGTATTTTCGGCGTGTTCGAGTGACGATTTCACCTCGAAATCGTCATTTACATTCTGAACCCTTGACTCCCATTTATATGTTGCCCTTTACATAGGCCTTAATCCAGTAGAATTCAACTCCACAAGGACACATGCTCCTTGATTGACTTTTCCATGACCTGTACAAGTTGGAACCATTGCCCCAGGCCGAACTCGTTAGGTCAGTTCCCCTCCCATTGCCGAGCAAGATAGCATCTAGGCTCAACGAACCATAAAACCATTTCAGCACGTGCACCTGCCATATCTCGACTCACATCTATCTCCACTCTTTTGCTTCACTTACTTTATGGTGGGGAGGTGACCATTTTTATTGGGGGTCCAGCGATATCTGATGAAATGTTGGGCCTTGCCAAATGATTTGTTGTAGGCAGCACAAAGTGAAATATGGACATGTCATCATGACTCTGCTTTCTCTTTGTCTAAAAATATGTTAACGATTTACTTTACAACCAGGAATGTTTTGCCTGGAGCCCAAAATTGTGTATAAGAAGAGAAGCCTGACTTTGCGAAAGTGTGCAGTCTCCTGAGAATATACCCGTATTGTACTTCTAGGACACCTGTTACCTTGGTTGCAGCCAATAAACTAATCTTTGACTTCACCTAGAAGACTCTGAGTTTCTGTAGGTCTGGATCAGGAAGAACCCGAGGTCTCTGGGTGTTGATTCCCTGGCACCGCTGGGTTACCGGTTCTGTGCCGGTTCTTAAAAACCCAGTACCTCAGTTGGCGCCCAACGTTTGGGGCGATTCCAGTGGTACCAGTCAGCCAGAAGATCGTGAGGAGCTTCGTGTGGAAATTCCGGAGGACGGCCAACCACCTCATCGACCCCTGCATGTCGACCTGGTCCGAAGGTCTTTGCTGCGAGGTTCCCCGCTTCCCGACGGCTACAAGGACTGCTGCCCTGGCTATCGCCCTGATTTGGACCCTTGAAGTTTTTGGTATAGCGAAACACTGAGACGAGTCTTCTGGTGACGTCATCGATATTTCAGTTAAGTATAAGTGGAGTGTCTCCCAGTCCTTAGGTGGACTTACTTTGTGGTATCTTTTGGATACAAGGTTTTGTATTGGTACTTGCAAGCACCATAACCGAAGGACTCGTGTATTCACGAGAAATATCGTAATCGATATATCCTTTGAAGTTTAGAACTAGACTAGGGAGCGAAGATGCCTAGTCTTAGACTTGGGAATTTGTTTTGTCTTGGTAGTAATAATAGGGACTCCCGATTGGAGGACTCATGTCCGGTTCCTCCAGTTGGAACTCCGACTTACGAGCTATACGTGACACATGGGGTAGGCCCCATCACCTACAACGAAGTATGGATTAAATACACTAGAAAAGATGGTGTTCGAAAATGGCCCCAATATGGTAGCTTTGATTCCGAAATCTTAGACAACCTTGAAGTAAAACTCTTTAAAAAGAAAGCCCGGCCGGCGATGTTTGACTCTTTTCGCTTATGGCGTAAAGAAGCCAAACAAAAAGAAATTAAATTAGCTAAGAAAAATAAGAGAGAAGGGGGACTATCAGTAATGCAAGCTGCTGTGCAGTTTAAAGATAATGAAGAAGAGCAGATAAATGAGCAGTTGCACAGGCAACGTAAACTGGCAATAGATAAGTGTTATCCAGTCTTGCCGTCTCTTCAGCAAGAGGCAGCAAAAGAGCGTGAAAAAGACCCATTAATGTCGCACTTACTAAATTCCCCCCTATGCGCAGAATGCCACAGCACCCCCGCAACCTTTAGTTGCGCAAACTACGCCTCCTGCTCCTCAACAGCACCCACCAGCTGTTCTTAAGCTGGCTCCTACTTCTTCGGTGCAGCCTTCTCCAGGCCCACCGACCACCTCTGTTTCACCTGTGTTTTCTACGATTTTGCCTACTGTACTTTTTACGTCTTCTAATGCTCCCTCTAGTGCCCCCTCTATTTCCCCTGATACCTCTTCTGCTATCTCTACCCCTACCTTATCTCACCCCGTTCTTCCACCTGTTTGTCCTTCAGTTTCACCTTCCATTCGGCAGAAAATGGCCAGCACTGTTACTAACTTTCTTTTACCGCTTTTTGGGTCGCCTACTACGAACCCTAACATGGGAAGAAGACAGTTGCGAAGTTGACTGCCTGATTATCAAGAGAGAGATTCACTGAATAGTCTAGCACGGAAATGGGTCATGGACACTGTAAGATATGATGTACAGTCTGTCATGGAAGACTTCCATCAATGGGAAGCAGCGACCCAGAGATATGTTTTCGAACAGATGTGTGTTTTCCTTTGCGAGGATTTAGAAGACAATGATCAGGAATGCATCCCACAAGAGATGTGTTGTGTACGGTTTAAGTTTGGAGAGGGTATGATTGTAGGTCCAGATGTGGAGAAAGCAGTTGAACTATTGTTATCATATCGGAGTAAGGGGAGCAGTTCTGAGTCACAATCTGAGCCTAGTGCATCTAGTAGGAAAAAGGCACGACAATACCCTATGAGAGAAGTTCCCCCACAATGGAGAGAGGGTGACACAACCGCTAACCCACCTATTTTGCCACATTTCCAGCGTGTATGGGTACATGTCCCGTGGAAACGAGCTGAACTTTTAGCACTCAAACAAACATTACCAGATCCGCGTAAAAATCCTGCAGGGTACTATAAAGAGTTGTCACAAACTGCTGGGTCATGTATAATGAATTTAGCCAATATTGATATGCTATTTGGGAATGTTGTTCCACAGCCTTTATGGGGTAAAATTCGCCATATAGATCATGACCAGGAATTAGGTGACTCGTGGGCTAATATTGCTGCTGCAGATGCCCGACAAGTTGGTGGTGCCAAGCCTGAGCCTTTGATAGCAGAACTCCCTGGTAAAATAGTAGATTACATGAAAACGATAATGCCTGCAATACGCGTAAATTGGGATAAGTTGTCTGCATACAAGCAGAAGAAAGAAGAAACTGTTTCAGATTTCTTCACTAGATTTGAAGAAACATTCATTGAACACAGCGGTCAAGATATGACCACAGAAGGCGGTCAGAGACTGTTTGTCGATAAATTCGTGCACAATCTGGTTCCAGAATTGTGTAAAAAATTAAAAGATTCAGAAAGTTCTTGGGCAGTCTCATCTTCAGCCCAGATATTGGCTACCGCACAATATTACGAGAATAGAGACAAGGATGAGAAAGATAAAGTAGAAAAGAAAACTAGAGAACTAAAAACGAAGGTTTTGCTACAGCAAGCATATCCGCCACTTGGTGGTGGTAATCAAAATAATAATGGTCAAAATCACTACCAAAATACCTTTCAGCAGCCTCAACAGTATCAGAGAAACTTGCCAAGATTCGAGTATAACCAACCCCGTGTACTTGTAGGCCCCAACCAGTGTTTATATTGCAAACAAGAGGGTCATTACAAGTATAATTGTCCTATTCTATTACAACGTGCAAATGGAGTTTCTGGTGTTAGAGGTCGTGGCAGTCAGCAAGCACCTAGAGGTAGAGGGCGTGGAAACGCCCCCCAGGACACACGTCCCCTTCCACCACAAAACTCTATGAACAGGTTCGATTAGCAAAATAACGTATCTGACAGGACAGCTCAATACTACGTTGATGATTATTACACAGAAAATGAGCAGTGGGAGAATAATGACTGCTAGGACAGCCATAGACAAAGAGAGGGAGTTGTTTCAGTTCCAGTAGATCAGAGTGGACCTTACGTTGAGGTGATTACATCAGGTGTGTCAGAACCTTTTCTGTTGGATACTGGTGCTACAAAGAGTTCTATTATGCACTCCAAACTCCCTGGCGCACCTTTGTCTGGCGAAATGAACGTTTCTGTAGGTTTTTCTGGCGCCCCAGTTAGAAATCCAATTTCTGACCCTTTATCTCTTTCTGTTGGTCCTTGTGAATTCGAAGCACCCCTTATCCTGACAACAGGTTGTGGTGAAAATTTGCTAGGATTGGATTTGCTAAAAAGATTGTATGCGACTTTGTACTGTTCTCCTTCAGGAGTACAACTTACTTTAGGTAAGAAAGTGGTTTCTCCCATTTATTTGTCGAGAGATGCACTTCCAGCAGAATTGTCGGTTCTCCCAGATATTCTTTGGGCTACTGGTCCTAATGATGTCAGTCTTTTAGAAATTCCACCATATGTTGTGACATTGAAATCTAATGTCAAAATGTCACGAATTCCCCAATACAAAATATCTAATGAGGGTGAAAAAGCTTTGCTAGCGATTGTTTACGAATTAATTGAAAAGGATGTGATTGAGGAAACACGAGGCAATGTTTGCAATAGTCCTGTCCTGCCTGTTTTAAAACGTACTGACCCTTCTCAGCCACCTGTGTACAGATTCGTGATTGATCTTCGAGAAGTAAATAAGATAGTTGTGCCACAATTTCCAGTTGGCCCCGACATTACCACATTATTGACCATGGTTCCAGCTTCTGCTTCGTGGTTTTCGGTGATCGACCTAAAGAATGCTTTCTTCAGCATTCCAATTGCTGAGGAGAGCAGGGATATTTTTTCCTTCAGTTTAGGAGGTCGAAGCTTCCACTTTAAACGCGCTCCTCAAGGCTACTGTGAAAGCCCCTCAATATACAGTCAAGCCCTGAAAACACAGCTTGACACGATTGTATTGCCAAAAGGTGCCACTCTTGTACAGTATGTGGACGATTTGCTCATTGCTGCAGATACTGAGAAAATTTGTAAAAAGGCCACATTGTCATTATTGCGTCATCTGTGTGATCTACATCACAAGGTGTCACTTTCCAAGCTTCAATATTGCCGACAAGAAGTGACCTACTTAGGTCACCTCTTATCGAAGGAGGGAAGGAAACTGACCCCAGAAAGAATTCAGGCAATAGCGAAATTGAGTGTGCCAAGAACACAGAGAGAAGTGCGTGCTTTCTTGGGCATTACATCGTACTGTAGACAGTGGATTCCAAATTTTTCGTTATTGGCCAAACCCTTGGTGGCATTAACGTGTAAAAATACACCCAATCCCATTCCTTGGTCTGATGAGTGTCGGAAAAGTTTTCTCGAATTACGCACAGCATTATGTTCGGCCCCTGTGTTAGGTACCCCCAACTACAGTAAGCCCTTCACATTATATGTCCATGAGAAGGAGGGCTGTGCATTGTCTGTGTTGACTCAGTTATTCGGAGGTAGACAGCGGCCATGCGCCTATTTTTCGTCCACTTTGGATCCGGTAGCACAAGCATTGCCAAGTTGTTTAAGGGCCACAGCAGCAACAGCTGTTTCTATCCGACAGTCTGCAGGTCTAGTAATGAATAATACACTAATCGTGATGGTCCCGCATGCAGTAGACACATTATTAAATAGGACCAAGACACAGCACTTAACTAGTGCTCGACTGTCAAGTTACGAATTGACGCTGTTAGCGAGTCATGTGCACATAAAAAGGTGCAGTTCCTTAAATCTAGCTACATTGTTGCCAATTGCAGAAGAATCAGATGCTTCAGAATAGCACGATTGTTTTCTTAGAACAGAGGAAGAGACAAAAGGGAGAGTTGATTTATTTGACACTCCTCTTGCTGAATGTGAGGGCACATTATGGGTGGATGGTTCATGCTTTAAACTCCCAAATGGGAACGTGACTACAGCATATGCTGTCACAACTTTGCACACAGTCGTTGAAACTGCACGAATACCACATGGTTCAGCTCAAGCCGCAGAACTAGTCGCACTGACGAGAGCATGTATATTGTCTAAAGGAATGAGAGTGACTGTCTACACTGATAGTCAGTATGCGTTTGGAGTGGCTCACAGTTTTGGACGATTGTGGAGAGAACGTGGATTCCTGACTTCGCATGGAGCTAAGATTCAGCATGGTCAGTTGGTGAATGAGCTTCTTGAATCACTGACCTTGCCCCTGCAAATGGCGATTGTAAAATGTAGTGCTCACAAGAAAGTGACTGATGATGTTGGCCGTGGAAATGCATTTGCTGATGAGACCGCTAAGGAAACTGCAGGGAATGTGATGAGCCGAATGTATGTTGCAAACCCTGAAAGATGGACTGTAGAGGTTGGAATATGTGAGGACACGATAGAGAGTGTGAAGTCCATCCAAGCTGAGGCCACAGAGAAAGAGTTGAGCACGTGGAGCGAGAGTACAGGAAGAATGGATGCAAATGGTTGTTGGATCGAATTGACAGAGCATCAGAGATGGTTGTTACCCGATGCATATGTACTTGCAGTAGTTACAATGGCTCATGGAATGGCTCACATCAGCGCGAAAGGGATTTGCGAGTTGTTGGCCCCAGTATGGAAGAATTCAGGGATTCCCAAGTGTGCAGAGAAAGTTGTCAAGAATTGCATGGTATGTCTGAAACACAATCCTGGTAGGGGAACCCCAACTCCAGCTGGTCATTTTGCACCTCCTACGTATCCGTTCGAGGTTTTGCAGCTAGATTTCATACATATGGAGAGGTGGAACAACTTAAAATACGTGCTCGTGGTTGTTTGTGCTTTCTCAAGATGGGTAGAAGCCTATCCCCTAAAAGACAATACTGCCTTGTCTACAGCAAAAGCCCTTGTGAAAGAGTACTTCCCCAGGTTCGGAATGCCGAGAATGGTCTGGTCTGACAACGGAAGTGAATTTGTGGGTCGTGTGATGAAAAGAGTGTGTGAAGGGCTAGGCATTAGGCAGAAGTTCCACGCTGCAAATCACCCCCAATCAGCTGGATTAGTAGAATGTTACAATGGAACGCTTAAACTCAAATTGGCCAAAATCCAAGCAAGCACAGGTCTTAAATGGCCTGACGCTCTACCCTTAGCACTCCTATCCACCAGAATGACTGTGCATTCGCGAGTGAAACTCAGCCCTTATGAAATTGTCTTTGGCCGGCCAGCCAACATATGGGGAGTGCCTAGGCCCACGAAGTTCAGCGAGCTGCAACACCCTATTTTGCTTGATTACTTGTATGAATTGACGGCTAAATTGCGTGTTTTGCAACAACAAGTCCACAACACCCTGCCTCCGGTCTCTGAGACTCCGGGCCACACCATTGACCCCGGTTCCTGGGTTCTCGTCCGCAACTTTCAAAGAACAAGGAACGACCAGCCCAGGTGGACCGGGCCTCATCTCGTCCTTCTGTCTACAAGGTCAGCTGTTCGGGTGGAGGGGACGGCCAACTGGGTCCACGGGATCCATTGTAAAAAAGTACCCTTCCCTCTGCCCTATGACCAGTGGGTCCAGAAGGGTGTCACTGACTCAGAGCTCACGGCTGTGCCACGTATCATACCTGTCAGCGATGACCGTGTAAAAGGAACTAACCCTGGATGTGAAATAGAGAACATCTTGCAAAGGACTGTGCCACCATCAGAACAATTGAACTCTTTTGAACCTGAACTGCTGTTTCAGGACCAGACAATACCGGGAAAAAGACGCTACAATCTGAGACCGAGAAAAATAGACTAATAAAGTGGTTCCTTTTCCTTACAAATTAAGAATAAAATCCATGGAGAAATATCACGCTTCCTTTCCCCCACGTCCTATTTTTGAAAGTGCAGATCTCCCATCTAGGTAACTTGCTTTTTTTTTTTTTTTTTTTTTTTTTTGAACCGCCATCCGGGTTCCGCTGCTAGGGCCGCGATTGATTAAAGTCTTCGGAAGTGCAGCCAACGACGTTAGGTCGGTGGTTCTGGTCGGTCCAAGGGAGTTGCCCTAGACTGACAGAAGCACTCCTTAGCAGAATCAACCTCCTCGTCGTGGGCAGCACCTGAGAGAGGATGGAGTTTCCTGATGTGGAGAGACCCGCTAAACAAATGAACTTTAAGCAGAGACTGTGTAACACGATGACAAAGAAAAGTTTTATAATATTGTGTATTTTTATGCTATCCAGCGTAATGATCTTTTTGATAAGTTATGTTTTATTCACTTTCCATGTAACATTTGCGCCCACTACATCACCCATACCTCCTCCTACTGTTTCCTCTCATTCTTTCCACCCTCTTCCTGACCATGAGTCAAATAGGAGATTAGAATTCATTAATAACTCCTTTGTTCAGTTATTACACCAACACCAACTTGTAATGAACACAACTAACTGTTGGGTGTGCGGCCTCATGCCCCACACAACGGATAAAGGTATTCCCTATTTGGTCCTGCCATTTAGTCACAATGGTTCAGTATGGGCGTATAGGACAATGTTCATATATGCACGAGAAATCCAACCCCTACGTTCTGTAAAAGACAACCTCAAGACTAGCGCCCTAGTCAAAGGTATAGTTGACATGATCAGGGAAGTGACTTCTTATGAAGATACTCCAGATGATGAGATACTTGCATATGTAGGTTGGAATGTGACTGGATATAGCACAACTTTAAGTGAGAAACAGCAAGCCAAAAGATCCTCCCCAATCTGGATCGTACCCCATCAGGGTCACCTATGTCTGCGAGGTATTGGCAAGAATCCCAGAGCTCAGCTAGGGAAGAGTGTCTGTACGGAAACATATGTTTTTGGATCCCAGACTTCCCCTGCGTTTTAAGCCGCTAAGGGTACTTATTTCATCTGCCACGATAGAGCCTATACATGGTTGCTCCCTGACTTCTCGGGCTCATGTTTTGTTTCATTCATGTTGCCTCCCACCTACACAGCAGCGGCGGATTACCACCGGACAAGGGTAGTTAGAGGTGTTTTGAGTAAAGAAGACACTGCAGGTCAAGAATTTGAGGACTTTGCAAAGGGTTTCCTGCCGTTCTGGGGATCCATGGCTAACAGTAGAAACATAAGGCAATTAACAAGGGTAGTTGAATCCACCGTGACTGAAACTGCTGGTGCCCTTAGTAACCTGACTGCTGAGCTCCAGTCGGATCGACTCATGACCCTTCAGAACCGGGTCGCTTTGGATGTTACACTTGCAGACCGAGGTGGAGTATGCAAATTGATCCAATCTAGTTGTTGCATTTTCATCCCAGATAATGCTCCAACCGTGTACAGGGCCATCTCCAAACTACATAAGATTTCTGAATCTATCCATGTGGATAAAGGAGATTGGTCATTAATGGGATGGTTCTGGGAACTGATATCTGCCTGGGGATGGAAAATTCTGATGGTCATTGGGATGGTCTTAGCCATTCTTTTCCTGTTCTGTCTGTGCATACAGTGTGCTCCTGCAATGTGTGGCCTCTGTGTTACATCATGTGTAAGGAAGCCTGTGTCAGGAGATGAACTAAGTACTAGAATGATGTTACAGCAACATCTCAATGACTTTAGGAATATAGATCTGGACTCAGACTAACATGAGGATAGATTAATTGCCTATGTAAGGGCAAAAGGAGGGTTTGAGGTTCTGAAAATCTGGATTCGTATAATTATTTTGAACTCGAGAGTTAAAACTTCGCCGAAACATGACGACGTTGGTATCAAAAGACTGAGAATGACGAGTACATTATGTACATGTATTTTCGGCGTGTTCGAGTGACGATTTCACCTCAAAATCGTCATTTACATTCTGAACCCTTGACTCCCATTTATATGTTGCCCTTTACATAGGCCTTAATCCAGTAGAATTCAACTCCACAAGGACACATGTTCCCCTTGATTGACTTTTCCATGACCTGTACAAGTTGGAACCATTGCCCCAGGCCGAACTCGTTAGGTCAGTTCCCCTCCCATGGCCGAGCAAGATAGCATCTAGGCTCAACGAACCATAAAACCATTTCAGCACGCGCACCTGCCATATCTCGACTCACATCTATCTCCACTCTTTTGCTTCACTTACTTTATGGTGGGGAGGTGACCGTTTTTATTGGGGGTCCAGCGATATCTGATGAAATGTTGGGCCTTGCCAAATAATTTGTTGTAGGCAGCACAAAGTGAAATATGGACATGTCATCATGACTCTGCTTTCTCTTTGTCTAAAAATATGTTAACGATTTACTTTACAACCAGGAATGTTTTGCCCGGAGCCCAAAATTGTGTATAAGAAGAGAAGCCTGACTTTGCGAAAGTGTGCAGTCTCCTGAGAATATACCCGTATTGTACTTCTAGGACACCTGTTACCTTGGTTGCAGCCAATAAACTAATCTTTGACTTCACCTAGAAGACTCTGAGTTTCTGTAGGTCTGGATCAGGAAGAACCCGAGGTCTCTGGGTGTTGATTCCCTGGCACCGCTGGGTTACCGGTTCTGTGCCGGTTCTTAAAAACCCAGTACCTCAACTAGCAAAGCTGGAGTTGGAGCTCCTCCGTTGCGAAAGGGAGGGCGAAGGGGTGGGAGAACACTCGAGTAGGCTCCGCGATTCACGTAATCGGCATGCGTCGCTTCTGGAGCAGTTGCGCTGCCATAATTACGCGGTGCACACGGCTAGGACGCAAGCCAAGGCAGATGGGGCCGGTAGGCTGTTGGACTGGTTGGTGCAAAGCGAAAGCCGTCAAGCCCCTATAGGCGCCCTGCGCACCGCAGAGGGAGTATTGGTGTACACTCAGAGGGAAGTCCATCGCGCCTTGACTGACCATTATAAGCAGCTCTATCAGTCTCGAGGTGTGGGCCCCCGGCAAGTGTTGGGCGCATTCCTGGATGCCCTCAACCTGCCCGCGGCGACGGAGGACCATAGGGACGGGCCCAACTCACTCTGGAGGAAGTGGGTGACACAATCGGGGACATGGCGACTGGTAAGACCCCTGGGCCAGACGGTCTGCCCGCTGAATATTACAAGGCAAACAAGGACACTCTGGTGCCTCTGCTCCTTCGGCTGTTTAACTTGGCCATGGATGAGGGTTCGCTCCCCCCGTCCATGCGGGAAGCGTTTTTTGTCTCCCTACCCAAGCCGGATAGAGATCCTACCGTATTAGGCTCGTATAGGCTGTTGGCATTGCTGAACGTGGACTATAAAACATTTGCGAAAATCCTGGCAGAGCGGCTTGCGGTGGTGGTCCCCCACCTAGTGCACCCTGACCAGAATGGGTTTGTGCCGGCAAGGTCTACCTCTCTAAACCTCAGGAGTTTCTTTAGGGTGGTGGAGGGTGCGGCGAGGGACTGACCCAGGGCAGGGTGTCTGATAATCGACTTGGAGAAGGTCTTCTACTGCCTGGAGTGGAGGTATCTAGCGGCGGTACTTTCAATCTATGACCTGGGCGAGGGCTTTCTGCAGGCGGTGCAGCTCCTCTACACGAACCCTCGAATTCGAGTGCGGCTGGGTCCATACATTTCCAAAGCAGTGGCGATCGGTCGAGGCACCCGTCAGGGTTGCCCCCTGTCCCCGCTGTTATTCGTGTTAGCGGTGGAACCATTGGCGGAAATGCTGCGGCAGACATTAGGAGCGAGGATCCCACTGGGAGATGCGATGCACCAGGTCTCGCTATATGCATACGGTCTGCTGGTGTTCGTAAGAGATGTGGCGCATATGCCAGGGAGACTGGCCCAGGTGCTGCAACAGTTTGCAGTTGTCTCAGGGCTTAAGGTAAACGCGGGTAAGTCGTGTCTATACGCGTTTAATGCGGCAACAGAAGATTCGAGGTACAGCCGTGGTGACAGGCAGGTACAATGGAAAGCGGACACCTTCCGGTACCTCGGGATACAGGTCTATAGGCAGGTGACTGACCTGTTTGACGGCAATCTGGGTAGGGCAGGGACAGCGCTCCGGTCACAGATACGTTTCTGGACCACTCTCCCACTGACCACGACGGGCAGGGTTGCCCTGGCCAAAATGGTTATGCTCCCTAGACTCCTGTACTATTTTGTCAATCTCCCTCTCTATGTGCCGCCTCCCTTTTTTACAATGCTCAACACGATGCTGCGGGACTTCCTGTGGGGAACGTCCAGGCACAGGTTAGCGCTCGCGAAATTGTTCCTACCGACGGATAGTGGCTGGCTAACTGCTCCCTGTTTCGAGTATTACTACCTGGCGGCACAGCTCCAGTGGATTGCTAGATGGCTGGCGGATAGGGGTAGGGAAGACACCGCCATGGTGGAGTCACAGTATTCACTAGAGAGGATTACTCAGCTGTTTCATCTGTTGGCAGCGCCAGCACGACCTTCTTCACTGCTGCTGGCGGTAGCCTATAAGTGCTTCTGCAGAGCCATTTACATCACCCGGAGGGTACAAACATATGCGCCTGCGGTGCCCCTGGAGGCTTTCCTGGAGGGTGCCGCAATCCTCACCCGTCCCATGTTGGATCATTGGAAAGAGGCAGGCGTACAAACTCTGGGAGACCTCTTTCGTGACGGTGCGCTGATTGGTAGGGGAGGACGGTCTCACTCCAGGGGGGTTCCTGCTGCACCGATCTTTAGTGGCAAAAATTATGGCCAAGTGGGGAGACATGACCTTGGAGCCTGCGACACACTTAACCATACAATATCTGCAATCATGGAGAGGGGCAGGCACTTCGGGGGTTATTAGGATACCCTATCGGCTATCAGGACCGCCCGTCTAAAGGGCGGGGGTCCCGACATTGGTATTAGGATGCGCCCGCCACAGTGGCGGGCGCTTTCCTCAATTTAACATTGTGGCGGGCGGTGCTCACTGCACCGCCCGCCACAATGTTAAAAAAAAATGCACGCATTTAAATGATCGAAGTGGCAGGCACCGCACGGTGCCTGCCGCTTTGATCATGTAAATGCAGGGGGGTACCACAGGTACCCTCCCGTGTGCCATCCCCTTTTGGCCTTCACTCTGGGGGCCCACAGGGGGCCCCCACGCATGCCTTTCCGTGGCGGCATTGCCGCCACGAAAAGGCATTGAAAAATGCACAGTAATATGGCGGGCGGTGTCTAACAGACACCGCCACCATATTACTCGTTTTCCGCCCCGGTCGTAAGGCGACAGGGGCGGAAAACAGGCGGGTGGTGTTTTTCACCGCCGCCATCCACCCTGCCATCCTAATATGGCGGGGGGGTTTTGGGCTTGCGATGTCGGGCGGGTTGCCTCCGCCATGCCTGCGATGGCCACCGCCAGCCTGGCGGAGGCAATCCGCCCGACATCGTAATGGACCCCTTAGTGTGTTGGTTTGCGGGGTCATTGAGGGTGCATACCGGGGTCAGCCTGACCTCTCTTAGGGCCAAGTGGGAGCAGGACTTGGGCAGGGCATTGTCCGACCGGGACTGGGGCAGAGTCCTCCAAAGCCCAGGGCGCATTCCCAGGAACCTGCGCTTCCGCCAAATACAATTCTACGTCGTGCACAGGGTCTATCTGACACCTGCGCTCATAAATAAGTATTTCCACCGAGATGCGTCCTGCCCCAGGTGCGGGGTACTAGATGTGGGGCTCCTCCACCTGTTATGGAGCTGCCCCAGGCTGGCCTCCTATTGGGGCACAGTAGGCGAGTTGCTCCGTAAGTGCACCGGGTGTAGCATACCCCTGGAGTGACCGGAATACATACTGCATCAATTTAAGAGACCGCCCAAAGATAAGGCATCCTCTCTCTTCTTGGACCTGGGGTTGGTGGTGGACACACGCCTCATTACGAGGCGCTGAAAGGCGGCTGACCTGCCAAGCGTGCAGGCATGGGCCTCTTCCCTTCAGGCGTTGGCTCGGGCTGAGTGGGTGGCTATACGTAGGGAAGAAACGGTGGGCCTTAGGAGGGAGCCCATGGCGGAGAGGTGGGAGTGTATGCCTGGTGCCTTGCAGCGGTATGAGAGGGTGGGGGGGGGGGGGAGGGAGTGGCGGAGGATTGAGTGGTGTTGCCGGGGGGGTGGGGGTGCCGCGGGTTGGGTTCCAGTTTGTTCCTCTACTTGCCTGGCATCCTTGTTTGGTGGGGTGCATGAGTTCCAAGTGTTTTACACGATGATGATTATGGGGAAATGAGTGTGTGCCGGGGGGGTTGTCCTTTCCTTTGGGGGGGGACCAGTGGACATTGAGGGTGTATTCCTGTAAGCTGCAATTGTTTTTCTTTCTTTACCTTTCACTGTTTGATTTCAACTGTTATCCAAAAGCCAATCTTGTACGCGTACGTAGTGCCGGGATGGCCCATCCTCACTCATGCCGATGCACAGACTTAGCGTGTGAACAACTATGGACTCACTTTGTGGCGATGGTCCTGACAGCGTGCGCCTGACTGGTGATGGGCGGACAATATCCCTCCTTACGGTACAGGTAAAATTGTGCCCTTTGATTATAAAACCTGTAGTCATGTGCCTGAACTTCCATATTGCTGCGCCGCCAGTGAGAAAGTCTAATGCATTGTGATTGTCTTTCCTGAATAGTTTATTTAAAAATTAGGAAAAATTGCTAATAAACAGATTTGACAAAACAAAATTGAGTGGGTGACGACAAAGCTACATGTCCAAGCTCCAACCGGCTGCCTGCTGTGACATGTCTGCATCTGATGTACACAGCACAATGTAATGTCGTAGGGCTCAGCGCCCTCATGCACACAACAAGACCACAGGGACACACGCAGATATCATGTTGAGCTGGCTACGGGCACATGCACCCGGCACCCTTTATTGGCAGGGCCACATGTACAGTGACGCCTGTGCTGGATTTGTTTGGGGTGAGTGTAAGCCATTCCGCATGGAATGTCTGGTCCTGGCAAATACTTGAACATTGGACACCAGTGCAATGGAAACAGAAAACACATGCATAACAGAGTCAACTGCTGAGCAACATGGAGTGAGCCGGAGAAAGTCCAGAGGACAGACAACATGCAAACAGAAGTGCCCGTGAGTTGCAGTGCACTCAGGTTGGGATACTAGAGTTGAGCGCGCTCATGTGAAGAAAAGGTCTCGGATTGTGTCCCTTCGATATGTTCGTGATGCAGATGCAGTGGGGTGTGTTAGACCTGCATCATCTTTCCCATCAACGTCTCATGGCCCCCACACTTTTTGAGGTGACATAGCTGTGCAACCGCTCTACAGCACAAAACACAATCAGCAACGAACAATGGCCTGCAGAGCACTGAGTCACTGGCACCTGGAGTGGTGAGCAGGGTATCAGGCTGATGATGGCATCCACAACAGGTCTGAGCCACACCGTAAGTCTGTCAGGACCACCGTTTCAACTCTGGCAGATGACGGTTGAAGGTGGTCCTTGCGGTGGTGGTGTGTGCCTCCTGCGGTGATGCGATGTTCGGGCCGGTCTGGACTCGCTTTGGTGTGTGAGCCCTGGTGGGACGCATTTGGGCCCGGAGGCTGCATACAGCGCAAGGCCACAGAGAAATGGCATTGATGACCACAAGGCCTATGCTTCAGGGGCCATCCAATGTCTCTGGAGAAGGGGTCCCGGACCTGACCAGCACACAGTTAGTGGCCCCGGATGCACTGCGGCCGGCACAGGCACCCAGCCATGGGACAGTGACTTGCGGTGCAGTCATATGGGCCATGCGACCTGAGCGGGTCATGATCAATGTCCGAGGTGTATGTTGCGGAGGGTTGCGGGGGACAGTGGAAGGTGTCCTCCAGGCCATGACACCGAAAGGTTTCATTATATCCAGAAGCAGCAAATGGAGGAGTGGAATGCGACAGCCTTGTTGCCACCACCAAGTTGGTATCAGCTACATGAGAATGAAAACTGCCCCCTAGTCCATAGACTCAGACGCCACCAAAGTTCGACCAGAGAGTGTCTATGAATGTCGGGGAACAGACTTAGTGGCACCGGGGCTGAGAGGGAATGCAGTCTGCGATGATACAGGTACACTGATAAGAACTCCCCCATTGCTAAATCATGACTCTGTGATCTACTGGACCGCAGTGTAGGCCGGAGGCAGCGGTCAGCAGTGGCCTACAGCCACATGTCATTGACTCACGATGCACAGCCCTAGTGACACCAGGGCAGTTGTCGGTAGTGTACGAACACCTCCGTAATGATGATTCTTTTCTCTCCACCAAGATGCAAGGCGTCATCCTCTTACGCCTTTCCTTGCATACAATGATATGTAATCTGCCTTTGCATACTTGATGTTCAGTTCCAAATTTGTGACCTACTCGAGCACAGCCTAGGCCAGGAGCAGTGTAGGTCGGAGGCAGCGGTCTACACGGGCCATTCCCCGAGTGTCGCCGGCATAGGTTGGTGCCCCCACCGGCCTGCGTAGCTCAGGTTCAGTGGCACCACGTGTTCGTCACCTCCGTGACTGTGACCCGGCTTTCGTCTGGACTGAGCCGCATCTTTCTCTTACTCCTCTCTGTGCGACCACTGGTGTGGGCTCTGCCATATGTGATTCGCGACAAGGTGCTGGATGTGAGACCTACTGGTCCGCAGGGTAGTCCTGGTCTCTCATACACGTGTCGCCGGCTGACGTTGAACAGGGTTTGTGGCAGCACGTGTCGCCGGCTGGCGTTGAACAGGGTTTGTTGCATCACAAATCCCCGTCTGTCACTAAACAGGGTTAGGGGCACCACGTGCCCCAAGATGCCCATATGGAACTATGCCTTACTGATCGGGGGTCTGGTGCTGTGGCCGCTGGCCTGGATTTGGGGTTACTGCCATTCAGGAGCCAGGACACAGTTTCATGTATGGGACCTATTGGGCCACAGAGGACATCTGTGGAATATGTAAATGAGGAAGGAGTAATGTGGCCAAGCGTCGGGGGCCAGCGATCGTCTGAGAGGCTGGCAGGGTTGCGGGCCTCGGGCTTAGAGCTTACAAAGGCATGTGGCGGGCCCTCCTTGACCCACGCCGGTATCGGCTGCTGATCAGTGTGGCCTGGCTGCGCAGTGTCGGGACTGACGGGTTTGCGGTCCAGCGGGCCATGGTACGGCAGGCGCACAGGATCGCAGGCAACTCCGCTAATAAGGACGGTGTCGGCCTAAGTGGCGGGCTGAGAAGAGCCACCCTGGCAGGGACGTTGGGCTTTCTGGAAGAGGACCACGCCCAGGGCTACGTGCTTTATATTCACACCCCTACGCTGGCATAGCATACGCAGGGCCATCCCACTCTGCTCACACTTACAGGGGGGGCATAACAGGCAACATTTCCACGAGGACCTCCCGTGGCTGGGGTGACATGGTTGCGTCCACTGTCCACTACACTCCATACACCAGAGGTGTATGTCGTTGTGTGGTCTGCATACTGCAGTCTGTCCAGCACATCACTGCCAGTCTTGGCATTGTGTACTTTCCCAATCATGGTTCTACTGCATCCTTTACACAAGCCTTGTTGCCACCTCTCCCCACATTTGGCTATTGTCTGGCTGAAGTTCCATTCCGTTGAATGGTCATGTTCACAGTTTGCCCAGGTTACCATTGTAAGTTGTTCTATCATGTCTGGTGAGTGGACATGCTGTTGTGCATGTTGATTGTGACTTTGTGACGTGTGCATTGCCAGAGTTGTGGATTGCATGGTTGTGGAGTTGAGGTGAGTGGGGTGTTAATTTGCCACTTGCCAAGGGGCTGTGCATTTCCCTTGGTGCCATCCTGGGAACGCTGGTTGCTGATGGACTGTCGGATGGTGAAGGGTCATGCACACTGGCTGTGTATTTGGAGGCAACATTGGTGAAGGTCCCACAGTGTTCTGATGTTGCCTGCACATTGATGTGTGACGTGTGCTTCCTGTTGCGCTGATTGTTTGCTGTGTCACCAGGGGGCACAGGTGGGATATGTGTGCAGTGGATTGCCCCCAAAACGTGTGTGCATCCGGCTATGGTATATGGTCCTTGCTTGGTCTCCAGCGGTACCTGCGCATTGTGTTGGATGTATGGGGACTGGGGTGTCAGGGTGATGGTGATGTCCTGGACAGGTGTGGGGGACTTGGATGTGGCTGGCTGTGAGACTCCACCAACTCTAGCGGGTGTTGGTTGGGGTGTGCCAGGGGCCAACAGGTACAGCACAGCCAGCAGCTTGGTGTGGGGTGGGATGTTGGTTGTTTAATGTGTTGGTGCCGTAGGCCTCTTAGGCGATGATGGCCACGATGCGCAGGATGGTTGTCCCTTTCAGCCTGTAGTGGACAAGGACATTGTCAGGTTCCGGGCCTGTGAGGCAGGAGCGTTTCCTGGGGGGCCGCTGACTCCGTGGTGGTCCAGGGAGGGTGTGCTGGGTGGATGCTGTGGCCCTCTTGGGTGTCCGGGCGGCATGATGAGTGACTCCATGGCATCTGTTGCCCTTCCAATGACGCCCTGGGCTGATCTCCCTTTTGTGGTGCAGGCTGCGATCCGACATTACACCAGGTAAGAGCAGGTGTTATTTTCCTGCTGCTAACGCGCCTTATCGCGTGTTTTGTGTTCTTATCGCAGATCTGGGTGGTTGTTGTGAATGTTGAGGTATCGTGTTTTCACGGCTTTTTGCAAAGGAACGCCTACTCTGCATCTCATTAGCGATGTTTGTTCAGGTCCTCTGTGGCGATGTTTTTGGTGGCTGCTATCATGGGTAAACTGGTGTTGTGGGCTGTTAGCACCAGCTTGTGAATGAGGTGGTAAATTTAGCACGACTTTCGCTGCGATAAAGTGCTGTTAATTCGGCGATAGCTCCTTGTGAATATACCCAGAGTTTTGTATATCCATAATACACACCAGTAGCGTAGGTTGGGGGGTGGCTGCATGTGAGGTGAGCTATTTTTTATTTTATTTTCCCTCTTTGTTGTCTGTTGACACCATCTCCCCCCCCACTCTTAACTGCACCCACCTTCACTGGCTGGGAGGCAAACTCAGGGACCGCCACGGGCATCAAAAGTTCTAGCTGATACCCACTTCCGTTCTGGGTGTTCACAATTTCAGCTCAACTGGGGTGAATTCAATGACAACCTACAAGTCAGAGAGAGGTGAATCCATAGTTTGTCACAATTACAGATATTTATAGATTTGAGATTCCTGCAGGTCACATTCAGCTGAGAATTTTGTGAAGGATTTATTATGGTAAACATCCCAAATGTCACTAAATTTAGTTATAATATCCAGTCCAAGGAGTGAAAATCAGATGGGGTGCTAGAAACTCAACCACAGGGCAGTTTTTCTGGTTATTGTGCCTGTCCATCCGATTGCCTGAAGCACCTTATGCCTAACAGGGGAACACTGCCCCTGTAACTAGAAAAAGCATTGTGGGCCATTGATTATCATGTAAGATACCCAAAATTTGGAGGTCGCTGAAGATGGGGACACTTGCGTTTGCAAGCAGAGTTGTCTCAACTGTCGCCCAGCAGTATGAACCTAGGCCTCCCACAAAACACTGACTGACAGCATTTATCCCGAGTCCCATTTACTCAGAGATAAGAGCGTACTTTTTCCGTCATGGCATGAATGGTCCACACTCTAACCGCAAATTAATAAATCTGTGACTTTTGTATAGTATTTGGCGTGGGTTCAACATTTTGAAGAGCAGCATCGGCCCGTGCAGGTAAGAGCGGTGGCGCTGGGTTGGGGTGGGATTTCGACAGACGAGGAGGGAAAATTAATTATTCATTGAATTTCTCTCATGGTCTCTGTCGGACCCCCCCCCAACCCGGCCTCACCGCTCTAACCTACACGGGCCACACCTGTGGAAGAGGGCTACCCATCCCATCATCGAAAAGGTAAGACCACTCCAGTTCTGTATATCCGCCTGGCATATCTTCAGCAGTGGGACTGTGTTTGGATTACATCCCATAGCTGGGTCATGTGGGAGCAGGTCCCTAGGTAATTGAAACTGGAGGGCTTACAGAGTGAGTCATTATTCCAGGTAGTCACCAGCTCACCTGCCTGTACCAGAAAAAAATATTAATTCCAGTTGGCCCTCAAGCCTACAAATCAGACAAATATGTTTTTATCAATCTCTGCAGCAGTGGTCCGTGCAGGTAAGTGCGGTGGGCGGTGGAGCGAGGTGGGGCAAGGCGGGGCATATCAACAGATGACAGAATAGGAATTATTTATTTATATAATTTTCCTTCTTCGGTCATCTGTCCACCTCCCCCACTCCTGCTCCACACCCACCGCACCGCCTCACCACCCCAATGCGCTTCCCTGCATGGACCGCCGCTGAATCTCTGGCCTGACCATCCCAGATAATGCAAAAAGATAAGGTGTTCCTCTGTCTAGAGGAGCACATTACTGTCTTGAAAGTCATCCCAATCAAAGCCCCATACCAAAACATTCCAGCAGATCCATTTGGCCAATGGCTCAAAGAGTGCCTTTCACTCAAACTTGTTTAGGATTAACATAGTGGGTCTGTACCACGCAGAAAAACCATAGTCCCTAATCCAATTTCAACAGGGTCTGCAAGAGATATTCTCAATCTACTGTGTAAAAGACCTACTATAAAATCACAAAAAGAAGGGCTATAGAATCAGGAGGGTACTGTGGGGCCTATTAGCAAGAAATATGATATTTATCGCTAAAAGCGCTTAGCGACTTTTTTTATCGCTGCCTATCGCTCGATATTTTAGCAGAGAAAACATGCTATTAGCAATGTTTTTCTCCTTTGCGCTGAAATATCCAGTGATAGCGGTGAAATGCGAGAATATCGCTGGAATTCCAACAATATTCTCGCATTAACGCCAATGGGGGCTTAATCTGATAATTCACCCCTTATTGACTGTACAGGTAAGTCAACTTTTTAGCAGGCGTTAGATTATAGCGATAATCGTGCTTAGCGTGATTTTTTTTATTGCTTCGCCTGCCTTGCTAATAGGCAATAGATGTGTTAGCGACTGTTTTCAGTCGCTAACAGTTGGGGTACGCCCACTTTGCATGTCATTAGCGATAAATATCGCTGACACGCAAAGCGGTCCCCAAACCTGTAGCTATCGCCTAAAAGCTGTCGCTAACTGCTGTTAGCGACAGCTTGCTAATAGGGCGATAAAAATATTGCCGCTTTTGCGTGAAAAAGTCCTGCTAAAGTGGCGATATTGCCCTTGCTAATATGCCCCTGTGTGTTTTCCTAATGATGCGTCTAGAAGCAAGGCCTAGCATACATCTGTTCTGATCTGAGTGAAATGAAGACTTACCCTATTAAGTAGCCCATTTTCCAAGGCCTTAGCGAGCACCTCATAGTTACTACATAGCAGCTGAGCAGAGGTTGAATTAAGTAGCCAAGCGCCCAGCCTTGCATAAAGAAAGACATAAGTATATCTGGTCACCTAGTCAGAACTTCATCAGAGCAATGATTTTCATGTACTCAGAAACTCCCAGAAACAGCATAGACAGAGAAAAACCTTGAAGCGGCTTACAATCAAGCAACCTATTTATTTACCAACCTGCAATTCAACAAATCAGATAAAATGTTCTGAGTCTATTGACATTTTACTAATCAATTTGCACATCTACACTACACTTAATGCAATCTGTTACAATTATTTAAAGTAAAAATTGATTCTATCCTAATATAAGAATGAAACAGAACTGCCATAACATATAAAATCGTTTTTAGGGCTAATTTCATAATGGTGGGGAATTAAGGTGAATGAAGTGAATATCCATTAATACTTTTAGCCCTTCCACCATTTAATCAAATGGTACATTACTCATAATGAAGAAATAACCAATAATGCTTCATTTTCACAACTGCGAGCGGCTTTAAACAGGCATTCCTATACATAACATATACAAATATTGGGTTTGCCGGATGAAGCATATGAAATACAATTTCAATAAACCCAGTGCAAAAATAGAACCAAGAACCATGGCACAAGCTATATTACCAACCTGTTTCTAATCTCGTGAAATAATAAAAATCAACAGTCAATTGTAACTGTTGAACAAAAAAATAGGTTAAATATGAACTAAACATACAATGAAATAATCAAACGTTTTGAGTGCATGCATAATGTCAATGCTCAGATAAAATAATAGATGAGATAGAAGTTTTACATTTTTTAAATAAAACTCGTTGAATTGTGTTGAATTTTAAGCAGCAAATCTTTCATTAACTCTCCTGAATGAATTTCTACTGTTGTATTGGCCCATGCACATAGGCCCAATTATAACTGTGCAGTAAACATTCTGATTCCCTGCATAAACTCCTTTTTACTGCATGAATATCAAGTGTAAAATATTGTTCTTCCAAAGTAATGTGACCAGAATCTCAAATCTCTGAATATTGAGAATATATGTAGGTAAATATAGATGTACATGACTTAGCTCCATAGCCATGTACCTTGACCCGTATGTGTCATTTGGCCCATTTTGCTGTTCATAGATTTAAAATACTTAACTCCACATCTCTCTACCTTGATAACATACATAGTTTGTGTTTACCCGTATGTGTACTACACTTCATGATAGTTCGGCAGTCAATATTTGGGCTAGCATATTTTGTTAGCACGATATTTTTGTACTCGGTGTTCTCACTAGCAACCTCTTCAGCAGGGATGTGAAATCAGAGTAATACAGAGGTTATAGCATTCTGTAATTATTGAGTGAAAACAGACTCCGCACCTCCCAGTTTCCCCAGTTTTATTTTGGCAGGTCAAACCTGCTATTGTTTATTTTGTAGGAAAAAGGCAGATGGCACTGTGTTTCACGTCATGCCACATGTGCGAGTTTGAATTCAGAATAGGAGGTCTTTGCCAGACCCGTGGTGTGGTACAGAAACTTTGGGGGATATTATCAAGGACGGGCGATAACTATCGCCAACGCCAGTTAGCGGTAGTTTTATTATCGCTGCCTAACCCTGAAAACTATTGCCATGTTAGCGGTGAATGAACAAGCCGTCGATACATGGTGATAGTAACAGACAGCGGTGGGGAAAATTCCCGCTAACATCATCGCGATGGCGATAGTAAATCCAGCGTTAGCGAGCAATACCTGGTGATCAGCCTATTAGCAGCAGAAAAGTCCCTTCTTCCCTCCCAGTGATAAGTCCTTGATAATATGCCCCTAGGACTCCTGGAAGCATATTACCGAGGTGTGCGTTGGAAAACGCACAACGCACATTCTCGTATCGCCGGCTATCGCTGGATTTCATCGCCTTATTAGCGCGCAATTATCAATGCGCATCAGGCAGGCGAATAGAAATCCGGCGATAGTCGGCCATATGGCACATTAACGCATGAACACAAACATTTTTTCATGCCCTAATGTGGGCCTTGATAGTATGGGGGGGGTGGATTCAGCTTTATAATCCACACCCCCATGCTATCAATGCCTAACGCCTGGTCAGAGCATGCGTTGGGAGACCTGCGATAAATGAGTTTATCGCAGGTCTTTTCCTCCCATTGCCTTCCTTGGTAATAGGGTGTTCCCACCTCCAACCACATTTTTCATGTGGTTGGACGTGGGAACGCCAACTTTGCATGTCATTAGCGATGTTTATCGCCGACATGCAAAGTGGGCTTGAGGCAGGCTTTAAAATGCCCTTGTTAATAGGGCTTTAGCAGTATCGCTGCTTTCTCGGCGCAATTCGCCGAGAAAGCGGCGATACTTGCCCTTGGTAATATGCCCCCTGGATTTACTGCTTTCTCCCGACCTCTAAGGACGCTGAGGGTCCAAGCAAAGGCGCTTACAGTCCTGCACTGAACCAGGGTCACTTGGGTTCACAGGCCCCCTCAAAAGCTGAGTGTGCGCATACATGTTCTGTCTGCGTGACGATGACCCCTGCTGCAATGGCCATGTTTGTGTGGCATGCAACGCTTCCAAGTGTTAATACGAGAGCATCGATTCAGTGTTTGGAGATTAAGATTTCATGCTACCCCTTCTTTGGCAGCAGTATGCGCCTCCTGCTTTGCAAACAACTCTAGGCGCTGTTCGCTCATGAGGTGCACGTGGACTCAAGCTTCCGGGCACAAATAAATCGGACTACATGCACAGCACCAGCTGCTATAGCAGCAAAAGCCAGGACATGGAAGCAGCAGATCTTGCTACACAAATGCCTCCCTCCCATCACCTGTAATAAACAACCTGTCCGTTATCCTAAAAAATCACTGCTAAATCTAATCTATTGACATTACAATAATCTTCCTTCAGCTGGGTCACACTTTGTCATTTATTTTAACAGTAGTTTCACAGATGGGATTCGTTGTAAGGCACTTTTATGGTTTGTGGAGGGTAATGTATAGGGAGGTGTAGTTAGATTGGCAGTGGATTGCTTCCCACAGCAACCCGGATGTACTAATTATTGGGAGTAGCCAAGGTCATACTATAATATATATATTGCACAGTTTGCAATTGAACACATGAATGAAAGCCGAATGCTGAATAATTGACCTTACAGTAAGTTCGGTATTTAAAACCACAAAGCTGTCCGCTTGACTCTTTTTATTAATCCTCCTCGCTTCTGGGAGTAAGTAAATCGGTAAAGTTATTAACGGAATGTGAGATGGTGCTATATCAACCTACTTCTGCCTGCAGCAAGTTCCTGCCACATTATTCTGTCTGCAGGAGATTTCTAGGTACCTAGTACAATTTATTGTCACTTTGAGGAAACATTGGGGTTCACCTTGTTGCTGTTTGTGATGTATCACCTGCTATAAATACATACTGAAGATCTCTATTGCTAAACTGTGAATGCAAGGAAGCAGTTCAATCAATTTAACATTCATGTCTTTGAGACCGGGGATATATTAGTCAATGGTTGTTAAATTGCATTGAGAGTAAACTTTCCTTGCCTGACAAAGGTACATTCGAAGTATTACTTGCTATTAATGATTTGCTTGTACTCACTAAAGTGAAAACGTGGGTGTTTGACCACAAATATTATTTTAACTCATATTCCCCGCTTTTGCCTTGATTCAGGGGTGAAATCTGAAGACAGACGGCTGCAGGTGGGGTCTAGACGGACTGTCGCTTGTCATGGGTACATAGTTGATGCTACCAAATCACAAGCTTTTATGAGAAACTAAGCACCCTCCATCCTTTTGCCTCTGCCAATAAGAGATTAGCACCCCATCCGACCTCCTCAGCATTAACACACATTATTATACAAGTGTTATATATTAGGTCAAAACAATTAAATTATCATTACCTTGAATGGGATACATCAGATTGTCCACTTCTGGAAGCACCCCTGAGATGCCACCATCCAACCCCTCGATCACTACTGTCTGTATTTTGCAGGAATTGAGTTTATAGCCCAAGCTCCATCCATATTTGATTGCAACGCTTCTACTGCTGGTAGGGCTGTGACAAGGTTAGTGGTGTCTATGGTGATGTCATCTGCCTACACAGTCACCTAACGACTAACATTACGGATTACAACTCGTGGGGTGTGTGCTAGAAGGCTGTGAAGGCTTTCTGGTGACGGGCAATGGGGAAACAGACGCCTGTGCTGCACTCCAAAGGTAATTGAAAAATAACTGGATGAAGTGATTTGCCCGAAATGTTTAGACCTCTGCCTGACTCGAACCAGGGGGCATATTATCAAGGGGGTTTATCTCCGCTTTTTTGGCTTTAAAAGCCAAGAAAGCGGAGATAAAATTATCTCCCTATTACCTAGCTGTCGCTAACACCAGTTAGCGACAGCTAGTAGGAGATAGCGACCATCTTGGGCCCCACTTTGCATGTCAGTGATATTTATCACTAATGACATGCAAAGTGGGCATGCCAAGATGTTAGCGACTGGAAACAGTCGCTAACATCGCTATCTCCTATTACCAACTTTTGGAGATATTCGCGCTAAGCGCGAATATCTCCAAAAGCTAACACCTGCCCTGAGCAGTTCTTAGCCATGTTATCCAATGGGAGGTGGATAACATGGCTAAGAGCATTAGCTCGGTAATGCATGAATATCACTGACTTTTCAGCGATATTCATGCATTGCGTCCGTTTTTTATCGCATTTGCGATAAACCTTGTTAATACCAAGGTTTATCTGCGGTAAAAATCGCCGCAGCTCAGCGGTAAAATTTTGTCTCTAACCAAGCAATAGCGATAATTATCGCTATTGCTTGGTAATATGCCCCCCGGTTCCCTAGTTTTTAAGTGGGACACTCAAGCCGCTTGGACATTCACCGTGTGGTACTAATACTAAGCCTTGGATATCCGGATGTTGATGCTGCTCTAAGTGTGAGCAAGTGTGCTTAGTATGATCACTGTCTAATGGCTGTTGCTGTGATTATTCACTATGGTATTGGGCTGAGACTGAACTCCAAATGTGTTATATTGTACATGCTCACCATCGAGTCTGTGCTGATGTGTTTAGCTATTGAGAGCCCACTCAAGTACCCAATGACATTTTGCTGGGCCCACTCAGGCCGCCCAAAGCAGTCATGTGCACTTCCCTGTTCACAATGCAGGCTGCATTACAGCCTGCATGGAGAACATGCCCACCACTCCAGCCCCTGGCTCAGTGGCATAGCTGGGGGGGCGGTGAGGGCGGTCTGCCCCAGGCGGCCCTATTTTGGGGTGGCGGCCCGTGGCGGCAGCCTTTATAATTTATTTGGGGATTCTGGCTGTCCATGCGTCAGTTCTGCCATGCGTGCACCCATCCGTCTCTCTAGGTTTAAGGAGCCCCTCTTCACCCCAAGCCAGGTCGGGCTGCGCAGTTCTTCGTGCATCCAGTACATATGGGTTTCACCAGCCCCTGCTTAGAGCTGGCTGTCGGACTACCCGTGTACACTCACGCGCTGTTAATAGTAGGGGAGGAGCGCTGTAGAGTCCTGGCCCTGCTACTCCCATGATAGGGTACAACAACATACCACCCGGCCCCATTTTGAGGCGTGCGCTGTCAAATCTGCAGCAAACGGCGACTGCACCCAATTTAAAGAAATAGGTTTTGTGCTAATTGCGCTATCACCCGTGAGTTTTAGTACGCGCATTTCCCTCCACGTGCTTACCTGGAGGAATGTGCTTCGGTTAAACTTTCAAGATATGGGAATACCAGCTCTAATGTATCAACAGCATTTCGCGTTATAGTTTGATATCACTCAATGTGCTGTAAATACCATCGCAAAAAGTGTTTCTACACATTGATCTCTATTTCTACTGGGGAAATTAAATTGGTGCAAAAACTAGCTGCAGAAATACCATTCCTGTGGGGAAGTGACAGTTTCTTTGCAGTTTTGTGCCATTTCACAGTGCACGTGTACTGAGGCCGGACGTCACTCCACACACAGGATTATCAGCTGTACTGTCTGAAGGGGGCGTCTAGACTCCACAACCCACATGCTTATAAAGCATGGTCCTTGTAAATCACAATGCACCTGTGGAACGAGCTATCTAATAAAACTACCAATCTGACATGCTTTCACTGACGGCCCCACGGTAACTCACCCATAATGGCTATTCTTTTCCAGCAGTGTCAAGTTTGCATACTAGAACAAAATAAGACCCCTTTTGTGTAGTGCCACATAATCAAGTGAGATCACATCTCCCCCAGATTAACAGAGATCTATCCCGACCTCCCTCCAGGCTTCAGACTCAGGCAGATAGGAGCTAGGCAGTACCAGTGGATAGTGCTATAGCGTGTTTTCACTGTATTTTTGATAAGAAATGTCTTTATTGTCACAATACAAAGTAGGGCTATGAAAACGTGAATCCCCTTAGTGCCCAGCAGATACCCTTAAGTGAGTACTCAAAGGTGTTTGATGCTCATTTATGCAGCCCTACTGAACTCAGAAGTAATCAGAATCACTACTATGTTACGAACGCTGGTGAATGGAAGCCACAGGTAGCCCAGTAGCCACAGGTACTAGCAAGTTAGATTGTTCACTCTTTACATAAATGAGTTCTGCTTACTTCGACTCCCTCCCTGTACTAACAATACAGGGGTTGGAGTCAAAGTACGCAGCCCTCTACAACTGCAAGTTCAGATAGTTAACACTTACTTGCACTAGTTAATGGACCAATAAAACACTAGTATTCCAATGATACACGTGAGAAATATTTGGGCCCGAAATTTGACAGTGAGGTGAGATTCAAAATTTGAGTCAGAGACTTAAGCTCACATAATCACAGGGCTGTGGATGCCATGGCCGGCAATCTGAGAGATTGCCCCGGGCTCCACGAGCTCTAGTTACACCTCTGCCCTGGCTGCATGCCTTGTCCCATTGTCAATTACCAAACCCGCCGTCGCATCGCAGCATTGTGATTGACTCAGGGGAGGGAGCCTGGCTGCCGAATTCCTGTTCTTGGAAGCAGACGCAGAGGAGCAGAAGCTATGAAGACACGAGGCCCGGCTTTGAGGTAAGACTTCCCTCATCACAATATTTACGACACCCGCTCACACACACATCCTCGCGTCCAGGCACCATCCAGTATTCTTTCCGCTTTTACCACCTCACAGCTGTCCAGCCCCCCAACACTTCTCAATGGCGGCCGCTGCGCGAACATGCACAGCGGGACTAACACTTGTGTGCCAAAGGCACATAAGTAGTTACGACACATGACATGACATTGCATTCCATTCCAATGCATACTAATACTAGGCACATTGCAACAGTAGGGTAGGTGTTGCATAGCGGAGACATAAACATCACTATTCCCACTTCAGTGAGTGCAACCCTAAACCAACCTTTGCACCCTAATCCCAAACGTGAACACAGAAATTCCTTTATGAGCCCTCAATACACACCCAAAACTTAAAATTGACCCAAATGCACACCCCAATTTTCATATTTTGCCCCAAATGCATACCCCAATTTTCATATTTTACCCCAAATACACACCCCAATTTTCAGATCCAACATCAAAACCCATACCCTCACAAAAAAACTTAAAATTACCACATTACTGACCTCTCAATGCATTGTCCTCAAATGCGATGTAAAGGCACCTGCGTTGTCGGAGTTGTGTAGTTAATGATGTACTCCCTGCATTGTACTGGAGGCCTTCCATGCCAAAGGCAACCCATAGGCTAGACCGTTTGCGTCCGTCTGCCCATGGACAGCGCTCAGCACCAAGGAGCCTTCCTCTTGCACACTCCACCACTACGACGCCAGCACCCTCCTCGCCATCAACCCTGGACGCCACCTCGCCTGCCAGGAACAGCCTCTGCTCCGGAACGACATTGCCATCGCCATCACTGACAGATGAAATATCACCCTCAAGGAGCACCCTGACCGGCAAGCATGAGGCATTGCCATCAACTACCGGAGCCCACTCCGACTGACCATGCACTCTAATGACCCAAGGGTGACCATGGAACACCTCAAATTCCAGATCCAGACCAACCCCAAAACCATCCTCTGCGGCACACTCATCTGCAGGCCCCATGACCCATGGACCCCCATTCTCCGATACCATTGTAGACCTCATTGCACACCAGGCTCTCCCCTCAACCGACGACATCCTACTTGGCGAACTCAAGTTCCACCTGGACAACCCCAGTGACCAGAACAACACTTCCTCCTGGGGAAGCTCAACAACATCAGAGTCAAGCAGCTAGCCTCGGCAGCAAGCAACATAGCAGGACAAATGGTCGAGCACGTCTCCTCAGCCAGCTGGACATTCAACTACAGCCACATCACATGACTCTCCTGGACCAACCATCATTGTATACATCACATCTTCACCATGCCCACGGTACACCATCGCCATCATCGCACACATCGCAGATGGATCAAGGCCACTGAAGTATGTCTCATCAACTCCCTCTGCACCGCCACTACGCCTACCCTGTCGATGACACTGGAGCGTCCAAACGCAAATGATGGATATCCAACTGTGCCGACACCCGGGCACCCCTCATGGACGGCACTGCGTCAGTACCTTGCACCTGCCTAATGGCAGTCATAAGGGTGACGCAGTACCAGAGGGATAGGCTGGCACCATGCATTGCTGGAGTTGAGTCATGGTTGTGACACAGCTGCAGCAATGTGTGACTTTAGCGCAGACAGATATATCTGGATTCCAGATGTATCTGTCATTACTTGCGTCATGGAGCTCTGTCCAGAGAAGACAGCGCATTTGTGGTGTCGCAAGAAGTGGGTAGTGGAAAGTGTTGCAACGCTGAAACACTTTTCATGAGTGAGGCCAGGAATACACACTATCTTAATGATGGTACGCAGTCCTGCCCTGTAATTTGTAGCAGGGCAGCGCAGCAACATTGCTTGCAGCACGGTCCATCAACAAAAGCTGCTGAAATGAGGCTCCAATTGTTATCTGCATTTTAAGACCAGATATATTCTGCTCTTAAAACACTACCTCTGGTTACAGTTAGAGCCATTTGTTTGGGTCCTCTGGCCTTAAGGAATCCCCCTGTGAATATGGAGATGTTGGGTTAACAGCAGATTTTGCATGGGAACGCTTCCCTTGCATGTCATCAGCGATAACTATCGCTAACAGAAGTCGTGATCTTTTAAATGGAGTTTTCGACCAAAAAGCTGTCGCTAACGGCTGTTAGAGACAGCTTGCTAATTCGGCGATACAAATATAGCCACTTTAGCGGCAGAAAAGTGCCACTAACGCTGCGATGAGTGCTTGAAAATATGCCCCTTGGACTTTTAATTAGTCTGCACATACATCCACTCCAAAATATTGATTTTCTCTATCTCCAGAAAGTAAGTAGACGTTGAGTTAAAATAGACAATCTATACTGTCCAGTATATACTTACCTGGTTGATATAGTACCGGCTGATATGTATGTTATGTTATCGAAGTTTTAATAGTGCACTAATCATCCATGAGGCTATCCAGGTTCTCTGTCAGCGGCAGCTGGAGCAGGTAAGCGTGTTGGAGGGGGCGCGGTGGGAGACGTGGGGAGTCGACATACGATATACTAGGTAAAATTAAATAAAGAAATAAAACCTATTCGGTTGTCTGCGACTTCACCCCACCCGCCCTGCCCCACTTCCCCACTTTCCCACCGCACTTACCTGCACCGGCTGCGACTGTTCGCTGTAGCAGGTGTGCGAGGACAGCCCTGTGGGTTTACTCGAATAGCCAAATCTTCAGCTTCCTGCGAAAGTCAAGAAGACAGGAGGAGGCTCTGATGTGTTGTGGGACAACGTTCCAGGCTATAGGGGTTAAGTACGAGAAGGAGCAGCCGCTCTACTTTTGTGTATGCATGGGAAGTGACAGTCAGAACGGAGGCATCTGGAAGGTTATTGGAATTAAATGCAGATGTTCATGTAGGCAATGCCTGTGTTGTGGAGATCTTTGCAGGAGTTCCCTAAGCTGTGGAGTAATGTGGGCTCGGCGTGGGAGGTTGAGGACTAGGGGGCAGATTTATGAAGTCTTTGCGCCGCCGGTGCGTCATTTTTAACATGGGAAAAAGTGACGCACCGGCGGCGCAAGGACTTCATAAATCTGCCCCTAGGTCTATATGCATGTCACAATGTATCTGAGCAATATTATGACATGTAATCCCCTATAGTGTCGTCATTTACCAGGCCTGGTAAATCCGTGTTGCTCGCAAGACCCAGGAGTTTCTGCAATCACCTGCACAGGCAAAAGTAAAATACAATATATTTTTAGTACATGCTTGAGAGGTGATCTTAATTAATTAGAGTTGTCTAACATACTTGGCAAGCTTACCAATAATGAATGGAAAAATATTTCTTTTTCAGAGAAGAATCCCTCTCACACACAAATCCCAGTGGCAGGCGTCTTCATCCAGGGGACCTGTTTGCATCACTCAGTAATCACAGAGGCCCCAAAAGTATGAATCACAGGCTGCAGCAATCTTTCCCGCGGCAGTCACAGTGGGAAATGTACGACGGATGCATGTATCCAGTTAGAAGCGGTTTGAAAGGTGAAGAGCATTTTCCAACCAAGATAAAATACAAAACTAAAAGTTTACAAATGGAAACAAGTTTTACAAATGGAAACAAGAAAAAAACGATAGGAAGCGTGCAGATAATCTGAATGTCCGAATTGTAAAATGGGAAATGCTCTAAATAAAATATTACTCTGTTCTGAATCTTCTGAATGCTCCTTTTCTTGTCCTGACACCTTTTCTACTTTGTTCCCCCCCATTAGGCAGTGGGAATGGTCTTATAACGTATTTTAGCAAAACTGGCATTGATCTTTCCCTTGAGTAAGTGCTGAATTTGAGTTGCCACACACTAATAATAAAATTCATGTTAACTAACCAGTTATGTAAGTCACTGCAACTCGGATACAACCACTGCTTACAATGGTCATGATCTTTAAAGGGTGATTTTTGCAAAGAATATTTTCATTGGCTTTCCAAAGTGAACATGATCTTCACTGGTCGTTAGACCCTTCTCCCTGGACTAAAACTCGTGTGATTGGTAATTCAACTCCTGGGAACTGAAATGCATTTGAATACCTGCATGAAGCTAACAGCCCTAACATACCTAGATCCAAAGATAATAATTACTTTAGTTCTCAACATGCCTAAACTACCTATTTCTTTTGTATTCAAAGGTCATAAATGGAAAAGGTTATGTCTCTTTGTTATATATCTCTCTTGTAGTTTTATGCCATCTAAATTAATGTCAGGTTTCCTAATTCTATGGAGTTTAACACTACATGTATCAGAATACATTAGCTTCTCACTGTGATTCTATGTAATGTTTTGTAACTTGCCCGTTACAGTTTGGAAAATTGTAGATTATAGCTTAGGTAACCTTTTCTCTACATCCAAATGTGCTCCTTGTACGAAGAGGGACCATGTTTGAGAACAATATTCAGTATTTTCTGTTCTCTCTTCAGTGGCGTGGCTAGGTCTTTCGCCACCCGTGGTGGCCCATATGTTTGCCGCCCGCGGTGGCCGAATATGAACGGGGTGGGGGCGCTTGCGGTTCCTGCATTTGCTGCCCCCGACGAAAGACGCAGGTAAGAGCAGGGGGGGTACCCCCCAAAACTCATGTCCACCCCCCACCACTTCCCCCAAAAATTGTGCTCCCCCTTGCTGCGCCACAGTCTCTCTCTGGTTCAGACGAGTTCAGTGTATGTTGGGTTAACTATCTACAGTAAATTATGCTGTTTCATGCCCAGGCTCAAGTTAAATCTGCTTCTTGTGCTATTTCTTTCTTGGTCACGTCACACATTTTCCATCAGTTATGAAACCATGTGATTTAACATGAATCCCAAAGTTGGGCATGTATCACCAATTTCCCATTTATTTCAAACATGTAGAAAAAATACTGTACGAGCTTTTAATATATAGGGTAACTATTCCTTAGTGTATCAGAATGAATTAATTATCACTGTCTGCCTTATGCTTGTTGAATTTGATTTATCTGTAAACATGTTCTATTCTTCAACAATGTTACACACGGGAAACACAAAAGTCATGCATTACAGACAGGCAGCTTACAGGCTCTGGGATTGAGTCCCTTTGCTGTCCCCGCGCAACCATCACCCAAACATGTGCTCCTGTGCAACAAGAATTACATTTTGCAAATGAACAGCGTAACATTTTGTATTTTTGTTTTTGAATTCTATGTTCAGGTGAATGCTCTGCAAATGAATAAAGTCATCCAATAGGACTGAGCAACTAGGTTTGACATAGAGAACCCAGGGAAGAAGGAAATAACTCAACAAAAAAGATACATTTTAATGACGTTTCTGGGCAGACTGTGGTTGTAATGCTAACAGATGCACAGATGTGTTAACAGATGCACAGATGAAGAGAATTCTAAAACATGGATGCACACATGGAGGAAGCACGCCACACTCCCTAAAGCCTCACTCCACAATGCTTTAAAAAAAAAAAAAGAATTTATATTATTGGAGGAGTTCATACAGACCATTAGTTCAAATTTCATTAAGCATTACATCATCGAGAATACATGTTTCACATTCAACAAAGATATAATAAATTGCAACAAATAGAAACCCCAAATACTACACATTGTCCCAATATTCACAGTGACTTATTCTGATGTTGCACTTTTCCTGGATATTACTAAAAAGGAAATCTTCAACCCAGCCTATTCCAGACCCCCTTCCCATAATCTCTGAAATGTCAGACGTTCATGCATAGAGATGTTCTAGCCCCCTTAATTTTTAACATTTTGGACATCCATTGTTGGAAGATGGGAATCACTTTCGACCGCCAGTTTTGGAGAATTGTCGACCTTGCTATTAAATAGTTGTTTCTTCTATAGTAATTCTATATTGGTGTTGGGCGAATAGCCCATAACAGCTGTTTGTATATCAATGACACAATCAATCTCTAATGTGTGTAGACAATATTCCTGTATCTCAGCCCAATAATACGCCATATAATATGTGTCCAATTGCCTCTGCTCTCCATTGAGCACCTAAAACAGCTATCTAATATCTGGGGGTTGAAAAGCTGGTGTTCTATAAATCAGCCATTTCATATAAAATGGCATACAGTGGAAATTTGCCCCCTTCAGTATTGAAAAGTAAAACCAATGTATCCTATTCCAAGTATCTGCCGACAATCTGAAGGCACTCCTTTGACTGCCATATCTCCAGAGCTTTCAGAAATACCTCCATTCCCTTATTCTGTCATAAAATGGTTACCCAGCAGCTGATAGGTCTGCACGTCCCAGTCTCTATCAGATCTTCGACTAAGTCCAAACTTGCCAGGGTTCTTCTGTGATGTAATTTATTCAAAAAGTTCTTACACAAATGAACGACCATTGCATCATCATCTTGGAGTGCTTAATAGTAGGCTCTTCTTCAATCCAGTCCTTTCAGGAGTTTAAATTCAGAAAATTCACAACATTTTGATACCCATTACCTTCCCATCTGGAAGCGTTTTCTTTATCTAGAAGAGGGAAATGAACAGCATAAATGTCCACTTAGCGGGTTGCCCTACTAATTGCTGGTATATCATAATGTTTAAACAGTTGTTCCTTATGCTTTATAAACCATTGCAAAGTCTTGTATCTAACCAATTGGGAGAACATGTACGGCTTAGGAAATCATCTATCTCGTATTCTTGAAAAATTAAATCTATGAAAAAAGTATCCATCCAGTTTGAGGCTCCTGGGGACTTAAAAAATCTACAGGAACAATGTGCGAAATTCGCAAAATTCTGTTCTTTCAAATCGGGCAGTGCGAGGCCTCCGTCTTTAACTGGTCTAGTGAATAAATTGGCCCAACTTGTAAAAAGCATCTTTCTTTTACTAATCAAAGGGGAGTAGTTCAATGCATACAGTTCCTTACTATTCTCCATCGTGTATGTAACTAAATAGCACTTAGGCCTAGAATTAACAAGAGAGTGAAATTCAAAAAAATAAGGTGTCCAATGTTCAATTACATATGAAAATCTCAGTGTTTAATGTATTGATCATTTAACCACCCAGTGCTTGATACTCTTGAAAAATATCAAAAACTCTCATTTGATTCTCTAGATCCGGTTTTGAAAACATATATTGTCAGTATTTAGTTTAATCTTAGTCATCCCACTTATTGGCGACTCTATACTCTTGTCTATCCTTGCGGCTATGGCTAATGGTTCTATAAAAAGGGTGAAAGCATAGGTAACAAGGGACAACCTTTTCTCATTCCACTGTCAACTTCACAAGAGCCAATATCAATTAAATTAATAATCAATCAAGCTTTTGCACCTTTATACAATCGGGATATAATCTGTATAAAACTTGTGAGGAAACAAAATTCTTAATAATAAAAAGGCACTCCTAACAGACCAGGTCAAATGACTTTTCGACGTCTAATAGCAATACCTGGCAGGGACTTGTTTTTGCTGAAAATTATCTAGAGACTTGGTCAAAAAATTTATGTTAGAGAATAACTGTCGGCCAGATACAAAAACCACACTAGTCCGGATGAACAACTATTCCAACAATTCTACTCATACGATTGGCCAAAGTTTTTGCCACAATCTTATAATCAAAGTTTAGGAGGCTGACTGGCCCATAGGAATTCACATTTTCCCTACATTTTTCCTTTTTCAGGAAGCTGACTACAGTTGCTATTTGGAATGATGCTGGGATTTCACCTCCTCCTATAATAGAAATCCTCCTATATTTGATTAGCAAGTTTTAATATAACGGGATTCAGAACAGGTGCAAATTTCTTATATAGCTAGGCTGGTAGGCCATCTTCTCGGCAAGCCTTTCCATTAGCTAGGAATTTGATAATGATACATGAGGCCTGATTGACATCGAGAGTCCCACTGTTCCCACACAATGCCTTCTAACTCTGCTGACTCTGGGTTTTCCGCCCTGGGGCACTGCGAGTGAGTACCACCTGCTTGCACTCCAGGGCTATGGACCTGAGCAGTAACAGTATTTAGCACCATCAGGAGAGTAAGTAACTTGTGGGGCTGGGAATCAGCAGTGAGGGGGCAGGAGCGATAAGCACAAGGTGTACTGGTAATTATCTCACCCTTTTGTTCCCTTCCCTCTGCCTTTGCTGTTAGATAAAACTCCACTAACACGCTGTCTTTACATAGAATCTATTGGTCATTGGCGAAGCTGACCAGGATAAAAGGCGTTGGGGAGGCCAAATGTAAAAGGTGCGGAGCATGAGAGGCGGATGACATTCACATGCTTGCCAGTTGCCTGGCCCTGGAAAATTCAAGAGGAAAGGGTGTAAGACTATCTCGGACATCCTGGGTGTGGAAGTAAAGGTAAGACCCACTCTAATCATGTTTCGTATTATACAGCCAGGATCTGCGGCCTTCTTGAAGTTTCAAAAGGAATTAATATTTTATTTGGTCCTTTTAGCAAGAAGGCAGATATGTAAGAGGTGGTGTCAGGCCTTATCTCCTACCTGGAGGGAGTGGTGGAATCCTTCAGGGATCTAGACCAAAATGTTTATTCAAATAAACGGATGACTGAACTTGGGTTAATGTGTATTTAATTGGACCCTAGTGAAAGATCATGAAGTCCAATGATTAAACCTCTTGGTCAGCTCGTGATGTATGGCGCTGGTTGGTAACTTGGTGTAAACATTGGTCGAGAATAGACCCTCAAAACAAGCACCTAGACCACTAATGATTAGGAGGGCGCTTGCTTATAAAACGTAATATGAGGACAAAATAAAGAAAATGAAAAATAACAAGCTGTCTGAGGGACTGTCTGAAGAGATTGTAATGATTGAGTTTTCCCTCCTCACCTGGAGGGAGTGTGGAGGTTACATTGTGTTTATAATTTAGTTTAAGGAGTGACGTTGAGAGCGATTTTGTAACATCCGGCATGATTGAAATGGCTGCGAAGCCCGCAGGATCTTATGGTAGAGTAAGATCAGGGAAATGGGATGGGGTGTTTCTTTCCAAAGAAATCATCTATTTATACTTTCTTACTGGTTGCTGCCTTGCTGTTCGTTTGGGTGTTACTAGATGTATTGCTTTACGCAGTTGTAGCTGTCAGCACCTGGCTATCCATTGCTTTGCAGGTGGTGGTGTTAATTTGCCTATAAACCTTGCTGGCAGCCCTCACGCCGCTTGCAGCACTTGCAGTCTGATCTGGTTTAGGCATTGGTGATTCAGTAAGAGCCTTCCCCATGATTGCTGTGGCTGCTCTAACTGGCCGTGTGTTAGCATGGGGGACTCTCCTTTTGGCCATTGCAGTTACTCGCCGCTGGTAGACCAGTCTGTGCGACAACTTCCACCCAAGTAGAAATATTTTTTTTTTGCTTACTTGGACGTTTAGTTGGATCTTTGGTTAGTATTTGTCTCAGTCGGCTCCCTATGATGGGCCAAGGTGCTACCAAAGACATCCAAGAGCAAAAGTTAATGAGCTTAGAGACCTGTTGGGGCTGCTTTTGTTACCTAATTGGCATTGTGTTAGCCATTTTTTTAAATGGTAACTTCAAAGTTTAGTAGACTTCCAAATCGTTGCCAAAGGAACAATATACTAAAATGTGCCACCAGGATGCTGTTAGTATGCACAATAATTACTTCTTGCTATGTGCTGTACCTTTCTTCGCTTTACTTTGCAGGAGCGGCATGTTAATGATGATAATACCAGTTAAGGCTGTAGTGGGGCAAAATTGGGCTTCACTAGAGCAACTGCGAGCGGGGTGCGAATACACCACCGCAAGCTACACCTGGGCGTGGCCAGGCCGCCTCCGCTGAGACAGGCCTCCCTCTCTATGTCATGGTGTCTAATGCTGGGTTCTTGATTCCCTAATACAACCCTTTCACCAGCCTAGACCCAGCCCTGGTCCTCGCAGGTCCCGAGGGTGCACCTCCAACCACTCTGGGTCTGCCTCGCCCCCGCAGCCCACACTTGCCTTTTGTGGGCACTCCTACCTCAATGCTGGCTGGCTGCCAGTTGCTGGGCCCTCTGCAGGGTGCCTGGTGGCCTCTAGTTGCAGGGGAGCACAGTCTGAGTTCAGCGCAAATGCAGGGTGAAGCGGGGCAGGACCGATCCCGGAGGTCCCCTACAACTTCAGCCGTACCGCGCAGCCATGCAGCTCCACTGCCTCACTGCCATGTGGATATTCAGCCGCTAACTGAACCACACACTAGCCAGAACACAGTAGCCGGGGAAGGGAGGGTGTAACCTTGAATATTGAACTTATCCCTCCCAACCCCCCTTCATGGCAGCGATGTGCATGGCCCTAATGGTCCAGTGCCGTGTTCCTCACTGTGTGCTCCTCCTCCTCACTGACGTCTCACGTCTTGGAAGATGTTCTTGATTCTACTATAACAACCATATAAACACAGGTATAAAAAATGTAATCTCAAATTAAAAAACATTTACATTAACAATCAACCACATAAAACCGCACTATATACAATTCTAAAGATATACAATTACAATATAAAACAATATTTTATATAAAAAAGTAAAAATAATAATTTAATCGTAACATTCATGAAGAATTTGTAAAAAATCAAACAAAAATATTATATGGAAAAATATTTAGTAAAATATTGTATTTACAAAAGCATACTTTTTTTAAATTATAAAAGGGAATCCATATACAATTCAAAATTTTAAATAAAAAATAAAAAAATACATCCATTTTTCTTAAACTATTCACATAAAAACAAATTCACAGTAAACATATTTTAAAAATCCCAACATCTTGCTTCAAAAAGTTTTAAAAACTTAAAATTAAAAAAGTGTATTTAAACTTTTTCAAAAATATAACCGCAACATTATGTTTTTACATTAAATAAATAAAAAAATTTCATCAACATTTTTCACATTAAGCAATTAATAAATACAGCACAAAAACCATAACAAATTCGGTATAGAAACTGTTGAACAATGATATATTTGCTAATAATATTTTTTACAATGATAATAAAACCAACACTGAAAATGATATTCCTACATTCAATATTTAGGTCCATGACATTTTGGACATCATCTTATTCTTGATACAACATTTGTTTTATTCACAGTATTTTTTTGTGGAAATTCTGTCCAAACACCCTCTCACTGCTACATGCAAGCCTAGAATGCTGATCACAGAACCCGGAAGCTCACCACAAACCGCGCTACCCCAGGCGCACATCATGCGCTTATCTGCTCCTCAGCGGGATGAAGTAATTGTGATTTGATAGAAGAAACCACTTTGAGTGACTGTTTCAGGAAGGGAGGCATAGCTCTGTAGGAGACCTGCTAGATTTAAGCATAACTGGGTCTAACTAGGATGACAACTGCACAGGCTACCTAATTCCTGCCTTTAGCCTGCACTCCCAATCTCACTACCTATGTGCACTCTCCAGGAGGAGTTCCAAAATACACTCCCCTTTGAATTCATATCAAGCTGAATGGTATAGGGCCTGGCCACCTGCATTTCTACACCTGCTTGCTGGTAATGATAGTTTTCTTCATAAGAATATTTGACGGTGTTTCAACCTATTGGCTGTTTTTTCTTGCTACAAAACTTGCCCCTGCATCACAGCTGATAGCCAACATAGATGGCTCCAGTGCTTAATTTCAGACAGTGTTTTCTGGTGCTCTGCAACCAAACTTAAATGTTATGACTGGCACTTATGACAGTCTGCCACATGGTAGCGCTGTCTGCCTAATTAGAGATGATCACAACAACAGCTGTTAATGAATTGACTAACAATGACTAATCAAAACCAAAGGGGATGATGGACTGAGTGTTGAACATTCCAAACAATCATCCCCAGTCAACTGATCTGGGTTTAATCCATCATCATTCTTTAGCTCACTCCGCCACCCCAGTTCAGACATGGCCATATGCAAATCAGTCTGACCCTGTGCCTCATAGGAACAATCCAGCCCAAACTGCTAAGCCATGTCTTCCCTGGACCGGAAACAAGCATCCTGGGACCGGTTTTGGGTTATAACCCTCATCAGCCAAGCTTTCTTGAATCCAGTGGCAAAGTGAGCAAGGGACCCACGTCTGGGCATACCCTGCCAAATTAGGGCGAAAAAAGCAAAACCAAAAGGGATGATAGACGGAGTGCTGAACATTTTAAGCACTCAACCCCAGGCAACTGATCTGGGTTTAATCCCTCATCATTCTTTAGCTCACGCAGCCACCCCAGTTCAGACATAGCCATATGCAAATCAGTCTGTACTTGGGTGAATGTATGACATTGTTCTGCATTCTGTCCATCAGCTGTTGTTTTTTGCATTTGTCACCCTGAGTGGGACGGGTATGCTCAGACGTGAGTCCCGTGCTCTCCACACCACTGGAGTCAAGCTATCCTGGCTGATGACGGCTGATAGCCAGAAACCGGTCCTAGGATGCTTGATTCCGGTCCAGGGAAGACATGGCTTGGCAGTTCGGGCTGGACTGTTCCCATGAGGCACATGGTCAAGGCTGATTTGCTTATGGCCATGTCTGAACTGGGGTGGTGTAGAGTGCAAAAAAACGATGGATTTAGACCCAGATCTCTGTACCGGGGTGAATGTATGACATTGTTCTGCATTCTGTCCATCAACTGTTGTTTTTGCATTTGTCACCCCGAGTGGGATGGGTATGCTCAGACGTGAGTCCCGTGCTCTCCTTGCCACTGGAATCAAGCTATCCTGGCTGATGAGGGCTGAAAGACCGAAACCGGTCCTAGAATGCCTGTTTCCAGTTCAGGGAGGACCTGGATTGGCAGCTCGGGCTGGACTGTTCCCTTGGGGCGTAGGGATAAGACTGATTTGTTTATAGCTGGGTTCAAACTGGAATGGCATGGTGAGCAAAAAAAGTGATGGATTTAGGCCCAGATCTCTGTACTGGGTTGAATGTATGACATTGTTCTGCATTCTGTCCATCAACTGTTATTTTTGCATTAATAATGACTAATACCTGTCATCCAAACCATTCTTATTGCTTTGGTGCCCTGCAATAGTATGAATTGTCAAATTTTCACAAGATTGTATGAAAAAATAGGAAGTGCCTCAGGTAAGTTACCACCATGAGCACATTGCCTGTTACTCACCAACATGCACGCTTTGTCGTGGTTGGCAACTTTACTATAAAACCGGAGGTCACTTACGTGAGGCATTTCCTATTTTTTCATACAATCCTCATGAATTGTTTTGATTTGTTTGTCCTCTGTCCTCGGGCCTGATAAAAATATCACACACAGGCATAGGGCTAGTCTCTGAGTGCATTTCAGAGCGTGACCTTCCCCCTAATAAAGACTCAGATGGTAGGGGTTGCTTTTAGAGACACATATATTTTGTTTGATAAATATCTAGGGCTGTGTTGTTAACATGGTTTTTTGAGTGGAAGGCGCCCTTGAAATAGAATTTCTCTTTAGCTCCATGTGTATTTGAACTCTAGTCAGTGAAACAGTTAGAGAACTGTGGGTGTGGGGTATCCCAAAAGTATTACAGCCCAAAAGACATCTCAATAGCAAGCCCACGAGTGGGTGGATCAGGGTGTATTAAACCTCAGATTCACGCGGCAGTGTCACAAAATAAGGTGCAAGCAAGCATATTAAATATGCAGTCAAACAAGAAAAGTCTAACTCAATAAGTGGGTTATATGGCAGAATGAAGAATTCAAATGGTTTATTAAAAAAATTCAAAGGGCTATCCTGAAACTATACAGAAGCAAAAAGATGCTTTCTATTCAATTCCAACACTAACTACTAGAGGGTATGGCGATAGTTGGTTCAGTCTGGAGCACTGGTAAGGGTGGAAGGGAATTTCAAATGGCCATCTGTGAAGACATCCTGATTAACATTTTGCGGCTGTCTAGTACAGTGAGACTGCCAAAGTAAATGAAAATGTGTGCACCATGTTGAGAGAATAAAAGTTTGCTGCTTGATACTCTGGAGGGGGAGGCCTGCTCCAAGAACCTGAGCTAGCTCAAGGCACCCATTGGAAAATGAGGGAAGAGGGGTGGCCATGGTCCCTATGGCAGAAAACCTCTCTCTGAGGGTCTAGGGGGAGGCTCCCAGAATACAGAGGGAGATCTAAAGATGGGTTTTTAAAAATGCTATCAAGAGACAGGTATTAAAGACATTGGATTCGTTGTTGGCAGGGGCGTAGCTTGCTCAGTAAGACTGGGGAGGGAGTGAGCTTCAGATTTTCCAACAAGCCCGCTGGTTTATAATGCTAAAATGCACTATGCCACAACCAGGGTACATGAGAGGGGCCTAAAGGGGAGCGGAAAGGGAGAGGAGTGTAGATTGGCAGGAATACTATGTGAGAGAAAACATACCATTTTGTAAAATAACTAATATTTTTTAGAACTTTAAAACACAGAGAGAGAGAGAGAGAGAGAGAGAGAAAGAGAGAGAGAGAGAGACATTTATTAAGGGGAATGTAACACCCCAAACACCCCAACCCCAAACCCTGATTGTTAGTCATATCTAAAAGTTGTATCTTTTCATAAACAGTGTCTTAGAATGATGGAAATGTAACTTAGTGAAGAGCTGGTTAGAATGGTAGAAGGTTTGAATCCTTCTTCATTCTTTTGCACGAAACCCTTTGGACATCGGAAAAGCAAATGCTCAAGCCACAATACAAAAGAATACTGGAGCTGCACCTGTCAGTGGCCAGAGCCTCCCACAGAGGTCTCGATATAAGTTTGAAAAAAGCAGAGGCCGAACGTTGGTCGCCTGGAAGAAGCAAAGGAGGCTATTGATTAATATTCGAAGTCATGTCTTCTACGTCTGACTTCCTGTCGGTGAATGATGATGGCCTGTGACTGATGCACCTACTGCCATAGACACGTTACTTTGGAGGCTGGCAGACAGCTCAAATGCTAATATTATGGGTGGAAGTTCTAATTTAGCAATGGGCCTGAAAAATAGGGATTCAGACAGGGTACCGCACAGACAGTAATAAATGCAACAATGGCCATCATCCATCCATAGATGGTTTATTTGAAGTATATTGCCCATAGAACATATGCAGCTTCCCCACTCTGGTTCATGAATTTAAGTAAGCAATTCAAACCTCAAACTAGACTAAATAATGTTTTATCTTTAGATCAATGCGTTGTGTTGAATCTGTTATTGGGCATAGTGTGATTTCAGTACATTGTCCTGTACTAAGTGGTCCATTACGATGGCGCACCGTAACGGTACTCACGACGGACCAGCAGAGGTGCGACGGTCCCGCCACGGAAATCAGGATGCCACCGCCAAGGTGGCATCCTGCATATATTGCATTGTGGCGGGCGGTGCTGTAAGCAGCACCCGCCACAATGCAATATATGCATGTTGCGCAATGGCATGCACAACATGACAGGCACTGCGCAGTGTCTGTCACCTTGTCCATGCCAATGTTGGGGGGTACCTTAGGTACCCCCCCCAGTGCAGCCCCCACCCCCATAGGGGCCCGCAACGGGCCCCCAAAGTGAAATCTGCATGCCTTTCCATGACGGAGTCTCCGAGATGGAAAGCCATGGAAAAAGCCACATACTAATATGTATGGTGGTCCCACCATGTTAAGGGCCTTTTCCGCCCAGTCGGGAATCCAACCGGCGGAAAAGTGGCGGACGTTTTTTCCGTCCGCCTTGGTGCCCCAAGCCATACAAATATGGCGGGGTGATATACGGCCATCGGACAGGCGGATCGCCACCGCCGGACCTGCAGTGACTACCGCCTACCCTGCAGTGGCGATCTGCCCGTCATGCTAATGGGCCACTAAGTGTGTTTAATCTTCCCCCTGTTGTGAAGAATTTTAGAATCAAGCGTAATTTACTGATTCATGCCCTTATATAGCTATATTTCACATTATATAGGCATAGAAATCATACCCATATTTAGACATAACCCATCCAGTCCAAATACTGGCATGGCTACTTCCACTAGTTCCAAAAAGCCACAACGATTTCTTGGAAACCTCGGCTTCAGCAATCAGGGACATCCCCTCACTTGAATATTGATTTGTCCTACAAATCATGGCTTTTTCAAAGAACTGCCATTCCCTTGGGGTTCTTTGGTGACGTTATTATGTCCGACTTTACGTCAAACTAAGCACCTACAAGGTATAAATATGCCTACACTTGCCCTAGCAAACACACGGTGGTTCGGAGCAGCTCGACTATCTACTTGCCCGACGCAGCTCGCTACAGCAAGTGCCGAAGGAAGCCGACCCTCCAGCTGACGCACTGACAGAGAAGCTGTCCTTTCTCACGCTGAGAATCCAGCTCCAGTGTTTCCAAGTTCCCCTCACGGGGTGTTGGGAAATCGAGTCCCGAGACAGAGATACCAGACCTCTGACTTTCTAAAACCAAGGTACGGAGCTGATAGACCCTAAGAGAAATCTTGGTTAGATTCTTGGCAAAGAAAACTAAACCTATGCTACACCTCACTTACTACTTCCCTCGTACTAGACTTAGGTTAGGTACATTTGGGGTAGGCGTATTTTAGAAGCACCAGTTGAGTACTTTTAGCCTTTGTTATTTATGTATGTATTTTATGGCTTAGAAACCATACCATGCTTTTACAGTATTATTTTATGATACTCTTCTTGCTGTACGCATTATACTTTACAGCCAGTATTACGATTGTAGCAGTTCATTTCTTTTGCATGAGAAAGAAGACTGTTCAATAAATCATTTTATTGAAAACGCCCGTCTCTCTAGTTCTCTGCACCTCTGATGAAACGAAGCATGCACGATTGACTGAGTAAAATATCTATTTATTGTTTCCACGACTCTGGAGATGAGTTTTATTCTTGGGGAAACAAAGTTGTCATGTTTATGCGGTTGTCAGAAATTAATCCCTTCTTGTGAATTTGAGAAAGTTTCTAGTGACCTCTGAGCTAGCTGGCACTCACAATTTAGTTTAATATATTCGATAGAGACCTAGTCGACCTAAGTCCTACGTCAAATCTATAGGGTATATTATTCCAATGCGCAGAGCCTATTGGGAATATAGGAACTACACTACACCCCAAGCAGCAATATCACTTTAAAAAGGATGTCTTGGATACTGTTTAATGCAAAAACAACAGTTGATGGACAGAATGCAGAACAATGTCATACATTCACCCCAGTACAGAGATCTGGGTCTAAATCCATCGTTTTTTTGCACTCCACACCACCCCAGTTCAGACATGGCCATATGCAAATCAGCCTTGACCCTGTACCTCATGGGTACAGTGCAGCCCGAACTGCCAAGCCATATCTTCCCTGGACCGGAATCAAGAATCCTAGGACCGGTTTCTGGCTATCAGCCGTCATCAGCCAGGCTAGCTTGACTCCAGTGGTGTGGAGAGCACGGTACTCATGTCCGAGCATACCCGTCCAACTCGGGGTGACAAATGCACAAACAACAGTTGATGGACAGAATGCAGAACAATGTCATACATTCACCCCAGTACAGAGATCTGGGCCTAAATCCTTTGTTTTTTTGCACTTCACACCACCCCAGTTCAGACATGGCCATATGCAAATCAACCTTGACCCTGTGCCTCATGGGAACAGTCCAGCCCGAACTGCCAAGCCATGTCTTCCCTGGACCGTAATCAAGCATCCTAGGACCGGTTTCTGGCTATCAGCCGTCATCAGCCAGGATAGCTTGACTCCAGTGGTGTGGAGAGCACGGGACTCACGTCTGGGCATACCCTTCCCACATAAGGTGAACAGCAAAACACACAAGATGATGGACGGAATGTTGCACAATGGCAAAACATTCACCTCCATTCATAGATCTGGGTTTAATCCATCGTTATTTTGCTCAGTAAGCCACCCCAGTTCAGACATGGCCATATGCAAATCAGTCTTGACCCTGTGCCTCATGGGAACAGTCCAGTCCGAACTGCCAAGCCATGTCTTCCCTGGACCGGAATCAAGCATCCTATGACCGGTTTCTGGCTATCAGCCGTTTTCAGTCAGGATAGCTTGACTCCAGTGGCGTAGTGAGCACGGGACCCACGTCTGGGCATACCCTTCCCATATAAGATGAACAGCAAAACACAGAAGATGATGGACGGAATGTTGCACAATGGCAAAACATTCACCCCCAGTTATAGATCTGGGTTTAATCCATCGTTATTTTGCTCAGTAAGCTACCCCAGTTCAGACATGGCCATATGCAAAACAGTCTTGACCCTGTGCCTCATGGGAACAGTCCAGCCTGAACTGCCAAGCCATGTCTTCCCTGGACCGGAATCAAGCATCCTAGGACCGGTTTCTGGCTATCAGCCGTCTTCAGCCAGGATAGCTTGACTCCAGTGGCGTAGTGAGCATGGGACCCACGTCTGGGCATACCCTTCCCACATAAGGTGAACAGCAAAACACACAAGATGATGGACGGAATGTTGCACAATGGCAAAACATTCACCCTCAGTCATAGATCTGGGTTTAATCCATCGTTATTTTGCTCAGTAAGCCACCTCAGTTCAGACATGGCCATATGCAAATCAGTCTTGACCCTGTGCCTGATGGGAACAGTCCAGCCCGAACTGCCAAGCCATGTCTTCCCTGGACCGTCCGCCGCTTTTCCGCCCTGGTCGCCTTGCGGCCGGGGCGGAAAAGGAAAAATATGGTGGCGGTGTCTATCAGACACCACCAGCCATATTACAATGGGCATTTTACAATGCCTTTCCGTGGCGGCAATGCCACCACGGAAAGGCATGCGGTCTTCACTCTGGGGGCCCCAGAGTGAAGGAGGGGTGGGGGCTGCACACGGGGTGTACCTGTGGTACCCCCCCACATTTGCATAAACAAAGCGGCAGGCACCGCGCGGTGCCTGCCGCTTTGTTTATGCAAATGCTGAAAAGCATTTCTAGCATTGTGGCGGGCGGAGCTCAGAGCACCGCCCGCCACAATGCTAGAAATGCAGGATGTGCCCACCACTGTGGCGGGCACATCCTAATGCCCCTCAAGGGACCCCCGCCCTTATGGCGGGCGGTCCCAATCCCCTTCAGGATGGCGGGCGGGCAAAGTCCGCCCGCCATCCTAATGACCCCCTGAGTTAGTTGAAGGGATCTTAGCTCGCCAAATGGAAGAAAGGGCATGTGATTTTTAGGGGCTCAATGAAGACTCTTTCTCATAAATATGGTATTGCACAGGTTATTTTACAGTAAATCTTTCAGAAGCATAAGACTGAGAGGGCCAGCACTGATAGATAAGAGGGCGAGTGCAAGAGCCAAAACGTGAAGCTACAAAAAGTTCCATGGAGAAACAATAAGGTGGGATGAGTCCTGTCATGGCTGTCAAGCTACAGACAAACCCAAAATCGAATTAGTGATGTAATCAAAATTGGCACAAGCCTAATGGAGAATGAAAAAGAAAGGATTGAAGGATCATTTTAGAAGAAAATACTAATCTGTATCATGAGGCCCTCTTTCCCTCTGTGCCAAAGCTGGTAGTAGTGGCTGCCATAAAACAAAAGTTGGGGAACGGGGGACGGACGGACAGACAGGAAGGGCAGGGGGCAATAATAATTTTTTGAAACATACCTTTCCTTTCACTACTGCTGCTGTTGTCTTCAACGCCCGCCTCTGGAAAAGCCGGCTCCCTATCCAATCCAGACGATGCTCTGATGCTATGAGACCACAACCAGGATTGGTCTTAACAGCCTGCTCTGCTGCTCAGACAGTTCCTGAAAGCCTGCAGATTTTCCCCAATCCAGCTGCGAACACAGCTGGGTTGGCGATATAAAAATGTTCATGTCTGTTTGGCTGGCCTAGGGCGGTCCGCCAAACTTACATACACACTTTTTTATAAGTGTTCACCACTCCTACTGGCCCCACCCCACACACATGGGTAAGGCAGTCACAGAAAGGTTAAATTATGTTTTATCATCATTTAACTTTTCTGTGACTGACCAGTGGGACAACGCTCATCCGCCATTACAGAGGAGCCGCCCCTAAAGGGTGGTAGCCTTTTTTTCTCAGAAAGGTCTCCTTCCCTCAGTCACTGAATTAGAAGCAAACTGGACCCATGGGTGAAACATGCTTGTATGACAGAGGCACGCATGGCTAAACCACGAGTGCCTCTACAATGGTGTAGAAACAGAATGTCAAGTACAAAATGTCGAGGTGCACAAATATTGAGTTGGAAATATCATGGGTCAGTAATATCGACAGCAAGAATATCGATGTTAAGAATATCGAATTCAAGTAAGTAATAACAGTTTTAAAAATATTGATGGGTTTAATATCGTTTTCAAAAATATTGTTGTTAAAAACATTGTTTTTTAATATTGTAATGTATTTTAGTATATATTTTATATACATAAGATGTATGTTTTTGTGCATAAGAATTTTTTGTATTTTTAATGTGTTAAATTTTTTGTAGTTATAAAAAGAAAATGCTTTTAATTTTGCGCTTTGAGTTCTTTAGCGGGTTCTGGGTTTATAGGGGAATAGGGTGGGAAGTTATTTAATTGTATTAAATTTATTTAAAAAACATGAATTTTGCGCTTTTAGTTCCGTAGCGAGCTGTAAGTTTTTAGTGAAATAGGGTGGGAAATAATTTAATTATTTTAAAAGTCTTGATTAACAGTTTTTTATCAATATTTGTTTTATTGATATTTTATGGTGTTAAATGTGTAAATTAATTTATTGCTAATTAATTCATTTTTGGTTGTTAATTCATTTTAATTAATGAAGTATTAATTAATTATGGTAATTATGTAATTAATGTTAGGTGTGTGTTATGGTGTTTGTAGGAGTAAATGGTTGGAAGTAATGTATTTTTAATTTATGAATCAATAATTGGTTGTTAATTTTAAATAAATATGTGTTAATCAATTATGGTAATTGTGTAATACATTTTAGGAGTGTGTTCTTGTGTTTGTAGGTGTGAATGTTTGGAAGTAATTTATTTTTAACTTAAGAATTAATAATTGGTTGTTAATTAATTTCCCTATTAAGTAGTTGTTAATTAATTATGCTAATTGTATAATTAATTGTAGGTGTGTTTTGTGCTATTTATAGGAGTAAGTGGTGGGAAGTAATTTGTATTTAATTAATATATAGTTGTTAATTAATCTTAATTAATAGAGACATATTTTGAGTAAATTTAAAATATATTTTGTTATATTTATTTTTAAAAGGGGTAAATGGTGGGTTTTAAATACATTTATTTTAATAATTTAATTATTAGTTGTTAATAGTAATTAATGGAAATTTTAAGCTAAGTTTTAAATGTGTTTTTTTGTTAGTTTAATATGTGTTGTGCAAATTATAGTGTTAAAGTGTCTGTAGTAGATTAATGTTTATAATGCTGTTATTGGTAAGAATTGTTTAATTGTTTATTAATGATGTAAAATAAATACATTTAATTAAGAAATGGGAAGTGTTTTATTATTGGTGTGGTGTTATAGGTTAGGAAATTAAATAACTACATTTATTTTGTCATTAGTTTTTTTGTAAATATTTTGTATTTTAAGATAAATATTTATCGGTAAATGTATTTATTATTTTATTGTATATAGTATTTGAAAGTTTTTGTTATATTTTATTACTGTTGTTACATTGTTTTTATATGTTTTAAATGTTTAACGTTCATGTTTAAAATATTGACTAATAATTGTTATTATATTTTTGATTTTTTATATATATATATATATATATATATATATATATATATATATATATATATATATATATATACATATACATATATATATTATTATTTTTTAAGTGTTTCAGTGTGAATAGTACATTTTTTTACTACGGTACCCAGCACTTTCTCCATTGTTGCACTCATTGGAGTGGGAATAGTAATTTTTCCCCTTCTCTATTCAACACTTTCCCTACTGTTGCACTCACTGGAGTGGGAATAGTAATTTTCACCCCTCCGCATTCAAACACTTTCTCTACTGTTGCACTCACTGGAATGGGAATAGTAATTATTGCCCCTCCGCTATCCAACACTTTCCCTACTGTTGCATTCTTTGGTGTGGGAATATTAATTTTTACCCCTCCACTATCCAGCACTTTCCCTACTGTTGCACTGACTGGAGTGGGAATAGTCATTTTTAACCCTCTGCTATCCAGCACTTTCCCTATTGGTTCACACACTGGAGTGGGAATAGTAATTTTTACCGCTTCGCTATCCAGCACTTTCCCTACTGTTGCAAACAGTGGAGTGGAAATAGTAAATTTTACCCATAGGAATTTTTACCCCTCCGCTATGGAACACTTTATCTACTGTTGCATTCACTGAAGTTGAAAATTTGGGTTTAGAGACTTTTAAATTGTTTAATGTTTTAATTTATAATATAATGGGTTTTTTATTACATTTTGGGGTCGATTCCATCCCCGATTAAAATCTGTGTTACGATTCGTATTCGTACCCGTTTACGTACGAATCCGAAAAACCCGTCCGAATTGCGAAGTACGATTCGAAATCCGCAAATACGTACGGAAATGTACGAACCGTACGAACCACAACCGAAAACCCGTACAAAATGTCGTCAGAACTTCAACCTTACGATTTGTAAACATGCCGTACGAACTAACAAGCACGATCCGGACCAGGAACCAAGCACGCGATTTGTACGGGCAAACGGTGTCCCGCATGAAGCACGATTCGTACGGAAAACATCGCGTATGAGCGAGCCGCACTAACAAATATGAGGCGCACACCCCACTATCAAGCGTACACGTACCCCCGGGGACGAAACACAAGCCTAACTGACAGACGCACTAACAAATACGAGGCGCACACCCCACTATCAAGCGTACACGTACTCCCGGGGACGAAACACGAGCCTAACTGACAGACGCACTAACAAATACGAGGCGCACACCCCACTATCAAGCGTACACGTACCCCCGGGACGAAACACGAGCCTAACTGACAGACGCAATAACAAATACGAGGCGCACACCCCACTATCAAGCGTACACGTACCCCCGGTGACGAAACACGAGCCTAACTGACAGACGCACTAACAAATACGAGGCGCACACCCCACTATCAAGCGTACACGTACCCCCGGGGACGAAACACGAGCCTAACTGACAGACGCACTAACAAATACGAGGTGCACACCCCACTATCAAGCGTACACGTACCCCCGGGGATGAAACACGAGCCTAACTGACAGACGCACTAACAAATACGAGGCGCACACCCCACTATCAAGCGTACACGTACCCCCGGGGACGAAACACGAGCCTAACTGACAGACGCACTAACAAATACGAGGCGCACACCCCACTATCAAGCGTACACGTACCCCCGGGGACGAAACACAAGCCTAACTGGCAGACGCACTAACAAATACGAGGCGCACACCCCACTATCAAGCGTACACGTACCCCCGGGGACGAAACACAAGCATAACTGACAGACGCAATAACAAATACGAGGCGCACACCCCATTATCAAGCGTACACGTACCCCTGGGGACGAAACACGAGCCTAACTGACAGACGCACTAACAAATATGAGGCGCACAACCCACTATCAAGCGTACACGTACCCCCGGGGACGAAACACGAGCCTAACTGACAGACGCACTAACAAATACGAGGTGCACACCCCACTATCAAGCGTACACGTACCCCCGGGGACGAAACACGAGCCTAACTGACAGACGCACTAACAAATACGAGGCGCACACCCCACTATCACGCGTACACCTACCCCCGGGGACGAAACACAAGCCTAACTGACAGACGCATTAACAAATATGAGGCGCACACCCCACTATCAAGCGTACACGTATCCCCGGGGACGAAACACGAGCCTAACTGACAGACGCACTAACAAATACGAGGCGCACACCCCACTATCAAGCGTACACGTACCCCTGGTGACGAAACACGAGCCTAACTGACAGACGCACTAACAAATACGAGGCGCACACCCCACTATCAAGCGTACATGTACCCCCGGGGATGAAACATGAGCCTAACTGACAGACGCACTAACAAATACGAGGCGCACACCCCACTATCAAGCGTACACATACGCCCGGGGACGAAACACGAGCCTAACTGACAGATGCAATAACAAATACGAGGCGCACACCCCACTATCAAGCATACACGTACCCCCAGTGACGAAACACGAGCCTAACTGACAGACACAATAACAAATACGAGGCGCACAGCCCAATAAAAAAGCTACAGTCTGCACAGCATAGGAAAACAGTGTCCTTGGAACATACAAACAAACAAACAGAGGGCCCAAGTCACAAACACCCTTTATGACACACCCACCAGAAATTTAAAAAAGCCACACCCACAAATGGACCAATAAAAGGGCCCACACATACAACCCATCATCCTTTGCAACATACCTATTGTTGCTAAGGGACAACCATCACACCAACAACTGCAGCCACACACCTTCACACATACACCCTATCTTATTCACACACACCACCCCCTTCACAATCAGACCCGCACACCCTCATCCATACACACCATCACCCCCCCAATCACATACACCCCACACCATGACCACACCAAGGGGTCCAAAGTTCACTAACCCGGAGATGGAGATCCTTACAGATGAGGTCATCCGAGTCTATCCACAGCAGTTTGGCGCATTGGTCAGACAGACCAGCATAGCTGAAAAGACACGCCTGTGGGAGAGGATAGTCGAGAAGGTGAATGCTGTTGCACCCATCAGGCGCACCAGGGCGGTCTGCCAGAACAGGTGGTACGATCTGCGGAGGATGGTCAAGTGGAAGATGGATGAGGACTATGCCAACGCTCATCACACTGGAGGTGGACCTCCTCGCAGACCTGCACAATATCAGCCCTGGGAGGAGAAAGTCGTGGCCATGTTACCACCGGTGGAAGTTCACGGAATTGAAGGAGCAGTTGAGCCTGGTGAGTATACAAACAACTCATGTAACATGTGTGGACTCCCAGCAGTGCGGGGGGGGGTGTTGGGGGTTGGGGCCATGGCTCCCAGCAGTGCCCGACAGTAGGGGGGTATGGGGGGGTGGGGCCATGACTCCCAGCAGTGCCCGACAGTAGGGGGGTGTGGGGGGGTTTGGGGGGGCGGGGCCATTACTCCCAGCAGTGCCCAACAGTAGGGGGGTGGGGGGGTGTTGGGGGGTGGGGCCATGACTCCCAGCAGTGCCCAACTGTAGGGGGGTGTGGGGGGTGTTTTGGGGTTTGGGTGGTGTGTGGCCATGACTCCCTGCAGTGGCCAAGAGTAGAGGGGGTGTAAGGGGAGTTGCAGAAGGCTGCAAGGGGGAGGGTGAGAGAGTGTAAGATGTATGGTAGGAGGCAGCACTCAACCCATATGGGCCAGGTACACAACCATGCACCATGTTCAATGCACAGGGAGTGTGAAAGTACTGACAAGATAGCTGACCCTGGGCCCTGTTGTAGGCAGCACATGGCCCTCCTGTGACCAGTGCAAACACTAACACCAGGACAAGTGAAGATAGCTTGCACAGGAACTCACAAACACCATAATGGCGGCATGCTACATGGGGGGACAGACACACCACGAGGGACGCCCACTTGTCAATCACACTCAAACTACTACCATGGCCTGTCACACACACCCCTTACAGAAACTGAGTCCCTGGGGACAGACAATGGAGTGCACCACTGTCACAATTGTCATGTGACAAAACCCCCAAAATACTGATCTGATGACGTATGCAAACAAAAAAAGCACAGTGCAGAATCACAAGTCCATTGTGCCTGTTGCTACCGCTTGGTGGTGCTGTGGATGCACCCAAGTAGCACCATGGACATGGGTATTGACAAGCTAATGCGTCGTAGAGAAGTGGCACGTCCTAAAGCCCTGTGCCTGAAGAGGGTGTACTGCTCCAAGGGGGTTGGCAGTGGGTGTCTGTCTTGGCCCTGCAAACCCTCTCTAAAGTAGCATGATGACATCAGCTAATATCAAATCAGTCACCATCATAAACATGCAGCATAAAAACCCTGTGCATGCTTGCACGAGCAATAACTATTCAGACTGCATTGTGCAGATTGGGCCACACAGAGCACATCTTGAACTGTGTGGTTCTGGGCACACAGCAGAAGCTTGTTTCCGGTCCGGGGAAGACATGGCTTGGCAGTTCGGGCTGGACTGTTCCCATGAGGCACAGGGTCAGACTGATTTGCATATAGCCATGTCTGAACTGGGGTGGCAGAGTTGGCTAAAGAACGGTGATGGATTAAACCCAGATCTTTTGACTGGGTGCAAGTGTTTAATTGATTCAGATGCTCCGTCCATCACCACCCCCTTTTGTACCACTTTTGGCCACCATAAGTGTGGCAGGGTATGCTCAGACGTGAGTCCCTTGCTCACTTTGCCACTGGATTCAAGCAAGCCGGGCTGAAGACGGCTGGAATGCCAGAAACCGGTCCTCGGAAGCTTGTTTCCGGTCCAGGGAAGACATGGCTTGGCAGTTCGGGCTGGACTGTTCCCATGAGGCACAGGGTCAGACTGATTTGCATATAGCCATGTCTGAACTGGGGGTGGCAGAGTGGGCTAAAGAACGGTGATGGATTAAACCCAGATCTTTTGACTGGGTGTGAGTGTTTGATTGATTCAGATGCTCCGTCCATCACCACCCCCTTTTGTACCACCCATACTGTAAGGCATCACATCTCCCGCAGTGAACTTTGGATTCCCCCCTTCTTGTACAGCACCTACTCACGTTACACGCACAAGACTAAAAAATAAATCTCACTTGCACTAAAAGCATTGATGTCTTTGAATGTACTCAGATACTAATACATTTGTGAGGTGAAATGTCTTCAAATGCCACCCTCTCCTGCAAACTATTGCCATCAACACTCATGGATTTTAGTCAGGCAGTGGAAATACATAGGTCACAAGATAGGCGAAATTGCATACATGGATTGCAAGACTCACCCGTGATGGTTACTAATTGCAGAAGATGGGGTTTGCTTGAAATACTGCAATGACAGACAGTCATACAAGAGTGTGTGAGGTGTCAATAGCATGGCAAATATGCTAGGTCTCCACAGAGGCGGCACCAGGATCTGTCTAATGAGGAATGAGAATTAGCAGCCACATGCTGTTGTACTGTGGATGTGAAGATTGATGGCCTGGCCAAGGGTGCCAACAGGGACCCTGTTCAATAGGGTGTTAGATGTCAGACGTCCATATCATTTATTTAGCCTGGATCTGTGGACTGCCGACTGAGTGTGGCTGATGAGTATGAAGGTGAAAGTGCATTTGACTGTGGGACCATTGTAGGTATCTCAGGCGGATGCTCATGTGGCAGCAACTGGGGATGTTGAGGATGAGGTGTGTGCATGCACCCTGCATTTCCACAAGTACTCAGTAAGTCACGTTCTTGGTCCTGTGTAGAGGTAATTGCTGTAGTAGGGCTGGCTGGTGTTGTGGACAGTAACTAGGCGGAACACCACCTTGCCAACATACATCACCATAGACCTACCTGAAGGAAATTACAAATCCCGCTAACACCACACCGACAGAGTGGTAGTAGGACTTCCCATCATCCACATTAATAATCCCAGACTCACAACCAACAACAACGACACCCTCCACATCGCCTAAAACATGCTTTTACTGATCCACACAAACAACACCCTCTGAGGAACACTCATCTAAAGAACACCTGGAATCCCAACACTATTCACCAACTCCATCGCTCACCTGATCAGCACACATGCCCTCGCATACACGGACTACATCCTCCTTGTGGAAATTTACTGTCACCGTAATGACAACTATGAGGTAAACTCCACCGCCCTGATGGACAACCTTGACAACCTTGGATTACAACAACAAGTGACAACCCACACCCACAACGCTAGACACACACAGGACCCCATCTTAGCAGAAACTCCACACATCTAATCCAACAACAACACCTCACAACACTGGAAAGACCACAGAAGCCTACACTTCACCTTCAGGAAAGCAAACACAATCCCCCTGCACACAGACCATACCACGCAGCTGCAGGTGCAAGCTCAACAAGGACTAAGTGACAGCCACCCTTACCCTGGGCCCCCCACAAGCCAACACCACCAACCCCCACACCGCTGCCATCTTCCTCAAACAGTGGATCAGCGACTGCACATACACCTTCATCCCAATCAAGTCCTCCGCCACCTAACACAACAACCACACTCCGTAGCCAGCTGCAACGCATCTGTAACATATCGGCACGTCTGATCCTCATTTACTACAATTCGGCCACATCACACAACACCCAAGATGCCTGCACAGACTCCCTGACAAAAACCAATAAAGCTTCTAAATCCACATCCACCCACACAAATGTCTACACCACGCAGGACCACCATACCACTACCACACACTCACCTTCTACACACCCACCCGCAGCCTCTGCTCTACCAACCATGCTCTTACCACTGTCCCTCACATCCTGTATAACACGGACAGTGACAGATCAATCTCCTACCTCGACTCCAAGACCTGGTACACCCTCCCTAAAAGTCAACTACAGAACCAGGACCTGCTGCCCTTAACAACAATTCTCCAGGTCAGTGTCTTTAGATCAGTACCAGCCCCCCCCAGCGCATTGAGACCGTCATGGGTAGGTAGTGCGTCAAACTAACCAATCTACTGATTGTAGATGGCTGAGGCAAAATCTGTGTGTAGTGTGGGAGAGCTGGAGATGATAGTTCCAATTATGCTGATCAGGATGCTGGTGTGAAACAGGGTGTGCAGATGTTTGACAATGCAGAGTGTGTCCATGGTGTTGGATGTGACTCAGAGGGTGTAGGCCGTTAAGTCTGACCAATCATAATCCTGGATTGGGTGTGTGATCCCTGTGGGGTTTAGAAAAACCGTCCGTGATCTCCCGGCATGAGTGGCGCTATCAGGTTGCGTACTATCACGTTACAGCATTTTAGTCGTTGTGTGGTGGTGTTGTGCCAACGAGGTAATACACCACAATGTGGTGCTGCTGGAAGTAGTGTGTGTGCAGTACGAGGCACATGACCTGGTTGTACGGACACGCACTGTTAAGTGTGTCTGCGTCAAGTTGTCAGTATGAGTTTCACACACAGCCTAATAGGCTGTCATGGGTGTGTTTGTGTTAGGGTGTTACCAGGTGGATGATTGTCTGCTGTTCACTGTGTGGAGGTTGGCTTGGGCATGAGTCTGTTGTGTCACATGTGTCATTCAATCAAAAGGAGCCTAAGTGGGTACAAGGGAAAATGCAGCACCCCATTCAGACACTGTTCAACCACAAAAAGGCCAAACCCAACTCTCAAGAAATTCCTAACAACCAATGTCAGAGTTACATGGTCAATCTAAAATACTGCCTCAGAGGTGTACCTTTACACTAATCCATAGGGTCATGTTGTGTTTCAAGTTTACACAACATTGACACCAAGGTCTGATACCACTCACTAAAGTAAAAATGAAGAGAGCTAAGAGAGAGTGCCTCACGGTAGCAACACCCGAGGGGGTTCCTGACAGACAATTGCCAGTTTACCCACTTTTCATCATCGGCCACTCTGTCTTCTTCTGAGCAAGGAACAAAGAGGCAAATACAAACAGTGATTCACTAACTAATAATAATAGTGTGATAACACAATCAACCACTATGTCCCCTCATGTTAATTATGGTTAAAATCATGTGTGTCTGCACCTGGTACCCCTATGAGAGCCAAGGACAATCGACCACCACTATTGAGAATGGGGGGGGGGACTTGCTAGCTACGCAACTTCCTACTGATGTGCTCACATGTGTCATGAAATGAGCTGAGTGTCTAGCAGTGTGCATGTTGCAGGTGCTGAGGGACGGGCCTTGGTCATGGCGGTTGTGCAACAGTGGCACAGACAAGATGCGGCATGCTCCAATGATGGATTGATGGATGTATGGATGAGTATCTCATAGGTGTGTGTGGCTTGATTGGGGCATGCGGTGCAGCGTTGTGGCTGTGGATGCTGCAGCCAGGAGGAGTGAACACATGAGGGCAGAAGGGGCATTTGAACTTGCCAAACAGCCACACAACCCAAGAATTCCTGCTAGGCAAAAATTGAAAATTGTATGTGAGCCTGCAGTGGCTGGTTACCCATGGGTCAGTCCCAGCAAATGTGTGAACATTGAATACACATCACGGCCACAGAACCAGGCACCATAATGCCAATCAGGGCACACAACACACTGCGTCAGCATCAGTAGCCTGCACGTTGTGTGTATCAAGCAACAGAACACATACGCAACCATGTTCATCATGCACAATATGGTCCATCAGCCATTAAGAACAGCATGCTTGCTGTGAGTGTACACATACCCACATATGATCACTCACTGCAATGAATGACATATTGAATGCATGCAGTCTGGATAGATACTGGCGGTGACAGCAATGAGGCACAATGTACATTTTGAAACACAGTTCCTACACATTAGTTTGAACTTACTTTCAAGGACATGCTGCATCTGCCAAATTACATGTCCAGTGGCATTGCTCAGACGACTATAACACTCATCCAATGATGTTACCTGTAATGCTGGTGATACACTCTCCACACAATTGCCAGGGACTGTCCGTACCTGTGACCATCAGAGTAGTGTAATGCTGGAAGGTTTCTATCTCCCAATATCCCCTTGGTCTGACTACTAATGACAGACACATTAGGGCGATCAGGCGAGGGAAGGTGAGGATGGGAACTGCAGGGAGGGAGATCTGAAAAAGAGCAAAACATGCATGAGTATTCCATACTTTCAGTTACAGAATCTCAGAGCATCTTGCCATCTACACTGTACCACTCACACCTGTGTAGTGCAACCACTGCCACTGTGTCTTATTAGTGATCACAGATCTTGCAATGGGCCAAGATCAGATCCTTCTACAGGGACACATGAAAGTTGGTAGGGGTGCTCACCATAATGGAGCATGTATAATGCTCACTAGGCTGCTACAATGGAATTAGATCCATGCAGTCATGAACGACGTCCCAGTATAAGATTGATGCTCACGATCTCGGTAATTGTAACATATAGCAGTGCAAATGACACAAAGCCAACTAAACGTACTCAGCCCTGTGAATAAGTGAGGGTCATGACGGGAAAGTTGACATCACCCGCATGAGCCGTAAGCAGCTCCTCAAATGAGAAAGTAAATAAACAAAACAACATTAGGGCCCATAGGGCCCACTCATTACCTCTTGCAACTGTGCCTTACTATGCTAGACAGGAAAAGCATGTGTAAACAAACTCAACTGTGAGTACATAGGCAGAATGCTAAAAGATACAACCCTATCGTGACCAGGATATGCTGCATGGCAGAGGAGAATTCATACATTTACCTCAACGGACTGTTGCCATGTAAGTGTGAACATTAGCACCAGGCCAACGTTGTGAAGTGATCTGCGCAACATACCTGCCATCATAAGAAAGGAAAGTTAACATTAACTTACTGAGATGGCTAGCGAAGCAGTGTTGTCCACCGGAACGGAGGTAACGATGTGACAGTGACATGACATACTGCCACAAGCGGCAATGCATCCATGCAAACAGACTCACAAGAGAATTGACAGAAAATGTGGGACATACACTGGCCCACACGGGCACAACATGGTTCACAGGAAAACAAACTGTACTGGCCCACAAGGTTGATTTGGACACATCCTGCTGCACACAGTGAGGCAGCAATTCTCCACAGTGCCTGTGTTTGTGATGTCACACACAATGGCAAGCCGTGGCATCCGCAATGTGTCAGGGTCAATGTAAACACACATTGATGCATTCACCAAATTATGAACTCTACTACAGATGACTGTCAGGTTAGGTGACTGTCTTGTCATGGGAGTGGTGCTACATGCAATTTGATACATGGCAACGTGACATCTATGTATGGGCCTACAACATGCACAGGAACAGTTTCCACCCCAAAAAAAAAAACATTACAACAATGAAATGCGGGTTTGGAATCCTTACCCAAAATGAGATTACGACATGTCTGTGCAGGGTACGCTGATTCAGCCAACATTGCTATCAGCAAGAGGAATTGCAGGAGGACCAAGATGACACAAACGGACAACAGCCCGGGCAACCTGGAAAGGACAGGCACACAAGTGGTCACGTACTGTATAGATTCATTTAGACATGGTCACGTACAAGACACTGGCAACATAGTACAGTTGTACATTCAAACTGGAATCATTGTGCTCATGTGTGTGGCATTACATCTTTACTTGTGTGTCACAGCACCCCCAACCACAAAGTGATATTGTGTACAGTCTGCTGGACACACATTATGCTAGAAATGTCACTCAAAGGTGGAAGATTGCACACTATCATACAGGTACTCACTGTTATGAGAAGAAGTTGCGTATGAGTTGCCTCCGGATATCCCCGTCCTCCTCCTCATCGCTAGCATCCTGGCCAAGGCCTTCATCCTCAACGGGCGGATGGTCCTCTTCATCAGGATCCAAGATGAGTGGCACCTCCCCCTCCACTGCCATGTTGTGCAGCATGCAGCACACGGTGAAGATGTCACACACCTTGAGCGGGGAGTATGGTAGTGATCCACCTGTCTTGTCAAGACACCTGAACCGGCTCTTCAGGAGTCGAAACGTACGCTCTATCACACGTGGTGTCTGGCCATGTGCATTATTGTAACGCTGGTCTGCACCAGTTCGGGGGTTGCGTAGTGGAGTCATGAACCATGGCATGTTTGGGTATCCGGCATATCCTACAACAATACATCATGTCAATGACTGTGCAATGAGTAGCCATGAGAGAGATGCTTGACATAGAGACATACATGAGTAACAGTGTATACCCACCAACAAGACATGCCCGATGGTTGCGCAGCTGCAGCATCATCTGTGGTACCCTGCTCCGCCTCATGATGAATGCATCGTGGCATGATCCTGGAAAACGTGCACAAACATGGGAAATCATCATGTTAGCAAGACACACCACCAGGGCATTTATGGAGTGGTAATGTTTCCGGTTGCGGAAGGCCTGCTCCTGAGCCTGTGGTGGCACCAGTCCAACATGTGTCCCATCAATGGGCCCAATTACATGTGGCATGCGTCCCAGGGCATAGAATGCACCCTTGACATTGTTCAACTCTTGTGGAGTGGGGAACTTAATGAAATGATCAATGTGCAGCAACATAGCCGCTAAGACATCACGGAGGACCCGACTAAACATGGTCTGGGACATCCCCCCCACACCACCTATGGTGAATTGGAACGTACCTGTGGCAAAGAAATGTAGGGCTGCCATCACCTTTACCTTGGGTGTCAGCGCAGTTGGATACCTGTGCCGCGGTTGTAGGTGTGGTTCCAGTCTGTCAGTCAAATCCTCTATCATTTTCTGTGTAAATCTGTAGCGCCGGATGCAATCCTGTTACCTCATGGCATCCAAGTCAGGCAACGGCCTTGGCAGACATGTGTGGAGAAAAAAAGTGTACCACTATCAGGCAAGACATTTTACAATGTACATATCACACTCAACAGTGATTACACACATGAAATCACTTATGAACCTGCGATGGGCTATACGTCATGGACAGTTAAGCAAGCTACTTGGCTCTCTTGACACATAACTGATTGCCCTGTCTGTGAAATGTACATGACATGCACACAAAAGATAATCTGTGCATGTCAGAGTTGGCAGAGCAATGTATAGCGTCAGTGACACACGTCACGTGACCTGCATGAGAAGGTGGTCAACACATCCAGACAGCTGACTGCACGGAACACACACACGTCACATGTGCTCCATATTTTGCTTTTCAGTTATTTTGTGCATGAGTTTAGCATTTTACAATACTCCACCACAGACATCCTCTGAATGCAGATCTGTATGTCTGTGGCCAAATGCTCTATGATGCTATCACACACATGAGCTCTAGAAATGTCCCTGTGGCATGGTGTGCGTACATGTGTGAAACTTGCTATCACGACACAGACCCATCATAGATGCACCTATAGAGGACGACGTCTACCCAATACAAACAGCATGTACAATGGATTACATGGCACACACATTACATTGTCACACAGGGTCATGCATAGCCTAAATTGGTACTGTGAGACAGTGCCCCTGTCCCTGGCATCATGTAACAGATGTCTGTAATGAAGAGTGTGCCATCACAGTATTCATGTGAATGACTACATGTCCATTATGTTACTCATGTGGCAAGTGTGAAAGTAATGTAAACCACATAGTGGCCCGTCACATATGTCATGTCTCCACAGCCCATCAGTCATCAACAATGCCACTAGTTCACATGCCCTCTGCTATTTCAGTGTGTGCCACACCGGGGGCCTGCTAATGTAGGTCAGCCATGTAACTACATACATGGACATCCTCATGATGAACTCACACCCACATCCCTGCCATGTGTTTTCCTGTTGTCACTATAGTAATGGTGCCATGCGTCAGCCTGTGGAACGCACTGTACACATGCATTGACTGGAGCACGTGATACGCACACTAGCCCACTGGTGCGTGCGGGTGTACGGGTTGTCCCACCAATGCATTGTGCCTATACGCGATACACGTCAGGAGCATACCCCACTGGTGCGTGTGGGTGTACGGGTCGTCCCACCAATTCATTGTGCCTATACGCGTGTGCAGCGTACCCCACTGGTGCGTGCGGGTGTACGGGTCGTCCCACCAATGCATTGTGCCTATACGCGATACATGTCAGGAGCGTACCCCAATGGTGCGTGCGGGTGTACGGGTCGTCCCACCAATGCATTGTGCCTATACGCGTGTGCAGCGTACACCACTGGTGCGTGCGGGTGTATGGGTCGTCCCACCAATGCATTGTGCCTATACGCGATACACGTCAGGAGCGTACCCCACTGGTGCGTGCGGGTGTACGGGTCGTTCCACCAATGCATTATGCCTATACGCGTGTGCTGCGTACCCCACTGGTGCGTGTGGGTGTACGAGTCGTATCACTATCGGAACATGGCGTTTGCAAAGATTCACGCACCGTACTTGTGTGTGGTTGCCTGAAAATACATAGGGAACACCTAGGGGACGAGTTGGATGCACTGATGCAGGCTGGTTGTCAAGGAAACTGATATTTAAAAGTGCTACAGGTGTCCTGCAAATTTTAGTTGGCCAAAAGTATACAATGTTGCTATGTTTGTTGTGTAGCTGGAGCTAAAATTTCAAACCATGCAAATGTGTGTCAGGGGCTTATGTGGAATGGGATTGGATGAAACATAGGATGCAAAGTGATGTGCCCTATCACACTGTCTTCCTGAGAATGACAGCCCCTCAGCAGCAGAGATTTAAGGCTGCATGTGGCTGTGAGATGGCACTTGCCTGCACAATATTTGAGTGGACAACACTGCTGCTGTCTCTGCATTCCCTGGACCCAGATTTTGCTGGACATGGAGAGGGCACCTGCATTCAGTGAGGGGGAGAACCAGGCACTGTTGTATGCCCTCCTACCCAACTACAGCAAGCTGTATGGGAAACCAGGGGATCAGGTGTGTGCTTAATGTGTGAGTGTGACTACAGCCATTGTGTATTGATGGAACAGAGAGAGATGCAATGTGCATCAGAGTGAGTGCCTGTTGTGTACATCAAAATATCTAACATGCAGTGAATGATGTATCTAAATCTTGTGTACTGCTTACCGCCATTGTGCTAGGCACATTCACTTGAGAGTGTGTGGCCTGCTTATAGTTCTTAGATATTGTGGGATATGTGCCAGCATGTCACGTGCTGGACACCACCATGAAAAAGCATAGCTTGTTCAGTGTTAGCCATGCTCAGTGAGTGTTTAGAAAACCCTAGGGCATCAGTTGGCTTTCACAGGCATGTAGTGCATTGGTGTTTGCTCACAGGCAACATTCACATGAACAATGATACTAGTCCTGTATGCATCCTCTGCCCTGTTGCTATCACCAATGTGGGGCAAGTGTGGGTATTTGGGACATGGAGCAGGTGCACTGATGTACTTTCACTTTTTATTCGTGACAGGTATCTGCCTATGAGAAGGGTGAAATCTGGCTGGACATCGCCAGGGCTGTCAGGAGTGAGGGGGGCCTCGCAGGAAGCTGAGTAACATCAGGAAGAGGTGACAGGACATCCAGTGCTGGAGCCGCCGCATCGCCAGGGTGCAGCTCAAGCTGGAAGCTCCACGCCGGCATGGCAGCAGCCGCCACCTCACCCCCCACATGCTCCGGGTTCTGGAAGTGGTGTTCCCAGACCTCCATAGGCAGTTGCAGGAGGGACAGCTGCAAGAAGGGGGTAGGTACATGTCTGTTTGTTGTCATGTGTGTCACATGCTACCTACAGTGCTCCGAGGCATGCTAACACTCCCACAGTTGGAGTGGTGTGGTCAGACAGGCACTTCATGCATTGGCATAAGTATGGCCCAGTTTCAGCAGAAGCTTGTTTACATCCCTTGCCCTACTCCACATTTGAGCAGCACTTTGACTATTGATCGTTTTTCACATGTACTCCTATGGTGCAATGTCTTAGTATGCGTATTCCTTTAAACATCATCATGTTGGAGGGGGGGTCTGTGGCACCTGTTGGTACCTTCCATGTATCACCACATGTGCACTGTGTCTGGCCTTCTTCATATTTTGGCACTGATCTTGAGTCTCGACAAGTGTTTATTGCACGATTCTGCCTCAGTGGCCTTTGTCCATGGTACACTTTCTAATTCTCATGTGTTAGCTACAGGTGCACACTGTACATGTGCACTAATTTGGGCTTGTGCATACTCACACTGGGCAGTGCGTGTGTGCATATCTTCAAATTATGTGGCATGTTCTTTGTAAATAATATTGATGGTGAGCCACACAATGTGAGTTTGGATGTAGACAGCTGTGATGGCAGTGAGAGGTGATGGAACAATAGTTCCAGGTCCCAGGATGGCATCACATGGCACTTTGGCCTGGACTTTTCCTATGTGGCACAGGGTGATAGCAAACCAAACATGACCAGGTCTGGATTTGGGTGGCAGGGTGGGCTAATGAACTGTGATTCTTCATCAGCTATCCTGTTGTCAGGCAGTGGCTCATGATTGTGTCTCTCATACAAGTTTTTGCCTTGCCTGTTACTTGTATCCTACTATAGATTTTGCTTTTGCGTTGTGTCTCTTACAATTGCCCAAGACTAGACTTAGCATTGTGCATAGTCCCGTGCAATGTGACTCATTATGCATGCCATGTTTAGAAATGTCCCCAAATGATTTGTATGTGGTATGTCTGATGTGTACAGGTGACTGATATGTTTTTCTTCTTCTCCTTGCCAACAGCATCATTATCACAATCTGGAGGAGACACAGGCGCGGACCAGGCAGAGGGACCCAGCGACAGTGCCACCTGCTTTGATGAGTCAGAGGGAGGCAGTGGCACGGAGGGTGAGGAGAGTCAGACGGCCGTCCATCATGTGCACGACACCTCCTATGCTCCGATTCAGACTCTCCGGAGGAGGGGGAATATGCAGCGATGCCATCTTCAACATCTTTGGCTGTTCCCTCCTCCTCCATTACCATCTCCACCCTCCCAGTTGTTAGGGTCCCTAGGGTCCGTGCTAGCCCCCGTGTCTCCTTTGTTCCCGGCACCGCAGCCCCTGCCCCTGTTTCCCCTGCTGCCCTCAGTGCTGAGTCTGTGGACCTACTCCGGCAGATTTCAGTAGGTCAGAAATCCATGTTGACTGTCCTCCATGAACATACACGAATAATGACACAGTTGTTGTCGTTCATGGAGGGCATGTCATCTGCCATGTCTGATCTACGTCTGAGTGTGGCTACCATAGAGTCATCACTGACAGCAGCACTGTCCACCCAGCAGCATCTCCCCCCACCCTCATTCAGACCCATCCACCTACGCCTCTTCCATACCTACCCAACATACACGCAGACGCCACAGATCAGGCACAACAACAGACACACCCAGCACACCCACACGCCAGAAGAAGCGCAAATCTCCACGCACCCAATCTCAAGGGGATGTAGGCACACACACAGGGAGAGGGGACGCACGTCACACACGCATCCACAAACCCACGAGAACAGACTCATAGCCCTCTACCTCCACCCCCAATGTGTCCCCGGGTTCAGGTGGTAGTTTATGTGAACTGGCTGCAGTTTGCAGCCAAGTCTATGTAGACACATTCGGCGAGGCACCGGGCAGTGTGGAGGGATCCACACCACCGGCACCCACTACACCTGTCCTTCCCTCTCCTGTCCCTGCGGTGCCAGTGGATTCCACAGATGATGCCCCCAATGCTTCCAAAGACAATTGAACTGTATGTGCAGGCAAGTCTGGGTGTGACAACATCCAGGATGCCACAACCTTATTTGGACTGGCAATTGGCCTACTATGAAAATGGACTTCAATTTAGTTTTTCTCTTTGGATGCGGCTGAATAAAGCTTTTTATTTTTGTTTCATCACTTTTGGTTTTCTGATAATGGCTTTGACTGCTGTGTGCCTGGGAGCTGGTGTGATGTTCACATTTGGGTATTGTTACATGGGTCTATTTCCTGATGGTAATAAGGTCAAGCATGGTATGTTCCTACTTTCACTGCTGGGCACTGCTGGGGGTCTTAGCCACACACACTGTAATGCTGGGCACTGCTGGGGGTCTTAGCCACACACACACAGTAATGCTGGGCACTGCTGGGGGTCTTAGCCACACACACTGTAATGCTGGGCACTGCAGGGGGTCTTAGCCACACACACCCTATGCTGGTGGGCACTGCTGGGCACTGCTGAGGGTCTTATACACACACACACTGTAATGCTGGGCACTGCTGGGGGTCTTAGCCACACACACTGTAATGCTGGGCACTGCTGGGGGTCTTAGCCACACACACCCTATGCTGGTGGGCACTGCTGGGCACTGCTGGGGGTCTTAGCCACACACACCCTCTAATGCTGGGCACTGCTGGGGGTCTTAGCCACACATACCCTGTGCTGGTGGGCACTGCTGGGCACTGCTGGGGGTCGTAGCCACACACACCCTCTAATGCTGGGCACTGCTGGGGGTCTTAGCCACACACACACTCTAATGCTGGGTACTGCTGGAGGTCTTAGCCACACACACCCTCTAATGCTGGGCACTGCTGGGGGTCTTAGCCACACACACCCTCTAATGCTGGGCACTGCTGGGGGTCTTAGCCACACACACTGTAATGCTGGGCACTGCTGGGGGTTTTAGCCACACACACCCTGTGCTGGTGGGCACTGCTGGGGGTCTTAGCCACACACACCCTCTAATGCTGGGCACTGCTGGGGGTCTTAGCCACACACACACTCTAATGCTGGGTACTGCTGGGGGTCTTAGCCACACACACCCTCTAATGCTGGGCACTGCTGGTGGTCTTAGCCACACACCCTCTAATGCTGGGCACTGCTGGGCACTGCTGGGGGTCTTAGCCACACACCCTCTAATGCTGGGCACTGCTGGGCACTGCTGGGGGTCTTAGCCACACACACACTCTAATGCTGGGCACTGCTGGGGGTCTTAGCCACACACACCCTCTAATGCTGGGCACTGCTGGGGGTCTTAGCCACACACACTGTAATGCTGGGCACTGCTGGGGGTCTTAGCCACACACACCCTCTAATGCTGGGCACTGCTGGGCACTGCTGGGGGTCTTAGCTACACACACCCTCTAATTCTGGGCACTGCTGGGCACTGCGGGTGTCTTAGCCACACACCCTCTAATGCTGGGCACTGCTGGGCACTGCTGGGGGTCTTAGCCACACACACTGTAATGCTGGGCACTGCTGGGGGTATTAGCCACACACACTGTAATGCTGGGCACTGCTGGGTACTGCTGGGGGTCTTAGCCACACTCACACTCTAATGCTGGGCACTGCTGGGGGTCTTAACCACACACACCCTATGCTGGTGGGCACTGCTGGGGGTCTTTTCCAAACACACCTCAGATGTGACGCACCGTACCCCGGGCTTTCTGAGATGTGTGCGGCGTGTATCACAATTGCAGTGGTGATATGCGCTAGCGTGTGACGCACCGTACCCCGAGATTGATGACGTGTGTGCGGCGCATATCACTATTGCAATGGTGATGTGCGCTAGCGTGTGACGCACCGTACCCCGAGATTGATGACGTGTGTGCGGCGCGTATCACCATTGCAATGGTGATATGCGCTAGCGTGTGACGCACCGTACCCCGAGATTGATGACGTGTGTGCGGCTCGTATCACTATTGCAATGGTGATGTGCACTAGCGTGTGACGCACCGTACCCCGAGATTGATGACGTGTGTGCGGCGCGTATCACTATTGCAATGGTGATGTGCGCTAGCGTGTGACGCACCGTACCCCGAGATTAATGATGTGTGTGCGGCACGTATTCCTATTGGGATGGTGATATGGCACCATACAGGTATATTTCCATTGTTGCGGTGGGTTGTACTCACCGTCTGCGCCGTCGTCGGTTTCTATGTACGAGGTTGTACGCGTACAGGGCTCGGATGACACGGTCGATGGGGTTCATGTTGTGTATGTCGCGTCCCGGGGTTCAGTTCGTGGCGGACTCTGGATTTACGGCAGTTTGCAGCTCTCATAGGTAAAGTGCCCTACGGAGTGTCGTCAACACGGATCGTACTTCCTGGTTCGGAAATGGCTGCCGATTTACGTACGGACGTGGCGTACAGCGTCGGACGGTATGAACCCGTAAGTAGTTTGTAGTTGTACGGTGTTTTGTACGTGTCGTACAGAGTGGAGCTTTGGGTTGGGACCGTACTTGCTAGTTCGTACGGAGCGTTGTTTGTGTACGAAACGTACGGGAAAAACGCTCCGTACAGCTAATCGGAGTGCTTTTTACCGGATCGGAATCGACCCCTTTATGTTATTGTTTTTATATATATATATATATATATATATATATATATATATATATATATATATATATATATATATATATATTATTTATTTATTAATTTTTATAAATACAATTATAAAATAAATTAAAATAAATAGTTTATAAATTGTTTTAAAGTAAATATATATATTATATTTTATATACGTATGTTAAACAAAATGTAATTACATGTATTTGTTATATTTATTAAAATGTATATTAAATCTAATTAATAATTGTTTTAAGTTGATTTTATTTTTTATATATTTAATATTCTTTTTTATATGCATATTAAAATCGATATTTTGTACAACTATATTTTTTACATCAATATTTTTTTCCAATATTTTTGTACTTACAGTAATAAATATAGGATGCCAATATTTTTTAAATCAATATCAAAAACAATATTTGTGTATGGGGATATTTTGGGGGGCGATATTATGTCAGTGAACCCTCTACAATGCTTCCTGAGCAATGAATGCATCAGAACATTGCATTCCTTGACCATGAATGGCTGTACCACGCATGCCTTTATAACGCAATTTCATGGTACAGGCATGATATGTAAAGGATGTGTGTTAAAGATCACACCCCAGCCCATCCTCCCTGAGCCCTGAAATCTACCCTGAGCCCTACAACTACCCAACCCGAGCCCTAAACACTACCTGACCCCCCGAGCCCTGAAAAGAACCCTGCCCACCAGAGCCCTATAAACTACCCTTTAACCCTGAGCCCTAAAAACTACCCCAACCCACAAAAATTACCCCCACCCGCCAAAATCTGGCTTCATCCCCTCTTACCAGACCACGTCCTCTCCTGAGCCTTCCTATTCCTGTGTCGGCCCCTCCCAGCATCTAGACCATGCAGTGCCTGAACTACACACATGCGTGGTTAAGACATATGTGTGGTTAAGGCAAGCGTTGTTTCACTTGCAGAGAAATGGCATGTGTGACTCAGCCCACATTATAACGTTTTCTTCCCTTGAAACATAGAGCAGGAGGTCTGGAAAGCTATTAGTTCCAAGTTAACTGGGAAATCAGCCAGTCTTAACTGCCTACCAAACACGTTTTACATGACTTTTCGCCAAGTTTAGCTCCTACACTTACAATGTTCTTTAGGAGTAATGTGAGGAAATTCGCTGTCCTTTAAAACTGGAAATTTGATAATCTCTCCTAAGCCTTATGAGCATAGGATAGCCTTGTCTCCTAAAGGCTGTCAAGTTTGCTTAATTCAGACATTAAACTTCTGATGACATCCATTGCTAGTAAGATTGAACATCTGGTACCTTCCATCATATAAAGAGAGCAAAATGGAGTTGTCCCGGGCTTCCTCCTGTTGTAAACACTACACAGTGCAGGCAAAGGACTATGCCAATTTCACCATGGCCCCCTTGAGGGCTTCTGATGTTTCATGCAGTGAAAGCCTTTCACTTGGTGATGGGGGATTCTTTAACCTTTACGCTCATGCCTATGGGTTTCTTCCTATATTACCAGGCTTCTCTGGTCTCTGTATGAAGGAGGTACTTCTAGTCTGGAAGGGAAAGCCTGCTACAACACTTCTATCCAGATGGGTACCAGACTGTGGTTCCAATTCTTGCCGTTTTTATTCACACTCTAGATCCAGCCAATAGCCATAAATGGGGAGAGATTTGCTCTTGTAAAGGGGACTGTGAACCCCTTCTCCCGATAGGTAACTGGACGTTCAGCTTCTTCCCTTCAATGGTGAAGGTTTGAAAGCTAAGGACCTGTTGGCCAGAGAAGTTCTGCCTGCCATTGGAAAGCTCACTCAGTGTCATGTGAGATCACTGCCTTCTGTATGTTTCCATCCAGCTTTTCAGAGAGTGTTTAACATAATGCAATGGTATGGCCTGGCTTCAGATAGCATGGTATGAGTTGTTCCCCGTGACTTTCTTCTCTTTGTTATGTTTTTTTCTCTCTCCCCTCAGACTAACATTTAGGTAAGGGTTTTCCATTGAATCATTGACATCTAAATTTTGTGATAGGTCTTGGCACAGTACTCATCCATCAATTTCAGGTCCACTGCACCACACCTGCGATAATCTGGCTGGACATCTTGTTGTAGATAGATCTCAGGAGACTTCTAGTTAAGTTATAGGTAGATTTATTGTAGACGTAGCTGAGCGCACACCTTGCCAGCTGACCGGACCCATCAACTGACAAGAGTAGAACACCCAGGTACAAGTTAGCACTCGCAACTGACTCACAGTTTGGAAGTGTGATGAGTACCTCCAGAGGGTTTTCCTTTTCCTTACGTTATGTGCTCAAACTGCCGAACACCATTAAACAACGCCGGGGCCCAATCATTGCCCCCAATCAGCACTTTCCAGGTGCAAGTCTTCAGAGAACTTTACCGCTTCACTCCGGGGTCCGACCTTTGCTCCCATACTTGACGTCAGGGATACTTGCGAGTGGTTTCTCCTATACTTTTCTCTGTTTAGTTTTTCAAGTTTCTTCTTGTTTCTCCAGTTACTCGTTTCTACGCCACTATATGCTATTCCACCTCACTCCAGTGTACACCAGTCCACTGCAGTCTACAGCACTCTACGCCACTCCACAGCACTCTATGCCTACCTCTCTACACCACTCACGCTACTCTACTCTATGCCACCTTATACCATTTTACTCTATGTCACTATACTCTATGCACTCTACTCTAAACCACCCTACTGTATGCCACTCTATTCTACTTTGCACCCCTCTAGCCTTCACCCCTCTACTGTACTGCACTCTACACCACAGTACTCTATGCCAGTTAACTTCATATCACTCCACACCACTTTAGTTTACACCACTCCACTTCATGCCACTCCACTCTACACCATTATATGCTTCTTTACTCTACACCACTCTGCACCACTGCACTGTACTCCACTTGATTCTACTCCATGCCACTCCATCCCACTCTACTCTATGCCACTCTACTTTGGGGCCGATTCCAATTTGGGAAAAACCACTCCGAATAGCCTTACGGATCGTTTTTCCCATACGAATCGTACCCTGCAACCTCCCCCATACATATGATAAAGTTCGATTCGTACCAGGAGCAGGACTCTGTACGAATCGTACAAAGACCGTACAACTCTAATCTCCGTACGATACTCCCTTGGAACCCCCTGTACGCGACATCCGTACAGTTCGAAGCAAGCTTTCCCGATCCAGCAAGTACGATTCGTGTCGGGTACGCACCGAACTACACTTTTTTTACGGGAGCCCAAAACATCCAGGGAAGCAGAGTACGCCTCAAAACAGGTACGGAATGCCCCCCCCACCCCCCGGGAACAGTGCATACACCCCATGCGAGGCACAGGGTCAAGGCTGATTTGCATATAGCCATGTCTGACCTAGGGTGGTGTGGAGTGCAAAAAAACGATGGATTTAGGCCCAGATCTCTGAACTGGGGTGAATGTATGACATTGTTCTGCATTCTGTCCATCAATTCTTGTTTTTGCATTTGTCACCCTGAGTGGGATGGGTATGCTCAGACGTGAGTCCCATGCTCTCCACACCACTGGAGTCAAGCTATCCAGGCTGATGAAGGCTGATAGCCAGAAACCGGTCCTTGGATGCTTGATTCCGGTCCGGGAAAGACATGGCTTGGCAGTTCGGGCTGGACTGTTCCCATGAGGCACAGGGTCAAGGCTGATTTGCATATAGCCATGTCTGACCTGGGGTGGTGTGGAGTGCAAAAAAACGATGGATTCAGGCCCAGATCTCTGAACTGGGGTGAATGTATGACATTGTTCTGCATTCTGTCCATCAATTCTTGTTTTTGAATTTGTCACCCCGAGTGGGATGGGTATGCTCAGACGTGAGTCCCATGCTCTCCACACCACTGGAGTCAAGCTATCCAGGCTGATGAAGGCTGATAGCCAGAAACCGGTCCTTGGATGCTTGATTCCGGTCCGGGAAAGACATGGCTTGGCAGCTCGGGCTGGACTGTTCCCATGAGGCACAGGGTCAAGGCTGATTTGCATATAGCCATGTCTGACCTGGGGTGGTGTGGAGTGCAAAAAAACGATGGATTTAGGCCCAGATCTCTGAACTGGGGTGAATGTATGACATTGTTCTGCATTCAGTCCATCAATTCTTGTTTTTGCATTTGTCACCCGAGTGGGATGGGTATGCTCAGACGTGAGTCCCATGCTCTCCACACCACTGGAGTCAAGCTATTCAGGCTGATGAAGGCTGATAGCCAGAAACCGGTCCTTGGATGCTAGATTCCGGTCCGGGAAAGACATGGCTTGGCAGTTCGGGCTGGACTGTTCCCATGAGGCACAGGGTCAAGGCTGATTTGCATATAGCCATGTCTGACCTGGGGTGGTGTGTAGTGCAAAAAAATGATGGATTTAGGCCCAGATCTCTGAACTGGGGTGATTGTATGACATTGTTCTGCATTCTGTCCATCAATTCTTGTTTTTGCATTTGTCACCCGAGTGGGATGGGTATGCTCAGACGTGAGTCCCATGCTCTCCACACCACTGGAGTCAAGCTATCCAGGCTAATGAAGGCTGATAGCCAGAAACCGGTCCTTGGATGCTAGATTCCGGTCCGGGAAAGACATGGCTTTGCAGTTCTGGCTGGACTGTTCCCATGAGGCACAGGGTCAAGGCTGATTTGCATATAGCCATGTCTGACCTGGGGTGGTGTGGAGTGCAAAAAAATGATGGATTTAGGCCCAGATCTCTGAACTGGGGTGAATGTATGACATTGTTCTGCCTTCTGTCCATCAATTGTTGTTTTTACATTTGTCACCCCGAGTGGGATGGGTATGCTCAGACGTGAGTCCCATGCTCTCCACACCACTGGAGTCAAGCTATCCAGGCTGGTGAAGGCTGATAGCCAGAAACCGGTCCTTGGATGCTAGATTCCGGTCCGGGAAAGACATGGCTTGGCAGTTCGGGCTGGACTGTTCCCATGAGGTACAGGGTCAAGGCTGATTTGCATATAGCCATGTCTGACCTGGGGTGGTGTGTAGTGCAAAAAAATGATGGATTTAGGCCCAGATCTCTGAACTGGGGTGAATGTATGACATTGTTCTGCATTCTGTCCATCAATTCTGGTTTTTGCATTTGTCACCCCGAGTGGGATGGGTATGCTCAGACGTGAGTCCCATGCTCTCCACACCACTGGAGTCAAGCTATCCAGGCTAATAAAGGCTGATAGCCAGAAACCGGTCCTTGGATGGTAGATTCCTGTACAGGAAAGACATGGCTTGGCAGTTCGGGCTGGACTGTTCCCATGAGGCACAGGGTCAAGGCTGATTTGCATATAGCCATGTCTGAACTGGGGTGGTGTGGAGTGCAAAAAAACGATGGATTAAGGCCCAGATCTCTGAACTGGGGTGAATGTATGACATTGTTCTGCATTCTGTCCATCAATTGTTGTTTTTGCATTTGTCACCCCGAGTGGGATGGGTATGCTCAGACGTGAGTCCCATGCTCTCCACACCACTGGAGTCAAGCTATCCAGGCTGATAACCAGAAACCGGTCCTTAGATGCTTGATTCCGGTCCGGGAAAGACATGGCTTGGCAGTTCGGGCTGGACTGTTCCCATGAGGCACAGGGTCAAGGCTGATTTGCATATAGCCATGTCTGACCTGGGGTGGTGTGGAGTGCAAAAAAACGATGGATTTAGGCCCAGATCTCTGAACTGGGGTGAATGTATGACATTGTTCTGCCTTCTGTCCATCAATTGTTGTTTTTGCATTTGTCACCCCGAGTGGGATGGGTATGCTCAGACGTGAGTCCCATGCTCTCCACACCACTGGAGTCAAGCTATCCAGGCTGATGAAGGCTGATAGCCAGAAACCGGTCCTTGGATGCTAGATTCCGGACCGGGAAAGACATGGCTTGGCAGTTCGGGCTGGACTGTTCCCATGAGGCACAGGGTCAAGGCTGATTTGCATATAGCCATGTCTGACCTGGGGTGGTGTGTAGTGCAAAAAAATTATGGATTTAGGCCCAGATCTCTGAACTGGGGTGAATGTATGACATTGTTCTGCATTCTGTCCATCAATTCTTGTTTTTGCATTTGTCACCCCGAGTGGGATGGGTATGCTCAGACGTGAGTCCCATGCTCTCCACACCACTGGAGTCAAGCTATCCAGGCTAGTAATGGCTGATAGCCAGAAACCGGTCCTTGGATGCTAGATTCCGGTCCAGGAAAGACATGGCTTGGCAGTTCGGGCTGGACTGTTCCCATGAGGCACAGGGTCAAGGCTGATTTGCATATAGCCATGTCTGAACTGGGGTGGTGTGGAGTGCAAAAAAACGATGGATTTAGGCCCAGATCTCTGAACTGGGGTGAATGTATGACATTGTTCTGCATTCTGTCCATCAATTGTTGTTTTTGCATTTGTCACCCCGAGTGGGATGGGTATGCTCAGACGTGAGTCCCATGCTCTCCACACCACTGGAGTCAAGCTATCCAGGCTGATAGCCAGAAACCGGTCCTTAGATGCTTGATTCCGGTCCGGGAAAGACATGGCTTGGCAGTTCGGGCTGGACTGTTCCCATGAGGCACAGGGTCAAGGCTGATTTGCATATAGCCATGTCTGACCTGAGGTTGTGTGGAGTGCAAAAAAACGATGGATTTAGGCCCAGATCTCTGAACTGGGGTGAATGTATGACATTGTTCTGCATTCTGTCCATCTATTCTTGTTTTTGCATTTGTCACCCCGAGTGGGATGGGTGTGCTCAGACGTGAGTCCCATGCTCTCCACACCACTGGAGTCAAGCTATCCAGGCTAATAAAGGCTGATAGCCAGAAACCGGTCCTTGGATGCTAGATTCCAGTCCAGGAAAGACATGGCTTGGCAGTTCGGGCTGGACTGTTCCCATGAGGCACAGGGTCAAGGCTGATTTGCATATAGCCATGTCTGAACTGGGGTGGTGTGGAGTGCAAAAAAACGATGGATTTAGGCCCAGATCTCTGAACTGGGGTGAATGTATGACATTGTTCTGCATTCTGTCCATCAATTGTTGTTTTTGCATTTGTCACCCCGAGTGGGATGGGTATGCTCAGACGTGAGTCCCATGCTCTCCACACCACTGGAGTCAAGCTATCCAGGCTGATAGCCAGAAACCGGTCCTTAGATGCTTGATTCCGGTCCGGGAAAGACATGGCTTGGCAGTTCGGGCTGGACTGTTCCCATGAGGCACAGGGTCAAGGCTGATTTGCATATAGCCATGTCTGACCTGGGGTGGTGTGGAGTGCAAAAAAACGATGGATTTAGGCCCAGATCTCTGAACTGGGGTGAATGTATGACATTGTTCTGCATTCTGTCCATCAATTCTTGTTTTTGCATTTGTCACCCCGAGTGGGATGGGTATGCTCAGACGTGAGTCCCATGCTCTCCACACCACTGGAGTCAAGCTATCCAGGCTGATGAAGGCTGATAGCCAGGAACCGGTCCTTGGATGCTAGATTCCGGTCCGGGAAAGACATGGCTTGGCAGTTCGGGCTGGACTGTTCCCATGAGGCACAGGGTCAAGGCTGATTTGCATATAGCCATGTCTGACCTGGGGTGGTGTGGAGTGCAACAAAACGATGGATTTAGGCCCAGATCTCTGAACTGGGGTGAATGTATGACATTGTTCTGCATTCTGTCCATGAATTCTTGTTTTTGCATTTGTCACCCCGAGTGGGATGGGTATGCTCAGACGTGAGTCCCATGCTCTCCACACCACTGGAGTCAAGCTATCCAGGCTGATAGCCAGAAACCGGTCTTTGGATGCTAGATTCCGGTCCGGGAAAGACATGGCTTGGCAGTTCGGGCTGGACTGTTCCCATGAGGCACAGGGTCAAGGCTGATTTGCATATAGCCATGTCTGACCTGGGGTGGTGTGAAGTGCAACAAAACGATGGATTTAGGCCCAGATCTCTGAACTGGGGTGAATGTATGACATTGTTCTGCATTCTGTCCATCAATTCTTGTTTTTGCATTTGTCACCCCGAGTGGGATGGGTATGCTCAGACGTGAGTCCCATGCTCTCCACACCACTGGAGTCAAGCTATCCAGGCTGATGAAGGGTGATAGCCAGAAACCGGTCCTTGGATGCTAGATTCCGGTCCGGGAAAGACATGGCTTGGCAGTTCGGGCTGGACTGTTCCCATGAGGCACAGGGTCAAGGCTGATTTGCATATAGCCATGTCTGACCTGGGGCGGTGTGGAGTGCAAAAAAACGATGGATTTAGGCCCAGATCTCTGAACTGGGGTGAATGTATGACATTGTTCTGCATTCTGTCCATCAATTCTTGTTTTTGCATTTGTCACCCCGAGTGGGATGGGTATGCTCAGACGTGAGTCCTATGCTCTCCACACCACTGGAGTCAAGCTATCCAGGCTGATGAAGGCTGATAGCCAGAAACTGGTCCTTGGATGCTTGATTCCGGTCCGGGAAAGACATGGCTTGGCAGTTCAGGCTGGACTGTTCCCATGAGGCACAGGGTCAAGGCTGATTTGCATATAGCCATGTCTGACCTGGGGTGGTGTGGAGTGCAAAAAAACAATGGATTTAGGCCCAGATCTCTGAACTGGGGTGAATGTATGACATTGTTCTGCATTCTGTCCATCAATTCTTGTTTTTGCATTTGTCACCCCGAGTGGGATGGGTATGCTCAGACGTGAGTCCCATGCTCTCCACACCACTGGAGTCAAGCTATTCAGGCTGATGAAGGCTGATAGCCAGAAACCGGTCCTTGGATGCTAGATTCCGGTCCGGGAAAGACATGGCTTGGCAGTTCGGGCTGGACTGTTCCCATGAGGCACAGGGTCAAGGCTGATTTGCATATAGCCATGTCTGACCTGGGGTGGTGTGTAGTGCAAAAAAATGATGGATTTAGGCCCAGATCTCTGAACTGGGGTGATTGTATGACATTGTTCTGCATTCTGTCCATCAATTCTTGTTTTTGCATTTGTCACCCGAGTGGGATGGGTATGCTCAGACGTGAGTCCCATGCTCTCCACACCACTGGAGTCAAGCTATCCAGGCTAATGAAGGCTGATAGCCAGAAACCGGTCCTTGGATGCTAGATTCCGGTCCGGGAAAGACATGGCTTGGCAGTTCGGGCTGGACTGTTCCCATGAGGCACAGGGTCAAGGCTGATTTGCATATAGCCATGTCTGACCTGGGGTGGTGTGGAGTGCAAAAAAACGATGGATTTAGGCCCAGATCTCTGAACTGGGGTGAATGTATGACATTGTTCTGCCTTCTGTCCATCAATTGTTGTTTTTGCATTTGTCACCCCGAGTGGGATGGGTATGCTCAGACGTGAGTCCCATGCTCTCTACACTACTGGAGTCAAGCTATCCAGGCTGATGAAGGCTGATAGCCAGAAACCGGTCCTTGGATGCTAGATTCCGGTCCGGGAAAGACATGGCTTGGCAGTTCGGGCTGGACTGTTCCCATGAGGTACAGGGTCAAGGCTGATTTGCATATAGCCATGTCTGACCTGGGGTGGTGAGTAGTGCAAAAAAATGATGGATTTAGGCCCAGATCTCTGAACTGGGGTGAATGTATGACATTGTTCTGCATTCTGTCCATCAATTCTTGTTTTTGCATTTGTCACCCCGAGTGGGATGGGTATGCTCAGACGTGAGTCCCATGCTCTCCACACCACTGGAGTCAAGCTATCCAGACTAATAAAGGCTGATAGCCAGAAACCGGTCCTTGGATGCTAGATTCCTGTCCAGGAAAGACATGGCTTGGCAGTTCGGGCTGGACTGTTCCCATGAGGCACAGGGTCAAGGCTGATTTGCATATAGCCATGTCTGAACTGGGGTGGTGTGGAGTGCAAAAAAACGATGGATTTAGGCCCAGATCTCTGAACTGGGGTGAATGTATGACATTGTTCTGCATTCTGTCCATCAATTGTTGTTTTTGCATTTGTCACCCCGAGTGGGATGGGTATGCTCAGACGTGAGTCCCATGCTCTCCACACCACTGGAGTCAAGCTATCCAGGCTGATAGCCAGAAACCGGTCCTTAGATGCTTGATTCCGGTCCGGGAAAGACATGGCTTGGCAGTTCGGGCTGGACTGTTCCCATGAGGCACAGGGTCAAGGCTGATTTGCATATAGCCATGTCTGACCTGGGGTGGTGTGGAGTGCAAAAAAAACGATGGATTTAGGCCCAGATCTCTGAACTGGGGTGAATGTATGACATTGTTCTGCATTCTGTCCATCAATTCTTGTTTTTGCATTTGTCACCCCGAGTGGGATGTGTATGCTCAGACGTGAGTCCCATGCTCTCCACACCACTGGAGTCAAGCTATCCAGGCTGATGTAGGCTGATAGCCAGAAACCGGTCCTTGGATGCTAGATTCCTGTCCGGGAAAGACATGGCTTGGCAGTTCGGGCTGGACTGTTCCCATGAGGCACAGGGTCAAGGCTGATTTGCATATAGCCATGTCTGACCTGGGGTGGTGTGGAGTGCAAGAAAACGATGGATTTAGGCCCAGATCTCCGAACTGGGGTGAATGTATGACATTGTTCTGCATTCTGTCCATCAATTCTTGTTTTTGCATTTGTCACCCCGAGTGGGATGGGTATGCTCAGACGTGAGTCCCATGCTCTCCACACCACTGGAGTCAAGCTATCCAGGCTGATAGCCAGAAACCGGTCCTTAGATGCTTGATTCCGGTCCGGGAAAGACATGGCTTGGCAGTTCGGGCTGGACTGTTCCCATGAGGCACAGGGTCAAGGCTGATTTGCATATAGCCATGTCTGACCTGGGGTGGTGTGGAGTGCAAAACAAACGATGGATTTAGGCCCAGATCTCTGAACTGGGGTGAATGTATGACATTGTTCTGCATTCTGTCCATCAATTGTTGTTTTTGCATTTGTCACCCCGAGTGGGATGGGTATGCTCAGACGTGAGTCCCATGCTCTCCACACCACTGGAGTCAAGCTATCCAGGCTGATGAAGGCTGATAGCCAGAAACCGGTCCTTGGATGCTAGATTCCTGTCCGGGAAAGACATGGCTTGGCAGTTCGGGCTGGACTGTTCCCATGAGGCACAGGGTCAAGGCTGATTTGCATATAGCCATGTCTGACCTGGGGTGGTGTGGAGTGCAAAAAAACGATGGATTTAGGCCCAGATCTCCGAACTGGGGTGAATGTATGACATTGTTCTGCATTCTGTCCATCAATTCTTGTTTTTGCATTTGTCACCCCGAGTGGGATGGGTATGCTCAGACGTGAGTCCCATGCTCTCCACACCACTGGAGTCAAGCTATCCAGGCTGATAGCCAGAAACCGGTCCTTAGATGCTTGATTCCGGTCCAGGAAAGACATGGCTTGGCAGTTCGGGCTGGACTGTTCCCATGAGGCACAGGGTCAAGGCTGATTTGCATATAGCCATGTCTGACCTGGGGTGGTGTGGAGTGCAAAAACAACGATGGATTTAGGCCCAGATCTCTGAACTGGGGTGAATGTATGACATTGTTCTGCATTCTGTCCATCAATTCTTGTTTTTGCATTTGTCACCCCGAGTGGGATGTGTATGCTCAGACGTGAGTCCCATGGTCTCCACACCACTGGAGTCAAGCTATCCAGGCTGATGAAGGCTGATAGCCAGAAACCGGTCCTTGGATGCTAGATTCCTGTCCGGGAAAGACATGGCTTGGCAGTTCGGGCTGGACTGTTCCCATGAGGCACAGGGTCAAGGCTGATTTGCATATAGCCATGTCTGACCTGGGGTGGTGTGGAGTGCAAAAAAACGATGGATTTAGGCCCAGATCTCCGAACTGGGGTGAATGTATGACATTGTTCTGCATTCTGTCCATCAATTCTTGTTTTTGCATTTGTCACCCCGAGTGGGATGGGTATGCTCAGACGTGAGTCCCATGCTCTCCACACCACTGGAGTCAAGCTATCCAGGCTGATAGCCAGAAACCGGTCCTTGGATGCTTGATTCCGGTCCGGGAAAGACATGGCTTGGCAGTTCGGGCTGGACTGTTCCCATGAGGCACAGGGTCAAGGCTGATTTGCATATAGCCATGTCTGACCTGGGGTGGTGTGGAGTGCAAAAAAACGATGGATTTAGGCCCAGATCTCTGAACTGGGGTGAATGTATGACATTGTTCTGCATTCAGTCCATCAATTGTTGTTTTTGCATTTGTCACTCCGAGTGGGATGGGTATGCTCAGACGTGAGTCCCATGCTCTCCACACCACTGGAGTCAAGCTATCCAAGGCTGATGAAGTCTGATAGCCAGAAACCGGTCCTTGGATGCTTGATTCCGGTCCGGGAAAGACATGGCTTGGCAGTTCGAGCTGGACTGTTCCCATGAGGCACAGGGTCAAGGCTGATTTGCATATAGCCATGTCTGACCTGGGGTGGTGTGGAGTGCAAAAAACGATGGATTTAGGCCCAGATCTCTGAACTGGGGTGAATGTATGACATTGTTCTGCATTCTGTCCATCAATTCTTGTTTTTGCATTTGTCACCCCGAGTGGGATGGGTATGCTCAGACGTGAGTCCCATGCTCTCCACACCACTGGAGTCAAGCTATTCAGGCTGATGAAGGCTGATAGCCAGAAACCGGTCCTTGGATGCTAGATTCCGGTCCGGGAAAGACATGGCTTGGCAGTTCGGGCTGGACTGTTCCCATGAGGCACAGGGTCAAGGCTGATTTGCATATAGCCATGTCTGACCTGGGGTGGTGTGTAGTGCAAAAAAATGATGGATTTAGGCCCAGATCTCTGAACTGGGGTGATTGTATGACATTGTTCTGCATTCTGTCCATCAATTCTTGTTTTTGCATTTGTCACCCGAGTGGGATGGGTATGCTCAGACGTGAGTCCCATGCTCTCCACACCACTGGAGTCAAGCTATCCAGGCTAATGAAGGCTGATAGCCAGAAACCGGTCCTTGGATGCTAGATTCCGGTCCGGGAAAGACATGGCTTGGCAGTTCGGGCTGGACTGTTCCCATGAGGTACAGGGTCAAGGCTGATTTGCATATAGCCATGTCTGACCTGGGGTGGTGTGTAGTGCAAAAAAATGATGGATTTAGGCCCAGATCTCTGAACTGGGGTGAATGTATGACATTGTTCTGCATTCTGTCCATCAATTCTTGTTTTTGCATTTGTCACCCCGAGTGGGATGGGTATGCTCAGACGTGAGTCCCATGCTCTCCACACCACTGGAGTCAAGCTATCCAGGCTGATAGCCAGAAACCGGTCCTTAGATGCTTGATTCCGGTCCAGGAAAGACATGGCTTGGCAGTTCGGGCTGGACTGTTCCCATGAGGCACAGGGTCAAGGCTGATTTGCATATAGCCATGTCTGACCTGGGGTGGTGTGGAGTGCAAAAAAAACGATGGATTTAGGCCCAGATCTCTGAACTGGGGTGAATGTATGACATTGTTCTGCATTCTGTCCATCAATTCTTGTTTTTGCATTTGTCACCCCGAGTGGGATGTGTATGCTCAGACGTGAGTCCCATGGTCTCCACACCACTGGAGTCAAGCTATCCAGGCTGATGAAGGCTGATAGCCAGAAACTGGTCCTTGGATGCTAGATTCCTGTCCGGGAAAGACATGGCTTGGCAGTTCGGGCTGGACTGTTCCCATGAGGCACAGGGTCAAGGCTGATTTGCATATAGCCATGTCTGACCTGGGGTGGTGTGGAGTGCAAAAAAACGATGGATTTAGGCCCAGATCTCCGAACTGGGGTGAATGTATGACATTGTTCTGCATTCTGTCCATCAATTCTTGTTTTTGCATTTGTCACCCCGAGTGGGATGGGTATGCTCAGACGTGAGTCCCATGCTCTCCACACCACTGGAGTCAAGCTATCCAGGCTGATAGCCAGAAACCGGTCCTTGGATGCTTGATTCCGGTCCGGGAAAGACATGGCTTGGCAGTTCGGGCTGGACTGTTCCCATGAGGCACAGGGTCAAGGCTGATTTGCATATAGCCATGTCTGACCTGGGGTGGTGTGGAGTGCAAAAAAACGATGGATTTAGGCCCAGATCTCTGAACTGGGGTGAATGTATGACATTGTTCTGCATTCAGTCCATCAATTGTTGTTTTTGCATTTGTCACTCCGAGTGGGATGGGTATGCTCAGACGTGAGTCCCATGCTCTCCACACCACTGGAGTCAAGCTATCCAAGGCTGATGAAGTCTGATAGCCAGAAACCGGTCCTTGGATGCTTGATTCCGGTCCGGGAAAGACATGGCTTGGCAGTTCGAGCTGGACTGTTCCCATGAGGCACAGGGTCAAGGCTGATTTGCATATAGCCATGTCTGACCTGGGGTGGTGTGGAGTGCAAAAAACGATGGATTTAGGCCCAGATCTCTGAACTGGGGTGAATGTATGACATTGTTCTGCATTCTGTCCATCAATTCTTGTTTTTGCATTTGTCACCCCGAGTGGGATGGGTATGCTCAGACGTGAGTCCCATGCTCTCCACACCACTGGAGTCAAGCTATTCAGGCTGATGAAGGCTGATAGCCAGAAACCGGTCCTTGGATGCTAGATTCCGGTCCGGGAAAGACATGGCTTGGCAGTTCGGGCTGGACTGTTCCCATGAGGCACAGGGTCAAGGCTGATTTGCATATAGCCATGTCTGACCTGGGGTGGTGTGTAGTGCAAAAAAATGATGGATTTAGGCCCAGATCTCTGAACTGGGGTGATTGTATGACATTGTTCTGCATTCTGTCCATCAATTCTTGTTTTTGCATTTGTCACCCGAGTGGGATGGGTATGCTCAGACGTGAGTCCCATGCTCTCCACACCACTGGAGTCAAGCTATCCAGGCTAATGAAGGCTGATAGCCAGAAACCGGTCCTTGGATGCTAGATTCCGGTCCGGGAAAGACATGGCTTGGCAGTTCGGGCTGGACTGTTCCCATGAGGCACAGGATCAAGGCTGATTTGCATATAGCCATGTCTGACCTGGGGTGGTGTGGAGTGCAAAAAAACGATGGATTTAGGCCCAGATCTCTGAACTGGGGTGAATGTATGACATTGTTCTGCCTTCTGTCCATCAATTGTTGTTTTTGCATTCGTCACCCCGAGTGTGATGGGTATGCTCAGACGTGAGTCCCATGCTCTCCACACCACTGGAGTCAAGCTATCCAGGCTGATGAAGGCTGATAGCCAGAAACCGGTACTTGGATGCTAGATTCCGGTCCGGGAAAGACATGGCTTGGCAGTTCGGGCTGGAGTGTTCCCATGAGGCACAGGGTCAAGGCTGATTTGCATATAGCCATGTCTGACCTGGGGTGGTGTGTAGTGCAAAAAAATGATGGATTTAGGCCCAGATCTCTGAACTGGGGTGAATGTATGACATTGTTCTGCATTCTGTCCATCAATTCTTGTTTTTGCATTTGTCACCCCGAGTGGGATGGGTATGCTCAGACGTGAGTCCCATGCTCTCCACACCACTGGAGTCAAGCTATCCAGGCTAATAAAGGCTGATAGCCAGAAACCGGTCCTTGGATGCTAGATTCCGGTCCAGGAAATAACATGGCTTGGCAGTTCGGGCTGGACTGTTCCCATGAGGTACAGGGTCAAGGCTGATTTGCATATAGCCATGTCTGAACTGGGGTGGTGTGGAGTGCAAAAAAACGATGGATTTAGGCCCAGATCTCTGAACTGGGGTGAATGTATGACATTGTTCTGCATTCTGTCCATCAATTGTTGTTTTTGCATTTGTCACCCCGAGTGGGATGGGTATGCTCAGACGTGAGTCCCATGCTCTCCACACCACTGGAGTCAAGCTATCCAGGCTGATAGCCAGAAACCGGTCCTTAGATGCTTGATTCCGGTCCGGGAAAGACATGGCTTGGCAGTTCGGGCTGGACTGTTCCCATGAGGCACAGGGTCAAGGCTGATTTGCATATAGCCATGTCTGACCTGGGGTGGTGTGGAGTGCAAAAAAACGATGGATTTAGGCCCAGATCTCTGAACTGGGGTGAATGTATGACATTGTTCTGCATTATGTCCATCAATTCTTGTTTTTGCATTTGTCACCCCGAGTGGGATGGGTATGCTCAGACGTGAGTCCCATGCTCTCCACACCACTGGAGTCAATCTATCCAGGCTGATGAAGGCTGATAGCCAGAAACCGGTCCTTGGATGCTAGATTCCGGTCCGGGAAAGACATGGCTTGGCAGTTCGGGCTGGACTGTTCCCATGAGGCACAGGGTCAAGGCTGATTTGCATATAGCCATGTCTGACCTGGGGTGGTGTGGAGTGCAACAAAACGATGGATTTAGGCCCAGATCTCTGAACTGGGGTGAATGTATGACATTGTTCTGCATTCTGTCCATCACTTCTTGTTTTTGCATTTGTCACCCCGAGTGGGATGTGTATGCTCAGACGTGAGTCCCATGCTCTCCACACCACTGGAGTCAAGCTATCCAGGCTGATGAAGGCTGATAGCCAGAAACCGGTCCTTGGATGCTAGATTCCGGTCCGGGAAAGACATGGCTTGGCAGTTCGGGCTGGACTGTTCCCATGAGGCACAGGGTCAAGGCTGATTTGCATATAGCCATGTGTGACCTGGGGTGGTGTGGAGTGCAAAAAAACGATGGATTTAGGCCCAGATCTCTGAACTGGGGTGAATGTATGACATTGTTCTGCATTCTGTCCATGAATTCTTGTTTTTGCATTTGTCACCCCGAGTGGGATGGGTATGCTCAGACGTGAGTCCCATGCTCTCCACACCACTGGAGTCAAGCTATCCAGGCTGATAGCCAGAAACCGGTTCTTGGATGCTAGATTCCGGTCCGGGAAAGACATGGCTTGGCAGTTCGGGCTGGACTGTTCCCATGAGGCACAGGGTCAAGGCTGATTTCCATATAGCCATGTCTGACCTGGGGTGGTGTGGAGTGCAAAAAAATGATGGATTTAGGCCCAGATCTCTGAACTGGGGTGAATGTATGACATTGTTCTGCATTCTGTCCATCAATTCTTGTTTTTGCATTTGTCACCCCGAGTGGGATGGGTATGCTCAGACGTGAGTCCCATGCTCTCCACACCACTGGAGTCAAGCTATCCAGGCTAATAAAGGCTGATAGCCAGAAACCGGTCCTTGGATGCTAGATTCCGGTCCAGGAAAGACATGGCTTGGCAGTTCGGGCTGGACTGTTCCCATGAGGCACAGGGTCAAGGCTGATTTGCATATAGCCATGTCTGAACTGGGGTGGTGTGGAGTGCAAAAAAATGATGGATTTAGGCCCAGATCTTTGAACTGGGGTGAATGTATGACATTGTTCTGCATTCTGTCCATCAATTGTTGTTTTTGCATTTGTCACCCCGAGTGGGATGGGTATGCTCAGACGTGAGTCCCATGCTCTCCACACCACTGGAGTCAAGCTATCCAGGCTGATAGCCAGAAACCGGCCCTTAGATGCTTGATTCCGGTCCGGGAAAGACATGGCTTGGCAGTTCGGGCTGGACTGTTCCCATGAGGCACAGGGTCAAGGCTGATTTGCATATAGCCATGTCTGACCTGGGGTGGTGTGGAGTGCAAAAAAACGATGGATTTAGGCCCAGATCTCTGAACTGGGGTGAATGTATGACATTGTTCTGCATTCTGTCCATCAATTCTTGTTTTTGCATTTGTCACCCCGAGTGGGATGGGTATGCTCAGACGTGAGTCCCATGCTCTCCACACCACTGGAGTCAAGCTATCCAGGCTTATGAAGGCTGATAGCCAGAAACCGGTCCATGGATGCTAGATTCCAGTCCGGGAAAGACATGGCTTGGCAGTTCGGGCTGGACTGTTCCCATGAGGCACAGGGTCAAGGCTGATTTGCATATAGCCATGTCTGACCTGGGGTGGTGTGGAGTGCAACAAAACGATGGATTTAGGCCCAGATCTCTGAACTGGAGTGAATGTATGACATTGTTCTGCATTCTGTCCATCAATTCTTGTTTTTGCATTTGTCACCCCGAGTGGGATGTGTATGCTCAGACGTGAGTCCCATGCTCTCCACACCACTGGAGTCAAGCTATCCAGGCTGATGAAGGCTGATAGCCAGAAACCGGTCCTTGGATGCTAGATTCCGGTCCGGGAAAGACATGGCTTGGCAGTTCGGGCTGGACTGTTCCCATGAGGCACAGGGTCAAGGCTGATTTGCATATAGCCATGTCTGACCTGGGGTGGTGTGGAGTGCAACAAAACGATGGATTTAGGCCCAGATCTCTGAACTGGAGTGAATGTATGACATTGTTCTGCATTCTGTCCATCAATTCTTGTTTTTGCATTTGTCACACCGAGTGGGATGGGTATGCTCAGACGTGAGTCCCATGCTCTCCACACCACTGGAGTCAAGCTATCCAGGCTGATAGCCAGAAACCGGTCCTTGGATGCTAGATTCCGGTCCGGGAAAGACATGGCTTGGCAGTTCGGGCTGGACTGTTCCCATGAGGCACAGGGTCAAGGCTGATTTGCATATAGCCATGTCTGACCTGGGGTGGTGTGTAGTGCAAAAAAATGATGGATTTAGGCCCAGATCTCTGAACTGGGGTGATTGTATGACATTGTTCTGCATTCTGTCCATCAATTCTTGTTTTTGCATTTGTCACCCGAGTGGGATGGGTATGCTCAGACGTGAGTCCCATGCTCTCCACACCACTGGAGTCAAGCTATCCAGGCTAATGAAGGCTGATAGCCAGAAACCGGTCCTTGGATGCTAGATTCCGGTCCGGGAAAGACATGGCTTGGCAGTTCGGGCTGGACTGTTCCCATGAGGTACAGGGTCAAGGCTGATTTGCATATAGCCATGTCTGACCTGGGGTGGTGTGTAGTGCAAAAAAATGATGGATTTAGGCCCAGATCTCTGAACTGGGGTGAATGTATGACATTGTTCTGCATTCTGTCCATCAATTCTTGTTTTTGCATTTGTCACCCCGAGTGGGATGGGTATGCTCAGACGTGAGTCCCATGCTCTCCACACCACTGGAGTCAAGCTATCCAGGCTGATAGCCAGAAACCGGTCCTTAGATGCTTGATTCCGGTCCAGGAAAGACATGGCTTGGCAGTTCGGGCTGGACTGTTCCCATGAGGCACAGGGTCAAGGCTGATTTGCATATAGCCATGTCTGACCTGGGGTGGTGTGGAGTGCAAAAAAAACGATGGATTTAGGCCCAGATCTCTGAACTGGGGTGAATGTATGACATTGTTCTGCATTCTGTCCATCAATTCTTGTTTTTGCATTTGTCACCCCGAGTGGGATGTGTATGCTCAGACGTGAGTCCCATGGTCTCCACACCACTGGAGTCAAGCTATCCAGGCTGATGAAGGCTGATAGCCAGAAACCGGTCCTTGGATGCTAGATTCCTGTCCGGGAAAGACATGGCTTGGCAGTTCGGGCTGGACTGTTCCCATGAGGCACAGGGTCAAGGCTGATTTGCATATAGCCATGTCTGACCTGGGGTGGTGTGGAGTGCAAAAAAACGATGGATTTAGGCCCAGATCTCCGAACTGGGGTGAATGTATGACATTGTTCTGCATTCTGTCCATCAATTCTTGTTTTTGCATTTGTCACCCCGAGTGGGATGGGTATGCTCAGACGTGAGTCCCATGCTCTCCACACCACTGGAGTCAAGCTATCCAGGCTGATAGCCAGAAACCGATCCTTGGATGCTTGATTCCGGTCCGGGAAAGACATGGCTTGGCAGTTCGGGCTGGACTGTTCCCATGAGGCACAGGGTCAAGGCTGATTTGCATATAGCCATGTCTGACCTGGGGTGGTGTGGAGTGCAAAAAAACGATGGATTTAGGCCCAGATCTCTGAACTGGGGTGAATGTATGACATTGTTCTGCATTCAGTCCATCAATTGTTGTTTTTGCATTTGTCACTCCGAGTGGGATGGGTATGCTCAGACGTGAGTCCCATGCTCTCCACACCACTGGAGTCAAGCTATCCAAGGCTGATGAAGTCTGATAGCCAGAAACCGGTCCTTGGATGCTTGATTCCGGTCCGGGAAAGACATGGCTTGGCAGTTCGAGCTGGACTGTTCCCATGAGGCACAGGGTCAAGGCTGATTTGCATATAGCCATGTCTGACCTGGGGTGGTGTGGAGTGCAAAAAACGATTTATTTAGGCCCAGATCTCTGAACTGGGGTGAATGTATGACATTGTTCTGCATTCTGTCCATCAATTCTTGTTTTTGCATTTGTCACCCCGAGTGGGATGGGTATGCTCAGACGTGAGTCCCATGCTCTCCACACCACTGGAGTCAAGCTATTCAGGCTGATGAAGGCTGATAGCCAGAAACCGGTCCTTGGATGCTAGATTCCGGTCCGGGAAAGACATGGCTTGGCAGTTCGGGCTGGACTGTTCCCATGAGGCACAGGGTCAAGGCTGATTTGCATATAGCCATGTCTGACCTGGGGTGGTGTGTAGTGCAAAAAAATGATGGATTTAGGCCCAGATCTCTGAACTGGGGTGATTGTATGACATTGTTCTGCATTCTGTCCATCAATTCTTGTTTTTGCATTTGTCACCCGAGTGGGATGGGTATGCTCAGACGTGAGTCCCATGCTCTCCACACCACTGGAGTCAAGCTATCCAGGCTAATGAAGGCTGATAGCCAGAAACCGGTCCTTGGATGCTAGATTCCGGTCCGGAAAAAGACATGGCTTGGCAGTTCGGGCTGGACTGTTCCCATGAGGCACAGGATCAAGGCTGATTTGCATATAGCCATGTCTGACCTGGGGTGGTGTGGAGTGCAAAAAAACGATGGATTTAGGCCCAGATCTCTGAACTGGGGTGAATGTATGACATTGTTCTGCCTTCTGTCCATCAATTGTTGTTTTTGCATTCGTCACCCCGAGTGTGATGGGTATGCTCAGACGTGAGTCCCATGCTCTCCACACCACTGGAGTCAAGCTATCCAGGCTGATGAAGGCTGATAGCCAGAAACCGGTCCTTGGATGCTAGATTCCGGTCCGGGAAAGACATGGCTTGGCAGTTCGGGCTGGAGTGTTCCCATGAGGCACAGGGTCAAGGCTGATTTGCATATAGCCATGTCTGACCTGGGGTGGTGTGTAGTGCAAAAAAATGATGGATTTAGGCCCAGATCTCTGAACTGGGGTGAATGTATGACATTGTTCTGCATTCTGTCCATCAATTCTTGTTTTTGCATTTGTCACCCCGAGTGGGATGGGTATGCTCAGACGTGAGTCCCATGCTCTCCACACCACTGGAGTCAAGCTATCCAGGCTAATAAAGGCTGATAGCCAGAAACCGGTCCTTGGATGCTAGATTCCGGTCCAGGAAAGACATGGCTTGGCAGTTCGGGCTGGACTGTTCCCATGAGGTACAGGGTCAAGGCTGATTTGCATATAGCCATGTCTGAACTGGGGTGGTGTGGAGTGCAAAAAAACGATGGATTTAGGCCCAGATCTCTGAACTGGGGTGAATGTATGACATTGTTCTGCATTCTGTCCATCAATTGTTGTTTTTGCATTTGTCACCCCGAGTGGGATGGGTATGCTCAGACGTGAGTCCCATGCTCTCCACACCACTGGAGTCAAGCTATCCAGGCTGATAGCCAGAAACCGGTCCTTAGATGCTTGATTCCGGTCCGGGAAAGACATGGCTTGGCAGTTCGGGCTGGACTGTTCCCATGAGGCACAGGGTCAAGGCTGATTTGCATATAGCCATGTCTGACCTGGGGTGGTGTGGAGTGCAAAAAAACGATGGATTTAGGCCCAGATCTCTGAACTGGGGTGAATGTATGACATTGTTCTGCATTCTGTCCATCAATTCTTGTTTTTGCATTTGTCACCCCGAGTGGGATGGGTATGCTCAGACGTGAGTCCCATGCTCTCCACACCACTGGAGTCAAGCTATCCAGGCTTATGAAGGCTGATAGCCAGAAACCGGTCCATGGATGCTAGATTCCAGTCCGGGAAAGACATGGCTTGGCAGTTCGGGCTGGACTGTTCCCATGAGGCACAGGGTCAAGGCTGATTTGCATATAGCCATGTCTGACCTGGGGTGGTGTGGAGTGCAACAAAACGATGGATTTAGGCCCAGATCTCTGAACTGGAGTGAATGTATGACATTGTTCTGCATTCTGTCCATCAATTCTTGTTTTTGCATTTGTCACCCCGAGTGGGATGTGTATGCTCAGACGTGAGTCCCATGCTCTCCACACCACTGGAGTCAAGCTATCCAGGCTGATGAAGGCTGATAGCCAGAAACCGGTCCTTGGATGCTAGATTCCGGTCCGGGAAAGACATGGCTTGGCAGTTCGGGCTGGACTGTTCCCATGAGGCACAGGGTCAAGGCTGATTTGCATATAGCCATGTCTGACCTGGGGTGGTGTGGAGTGCAACAAAACGATGGATTTAGGCCCAGATCTCTGAACTGGAGTGAATGTATGACATTGTTCTGCATTCTGTCCATCAATTCTTGTTTTTGCATTTGTCACACCGAGTGGGATGGGTATGCTCAGACGTGAGTCCCATGCTCTCCACACCACTGGAGTCAAGCTATCCAGGCTGATAGCCAGAAACCGGTCCTTGGATGCTAGATTCCGGTCCGGGAAAGACATGGCTTGGCAGTTCGGGCTGGACTGTTCCCATGAGGCACAGGGTCAAGGCTGATTTGCATATAGCCATGTCTGACCTGGGGTGGTGTGTAGTGCAAAAAAATGATGGATTTAGGCCCAGATCTCTGAACTGGGGTGATTGTATGACATTGTTCTGCATTCTGTCCATCAATTCTTGTTTTTGCATTTGTCACCCGAGTGGGATGGGTATGCTCAGACGTGAGTCCCATGCTCTCCACACCACTGGAGTCAAGCTATCCAGGCTAATGAAGGCTGATAGCCAGAAACCGGTCCTTGGATGCTAGATTCCGGTCCGGGAAAGACATGGCTTGGCAGTTCGGGCTGGACTGTTCCCATGAGGTACAGGGTCAAGGCTGATTTGCATATAGCCATGTCTGACCTGGGGTGGTGTGTAGTGCAAAAAAATGATGGATTTAGGCCCAGATCTCTGAACTGGGGTGAATGTATGACATTGTTCTGCATTCTGTCCATCAATTCTTGTTTTTGCATTTGTCACCCCGAGTGGGATGGGTATGCTCAGACGTGAGTCCCATGCTCTCCACACCACTGGAGTCAAGCTATCCAGGCTGATAGCCAGAAACCGGTCCTTAGATGCTTGATTCCGGTCCAGGAAAGACATGGCTTGGCAGTTCGGGCTGGACTGTTCCCATGAGGCACAGGGTCAAGGCTGATTTGCATATAGCCATGTCTGACCTGGGGTGGTGTGGAGTGCAAAAAAAACGATGGATTTAGGCCCAGATCTCTGAACTGGGGTGAATGTATGACATTGTTCTGCATTCTGTCCATCAATTCTTGTTTTTGCATTTGTCACCCCGAGTGGGATGTGTATGCTCAGACGTGAGTCCCATGGTCTCCACACCACTGGAGTCAAGCTATCCAGGCTGATGAAGGCTGATAGCCAGAAACCGGTCCTTGGATGCTAGATTCCTGTCCGGGAAAGACATGGCTTGGCAGTTCGGGCTGGACTGTTCCCATGAGGCACAGGGTCAAGGCTGATTTGCATATAGCCATGTCTGACCTGGGGTGGTGTGGAGTGCAAAAAAACGATGGATTTAGGCCCAGATCTCCGAACTGGGGTGAATGTATGACATTGTTCTGCATTCTGTCCATCAATTCTTGTTTTTGCATTTGTCACCCCGAGTGGGATGGGTATGCTCAGACGTGAGTCCCATGCTCTCCACACCACTGGAGTCAAGCTATCCAGGCTGATAGCCAGAAACCGATCCTTGGATGCTTGATTCCGGTCCGGGAAAGACATGGCTTGGCAGTTCGGGCTGGACTGTTCCCATGAGGCACAGGGTCAAGGCTGATTTGCATATAGCCATGTCTGACCTGGGGTGGTGTGGAGTGCAAAAAAACGATGGATTTAGGCCCAGATCTCTGAACTGGGGTGAATGTATGACATTGTTCTGCATTCAGTCCATCAATTGTTGTTTTTGCATTTGTCACTCCGAGTGGGATGGGTATGCTCAGACGTGAGTCCCATGCTCTCCACACCACTGGAGTCAAGCTATCCAAGGCTGATGAAGTCTGATAGCCAGAAACCGGTCCTTGGATGCTTGATTCCGGTCCGGGAAAGACATGGCTTGGCAGTTCGAGCTGGACTGTTCCCATGAGGCACAGGGTCAAGGCTGATTTGCATATAGCCATGTCTGACCTGGGGTGGTGTGGAGTGCAAAAAACGATTTATTTAGGCCCAGATCTCTGAACTGGGGTGAATGTATGACATTGTTCTGCATTCTGTCCATCAATTCTTGTTTTTGCATTTGTCACCCCGAGTGGGATGGGTATGCTCAGACGTGAGTCCCATGCTCTCCACACCACTGGAGTCAAGCTATTCAGGCTGATGAAGGCTGATAGCCAGAAACCAGTCCTTGGATGCTAGATTCCGGTCCGGGAAAGACATGGCTTGGCAGTTCGGGCTGGACTGTTCCCATGAGGCACAGGGTCAAGGCTGATTTGCATATAGCCATGTCTGACCTGGGGTGGTGTGTAGTGCAAAAAAATGATGGATTTAGGCCCAGATCTCTGAACTGGGGTGATTGTATGACATTGTTCTGCATTCTGTCCATCAATTCTTGTTTTTGCATTTGTCACCCGAGTGGGATGGGTATGCTCAGACGTGAGTCCCATGCTCTCCACACCACTGGAGTCAAGCTATCCAGGCTAATGAAGGCTGATAGCCAGAAACCGGTCCTTGGATGCTAGATTCCGGTCCGGAAAAAGACATGGCTTGGCAGTTCGGGCTGGACTGTTCCCATGAGGCACAGGATCAAGGCTGATTTGCATATAGCCATGTCTGACCTGGGGTGGTGTGGAGTGCAAAAAAACGATGGATTTAGGCCCAGATCTCTGAACTGGGGTGAATGTATGACATTGTTCTGCCTTCTGTCCATCAATTGTTGTTTTTGCATTCGTCACCCCGAGTGTGATGGGTATGCTCAGACGTGAGTCCCATGCTCTCCACACCACTGGAGTCAAGCTATCCAGGCTGATGAAGGCTGATAGCCAGAAACCGGTCCTTGGATGCTAGATTCCGGTCCGGGAAAGACATGGCTTGGCAGTTCGGGCTGGAGTGTTCCCATGAGGCACAGGGTCAAGGCTGATTTGCATATAGCCATGTCTGACCTGGGGTGGTGTGTAGTGCAAAAAAATGATGGATTTAGGCCCAGATCTCTGAACTGGGGTGAATGTATGACATTGTTCTGCATTCTGTCCATCAATTCTTGTTTTTGCATTTGTCACCCCGAGTGGGATGGGTATGCTCAGACGTGAGTCCCATGCTCTCCACACCACTGGAGTCAAGCTATCCAGGCTAATAAAGGCTGATAGCCAGAAACCGGTCCTTGGATGCTAGATTCCGGTCCAGGAAAGACATGGCTTGGCAGTTCGGGCTGGACTGTTCCCATGAGGTACAGGGTCAAGGCTGATTTGCATATAGCCATGTCTGAACTGGGGTGGTGTGGAGTGCAAAAAAACGATGGATTTAGGCCCAGATCTCTGAACTGGGGTGAATGTATGACATTGTTCTGCATTCTGTCCATCAATTGTTGTTTTTGCATTTGTCACCCCGAGTGGGATGGGTATGCTCAGACGTGAGTCCCATGCTCTCCACACCACTGGAGTCAAGCTATCCAGGCTGATAGCCAGAAACCGGTCCTTAGATGCTTGATTCCGGTCCGGGAAAGACATGGCTTGGCAGTTCGGGCTGGACTGTTCCCATGAGGCACAGGGTCAAGGCTGATTTGCATATAGCCATGTCTGACCTGGGGTGGTGTGGAGTGCAAAAAAACGATGGATTTAGGCCCAGATCTCTGAACTGGGGTGAATGTATGACATTGTTCTGCATTATGTCCATCAATTCTTGTTTTTGCATTTGTCACCCCGAGTGGGATGGGTATGCTCAGACGTGAGTCCCATGCTCTCCACACCACTGGAGTCAAGCTATCCAGGCTGATGAAGGCTGATAGCCAGAAACCGGTCCTTGGATGCTAGATTCCGGTCCGGGAAAGACATGGCTTGGCAGTTCGGGCTGGACTGTTCCCATGAGGCACAGGGTCAAGGCTGATTTGCATATAGCCATGTCTGACCTGGGGTGGTGTGGAGTGCAACAAAACGATGGATTTAGGCCCAGATCTCTGAACTGGGGTGAATGTATGACATTGTTCTGCATTCTGTCCATCACTTCTTGTTTTTGCATTTGTCACCCCGAGTGGGATGTGTATGCTCAGACGTGAGTCCCATGCTCTCCACACCACTGGAGTCAAGCTATCCAGGCTGATGAAGGCTGATAGCCAGAAACCGGTCCTTGGATGCTAGATTCCGGTCCGGGAAAGACATGGCTTGGCAGTTCGGGCTGGACTGTTCCCATGAGGCACAGGGTCAAGGCTGATTTGCATATAGCCATGTGTGACCTGGGGTGGTGTGGAGTGCAAAAAAACGATGGATTTAGGCCCAGATCTCTGAACTGGGGTGAATGTATGACATTGTTCTGCATTCTGTCCATGAATTCTTGTTTTTGCATTTGTCACCCCGAGTGGGATGGGTATGCTCAGACGTGAGTCCCATGCTCTCCACACCACTGGAGTCAAGCTATCCAGGCTGATAGCCAGAAACCGGTTCTTGGATGCTAGATTCCGGTCCGGGAAAGACATGGCTTGGCAGTTCGGGCTGGACTGTTCCCATGAGGCACAGGGTCAAGGCTGATTTCCATATAGCCATGTCTGACCTGGGGTGGTGTGGAGTGCAAAAAAATGATGGATTTAGGCCCAGATCTCTGAACTGGGGTGAATGTATGACATTGTTCTGCATTCTGTCCATCAATTCTTGTTTTTGCATTTGTCACCCCGAGTGGGATGGGTATGCTCAGACGTGAGTCCCATGCTCTCCACACCACTGGAGTCAAGCTATCCAGGCTAATAAAGGCTGATAGCCAGAAACCGGTCCTTGGATGCTAGATTCCGGTCCAGGAAAGACATGGCTTGGCAGTTCGGGCTGGACTGTTCCCATGAGGCACAGGGTCAAGGCTGATTTGCATATAGCCATGTCTGAACTGGGGTGGTGTGGAGTGCAAAAAAATGATGGATTTAGGCCCAGATCTCTGAACTGGGGTGAATGTATGACATTGTTCTGCATTCTGTCCATCAATTGTTGTTTTTGCATTTGTCACCCCGAGTGGGATGGGTATGCTCAGACGTGAGTCCCATGCTCTCCACACCACTGGAGTCAAGCTATCCAGGCTGATAGCCAGAAACCGGCCCTTAGATGCTTGATTCCGGTCCGGGAAAGACATGGCTTGGCAGTTCGGGCTGGACTGTTCCCATGAGGCACAGGGTCAAGGCTGATTTGCATATAGCCATGTCTGACCTGGGGTGGTGTGGAGTGCAACAAAACGATGGATTTAGGCCCAGATCTCTGAACTGGAGTGAATGTATGACATTGTTCTGCATTCTGTCCATCAATTCTTGTTTTTGCATTTGTCACCCCGAGTGGGATGTGTATGCTCAGACGTGAGTCCCATGCTCTCCACACCACTGGAGTCAAGCTATCCAGGCTGATGAAGGCTGATAGCCAGAAACCGGTCCTTGGATGCTAGATTCCGGTCCGGGAAAGACATGGCTTGGCAGTTCCGGCTGGACTGTTCCCATGAGGCACAGGGTCAAGGCTGATTTGCATATAGCCATGTCTGACCTGGGGTGGTGTGGAGTGCAACAAAACGATGGATTTAGGCCCAGATCTCTGAACTGGAGTGAATGTATGACATTGTTCTGCATTCTGTCCATCAATTCTTGTTTTTGCATTTGTCACACCGAGTGGGATGGGTATGCTCAGACGTGAGTCCCATGCTCTCCACACCACTGGAGTCAAGCTATCCAGGCTGATAGCCAGAAACCGGTCCTTGGATGCTAGATTCCGGTCCGGGAAAGACATGGCTTGGCAGTTCGGGCTGGACTGTTCCCATGAGGCACAGGGTCAAGGCTGATTTGCATATAGCCATGTCTGACCTGGGGTGGTGTGGAGTGCAACAAAACGATGGATTTAGGCCCAGATCTCTGAACTGGAGTGAATGTATGACATTGTTCTGCATTTCTGTCCATCAATTCTTGTTTTTGCATTTGTCACCCCGAGTGGGATGTGTATGCTCAGACGTGAGTCCCATGCTCTCCACACCACTGGAGTCAAGCTATCCAGGCTGATGAAGGCTGATAGCCAGAAACCGGTCCTTGGATGCTAGATTCCGGTCCGGGAAAGACATGGCTTGGCAGTTCGGGCTGGACTGTTCCCATGAGGCACAGGGTCAAGGCTGATTTGCATATAGCCATGTCTGACCTGGGGTGGTGTGGAGTGCAACAAAACGATGGATTTAGGCCCAGATCTCTGAACTGGAGTGAATGTATGACATTGTTCTGCATTCTGTCCATCAATTCTTGTTTTTGCATTTGTCACACCGAGTGGGATGGGTATGCTCAGACGTGAGTCCCATGCTCTCCACACCACTGGAGTCAAGCTATCCAGGCTGATAGCCAGAAACCGGTCCTTGGATGCTAGATTCCGGTCCGGGAAAGACATGGCTTGGCAGTTCGGGCTGGACTGTTCCCATGAGGCACAGGGTCAAGGCTGATTTGCATATAGCCATGTCTGACCTGGGGTGGTGTGGAGTGCAACAAAACGATGGATTTAGGCCCAGATCTCTGAACTGGGGTGAATGTATGACATTGTTCTGCATTCTGTCCATCAATTCTTGTTTTTGCATTTGTCACCCCGAGTGGGATGGGTATGCTCAGACGTGAGTCCCATGCTCTCCACACCACTGGAGTCAAGCTATCCAGGCTGATGACGGCTGATAGCCAGAAACCGGCCCTTGGATGCTAGATTCCGGTCCGGGAAAGACATGGCTTGGCAGTTCGGGCTGGACTGTTCCCATGAGGCACAGGGTCAAGGCTGATTTGCATATAGCCATGTCTGACCTGGGGTGGTGTGGAGTGCAAAAAAAACGATGGATTTAGGCCCAGATCTCTGAACTGGGGTGAATGTATGACATTGTTCTGCATTCTGTCCATCAATTCTTGTTTTTGCATTTGTCACACCGAGTGGGATGGGTATGCTCAGACGTGAGTCCCATGCTCTCCACACCACTGGAGTCAAGCTATCCAGGCTGATGAAGGCTGATAGCCAGAAACCGGTCCTTGGATGCTTGATTCCGGTCCGGGAAAGACATGGCTTGGCAGTTCGGGCTGGACTGTTCCCATGAGGCACAGGGTCAAGGCTGATTTGCATATAGCCATGCCTGACCTGGGGTGGTGTGGAGTGCAAAAAAACGATGGATTTAGGCCCAGATCTCTGAACTGGGGTGAATGTATGACATTGTTCTGCATTCTGTCCATCAATTCTTGTTTTTGCATTTGTCACCCCGAGTGGGATGGGTATGCTCAGACGTGAGTCCCATGCTCTCCACACCACTGGAGTCAAGCTATTCAGGCTGATGAAGGCTGATAGCCAGAAACCGGTCCTTGGATGCTAGATTCCGGTCCGGGAAAGACATGGCTTGGCAGTTCGGGCTGGACTGTTCCCATGAGGCACAGGGTCAAGGCTGATTTGCATATAGCCATGTCTGACCTGGGGTGGTGTGGAGTGCAAAAAAATGATGGATTTAGGCCCAGATCTCTGAACTGGGGTGATTGTATGACATTGTTCTGCATTCTGTCCATCAATTCTTGTTTTTGCATTTGTCACCCGAGTGGGATGGGTATGCTCAGACGTGAGTCCCATGCTCTCCACACCACTGGAGTCAAGCTATCCAGGCTGATGAAGGCTGATAGCAAGAAACCGGTCCTTGGATGCTAGATTCCGGTCCGGGAAAGACATGGCTTGGCAGTTCGGGCTGGACTGTTCCCATGAGGCACAGGGCCAAGGCTGATTTGCATATAGCCATGTCTGACCTGGGGTGGTGTGGAGTGCAAAAAAACGATGGATTTAGGCCCAGATCTCTGAACTGGGGTGAATGTATGACATTGTTCTGCCTTCTGTCCATCAATTGTTGTTTTTGCATTTGTCACCCCGAGTGGGATGTGTATGCTCAGACTTGAGTCCCATGCTCTCCACACCACTGGAGTCATGCTATCCAGGCTGATGAAGGCTGATAGCCAGAAACCGGTCCTTGGATGCTTGATTGCAGTCCGGGAAAGACATGGCTTGGCAGTTCGGGCTGGACTGTTCCCATGAGGCACAGGGTCAAGGCTGATTTGCATATAGCCATGTCTGACCTGGGGTGGTGTGGAGTGCAAAAAAACGATGGATTTAGGCCCAGATCTCTGAACTGGGGTGAATGTATGACATTGTTCTGCATTCTGTCCATCAATTGTTGTTTTTGCATTTGTCACCCCGAGTGGGATGGGTATGCTCAGACGTGAGTCCCATGCTCTCCACACCACTGGAGTCAAGCTATCCAGGCTGATGAAGGCTGATAGCCAGAAACCGGTCCTTGGATGCTTGATTCCGGTCCGGGAAAGACATGGCTTGGCAGTTCGGGCTGGACTGTTCCCATGAGGCACAGGGTCAAGGCTGATTTGCATATAGCCATGTCTGACCTGGGGTGGTGTGGAGTGCAAAAAAACGATGGATTTAGGCCCAGATCTCTGAACTGGGGTGAATGTATGACATTGTTCTGCATTCAGTCCATCAATTGTTGTTTTTGCATTTGTCACCCCGAGTGGGATGGGTATGCTCAGACGTGAGTCCCATGCTCTCCACACCACTGGAGTCAAGCTATCCAGGCTGATGAAGGCTGATAGCCAGAAACCGGTCCTTGGATGCTTGATTCCGGTCCGGGAAAGACATGGCTTGGCAGTTCGAGCTGGACTGTTCCCATGAGGCACAGGGTCAAGGCTGATTTGCATATAGCCATGTCTGACCTGGGGTGGTGTGGAGTGCAAAAAAAGATGGATTTAGGCCCAGATCTCTGAACTGGGGTGAATGTATGCTATTGTTCTGCATTCTGTCCATCAATTCTTGTTTTTGCATTTGTCACCCCGAGTGGGATGGGTATGCTCAGACGTGAGTCCCATGCTCTCCACACCACTGGAGTCAAGCTATCCAGGCTGATGAAGGCTGATAGCCAGAAACCGGTCCTTGGATGCTTGATTCCGGTCCGGGAAAGACATGGCTTGGCAGTTCGGGCTGGACTGTTCCCATGAGGCACAGGGTCAAGGCTGATTTGCATATAGCCATGTCTGACCTGGGGTGGTGTGGAGTGCAAGAAAACGATGGATTTAGGCCCAGATCTCTGAACTGGGGTGAATGTATGACATTGTTCTGCATTCTGTCCATCAATTCTTGTTTTTGCATTTGTCACCCTGAGTGGGATGGGTATGCTAACACGTGAGTCCCATGCTCTCCACACCACTGGAGTCAAGCTATCCAGGCTGATGAAGGCTGATAGCCAGAAAACGGTCCTTGGATGCTAGATTCCGGTCCGGGAAAGACATGGCTTGGCAGTTCGGGCTGGACTGTTCCCATGAGGCACAGGGTCAAGGCTGATTTGCATATAGCCATGTCTGACCTGGGGTGGTGTGTAGTGCAAAAAAATGATGGATTTAGGCCCAGATCTCTGAACTGGGGTGAATGTAAGACATTGTTCTGCATTCTGTCCATCAATCCTTGTTTTTGCATTTGTCACCCCGAGTGGGATGGGAATGCTCAGACGTGATTCCCATGCTCTCCACACCACTGGAGTCAAGCTATCCAGGCTGATGAAGGCTGATAGCCAGAAACCTGTCCTTGGATGCTAGATTCCGGTCTGGGAAAGACATGGCTTGGCAGTTCGGGCTGGACTGTTCCCATGAGGCACAGGGTCAAGGCTGATTTGCATATAGCCATGTCTGACCTGGGGTGGTGTGGAGTGCAAAAAAACAATGGATTTAGGCCCAGATCTCTGAACTGGGGTGAATGTATGACATTGTTCTGCATTCTGTCCATCAATTCTTGTTTTTGCATTTGTCACCCCGAGTGGGATGGGTATGCTCAGACGTGAGTCCCATGCTCTCCACACCACTGGAGTCAAGCTATCCAGGCTGATGAAGGCTGATAGCCAGAAACCGGTCCTTGGATGCTTGATTCAGGTCCGGGAAAGACATGGCTTGGCAGTTCGGGCTGGACTGTTCCCATGAGGCACAGGGTCAAGGCTGATTTGCATAAAGCCATGTCTGACCTGGGGTGGTGTGGACTGCAAAAAAAACGATGGATTTAGGCCCAGATCTCTGAACTGGGGTGAATGTATGACATTGTTCTGCATTCTGTCCATCAATTCTTGTTTTTGCATTTGTCACCCCGAGTGGGATGGGTATGCTCAGACGTGAGTCCCATGCTCTCCACACCACTGGAGTCAAGCTATCCAGGCTGATGAAGGCTGATAGCCAGAAACCGGTCCTTGGATGCTTGATTCCGGTCCGGGAAAGACATGGCTTGGCAGTTCGGGCTGGACTGTTCCCATGAGGCACAGGGTCAAGGCTGATTTGCATATAGCCATGTCTGACCTGGGGTGGTGTGGAGTGCAAAAAAACGATGGATTTAGGCCCAGATCTCTGAACTGGGGTGAATGTATGACATTGTTCTGCATTCAGTCCATCAATTGTTGTTTTTGCATTTGTCACCCCGAGTGGGATGGGTATGCTCAGACGTGAGTCCCATGCTCTCCACACCACTGGAGTCAAGCTATCCAGGCTGATGAAGGCTGATAGCCAGAAACCGGTCCTTGGATGCTTGATTCCGGTCCGGGAAAGACATGGCTTGGCAGTTCGAGCTGGACTGTTCCCTTGAGGCACAGGGTCAAGGCTGATTTGCATATAGCCATGTCTGACCTGGGGTTGTGTGGAGTGCAAAAAAACAATGGATTTAGGCCCAGATCTCTGAACTGGGGTGAATGTATGACATTGTTCTGCATTCTGTCCATCAATTATTGTTTTTGCATTTGTCACCCCGAGTGGGATGGGTATGCTCAGACGTGAGTCCCATGCTCTCCACACCACTGGAGTCAAGCTATTCAGGCTGATGAAGGCTGATAGCCAGAAACCGGTCCTTGGATGCTAGATTCCGGTCCGGGAAAGACATGGCTTGGCAGTTCGGGCTGGACTGTTCCCATGAGGCACAGGGTCAAGGCTGATTTGCATATAGCCATGTCTGACCTGGGGTGGTGTGTAGTGCAAAAAAATGATGGATTTAGGCCCAGATCTCTGAACTGGGGTGATTGTATGACATTGTTCTGCATTCTGTCCATCAATTCTTGTTTTTGCATTTGTCACCCGAGTGGGATGGGTATGCTCAGACGTGAGTCCCATGCTCTCCACACCACTGGAGTCAAGCTATCCAGGCTAATGAAGGCTGATAGCCAGAAACCGGTCCTTGGATGCTAGATTCCGGTCCGGGAAAGACATGGCTTGGCAGTTCGGGCTGGACTGTTCCCATGAGGCACAGGATCAAGGCTGATTTGCATATAGCCATGTCTGACCTGGGGTGGTGTGGAGTGCAAAAAAACGATGGATTTAGGCCCAGATCTCTGAACTGGGGTGAATGTATGACATTGTTCTGCCTTCTGTCCATCAATTGTTGTTTTTGCATTCGTCACCCCGAGTGTGATGGGTATGCTCAGACGTGAGTCCCATGCTCTCCACACCACTGGAGTCAAGCTATCCAGGCTGATGAAGGCTGATAGCCAGAAACCGGTCCTTGGATGCTAGATTCCGGTCCGGGAAAGACATGGCTTGGCAGTTCGGGCTGGAGTGTTCCCATGAGGCACAGGGTCAAGGCTGATTTGCATATAGCCATGTCTGACCTGGGGTGGTGTGTAGTGCAAAAAAATGATGGATTTAGGCCCAGATCTCTGAACTGGGGTGAATGTATGACATTGTTCTGCATTCTGTCCATCAATTCTTGTTTTTGCATTTGTCACCCCGAGTGGGATGGGTATGCTCAGACGTGAGTCCCATGCTCTCCACACCACTGGAGTCAAGCTATCCAGGCTAATAAAGGCTGATAGCCAGAAACCGGTCCTTGGATGCTAGATTCCGGTCCAGGAAAGACATGGCTTGGCAGTTCGGGCTGGACTGTTCCCATGAGGTACAGGGTCAAGGCTGATTTGCATATAGCCATGTCTGAACTGGGGTGGTGTGGAGTGCAAAAAAACGATGGATTTAGGCCCAGATCTCTGAACTGGGGTGAATGTATGACATTGTTCTGCATTCTGTCCATCAATTGTTGTTTTTGCATTTGTCACCCCGAGTGGGATGGGTATGCTCAGACGTGAGTCCCATGCTCTCCACACCACTGGAGTCAAGCTATCCAGGCTGATAGCCAGAAACCGGTCCTTAGATGCTTGATTCCGGTCCGGGAAAGACATGGCTTGGCAGTTCGGGCTGGACTGTTCCCATGAGGCACAGGGTCAAGGCTGATTTGCATATAGCCATGTCTGACCTGGGGTGGTGTGGAGTGCAAAAAAACGATGGATTTAGGCCCAGATCTCTGAACTGGGGAGAATGTATGACATTGTTCTGCATTATGTCCATCAATTCTTGTTTTTGCATTTGTCACCCCGAGTGGGATGGGTATGCTCAGACGTGAGTCCCATGCTCTCCACACCACTGGAGTCAAGCTATCCAGGCTGATGAAGGCTGATAGCCAGAAACCGGTCCTTGGATGCTAGATTCCGGTCCGGGAAAGACATGGCTTGGCAGTTCGGGCTGGACTGTTCCCATGAGGCACAGGGTCAAGGCTGATTTGCATATAGCCATGTCTGACCTGGGGTGGTGTGGAGTGCAACAAAACGATGGATTTAGGCCCAGATCTCTGAACTGGGGTGAATGTATGACATTGTTCTGCATTCTGTCCATCACTTCTTGTTTTTGCATTTGTCACCCCGAGTGGGATGTGTATGCTCAGACGTGAGTCCCATGCTCTCCACACCACTGGAGTCAAGCTATCCAGGCTGATGAAGGCTGATAGCCAGAAACCGGTCCTTGGATGCTAGATTCCGGTCCGGGAAAGACATGGCTTGGCAGTTCGGGCTGGACTGTTCCCATGAGGCACAGGGTCAAGGCTGATTTGCATATAGCCATGTGTGACCTGGGGTGGTGTGGAGTGCAAAAAAACGATGGATTTAGGCCCAGATCTCTGAACTGGGGTGAATGTATGACATTGTTCTGCATTCTGTCCATGAATTCTTGTTTTTGCATTTGTCACCCCGAGTGGGATGGGTATGCTCAGACGTGAGTCCCATGCTCTCCACACCACTGGAGTCAAGCTATCCAGGCTGATAGCCAGAAACCGGTTCTTGGATGCTAGATTCCGGTCCGGGAAAGACATGGCTTGGCAGTTCGGGCTGGACTGTTCCCATGAGGCACAGGGTCAAGGCTGATTTCCATATAGCCATGTCTGACCTGGGGTGGTGTGGAGTGCAAAAAAATGATGGATTTAGGCCCAGATCTCTGAACTGGGGTGAATGTATGACATTGTTCTGCATTCTGTCCATCAATTCTTGTTTTTGCATTTGTCACCCCGAGTGGGATGGGTATGCTCAGACGTGAGTCCCATGCTCTCCACACCACTGGAGTCAAGCTATCCAGGCTAATAAAGGCTGATAGCCAGAAACCGGTCCTTGGATGCTAGATTCCGGTCCAGGAAAGACATGGCTTGGCAGTTCGGGCTGGACTGTTCCCATGAGGCACAGGGTCAAGGCTGATTTGCATATAGCCATGTCTGAACTGGGGTGGTGTGGAGTGCAAAAAAATGATGGATTTAGGCCCAGATCTCTGAACTGGGGTGAATGTATGACATTGTTCTGCATTCTGTCCATCAATTGTTGTTTTTGCATTTGTCACCCCGAGTGGGATGGGTATGCTCAGACGTGAGTCCCATGCTCTCCACACCACTGGAGTCAAGCTATCCAGGCTGATAGCCAGAAACCGGCCCTTAGATGCTTGATTCCGGTCCGGGAAAGACATGGCTTGGCAGTTCGGGCTGGACTGTTCCCATGAGGCACAGGGTCAAGGCTGATTTGCATATAGCCATGTCTGACCTGGGGTGGTGTGGAGTGCAACAAAACGATGGATTTAGGCCCAGATCTCTGAACTGGAGTGAATGTATGACATTGTTCTGCATTCTGTCCATCAATTCTTGTTTTTGCATTTGTCACCCCGAGTGGGATGTGTATGCTCAGACGTGAGTCCCATGCTCTCCACACCACTGGAGTCAAGCTATCCAGGCTGATGAAGGCTGATAGCCAGAAACCGGTCCTTGGATGCTAGATTCCGGTCCGGGAAAGACATGGCTTGGCAGTTCGGGCTGGACTGTTCCCATGAGGCACAGGGTCAAGGCTGATTTGCATATAGCCATGTCTGACCTGGGGTGGTGTGGAGTGCAACAAAACGATGGATTTAGGCCCAGATCTCTGAACTGGAGTGAATGTATGACATTGTTCTGCATTCTGTCCATCAATTCTTGTTTTTGCATTTGTCACACCGAGTGGGATGGGTATGCTCAGACGTGAGTCCCATGCTCTCCACACCACTGGAGTCAAGCTATCCAGGCTGATAGCCAGAAACCGGTCCTTGGATGCTAGATTCCGGTCCGGGAAAGACATGGCTTGGCAGTTCGGGCTGGACTGTTCCCATGAGGCACAGGGTCAAGGCTGATTTGCATATAGCCATGTCTGACCTGGGGTGGTGTGGAGTGCAACAAAACGATGGATTTAGGCCCAGATCTCTGAACTGGAGTGAATGTATGACATTGTTCTGCATTTCTGTCCATCAATTCTTGTTTTTGCATTTGTCACCCCGAGTGGGATGTGTATGCTCAGACGTGAGTCCCATGCTCTCCACACCACTGGAGTCAAGCTATCCAGGCTGATGAAGGCTGATAGCCAGAAACCGGTCCTTGGATGCTAGATTCCGGTCCGGGAAAGACATGGCTTGGCAGTTCGGGCTGGACTGTTCCCATGAGGCACAGGGTCAAGGCTGATTTGCATATAGCCATGTCTGACCTGGGGTGGTGTGGAGTGCAACAAAACGATGGATTTAGGCCCAGATCTCTGAACTGGAGTGAATGTATGACATTGTTCTGCATTCTGTCCATCAATTCTTGTTTTTGCATTTGTCACACCGAGTGGGATGGGTATGCTCAGACGTGAGTCCCATGCTCTCCACACCACTGGAGTCAAGCTATCCAGGCTGATAGCCAGAAACCGGTCCTTGGATGCTAGATTCCGGTCCGGGAAAGACATGGCTTGGCAGTTCGGGCTGGACTGTTCCCATGAGGCACAGGGTCAAGGCTGATTTGCATATAGCCATGTCTGACCTGGGGTGGTGTGGAGTGCAACAAAACGATGGATTTAGGCCCAGATCTCTGAACTGGGGTGAATGTATGACATTGTTCTGCATTCTGTCCATCCATTCTTGTTTTTGCATTTGTCACCCCGAGTGGGATGGGTATGCTCAGACGTGAGTCCCATGCTCTCCACACCACTGGAGTCAAGCTATCCAGGCTGATGACGGCTGATAGCCAGAAACCGGCCCTTGGATGCTAGATTCCGGTCCGGGAAAGACATGGCTTGGCAGTTCGGGCTGGACTGTTCCCATGAGGCACAGGGTCAAGGCTGATTTGCATATAGCCATGTCTGACCTGGGGTGGTGTGGAGTGCAAAAAAAACGATGGATTTAGGCCCAGATCTCTGAACTGGGGTGAATGTATGACATTGTTCTGCATTCTGTCCATCAATTCTTGTTTTTGCATTTGTCACACCGAGTGGGATGGGTATGCTCAGACGTGAGTCCCATGCTCTCCACACCACTGGAGTCAAGCTATCCAGGCTGATGAAGGCTGATAGCCAGAAACCGGTCCTTGGATGCTTGATTCCGGTCCGGGAAAGACATGGCTTGGCAGTTCGGGCTGGACTGTTCCCATGAGGCACAGGGTCAAGGCTGATTTGCATATAGCCATGCCTGACCTGGGGTGGTGTGGAGTGCAAAAAAACGATGGATTTAGGCCCAGATCTCTGAACTGGGGTGAATGTATGACATTGTTCTGCATTCTGTCCATCAATTCTTGTTTTTGCATTTGTCACCCCGAGTGGGATGGGTATGCTCAGACGTGAGTCCCATGCTCTCCACACCACTGGAGTCAAGCTATTCAGGCTGATGAAGGCTGATAGCCAGAAACCGGTCCTTGGATGCTAGATTCCGGTCCGGGAAAGACATGGCTTGGCAGTTCGGGCTGGACTGTTCCCATGAGGCACAGGGTCAAGGCTGATTTGCATATAGCCATGTCTGACCTGGGGTGGTGTGGAGTGCAAAAAAATGATGGATTTAGGCCCAGATCTCTGAACTGGGGTGATTGTATGACATTGTTCTGCATTCTGTCCATCAATTCTTGTTTTTGCATTTGTCACCCGAGTGGGATGGGTATGCTCAGACGTGAGTCCCATGCTCTCCACACCACTGGAGTCAAGCTATCCAGGCTGATGAAGGCTGATAGCAAGAAACCGGTCCTTGGATGCTAGATTCCGGTCCGGGAAAGACATGGCTTGGCAGTTCGGGCTGGACTGTTCCCATGAGGCACAGGGCCAGGGCTGATTTGCATATAGCCATGTCTGACCTGGGGTGGTGTGGAGTGCAAAAAAACGATGGATTTAGGCCCAGATCTCTGAACTGGGGTGAATGTATGACATTGTTCTGCCTTCTGTCCATCAATTGTTGTTTTTGCATTTGTCACCCCGAGTGGGATGTGTATGCTCAGACGTGAGTCCCATGCTCTCCACACCACTGGAGTCATGCTATCCAGGCTGATGAAGGCTGATAGCCAGAAACCGGTCCTTGGATGCTTGATTGCAGTCCGGGAAAGACATGGCTTGGCAGTTCGGGCTGGACTGTTCCCATGAGGCACAGGGTCAAGGCTGATTTGCATATAGCCATGTCTGACCTGGGGTGGTGTGGAGTGCAAAAAAACGATGGATTTAGGCCCAGATCTCTGAACTGGGGTGAATGTATGACATTGTTCTGCATTCTGTCCATCAATTGTTGTTTTTGCATTTGTCACCCCGAGTGGGATGGGTATGCTCAGACGTGAGTCCCATGCTCTCCACACCACTGGAGTCAAGCTATCCAGGCTGATGAAGGCTGATAGCCAGAAACCGGTCCTTGGATGCTTGATTCCGGTCCGGGAAAGACATGGCTTGGCAGTTCGGGCTGGACTGTTCCCATGAGGCACAGGGTCAAGGCTGATTTGCATATAGCCATGTCTGACCTGGGGTGGTGTGGAGTGCAAAAAAACGATGGATTTAGGCCCAGATCTCTGAACTGGGGTGAATGTATGACATTGTTCTGCATTCAGTCCATCAATTGTTGTTTTTGCATTTGTCACCCCGAGTGGGATGGGTATGCTCAGACGTGAGTCCCATGCTCTCCACACCACTGGAGTCAAGCTATCCAGGCTGATGAAGGCTGATAGCCAGAAACCGGTCCTTGGATGCTTGATTCCGGTCCGGGAAAGACATGGCTTGGCAGTTCGAGCTGGACTGTTCCCATGAGGCACAGGGTCAAGGCTGATTTGCATATAGCCATGTCTGACCTGGGGTGGTGTGGAGTGCAAAAAAAGATGGATTTAGGCCCAGATCTCTGAACTGGGGTGAATGTATGACATTGTTCTGCATTCTGTCCATCAATTCTTGTTTTTGCATTTGTCACCCCGAGTGGGATGGGTATGCTCAGACGTGAGTCCCATGCTCTCCACACCACTGGAGTCAAGCTATCCAGGCTGATGAAGGCTGATAGCCAGAAACCGGTCCTTGGATGCTTGATTCCGGTCCGGGAAAGACATGGCTTGGCAGTTCGGGCTGGACTGTTCCCATGAGGCACAGGGTCAAGGCTGATTTGCATATAGCCATGTCTGACCTGGGGTGGTGTGGAGTGCAAGAAAACGATGGATTTAGGCCCAGATCTCTGAACTGGGGTGAATGTATGACATTGTTCTGCATTCTGTCCATCAATTCTTGTTTTTGCATTTGTCACCCTGAGTGGGATGGGTATGCTAACACGTGAGTCCCATGCTCTCCACACCACTGGAGTCAAGCTATCCAGGCTGATGAAGGCTGATAGCCAGAAAACGGTCCTTGGATGCTAGATTCCCGTCCGGGAAAGACATGGCTTGGCAGTTCGGGCTGGACTGTTCCCATGAGGCACAGGGTCAAGGCTGATTTGCATATAGCCATGTCTGACCTGGGGTGGTGTGTAGTGCAAAAAAATGATGGATTTAGGCCCAGATCTCTGAACTGGGGTGAATGTAAGACATTGTTCTGCATTCTGTCCATCAATCCTTGTTTTTGCATTTGTCACCCCGAGTGGGATGGGTATGCTCAGACGTGATTCCCATGCTCTCCACACCACTGGAGTCAAGCTATCCAGGCTGATGAAGGCTGATAGCCAGAAACCGGTCCTTGGATGCTTGATTCAGGTCCGGGAAAGACATGGCTTGGCAGTTCGGGCTGGACTGTTCCCATGAGGCACAGGGTCAAGGCTGATTTGCATAAAGCCATGTCTGACCTGGGGTGGTGTGGAGTGCAAAAAAAACGATGGATTTAGGCCCAGATCTCTGAACTGGGGTGAATGTATGACATTGTTCTGCATTCTGTCCATCAATTCTTGTTTTTGCATTTGTCACCCCGAGTGGGATGGGTATGCTCAGACGTGAGTCCCATGCTCTCCACACCACTGGAGTCAAGCTATCCAGGCTGATGAAGGCTGATAGCCAGAAACCGGTCCTTGGATGCTTGATTCCGGTCCGGGAAAGACATGGCTTGGCAGTTCGGGCTGGACTGTTCCCATGAGGCACAGGGTCAAGGCTGATTTGCATATAGCCATGTCTGACCTGGGGTGGTGTGGAGTGCAAAAAAACGATGGATTTAGGCCCAGATCTCTGAACTGGGGTGAATGTATGACATTGTTCTGCATTCAGTCCATCAATTGTTGTTTTTGCATTTGTCACCCCGAGTGGGATGGGTATGCTCAGACGTGAGTCCCATGCTCTCCACACCACTGGAGTCAAGCTATCCAGGCTGATGAAGGCTGATAGCCAGAAACCGGTCCTTGGATGCTTGATTCCGGTCCGGGAAAGACATGGCTTGGCAGTTCGAGCTGGACTGTTCCCTTGAGGCACAGGGTCAAGGCTGATTTGCATATAGCCATGTCTGACCTGGGGTTGTGTGGAGTGCAAAAAAACAATGGATTTAGGCCCAGATCTCTGAACTGGGGTGAATGTATGACATTGTTCTGCATTCTGTCCATCAATTCTTGTTTTTGCATTTGTCACCCCGAGTGGGATGGGTATGCTCAGACGTGAGTCCCATGCTCTCCACACCACTGGAGTCAAGCTATTCAGGCTGATGAAGGCTGATAGCCAGAAACCGGTCCTTGGATGCTAGATTCCGGTCCGGGAAAGACATGGCTTGGCAGTTCGGGCTGGACTGTTCCCATGAGGCACAGGGTCAAGGCTGATTTGCATATAGCCATGTCTGACCTGGGGTGGTGTGTAGTGCAAAAAAATGATGGATTTAGGCCCAGATCTCTGAACTGGGGTGATTGTATGACATTGTTCTGCATTCTGTCCATCAATTCTTGTTTTTGCATTTGTCACCCGAGTGGGATGGGTATGCTCAGACGTGAGTCCCTTGCTCTCCACACCACTGGAGTCAAGCTATACAGGCTAATGAAGGCTGATAGCCAGAAACCGGTCCTTGGATGCTAGATTCCGGTCCGGGAAAGACATGGCTTGGCAGTTCGGGCTGGACTGTTCCCATGAGGCACAGGGCCAAGGCTGATTTGCATATAGCCATGTCTGACCTGGGGTGGTGTGGAGTTCAAAAAAACGATGGATTTAGGCCCAGATCTCTGAACTGGGGTGAATGTATGACATTGTTCTGCCTTCTGTCCATCAATTGTTGTTTTTGCATTTGTCACCCCGAGTGGGATGGGTATGCTCAGACGTGAGTCCCATGCTCTCCACACCACTGGAGTCAAGCTATCCAGGCTGATGAAGGCTGATAGCCAGAAACCGGTCCTTGGATGCTTGATTGCAGTCCGGGAAAGACATGGCTTGGCAGTTCGGGCTGGACTGTTCCCATGAGGCACAGGGTCAAGGCTGATTTGCATATAGCCATGTCTGACCTGGGGTGGTGTGGAGTGCAAAAAACGATGGATTTAGGCCCAGATCTCTGAACTGGGGTGAATGTATGACATTGTTCTACATTCTGTCCATCAATTGTTGTTTTTGCATTTGTCACCCCGAGTGGGATGGGTATGCTCAGACGTGAGTCCCATGCTCTCCACACCACTGGAGTCAAGCTATCCAGGCTGATGAAGGCTGATAGCCAGAAACCGGTCTTTGGATGCTTGATTCCGGTCCGGGAAAGACATGGCTTGGCAGTTCGGGCTGGACTGTTCCCATGAGGCACAGGGTCAAGGCTGATTTGCATATAGCCATGTCTGACCTGGGGTGGTGTGGAGTGCAAAAAAACGATGGATTTAGGCCCAGATCTCTGAACTGGGGTGAATGTATGACATTGTTCTGCATTCTGTCCATCAATTGTTGTTTTTGCATTTGTCACCCCGAGTGGGATGGGTATGCTCAGACGTGAGTCCCATGCTCTCCACACCACTGGAGTCAAGCTATCCAGGCTGATGAAGGCTGATAGCCAGAAACCGGTCCTTGGATGCTTGATTCCGGTCCGGGAAAGACATGGCTTGGCAGTTCGGGCTGGACTGTTCCCATGAGGCACAGGGTCAAGGCTGATTTGCATATAGCCATGTCTGACCTGGGGTGGTGTGGAGTGCAAAAAAACGATGGATTTAGGCCCAGATCTCTGAACTGGGGTGAATGTATGACATTGTTCTGCATTCAGTCCATCAATTGTTGTTTTTGCATTTGTCACCCCGAGTGGGATGGGTATGCTCAGACGTGAGTCCCATGCTCTCCACACCACTGGAGTCAAGCTATCCAGGCTGATGAAGGCTGATAGCCAGAAACCGGTCCTTGGATGCTTGATTCCGGTCCGGGAAAGACATGGCTTGGCAGTTCGAGCTGGACTGTTCCCATGAGGCACAGGGTCAAGGCTGATTTGCATATAGCCATGTCTGACCTGGGGTGGTGTGGAGTGCAAAAAAAGATGGATTTAGGCCCAGATCTCTGAACTGGGGTGAATGTATGACATTGTTCTGCATTCTGTCCATCAATTCTTGTTTTTGCATTTGTCACCCCGAGTGGGATGGGTATGCTCAGACGTGAGTCCCATGCTCTCCACACCACTGGAGTCAAGCTATCCAGGCTGATGAAGGCTGATAGCCAGAAACCGGTCCTTGGATGCTTGATTCCGGTCCGGGAAAGACATGGCTTGGCAGTTCGGGCTGGACTGTTCCCATGAGGCACAGGGTCAAGGCTGATTTGCATATAGCCATGTCTGACCTGGGGTGGTGTGGAGTGCAAGAAAACGATGGATTTAGGCCCAGATCTCTGAACTGGGGTGAATGTATGACATTGTTCTGCATTCTGTCCATCAATTCTTGTTTTTGCATTTGTCACCCTGAGTGGGATGGGTATGCTAACACGTGAGTCCCATGCTCTCCACACCACTGGAGTCAAGCTATCCAGGCTGATGAAGGCTGATAGCCAGAAAACGGTCCTTGGATGCTAGATTCCCGTCCGGGAAAGACATGGCTTGGCAGTTCGGGCTGGACTGTTCCCATGAGGCACAGGGTCAAGGCTGATTTGCATATAGCCATGTCTGACCTGGGGTGGTGTGTAGTGCAAAAAAATGATGGATTTAGGCCCAGATCTCTGAACTGGGGTGAATGTAAGACATTGTTCTGCATTCTGTCCATCAATCCTTGTTTTTGCATTTGTCACCCCGAGTGGGATGGGTATGCTCAGACGTGATTCCCATGCTCTCCACACCACTGGAGTCAAGCTATCCAGGCTGATGAAGGCTGATAGCCAGAAACCTGTCCTTGGATGCTAGATTCCGGTCTGGGAAAGACATGGCTTGGCAGTTCGGGCTGGACTGTTCCCATGAGGCACAGGGTCAAGGCTGATTTGCATATAGCCATGTCTGACCTGGGGTGGTGTGGAGTGCAAAAAAACAATGGATTTAGGCCCAGATCTCTGAACTGGGGTGAATGTATGACATTGTTCTGCATTCTGTCCATCAATTCTTGTTTTTGCATTTGTCACCCCGAGTGGGATGGGTATGCTCAGACGTGAGTCCCATGCTCTCCACACCACTGGAGTCAAGCTATCCAGGCTGATGAAGGCTGATAGCCAGAAACCGGTCCTTGGATGCTTGATTCAGGTCCGGGAAAGACATGGCTTGGCAGTTCGGGCTGGACTGTTCCCATGAGGCACAGGGTCAAGGCTGATTTGCATAAAGCCATGTCTGACCTGGGGTGGTGTGGAGTGCAAAAAAAACGATGGATTTAGGCCCAGATCTCTGAACTGGGGTGAATGTATGACATTGTTCTGCATTCTGTCCATCAATTCTTGTTTTTGCATTTGTCACCCCGAGTGGGATGGGTATGCTCAGACGTGAGTCCCATGCTCTCCACACCACTGGAGTCAAGCTATCCAGGCTGATGAAGGCTGATAGCCAGAAACCGGTCCTTGGATGCTTGATTCCGGTCCGGGAAAGACATGGCTTGGCAGTTCGGGCTGGACTGTTCCCATGAGGCACAGGGTCAAGGCTGATTTGCATATAGCCATGTCTGACCTGGGGTGGTGTGGAGTGCAAAAAAACGATGGATTTAGGCCCAGATCTCTGAACTGGGGTGAATGTATGACATTGTTCTGCATTCAGTCCATCAATTGTTGTTTTTGCATTTGTCACCCCGAGTGGGATGGGTATGCTCAGACGTGAGTCCCATGCTCTCCACACCACTGGAGTCAAGCTATCCAGGCTGATGAAGGCTGATAGCCAGAAACCGGTCCTTGGATGCTTGATTCCGGTCCGGGAAAGACATGGCTTGGCAGTTCGAGCTGGACTGTTCCCTTGAGGCACAGGGTCAAGGCTGATTTGCATATAGCCATGTCTGACCTGGGGTTGTGTGGAGTGCAAAAAAACAATGGATTTAGGCCCAGATCTCTGAACTGGGGTGAATGTATGACATTGTTCTGCATTCTGTCCATCAATTCTTGTTTTTGCATTTGTCACCCCGAGTGGGATGGGTATGCTCAGACGTGAGTCCCATGCTCTCCACACCACTGGAGTCAAGCTATTCAGGCTGATGAAGGCTGATAGCCAGAAACCGGTCCTTGGATGCTAGATTCCGGTCCGGGAAAGACATGGCTTGGCAGTTCGGGCTGGACTGTTCCCATGAGGCACAGGGTCAAGGCTGATTTGCATATAGCCATGTCTGACCTGGGGTGGTGTGTAGTGCAAAAAAATGATGGATTTAGGCCCAGATCTCTGAACTGGGGTGATTGTATGACATTGTTCTGCATTCTGTCCATCAATTCTTGTTTTTGCATTTGTCACCCGAGTGGGATGGGTATGCTCAGACGTGAGTCCCTTGCTCTCCACACCACTGGAGTCAAGCTATACAGGCTAATGAAGGCTGATAGCCAGAAACCGGTCCTTGGATGCTAGATTCCGGTCCGGGAAAGACATGGCTTGGCAGTTCGGGCTGGACTGTTCCCATGAGGCACAGGGCCAAGGCTGATTTGCATATAGCCATGTCTGACCTGGGGTGGTGTGGAGTTCAAAAAAACGATGGATTTAGGCCCAGATCTCTGAACTGGGGTGAATGTATGACATTGTTCTGCCTTCTGTCCATCAATTGTTGTTTTTGCATTTGTCACCCCGAGTGGGATGGGTATGCTCAGACGTGAGTCCCATGCTCTCCACACCACTGGAGTCAAGCTATCCAGGCTGATGAAGGCTGATAGCCAGAAACCGGTCCTTGGATGCTTGATTGCAGTCCGGGAAAGACATGGCTTGGCAGTTCGGGCTGGACTGTTCCCATGAGGCACAGGGTCAAGGCTGATTTGCATATAGCCATGTCTGACCTGGGGTGGTGTGGAGTGCAAAAAACGATGGATTTAGGCCCAGATCTCTGAACTGGGGTGAATGTATGACATTGTTCTACATTCTGTCCATCAATTGTTGTTTTTGCATTTGTCACCCCGAGTGGGATGGGTATGCTCAGACGTGAGTCCCATGCTCTCCACACCACTGGAGTCAAGCTATCCAGGCTGATGAAGGCTGATAGCCAGAAACCGGTCTTTGGATGCTTGATTCCGGTCCGGGAAAGACATGGCTTGGCAGTTCGGGCTGGACTGTTCCCATGAGGCACAGGGTCAAGGCTGATTTGCATATAGCCATGTCTGACCTGGGGTGGTGTGGAGTGCAAAAAAACGATGGATTTAGGCCCAGATCTCTGAACTGGGGTGAATGTATGACATTGTTCTGCATTCAGTCCATCAATTGTTGTTTTTGCATTTGTCACCCCGAGTGGGATGGGTATGCTAAGACGTGAGTACCATGCTCTCCACACCACTGGAGTCAAGCTATCCAGGCTGATGAAGGCTGATAGCCAGAAACCGGTCCTTGGATGCTTGATTCCGGTCCGGGAAAGACATGGCTTGGCAGTTCGAGCTGGACTGTTCCCATGAGGCACAGGGTCAAGGCTGATTTGCATATAGCCATGTCTGACCTGGGGTGGTGTGGAGTGCAAAAAAACGATGGATTTAGGCCCAGATCTCTGAACTGGGGTGAATGTATGACATTGTTCTGCATTCTGTCCATCAATTCTTGTTTTTGCATTTGTCACCCTGAGTGGGATGGGTATGCTAACACGTGAGTCCCATGCTCTCCACACCACTGGAGTCAAGCTATCCAGGCTGATGAAGGCTGATAGCCAGAAACCGGTCCTTGGATGCTTGATTCCGGTCCGGGAAAGACATGGCTTGGCAGTTCGGGCTGGACTGTTCCCATGAGGCACAGGGTCAAGGCTGATTTGCATATAGCCATGTCTGACCTGGGGTGGTGTGGAGTGCAAGAAAACGATGGATTTAGGCCCAGATCTCTGAACTGGGGTGAATGTATGACATTGTTCTGCATTCTGTCCATCAATTCTTGTTTTTGCATTTGTCACCCTGAGTGGGATGGGTATGCTAACACGTGAGTCCCATGCTCTCCACACCACTGGAGTCAAGCTATCCAGGCTGATGAAGGCTGATAGCCAGAAAACGGTCCTTGGATGCTAGATTCCGGTCCGGGAAAGACATGGCTTGGCAGTTCGGGCTGGACTGTTCCCATGAGGCACAGGGTCAAGGCTGATTTGCATATAGCCATGTCTGACCTGGGGTGGTGTGTAGTGCAAAAAAATGATGGATTTAGGCCCAGATCTCTGAACTGGGGTGAATGTAAGACATTGTTCTGCATTCTGTCCATCAATCCTTGTTTTTGCATTTGTCACCCCGAGTGGGATGGGTATGCTCAGACGTGATTCCCATGCTCTCCACACCACTGGAGTCAAGCTATCCAGGCTGATGAAGGCTGATAGCCAGAAACCTGTCCTTGGATGCTAGATTCCGGTCTGGGAAAGACATGGCTTGGCAGTTCGGGCTGGACTGTTCCCATGAGGCACAGGGTCAAGGCTGATTTGCATATAGCCATGTCTGACCTGGGGTGGTGTGGAGTGCAAAAAAACAATGGATTTAGGCCCAGATCTCTGAACTGGGGTGAATGTATGACATTGTTCTGCATTCTGTCCATCAATTCTTGTTTTTGCATTTGTCACCCCGAGTGGGATGGGTATGCTCAGACGTGAGTCCCATGCTCTCCACACCACTGGAGTCAAGCTATCCAGGCTGATGAAGGCTGATAGCCAGAAACCGGTCCTTGGATGCTTGATTCAGGTCCGGGAAAGACATGGCTTGGCAGTTCGGGCTGGACTGTTCCCATGAGGCACAGGGTCAAGGCTGATTTGCATAAAGCCATGTCTGACCTGGGGTGGTGTGGAGTGCAAAAAAAACGATGGATTTAGGCCCAGATCTCTGAACTGGGGTGAATGTATGACATTGTTCTGCATTCTGTCCATCAATTCTTGTTTTTGCATTTGTCACCCCGAGTGGGATGGGTATGCTCAGACGTGAGTCCCATGCTCTCCACACCACTGGAGTCAAGCTATCCAGGCTGATGAAGGCTGATAGCCAGAAACCGGTCCTTGGATGCTTGATTCCGGTCCGGGAAAGACATGGCTTGGCAGTTCGGGCTGGACTGTTCCCATGAGGCACAGGGTCAAGGCTGATTTGCATATAGCCATGTCTGACCTGGGGTGGTGTGGAGTGCAAAAAAACGATGGATTTAGGCCCAGATCTCTGAACTGGGGTGAATGTATGACATTGTTCTGCATTCAGTCCATCAATTGTTGTTTTTGCATTTGTCACCCCGAGTGGGATGGGTATGCTCAGACGTGAGTCCCATGCTCTCCACACCACTGGAGTCAAGCTATCCAGGCTGATGAAGGCTGATAGCCAGAAACCGGTCCTTGGATGCTTGATTCCGGTCCGGGAAAGACATGGCTTGGCAGTTCGAGCTGGACTGTTCCCTTGAGGCACAGGGTCAAGGCTGATTTGCATATAGCCATGTCTGACCTGGGGTTGTGTGGAGTGCAAAAAAACAATGGATTTAGGCCCAGATCTCTGAACTGGGGTGAATGTATGACATTGTTCTGCATTCTGTCCATCAATTCTTGTTTTTGCATTTGTCACCCCGAGTGGGATGGGTATGCTCAGACGTGAGTCCCATGCTCTCCACACCACTGGAGTCAAGCTATTCAGGCTGATGAAGGCTGATAGCCAGAAACCGGTCCTTGGATGCTAGATTCCGGTCCGGGAAAGACATGGCTTGGCAGTTCGGGCTGGACTGTTCCCATGAGGCACAGGGTCAAGGCTGATTTGCATATAGCCATGTCTGACCTGGGGTGGTGTGTAGTGCAAAAAAATGATGGATTTAGGCCCAGATCTCTGAACTGGGGTGATTGTATGACATTGTTCTGCATTCTGTCCATCAATTCTTGTTTTTGCATTTGTCACCCGAGTGGGATGGGTATGCTCAGACGTGAGTCCCTTGCTCTCCACACCACTGGAGTCAAGCTATACAGGCTAATGAAGGCTGATAGCCAGAAACCGGTCCTTGGATGCTAGATTCCGGTCCGGGAAAGACATGGCTTGGCAGTTCGGGCTGGACTGTTCCCATGAGGCACAGGGCCAAGGCTGATTTGCATATAGCCATGTCTGACCTGGGGTGGTGTGGAGTTCAAAAAAACGATGGATTTAGGCCCAGATCTCTGAACTGGGGTGAATGTATGACATTGTTCTGCCTTCTGTCCATCAATTGTTGTTTTTGCATTTGTCACCCCGAGTGGGATGGGTATGCTCAGACGTGAGTCCCATGCTCTCCACACCACTGGAGTCAAGCTATCCAGGCTGATGAAGGCTGATAGCCAGAAACCGGTCCTTGGATGCTTGATTGCAGTCCGGGAAAGACATGGCTTGGCAGTTCGGGCTGGACTGTTCCCATGAGGCACAGGGTCAAGGCTGATTTGCATATAGCCATGTCTGACCTGGGGTGGTGTGGAGTGCAAAAAACGATGGATTTAGGCCCAGATCTCTGAACTGGGGTGAATGTATGACATTGTTCTACATTCTGTCCATCAATTGTTGTTTTTGCATTTGTCACCCCGAGTGGGATGGGTATGCTCAGACGTGAGTCCCATGCTCTCCACACCACTGGAGTCAAGCTATCCAGGCTGATGAAGGCTGATAGCCAGAAACCGGTCTTTGGATGCTTGATTCCGGTCCGGGAAAGACATGGCTTGGCAGTTCGGGCTGGACTGTTCCCATGAGGCACAGGGTCAAGGCTGATTTGCATATAGCCATGTCTGACCTGGGGTGGTGTGGAGTGCAAAAAAACGATGGATTTAGGCCCAGATCTCTGAACTGGGGTGAATGTATGACATTGTTCTGCATTCAGTCCATCAATTGTTGTTTTTGCATTTGTCACCCCGAGTGGGATGGGTATGCTAAGACGTGAGTACCATGCTCTCCACACCACTGGAGTCAAGCTATCCAGGCTGATGAAGGCTGATAGCCAGAAACCGGTCCTTGGATGCTTGATTCCGGTCCGGGAAAGACATGGCTTGGCAGTTCGAGCTGGACTGTTCCCATGAGGCACAGGGTCAAGGCTGATTTGCATATAGCCATGTCTGACCTGGGGTGGTGTGGAGTGCAAAAAAACGATGGATTTAGGCCCAGATCTCTGAACTGGGGTGAATGTATGACATTGTTCTGCATTCTGTCCATCAATTCTTGTTTTTGCATTTGTCACCCATAGTGGGATGGGTATGCTAACACGTGAGTCCCATGCTCTCCACACCACTGGAGTCAAGCTATCCAGGCTTATGAAAGCTGATAGCCAGAAACCGGTCCTTGGATGCTAGATTCCGGTCCGGGAAAGACATGGCTTGGCAGTTCGGGCTGGACTGTTCCCATGAGGCACAGGGTCAAGGCTGATTTGCATATAGCCATGTCTGACCTGGGGTGGTGTGCAGTGCAAAAAAATGATGGATTTAGGCCCAGATCTCTGAACTGGGGTGAATGTAAGACATTGTTCTGCATTCTGTCCATCAATTCTTGTTTTTGCATTTGTCACCCCGAGTGGGATGGGTATGCTCAGACGTGAGTCCCATGCTCTCCACACCACTGGAGTCAAGCTATCCAGGCTGATGAAGGCTGATAGCCAGAAACCGGTCCTTGGATGCTAGATTCCGGTCCGGGAAAGACATGGCTTGGCAGTTCGGGCTGGACTGTTCCCATGAGGCACAGGGTCAAGGCTGATTTGCATATAGCCATGTCTGACCTGGGGTGGTGTGGAGTGCAAAAAAACGATGGATTTAGGCCCAGATCTCTGAACTGGGGTGAATGTATGACATTGTTCTGCATTTTGTCCATCAATTCTTGTTTTTGCATTTGTCACCCCGAGTGGGATGGGTAAGCTCAGACGTGAGTCCCATGCTCTCCACACCACTGGAGTCAAGCTATCCAGGCTGATGAAGGCTGATAGCCAGAAACCGGTCCTTGGATGCTTGATTCAGGTCCGGGAAAGACATGGCTTGGCAGTTCAGGCTGGACTGTTCCCATGAGGCACAGGGTCAAGGCTGATTTGCATATAGCCATGTCTGACCTGGGGTGGTGTGGAGTGCAAAAAAACGATGGATTTAGGCCCAGATCTCTGAACTGGGGTGAATGTATGACATTGTTCTGCATTCAGTCCATCAATTGTTGTTTTTGCATTTGTCACTCCGAGTGGGATGGGTATGCTCAGACGTGAGTCCCATGCTCTCCACACCACTGGAGTCAAGCTATCCAGGCTGATGAAGGCTGATAGCCAGAAACCGGTCCTTGGATGCTAGATTCCGGTCCGGGAAAGACATGGCTTGGCAGTTCGGGCTGGACTGTTCCCATGAGGCACAGGGTCAAGGCTGATTTGCATATAGCCATGTCTGACCTGGGGTGGTGTGTAGTGCAAAAAAATGATGGATTTAGGCCCAGATCTCTGAACTGGGGTGAATGAATGACATTGTTCTGCATTCTGTCCATCAATTCTTGTTTTTGCATTTGTCACCCCGAGTGGGATGGGTATGCTCAGACGTGAGTCCCATGCTCTCCACACCACTGGAGTCAAGCTATTCAGGCTGATGAAGGCTGATAGCCAGAAACCGGTCCTTGGATGCTAGATTCCGGTCCGGGAAAGACATGGCTTGGCAGTTCGGGCTGGACTGTTCCCATGAGGCACAGGGTCAAGGCTGATTTGCATATAGCCATGTCTGACCTGGGGTGGTGTGGAGTGCAAAAAAATCATGGATTTAGGCCCAGATCTCTGAACTGGGGTGATTGTATGACATTGTTCTGCATTCTGTCCATCAATTCTTGTTTTTGCATTTGTCACCCGAGTGGGATGGGTATGCTCAGACGTGAGTCCCATGCTCTCCACACCACTGGAGTCAAGCTATCCAGGCTGATGAAGGCTGATAGCAAGAAACCGGTCTTTGGATGCTAGATTCCGGTCCGGGAAAGACATGGCTTGGCAGTTCGGGCTGGACTGTTCCCATGAGGCACAGGGCCAAGGCTGATTTGCATATAGCCATGTCTGACCTGGGGTGGTGTGGAGTGCAAAAAAACGATGGATTTAGGCCCAGATCTCTGAACTGGGGTGAATGTATGACATTGTTCTGCCTTCTGTCCATCAATTGTTGTTTTTGCATTTGTCACCCCGAGTGGGATGTGTATGCTCAGACGTGAGTCCCATGCTCTCCACACCACTGGAGTCATGCTATCCAGGCTGATGAAGGCTGATAGCCAGAAACCGGTCCTTGGATGCTTGATTGCAGTCCGGGAAAGACATGGCTTGGCAGTTCGGGCTGGACTGTTCCCATGAGGCACAGGGTCAAGGCTGATTTGCATATAGCCATGTCTGACCTGGGGTGGTGTGGAGTGCAAAAAAACGATGGATTTAGGCCCAGATCTCTGAACTGGGGTGAATGTATGACATTGTTCTGCATTCTGTCCATCAATTGTTGTTTTTGCATTTGTCACCCCGAGTGGGATGGGTATGCTCAGACGTGAGTCCCATGCTCTCCACACCACTGGAGTCAAGCTATCCAGGCTGATGAAGGCTGATAGCCAGAAACCGGTCCTTGGATGCTTGATTCCGGTCCGGGAAAGACATGGCTTGGCAGTTCGGGCTGGACTGTTCCCATGAGGCACAGGGTCAAGGCTGATTTGCATATAGCCATGTCTGACCTGGGGTGGTGTGGAGTGCAAAAAAACGATGGATTTAGGCCCAGATCTCTGAACTGGGGTGAATGTATGACATTGTTCTGCATTCAGTCCATCAATTGTTGTTTTTGCATTTGTCACCCCGAGTGGGATGGGTATGCTCAGACGTGAGTCCCATGCTCTCCACACCACTGGAGTCAAGCTATCCAGGCTGATGAAGGCTGATAGCCAGAAACTGGTCCTTGGATGCTTGATTCCGGTCCGGGAAAGACATGGCTTGGCAGTTCGAGCTGGACTGTTCCCATGAGGCACAGGGTCAAGGCTGATTTGCATATAGCCATGTCTGACCTGGGGTGGTGTGGAGTGCAAAAAAAGATGGATTTAGGCCCAGATCTCTGAACTGGGGTGAATGTATGACATTGTTCTGCATTCTGTCCATCAATTCTTGTTTTTGCATTTGTCACCCCGAGTGGGATGGGTATGCTCAGACGTGAGTCCCATGCTCTCCACACCACTGGAGTCAAGCTATCCAGGCTGATGAAGGCTGATAGCCAGAAACCGGTCCTTGGATGCTTGATTCCGGTCCGGGAAAGACATGGCTTGGCAGTTCGGGCTGGACTGTTCCCATGAGGCACAGGGTCAAGGCTGATTTGCATATAGCCATGTCTGACCTGGGGTGGTGTGGAGTGCAAGAAAACGATGGATTTAGGCCCAGATCTCTGAACTGGGGTGAATTTATGACATTGTTCTGCATTCTGTCCATCAATTCTTGTTTTTGCATTTGTCACCCTGAGTGGGATGGGTATGCTAACACGTGAGTCCCATGCTCTCCACACCACTGGAGTCAAGCTATCCAGGCTGATGAAGGCTGATAGCCAGAAAACGGTCCTTGGATGCTAGATTCCGGTCCGGGAAAGACATGGCTTGGCAGTTCGGGCTGGACTGTTCCCATGAGGCACAGGGTCAAGGCTGATTTGCATATAGCCATGTCTGACCTGGGGTGGTGTGTAGTGCAAAAAAATGATGGATTTAGGCCCAGATCTCTGAACTGGGGTGAATGTAAGACATTGTTCTGCATTCTGTCCATCAATTCTTGTTTTTGCATTTGTCACCCCGAGTGGGATGGGTATGCTCAGACGTGATTCCCATGCTCTCCACACCACTGGAGTCAAGCTATCCAGGCTGATGAAGGCTGATAGCCAGAAACCTGTCCTTGGATGCTAGATTCCGGTCTGGGAAAGACATGGCTTGGCAGTTCGGGCTGGACTGTTCCCATGAGGCACAGGGTCAAGGCTGATTTGCATATAGCCATGTCTGACCTGGGGTGGTGTGGAGTGCAAAAAAACAATGGATTTAGGCCCAGATCTCTGAACTGGGGTGAATGTATGACATTGTTCTGCATTCTGTCCATCAATTCTTGTTTTTGCATTTGTCACCCCGAGTGGGATGGGTATGCTCAGACGTGAGTCCCATGCTCTCCACACCACTGGAGTCAAGCTATCCAGGCTGATGAAGGCTGATAGCCAGAAACCGGTCCTTGGATGCTTGATTCAGGTCCGGGAAAGACATGGCTTGGCAGTTCGGGCTGGACTGTTCCCATGAGGCACAGGGTCAAGGCTGATTTGCATAAAGCCATGTCTGACCTGGGGTGGTGTGGAGTGCAAAAAAAACGATGGATTTAGGCCCAGATCTCTGAACTGGGGTGAATGTATGACATTGTTCTGCATTCTGTCCATCAATTCTTGTTTTTGCATTTGTCACCCCGAGTGGGATGGGTATGCTCAGACGTGAGTCCCATGCTCTCCACACCACTGGAGTCAAGCTATCCAGGCTGATGAAGGCTGATAGCCAGAAACCGGTCCTTGGATGCTTGATTCCGGTCCGGGAAAGACATGGCTTGGCAGTTCGGGCTGGACTGTTCCCATGAGGCACAGGGTCAAGGCTGATTTGCATATAGCCATGTCTGACCTGGGGTGGTGTGGAGTGCAAAAAAACGATGGATTTAGGCCCAGATCTCTGAACTGGGGTGAATGTATGACATTGTTCTGCATTCAGTCCATCAATTGTTGTTTTTGCATTTGTCACCCCGAGTGGGATGGGTATGCTCAGACGTGAGTCCCATGCTCTCCACACCACTGGAGTCAAGCTATCCAGGCTGATGAAGGCTGATAGCCAGAAACCGGTCCTTGGATGCTTGATTCCGGTCCGGGAAAGACATGGCTTGGCAGTTCGAGCTGGACTGTTCCCTTGAGGCACAGGGTCAAGGCTGATTTGCATATAGCCATGTCTGACCTGGGGTTGTGTGGAGTGCAAAAAAACTATGGATTTAGGCCCAGATCTCTGAACTGGGGTGAATGTATGACATTGTTCTGCATTCTGTCCATCAATTCTTGTTTTTGCATTTGTCACCCCGAGTGGGATGGGTATGCTCAGACGTGAGTCCCATGCTCTCCACACCACTGGAGTCAAGCTATTCAGGCTGATGAAGGCTGATAGCCAGAAACCGGTCCTTGGATGCTAGATTCCGGTCCGGGAAAGACATGGCTTGGCAGTTCGGGCTGGACTGTTCCCATGAGGCACAGGGTCAAGGCTGATTTGCATATAGCCATGTCTGACCTGGGGTGGTGTGTAGTGCAAAAAAATGATGGATTTAGGCCCAGATCTCTGAACTGGGGTGATTGTATGACATTGTTCTGCATTCTGTCCATCAATTCTTGTTTTTGCATTTGTCACCCGAGTGGGATGGGTATGCTCAGACGTGAGTCCCTTGCTCTCCACACCACTGGAGTCAAGCTATACAGGCTAATGAAGGCTGATAGCCAGAAACCGGTCCTTGGATGCTAGATTCCGGTCCGGGAAAGACATGGCTTGGCAGTTCGGGCTGGACTGTTCCCATGAGGCCCAGGGCCAAGGCTGATTTGCATATAGCCATGTCTGACCTGGGGTGGTGTGGAGTTCAAAAAAACGATGGATTTAGGCCCAGATCTCTGAACTGGGGTGAATGTATGACATTGTTCTGCCTTCTGTCCATCAATTGTTGTTTTTGCATTTGTCACCCCGAGTGGGATGGGTATGCTCAGACGTGAGTCCCATGCTCTCCACACCACTGGAGTCAAGCTATCCAGGCTGATGAAGGCTGATAGCCAGAAACCGGTCCTTGGATGCTTGATTGCAGTCCGGGAAAGACATGGCTTGGCAGTTCGGGCTGGACTGTTCCCATGAGGCACAGGGTCAAGGCTGATTTGCATATAGCCATGTCTGACCTGGGGTGGTGTGGAGTGCAAAAAACGATGGATTTAGGCCCAGATCTCTGAACTGGGGTGAATGTATGACATTGTTCTACATTCTGTCCATCAATTGTTGTTTTTGCATTTGTCACCCCGAGTGGGATGGGTATGCTCAGACGTGAGTCCCATGCTCTCCACACCACTGGAGTCAAGCTATCCAGGCTGATGAAGGCTGATAGCCAGAAACCGGTCTTTGGATGCTTGATTCCGGTCCGGGAAAGACATGGCTTGGCAGTTCGGGCTGGACTGTTCCCATGAGGCACAGGGTCAAGGCTGATTTGCATATAGCCATGTCTGACCTGGGGTGGTGTGGAGTGCAAAAAAACGATGGATTTAGGCCCAGATCTCTGAACTGGGGTGAATGTATGACATTGTTCTGCATTCAGTCCATCAATTGTTGTTTTTGCATTTGTCACCCCGAGTGGGATGGGTATGCTAAGACGTGAGTACCATGCTCTCCACACCACTGGAGTCAAGCTATCCAGGCTGATGAAGGCTGATAGCCAGAAACCGGTCCTTGGATGCTTGATTCCGGTCCGGGAAAGACATGGCTTGGCAGTTCGAGCTGGACTGTTCCCATGAGGCACAGGGTCAAGGCTGATTTGCATATAGCCATGTCTGACCTGGGGTGGTGTGGAGTGCAAAAAAACGATGGATTTAGGCCCAGATCTCTGAACTGGGGTGAATGTATGACATTGTTCTGCATTCTGTCCATCAATTCTTGTTTTTGCATTTGTCACCCTGAGTGGGATGGGTATGCTAACACGTGAGTCCCATGCTCTCCACACCACTGGAGTCAAGCTATCCAGGCTTATGAAAGCTGATAGCCAGAAACCGGTCCTTGGATGCTAGATTCCGGTCCGGGAAAGACATGGCTTGGCAGTTCGGGCTGGACTGTTCCCATGAGGCACAGGGTCAAGGCTGATTTGCATATAGCCATGTCTGACCTGGGGTGGTGTGCAGTGCAAAAAAATGATGGATTTAGGCCCAGATCTCTGAACTGGGGTGAATGTAAGACATTGTTCTGCATTCTGTCCATCAATTCTTGTTTTTGCATTTGTCACCCCGAGTGGGATGGGTATGCTCAGACGTGAGTCCCATGCTCTCCACACCACTGGAGTCAAGCTATCCAGGCTGATGAAGGCTGATAGCCAGAAACCGGTCCTTGGATGCTAGATTCCGGTCCGGGAAAGACATGGCTTGGCAGTTCGGGCTGGACTGTTCCCATGAGGCACAGGGTCAAGGCTGATTTGCATATAGCCATGTCTGACCTGGGGTGGTGTGGAGTGCAAAAAAACGATGGATTTAGGCCCAGATCTCTGAACTGGGGTGAATGTATGACATTGTTCTGCATTCTGTCCATCAATTCTTGTTTTTGCATTTGTCACCCCGAGTGGGATGGGTAAGCTCAGACGTGAGTCCCATGCTCTCCACACCACTGGAGTCAAGCTATCCAGGCTGATGAAGGCTGATAGCCAGAAACCGGTCCTTGGATGCTTGATTCAGGTCCGGGAAAGACATGGCTTGGCAGTTCAGGCTGGACTGTTCCCATGAGGCACAGGGTCAAGGCTGATTTGCATATAGCCATGTCTGACCTGGGGTGGTGTGGAGTGCAAAAAAACGATGGATTTAGGCCCAGATCTCTGAACTGGGGTGAATGTATGACATTGTTCTGCATTCAGTCCATCAATTGTTGTTTTTGCATTTGTCACTCCGAGTGGGATGGGTATGCTCAGACGTGAGTCCCATGCTCTCCACACCACTGGAGTCAAGCTATCCAGGCTGATGAAGGCTGATAGCCAGAAACCGGTCCTTGGATGCTAGATTCCGGTCCGGGAAAGACATGGCTTGGCAGTTCGGGCTGGACTGTTCCCATGAGGCACAGGGTCAAGGCTGATTTGCATATAGCCATGTCTGACCTGGGGTGGTGTGTAGTGCAAACAAATGATGGATTTAGGCCCAGATCTCTGAACTGGGGTGAATGTATGACATTGTTCTGCATTCTGTCCATCAATTCTTGTTTTTGCATTTGTCACCCCGAGTGGGATGGGTATGCTCAGACGTGAGTCCCATGCTCTCCACACCACTGGAGTCAAGCTATCCAGGCTAATAAAGGCTGATAGCCAGAAACCGGTCCTTGGATGCTAGATTCCGGTCCAGGAAAGACATGGCTTGGCAGTTCGGGCTGGACTGTTCCCATGAGGCACAGGGTCAAGGCTGATTTGCATATAGCCATGTCTGAACTGGGGTGGTGTGGAGTGCAAAAAAACGATGGATTTAGGCCCAGATCTCTGAACTGGGGTGAATGTATGACATTGTTCTGCCTTCTGTCCATCAATTGTTGTTTTTGCATTTGTCACCCCGAGTGGGATGGGTATGCTCAGACGTGAGTCCCATGCTCTCCACACCACTGGAGTCAAGCTATCCAGGCTGATGAAGGCTGATAGCCAGAAACCGGTCCTTGGATGCTTGATTCCGGTCCGGGAAAGACATGGCTTGGCAGTTCGGGCTGGACTGTTCCCATGAGGCACAGGGTCAAGGCTGATTTGCATATAGCCATGTCTGACCTGGGGTGGTGTGGAGTGCAAAAAAACGATGGATTTAGGCCCAGATCTCTGAACTGGGGTGAATGTATGACATTGTACTGCATTCTGTCCATCAATTCTTGTTTTTGCATTTGTCACCCCTAGTGGGATGGGTATGCTCAGACGTGAGTCCCATGCTCTCCACACCACTGGAGTCAAGCTATCCAGGCTGATGAAGGCTGATAGCCAGAAACCGGTCCTTGGATGCTACATTCCGGTCCGGGAAAGACATGGCTTGGCAGTTCGGGCTGGACTGTTCCCATGAGGCACAGGGTCAAGGCTGATTTGCATATAGCCATGTCTGACCTGGGGTGGTGTGGAGTGCAAAAAAACGATGGATTTAGGCCCAGATCTCTGAACTGGGGTGAATGTATGACATTGTTCCGCATTCTGTCCATCAATTCTTGTTTTTGCATTTGTCACCCCGAGTGGGATGGGTATGCTCAGACGTGAGTCCCATGCTCTCCACACCACTGGAGTCAAGCTATCCAGGCTGATGAAGGCTGATAGCCAGAAAACGGTCCTTGGATGCTAGATTCCGGTCCGGGAAAGACATGGCTTGGCAGTTCGGGCTGGACTGTTCCCATGAGGCACAGGGTCAAGGCTGATTTGCATATAGCCATGTCTGACCTGGGGTGGTGTGTAGTGCAAAAAAATGATGGATTTAGGCCCAGATCTCTGAACTGGGGTGAATGTAAGACATTGTTCTGCATTCTGTCCATCAATTCTTGTTTTTGCATTTGTCACCCCGAGTGGGATGGGTATGCTCAGACGTGATTCCCATGCTCTCCACACCACTGGAGTCAAGCTATCCAGGCTGATGAAGGCTGATAGCCAGAAACCTGTCCTTGGATGCTAGATTCCGGTCTGGGAAAGACATGGCTTGGCAGTTCGGGCTGGACTGTTCCCATGAGGCACAGGGTCAAGGCTGATTTGCATATAGCCATGTCTGACCTGGGGTGGTGTGGAGTGCAAAAAAACAATGGATTTAGGCCCAGATCTCTGAACTGGGGTGAATGTATGACATTGTTCTGCATTCTGTCCATCAATTCTTGTTTTTGCATTTGTCACCCCGAGTGGGATGGGTATGCTCAGACGTGAGTCCCATGCTCTCCACACCACTGGAGTCAAGCTATCCAGGCTGATGAAGGCTGATAGCCAGAAACCGGTCCTTGGATGCTTGATTCAGGTCCGGGAAAGACATGGCTTGGCAGTTCGGGCTGGACTGTTCCCATGAGGCACAGGGTCAAGGCTGATTTGCATAAAGCCATGTCTGACCTGGGGTGGTGTGGAGTGCAAAAAAAAACGATGGATTTAGGCCCAGATCTCTGAACTGGGGTGAATGTATGACATTGTTCTGCATTCTGTCCATCAATTCTTGTTTTTGCATTTGTCACCCCGAGTGGAATGGGTATGCTCAGACGTGAGTCCCATGCTCTCCACACCACTGGAGTCAAGCTATCCAAGGCTGATGAAGGCTGATAGCCAGAAACCGGTCCTTGGATGCTTGATTCCGGTCCGGGAAAGACATGGCTTGGCAGTTCGAGCTGGACTGTTCCCTTGAGGCACAGGGTCAAGGCTGATTTGCATATAGCCATGTCTGACCTGGGGTTGTGTGGAGTGCAAAAAAACAATGGATTTAGGCCCAGATCTCTGAACTGGGGTGAATGTATGACATTGTTCTGCATTCTGTCCATCAATTCTTGTTTTTGCATTTGTCACCCCGAGTGGGATGGGTATGCTCAGACGTGAGTCCCATGCTCTCCACACCACTGGAGTCAAGCTATTCAGGCTGATGAAGGCTGATAGCCAGAAACCGGTCCTTGGATGCTAGATTCCGGTCCGGGAAAGACATGGCTTGGCAGTTCGGGCTGGACTGTTCCCATGAGGCACAGGGTCAAGGCTGATTTGCATATAGCCATGTCTGACCTGGGGTGGTGTGTAGTGCAAAAAAATGATGGATTTAGGCCCAGATCTCTGAACTGGGGTGATTGTATGACATTGTTCTGCATTCTGTCCATCAATTCTTGTTTTTGCATTTGTCACCCGAGTGGGATGGGTATGCTCAGACGTGAGTCCCTTGCTCTCCACACCACTGGAGTCAAGCTATACAGGCTAATGAAGGCTGATAGCCAGAAACCGGTCCTTGGATGCTAGATTCCGGTCCGGGAAAGACATTGCTTGGCAGTTCGGGCTGGACTGTTCCCATGAGGCACAGGGCCAAGGCTGATTTGCATATAGCCATGTCTGACCTGGGGTGGTGTGGAGTTCAAAAAAACGATGGATTTAGGCCCAGATCTCTGAACTGGGGTGAATGTATGACATTGTTCTGCCTTCTGTCCATCAATTGTTGTTTTTGCATTTGTCACCCCGAGTGGGATGGGTATGCTCAGACGTGAGTCCCATGCTCTCCACACCACTGGAGTCAAGCTATCCAGGCTGATGAAGGCTGATAGCCAGAAACCGGTCCTTGGATGCTTGATTGCAGTCCGGGAAAGACATGGCTTGGCAGTTCGGGCTGGACTGTTCCCATGAGGCACAGGGTCAAGGCTGATTTGCATATAGCCATGTCTGACCTGGGGTGGTGTGGAGTGCAAAAAACGATGGATTTAGGCCCAGATCTCTGAACTGGGGTGAATGTATGACATTGTTCTATATTCTGTCCATCAATTGTTGTTTTTGCATTTGTCACCCCGAGTGGGATGGGTATGCTCAGACGTGAGTCCCATGCTCTCCACACCACTGGAGTCAAGCTATCCAGGCTGATGAAAGCTGATAGCCAGAAAACGGTCTTTGGATGCTTGATTCCGGTCCGGGAAAGACATGGCTTGGCAGTTCGGGCTGGACTGTTCCCATGAGGCACAGGGTCAAGGCTGATTTGCATATAGCCATGTCTGACCTGGGGTGGTGTGGAGTGCAAAAAAACGATGGATTTAGGCCCAGATCTCTGAACTGGGGTGAATGTTTGACATTGTTCTGCATTCAGTCCATCAATTGTTGTTTTTGCATTTGTCACCCCGAGTGGGATGGGTATGCTAAGACGTGAGTCCCATGCTCTCCACACCACTGGAGTCAAGCTATCCAGGCTGATGAAGGCTGATAGCCAGAAACCGGTCCTTGGATGCTTGATTCCGGTCCGGGAAAGACATGGCTTGGCAGTTCGAGCTGGACTGTTCCCATGAGGCACAGGGTCAAGGCTGATTTGCATATAGCCATGTCTGACCTGGGGTGGTGTGGAGTGCAAAAAAACGATGGATTTAGGCCCAGATCTCTGAACTGGGGTGAATCTATGACATTGTTCTGCATTCTGTCCATCAATTGTTGTTTTTGCATTTGTCACCCCGAGTGGGATGGGTATGCTCAGACGTGAGTCCCATGCTCTCCACACCACTGGAGTCAAGCTATCCAGGCTGATGAAGGCTGATAGCCAGAAACCGGTCCTTGGATGCTTGATTCCGGTCTGGGAAAGACATGGATTGGCAGTTCGGGCTGGACTGTTCCCATGAGGCACAGGGTCAAGGCTGATTTGCATATAGCCATGTCTGACCTGGGGTGGTGTGGAGTGCAAGAAAACGATGGATTTAGGCCCAGATCTCTGAACTGGGGTGAATGTATGACATTGTTCTGCATTCTGTCCATCAATTCTTGTTTTTGCATTTGTCACCCTGAGTGGGATGGGTATGCTAACACGTGAGTCCCATGCTCTCCACACCACTGGAGTCAAGCTATCCAGGCTGATGAAAGCTGATAGCCAGAAACCGGTCCTTGGATGCTAGATTCCGGTCCGGGAAAGACATGGCTTGGCAGTTCGGGCTGGACTGTTCCCATGAGGCACAGGGTCAAGGCTGATTTGCATATAGCCATGTCTGACCTGGGGTGGTGTGCAGTGCAAAAAAATGATGGATTTAGGCCCAGATCTCTGAACTGGGGTGAATGTAAGACATTGTTCTGCATTCTGTCCATCAATTCTTGTTTTTGCATTTGTCACCCCGAGTGGGATGGGTATGCTCAGACGTGAGTCCCATGCTCTCCACACCACTGGAGTCAAGCTATCCAGGCTGATGAAGGCTGATAGCCAGAAACCGGTCCTTGGATGCTAGATTCCGGTCCGGGAAAGACATGGCTTGGCAGTTCGGGCTGGACTGTTCCCATGAGGCACAGGGTCAAGGCTGATTTGCATATAGCCATGTCTGACCTGGGGTGGTGTGAAGTGCAAAAAAACGATGGATTTAGGCCCAGATCTCTGAACTGGGGTGAATGTATGACATTGTTCTGCATTCTGTCCATCAATTCTTGTTGTTGCATTTGTCACCCCGAGTGGGATGGGTAAGCTCAGACGTGAGTCCCATGCTCTCCACACCACTGGAGTCAAGCTATCCAGGCTGATGAAGGCTGATAGCCAGAAACCGGTCCTTGGATGCTTGATTCAGGTCCGGGAAAGACATGGCTTGGCAGTTCAGGCTGGACTGTTCCCATGAGGCACAGGGTCAAGGCTGATTTGCATATAGCCATGTCTGACCTGGGGTGGTGTGGAGTGCAAAAAAACGATGGATTTAGGCCCAGATCTCTGAACTGGGGTGAATGTATGACATTGTTCTGCATTCAGTCCATCAATTGTTGTTTTTGCATTTGTCACTCCGAGTGGGATGGGTATGCTCAGACGTGAGTCCCATGCTCTCCACACCACTGGAGTCAAGCTATCCAGGCTGATGAAGGCTGATAGCCAGAAACCGGTCCTTGGATGCTTGATTCCGGTCCGGGAAAGACATGGCTTGGCAGTTCGAGCTGGACTGTTCCCTTGAGGCACAGGGTCAAGGCTGATTTGCATATAGCCATGTCTGACCTGGGGTTGTGTGGAGTGCAAAAAAACAATGGATTTAGGCCCAGATCTCTGAACTGGGGTGAATGTATGACATTGTTCTGCATTCTGTCCATCAATTCTTGTTTTTGCATTTGTCACCCCGAGTGGGATGGGTATGCTCAGACGTGAGTCCCATGCTCTCCACACCACTGGAGTCAAGCTATTCAGGCTGATGAAGGCTGATAGCCAGAAACCGGTCCTTGGATGCTAGATTCCGGTCCGGGAAAGACATGGCTTGGCAGTTCGGGCTGGACTGTTCCCATGAGGCACAGGGTCAAGGCTGATTTGCATATAGCCATGTCTGACCTGGGGTGGTGTGTAGTGCAAAAAAATGATGGATTTAGGCCCAGATCTCTGAACTGGGGTGATTGTATGACATTGTTCTGCATTCTGTCCATCAATTCTTGTTTTTGCATTTGTCACCCGAGTGGGATGGGTATGCTCAGACGTGAGTCCCTTGCTCTCCACACCACTGGAGTCAAGCTATACAGGCTAATGAAGGCTGATAGCCAGAAACCGGTCCTTGGATGCTAGATTCCGGTCCGGGAAAGACATGGCTTGGCAGTTCGGGCTGGACTGTTCCCATGAGGCACAGGGCCAAGGCTGATTTGCATATAGCCATGTCTGACCTGGGGTGGTGTGGAGTTCAAAAAAACGATGGATTTAGGCCCAGATCTCTGAACTGGGGTGAATGTATGACATTGTTCTGCCTTCTGTCCATCAATTGTTGTTTTTGCATTTGTCACCCCGAGTGGGATGGGTATGCTCAGACGTGAGTCCCATGCTCTCCACACCACTGGAGTCAAGCTATCCAGGCTGATGAAGGCTGATAGCCAGAAACCGGTCCTTGGATGCTTGATTGCAGTCCGGGAAAGACATGGCTTGGCAGTTCGGGCTGGACTGTTCCCATGAGGCACAGGGTCAAGGCTGATTTGCATATAGCCATGTCTGACCTGGGGTGGTGTGGAGTGCAAAAAACGATGGATTTAGGCCCAGATCTCTGAACTGGGGTGAATGTATGACATTGTTCTACATTCTGTCCATCAATTGTTGTTTTTGCATTTGTCACCCCGAGTGGGATGGGTATGCTCAGACGTGAGTCCCATGCTCTCCACACCACTGGAGTCAAGCTATCCAGGCTGATGAAGGCTGATAGCCAGAAACCGGTCTTTGGATGCTTGATTCCGGTCCGGGAAAGACATGGCTTGGCAGTTCGGGCTGGACTGTTCCCATGAGGCACAGGGTCAAGGCTGATTTGCATATAGCCATGTCTGACCTGGGGTGGTGTGGAGTGCAAAAAAACGATGGATTTAGGCCCAGATCTCTGAATTGGGGTGAATGTATGACATTGTTCTGCATTCAGTCCATCAATTGTTGTTTTTGCATTTGTCACCCCGAGTGGGATGGGTATGCTAAGACGTGAGTCCCATGCTCTCCACACCACTGGAGTCAAGCTATCCAGGCTGATGAAGGCTGATAGCCAGAAACCGGTCCTTGGATGCTTGATTCCGGTCCGGGAAAGACATGGCTTGGCAGTTCGAGCTGGACTGTTCCCATGAGGCACAGGGTCAAGGCTGATTTGCATATAGCCATGTCTGACCTGGGGTGGTGTGGAGTGCAAAAAAACGATGGATTTAGGCCCAGATCTCTGAACTGGGGTGAATGTATGACATTGTTCTGCATTCTGTCCATCAATTCTTGTTTTTGCATTTGTCACCCTGAGTGGGATGGGTATGCTAACACGTGAGTCCCATGCTCTCCACACCACTGGAGTCAAGCTATCCAGGCTTATGAAAGCTGATAGCCAGAAACCGGTCCTTGGATGCTAGATTCCGGTCCGGGAAAGACATGGCTTGGCAGTTCGGGCTGGACTGTTCCCATGAGGCACAGGGTCAAGGCTGATTTGCATATAGCCATGTCTGACCTGGGGTGGTGTGCAGTGCAAAAAAATGATGGATTTAGGCCCAGATCTCTGAACTGGGGTGAATGTAAGACATTGTTCTGCATTCTGTCCATCAATTCTTGTTTTTGCATTTGTCACCCCGAGTGGGATGGGTATGCTCAGACGTGAGTCCCATGCTCTCCACACCACTGGAGTCAAGCTATCCAGGCTGATGAAGGCTGATAGCCAGAAACCGGTCCTTGGATGCTAGATTCCGGTCCGGGAAAGACATGGCTTGGCAGTTCGGGCTGGACTGTTCCCATGAGGCACAGGGTCAAGGCTGATTTGCATATAGCCATGTCTGACCTGGGGTGGTGTGGAGTGCAAAAAAACGATGGATTTAGGCCCAGATCTCTGAACTGGGGTGAATGTATGACATTGTTCTGCATTCTGTCCATCAATTCTTGTTTTTGCATTTGTCACCCCGAGTGGGATGGGTAAGCTCAGACGTGAGTCCCATGCTCTCCACACCACTGGAGTCAAGCTATCCAGGCTGATGAAGGCTGATAGCCAGAAACCGGTCCTTGGATGCTAGATTCCGGTCCGGGAAAGACATGGCTTGGCAGTTCGGGCTGGACTGTTCCCATGAGGCACAGGGTCAAGGCTGATTTGCATATAGCCATGTCTGACCTGGGGTGGTGTGTAGTGCAAAAAAATGATGGATTTAGGCCCAGATCTCTGAACTGGGGTGAATGTAAGACATTGTTCTGCATTCTGTCCATCAATTCTTGTTTTTGCATTTGTCACCCCGAGTGGGATGGGTATGCTCAGACGTGATTCCCATGCTCTCCACACCACTGGAGTCAAGCTATCCAGGCTGATGAAGGCTGATAGCCAGAAACCTGTCCTTGGATGCTAGATTCCGGTCTGGGAAAGACATGGCTTGGCAGTTCGGGCTGGACTGTTCCCATGAGGCACAGGGTCAAGGCTGATTTGCATATAGCCATGTCTGACCTGGGGTGGTGTGGAGTGCAAAAAAACAATGGATTTAGGCCCAGATCTCTGAACTGGGGTGAATGTATGACATTGTTCTGCATTCTGTCCATCAATTCTTGTTTTTGCATTTGTCACCCCGAGTGGGATGGGTATGCTCAGACGTGAGTCCCATGCTCTCCACACCACTGGAGTCAAGCTATCCAGGCTGATGAAGGCTGATAGCCAGAAACCGGTCCTTGGATGCTTGATTCAGGTCCGGGAAAGACATGGCTTGGCAGTTCGGGCTGGACTGTTCCCATGAGGCACAGGGTCAAGGCTGATTTGCATAAAGCCATGTCTGACCTGGGGTGGTGTGGAGTGCAAAAAAAACGATGGATTTAGGCCCAGATCTCTGAACTGGGGTGAATGTATGACATTGTTCTGCATTCTGTCCATCAATTCTTGTTTTTGCATTTGTCACCCCGAGTGGGATGGGTATGCTCAGACGTGAGTCCCATGCTCTCCACACCACTGGAGTCAAGCTATCCAAGGCTGATGAAGGCTGATAGCCAGAAACCGGTCCTTGGATGCTTGATTCCGGTCCGGGAAAGACATGGCTTGGCAGTTCGAGCTGGACTGTTCCCTTGAGGCACAGGGTCAAGGCTGATTTGCATATAGCCATGTCTGACCTGGGGTTGTGTGGAGTGCAAAAAAACAATGGATTTAGGCCCAGATCTCTGAACTGGGGTGAATGTATGACATTGTTCTGCATTCTGTCCATCAATTCTTGTTTTTGCATTTGTCACCCCGAGTGGGATGGGTATGCTCAGACGTGAGTCCCATGCTCTCCACACCACTGGAGTCAAGCTATTCAGGCTGATGAAGGCTGATAGCCAGAAACCGATCCTTGGATGCTAGATTCCGGTCCGGGAAAGACATGGCTTGGCAGTTCGGGCTGGACTGTTCCCATGAGGCACAGGGTCAAGGCTGATTTGCATATAGCCATGTCTGACCTGGGGTGGTGTGTAGTGCAAAAAAATGATGGATTTAGGCCCAAAACTCTGAACTGGGGTGATTGTATGACATTGTTCTGCATTCTGTCCATCAATTCTTGTTTTTGCATTTGTCACCCGAGTGGGATGGGTATGCTCAGACGTGAGTCCCTTGCTCTCCACACCACTGGAGTCAAGCTATACAGGCTAATGAAGGCTGATAGCCAGAAACCGGTCCTTGGATGCTAGATTCCGGTCCGGGAAAGACATGGCTTGGCAGTTCGGGCTGGACTGTTCCCATGAGGCACAGGGCCAAGGCTGATTTGCATATAGCCATGTCTGACCTGGGGTGGTGTGGAGTTCAAAAAAACGATGGATTTAGGCCCAGATCTCTGAACTGGGGTGAATGTATGACATTGTTCTGCCTTCTGTCCATCAATTGTTGTTTTTGCATTTGTCACCCCGAGTGGGATGGGTATGCTCAGACGTGAGTCCCATGCTCTCCACACCACTGGAGTCAAGCTATCCAGGCTGATGAAAGCTGATAGCCAGAAACCGGTCCTTGGATGCTAGATTCCGGTCCGGGAAAGACATGGCTTGGCAGTTCGGGCTGGACTGTTCCCATGAGGCACAGGGTCAAGGCTGATTTGCATATAGCCATGTCTGACCTGGGGTGGTGTGCAGTGCAAAAAAATGATGGATTTAGGCCCAGATCTCTGAACTGGGGTGAATGTAAGACATTGTTCTGCATTCTGTCCATCAATTCTTGTTTTTGCATTTGTCACCCCGAGTGGGATGGGTATGCTCAGACGTGAGTCCCATGCTCTCCACACCACTGGAGTCAAGCTATCCAGGCTGATGAAGGCTGATAGCCAGAAACCGGTCCTTGGATGCTAGATTCCGGTCCGGGAAAGACATGGCTTGGCAGTTCGGGCTGGACTGTTCCCATGAGGCACAGGGTCAAGGCTGATTTGCATATAGCCATGTCTGACCTGGGGTGGTGTGAAGTGCAAAAAAACGATGGATTTAGGCCCAGATCTCTGAACTGGGGTGAATGTATGACATTGTTCTGCATTCTGTCCATCAATTCTTGTTGTTGCATTTGTCACCCCGAGTGGGATGGGTAAGCTCAGACGTGAGTCCCATGCTCTCCACACCACTGGAGTCAAGCTATCCAGGCTGATGAAGGCTGATAGCCAGAAACCGGTCCTTGGATGCTTGATTCAGGTCCGGGAAAGACATGGCTTGGCAGTTCAGGCTGGACTGTTCCCATGAGGCACAGGGTCAAGGCTGATTTGCATATAGCCATGTCTGACCTGGGGTGGTGTGGAGTGCAAAAAAACGATGGATTTAGGCCCAGATCTCTGAACTGGGGTGAATGTATGACATTGTTCTGCATTCAGTCCATCAATTGTTGTTTTTGCATTTGTCACTCCGAGTGGGATGGGTATGCTCAGACGTGAGTCCCATGCTCTCCACACCACTGGAGTCAAGCTATCCAGGCTGATGAAGGCTGATAGCCAGAAACCGGTCCTTGGATGCTTGATTCCGGTCCGGGAAAGACATGGCTTGGCAGTTCGAGCTGGACTGTTCCCTTGAGGCACAGGGTCAAGGCTGATTTGCATATAGCCATGTCTGACCTGGGGTTGTGTGGAGTGCAAAAAAACAATGGATTTAGGCCCAGATCTCTGAACTGGGGTGAATGTATGACATTGTTCTGCATTCTGTCCATCAATTCTTGTTTTTGCATTTGTCACCCCGAGTGGGATGGGTATGCTCAGACGTGAGTCCCATGCTCTCCACACCACTGGAGTCAAGCTATTCAGGCTGATGAAGGCTGATAGCCAGAAACCGGTCCTTGGATGCTAGATTCCGGTCCGGGAAAGACATGGCTTGGCAGTTCGGGCTGGACTGTTCCCATGAGGCACAGGGTCAAGGCTGATTTGCATATAGCCATGTCTGACCTGGGGTGGTGTGTAGTGCAAAAAAATGATGGATTTAGGCCCAGATCTCTGAACTGGGGTGATTGTATGACATTGTTCTGCATTCTGTCCATCAATTCTTGTTTTTGCATTTGTCACCCGAGTGGGATGGGTATGCTCAGACGTGAGTCCCTTGCTCTCCACACCACTGGAGTCAAGCTATACAGGCTAATGAAGGCTGATAGCCAGAAACCGGTCCTTGGATGCTAGATTCCGGTCCGGGAAAGACATGGCTTGGCAGTTCGGGCTGGACTGTTCCCATGAGGCACAGGGCCAAGGCTGATTTGCATATAGCCATGTCTGACCTGGGGTGGTGTGGAGTTCAAAAAAACGATGGATTTAGGCCCAGATCTCTGAACTGGGGTGAATGTATGACATTGTTCTGCCTTCTGTCCATCAATTGTTGTTTTTGCATTTGTCACCCCGAGTGGGATGGGTATGCTCAGACGTGAGTCCCATGCTCTCCACACCACTGGAGTCAAGCTATCCAGGCTGATGAAGGCTGATAGCCAGAAACCGGTCCTTGGATGCTTGATTGCAGTCCGGGAAAGACATGGCTTGGCAGTTCGGGCTGGACTGTTCCCATGAGGCACAGGGTCAAGGCTGATTTGCATATAGCCATGTCTGACCTGGGGTGGTGTGGAGTGCAAAAAACGATGGATTTAGGCCCAGATCTCTGAACTGGGGTGAATGTATGACATTGTTCTACATTCTGTCCATCAATTGTTGTTTTTGCATTTGTCACCCCGAGTGGGATGGGTATGCTCAGACGTGAGTCCCATGCTCTCCACACCACTGGAGTCAAGCTATCCAGGCTGATGAAGGCTGATAGCCAGAAACCGGTCTTTGGATGCTTGATTCCGGTCCGGGAAAGACATGGCTTGGCAGTTCGGGCTGGACTGTTCCCATGAGGCACAGGGTCAAGGCTGATTTGCATATAGCCATGTCTGACCTGGGGTGGTGTGGAGTGCAAAAAAACGATGGATTTAGGCCCAGATCTCTGAATTGGGGTGAATGTATGACATTGTTCTGCATTCAGTCCATCAATTGTTGTTTTTGCATTTGTCACCCCGAGTGGGATGGGTATGCTAAGACGTGAGTCCCATGCTCTCCACACCACTGGAGTCAAGCTATCCAGGCTGATGAAGGCTGATAGCCAGAAACCGGTCCTTGGATGCTTGATTCCGGTCCGGGAAAGACATGGCTTGGCAGTTCGAGCTGGACTGTTCCCATGAGGCACAGGGTCAAGGCTGATTTGCATATAGCCATGTCTGACCTGGGGTGGTGTGGAGTGCAAAAAAACGATGGATTTAGGCCCAGATCTCTGAACTGGGGTGAATGTATGACATTGTTCTGCATTCTGTCCATCAATTCTTGTTTTTGCATTTGTCACCCTGAGTGGGATGGGTATGCTAACACGTGAGTCCCATGCTCTCCACACCACTGGAGTCAAGCTATCCAGGCTTATGAAAGCTGATAGCCAGAAACCGGTCCTTGGATGCTAGATTCCGGTCCGGGAAAGACATGGCTTGGCAGTTCGGGCTGGACTGTTCCCATGAGGCACAGGGTCAAGGCTGATTTGCATATAGCCATGTCTGACCTGGGGTGGTGTGCAGTGCAAAAAAATGATGGATTTAGGCCCAGATCTCTGAACTGGGGTGAATGTAAGACATTGTTCTGCATTCTGTCCATCAATTCTTGTTTTTGCATTTGTCACCCCGAGTGGGATGGGTATGCTCAGACGTGAGTCCCATGCTCTCCACACCACTGGAGTCAAGCTATCCAGGCTGATGAAGGCTGATAGCCAGAAACCGGTCCTTGGATGCTAGATTCCGGTCCGGGAAAGACATGGCTTGGCAGTTCGGGCTGGACTGTTCCCATGAGGCACAGGGTCAAGGCTGATTTGCATATAGCCATGTCTGACCTGGGGTGGTGTGGAGTGCAAAAAAACGATGGATTTAGGCCCAGATCTCTGAACTGGGGTGAATGTATGACATTGTTCTGCATTCTGTCCATCAATTCTTGTTTTTGCATTTGTCACCCCGAGTGGGATGGGTAAGCTCAGACGTGAGTCCCATGCTCTCCACACCACTGGAGTCAAGCTATCCAGGCTGATGAAGGCTGATAGCCAGAAACCGGTCCTTGGATGCTAGATTCCGGTCCGGGAAAGACATGGCTTGGCAGTTCGGGCTGGACTGTTCCCATGAGGCACAGGGTCAAGGCTGATTTGCATATAGCCATGTCTGACCTGGGGTGGTGTGTAGTGCAAAAAAATGATGGATTTAGGCCCAGATCTCTGAACTGGGGTGAATGTAAGACATTGTTCTGCATTCTGTCCATCAATTCTTGTTTTTGCATTTGTCACCCCGAGTGGGATGGGTATGCTCAGACGTGATTCCCATGCTCTCCACACCACTGGAGTCAAGCTATCCAGGCTGATGAAGGCTGATAGCCAGAAACCTGTCCTTGGATGCTAGATTCCGGTCTGGGAAAGACATGGCTTGGCAGTTCGGGCTGGACTGTTCCCATGAGGCACAGGGTCAAGGCTGATTTGCATATAGCCATGTCTGACCTGGGGTGGTGTGGAGTGCAAAAAAACAATGGATTTAGGCCCAGATCTCTGAACTGGGGTGAATGTATGACATTGTTCTGCATTCTGTCCATCAATTCTTGTTTTTGCATTTGTCACCCCGAGTGGGATGGGTATGCTCAGACGTGAGTCCCATGCTCTCCACACCACTGGAGTCAAGCTATCCAGGCTGATGAAGGCTGATAGCCAGAAACCGGTCCTTGGATGCTTGATTCAGGTCCGGGAAAGACATGGCTTGGCAGTTCGGGCTGGACTGTTCCCATGAGGCACAGGGTCAAGGCTGATTTGCATAAAGCCATGTCTGACCTGGGGTGGTGTGGAGTGCAAAAAAAACGATGGATTTAGGCCCAGATCTCTGAACTGGGGTGAATGTATGACATTGTTCTGCATTCTGTCCATCAATTCTTGTTTTTGCATTTGTCACCCCGAGTGGGATGGGTATGCTCAGACGTGAGTCCCATGCTCTCCACACCACTGGAGTCAAGCTATCCAAGGCTGATGAAGGCTGATAGCCAGAAACCGGTCCTTGGATGCTTGATTCCGGTCCGGGAAAGACATGGCTTGGCAGTTCGAGCTGGACTGTTCCCTTGAGGCACAGGGTCAAGGCTGATTTGCATATAGCCATGTCTGACCTGGGGTTGTGTGGAGTGCAAAAAAACAATGGATTTAGGGCCAGATCTCTGAACTGGGGTGAATGTATGACATTGTTCTGCATTCTGTCCATCAATTCTTGTTTTTGCATTTGTCACCCCGAGTGGGATGGGTATGCTCAGACGTGAGTCCCATGCTCTCCACACCACTGGAGTCAAGCTATTCAGGCTGATGAAGGCTGATAGCCAGAAACCGATCCTTGGATGCTAGATTCCGGTCCGGGAAAGACATGGCTTGGCAGTTCGGGCTGGACTGTTCCCATGAGGCACAGGGTCAAGGCTGATTTGCATATAGCCATGTCTGACCTGGGGTGGTGTGTAGTGCAAAAAAATGATGGATTTAGGCCCAAAACTCTGAACTGGGGTGATTGTATGACATTGTTCTGCATTCTGTCCATCAATTCTTGTTTTTGCATTTGTCACCCGAGTGGGATGGGTATGCTCAGACGTGAGTCCCTTGCTCTCCACACCACTGGAGTCAAGCTATACAGGCTAATGAAGGCTGATAGCCAGAAACCGGTCCTTGGATGCTAGATTCCGGTCCGGGAAAGACATGGCTTGGCAGTTCGGGCTGGACTGTTCCCATGAGGCACAGGGCCAAGGCTGATTTGCATATAGCCATGTCTGACCTGGGGTGGTGTGGAGTTCAAAAAAACGATGGATTTAGGCCCAGATCTCTGAACTGGGGTGAATGTATGACATTGTTCTGCCTTCTGTCCATCAATTGTTGTTTTTGCATTTGTCACCCCGAGTGGGATGGGTATGCTCAGACGTGAGTCCCATGCTCTCCACACCACTGGAGTCAAGCTATCCAGGCTGATGAAGGCTGATAGCCAGAAACCGGTCCTTGGATGCTTGATTGCAGTCCGGGAAAGACATGGCTTGGCAGTTCGGGCTGGACTGTTCCCATGAGGCACAGGGTCAAGGCTGATTTGCATATAGCCATGTCTGACCTGGGGTGGTGTGGAGTGCAAAAAACGATGGATTTAGGCCCAGATCTCTGAACTGGGGTGAATGTATGACATTGTTCTATATTCTGTCCATCAATTGTTGTTTTTGCATTTGTCACCCCGAGTGGGATGGGTATGCTCAGACGTGAGTCCCATGCTCTCCACACCACTGGAGTCAAGCTATCCAGGCTGATGAAAGCTGATAGCCAGAAACCGGTCTTTGGATGCTTGATTCCGGTCCGGGAAAGACATGGCTTGGCAGTTCGGGCTGAACTGTTCCCATGAGGCACAGGGTCAAGGCTGATTTGCATATAGCCATGTCTGACCTGGGGTGGTGTGGAGTGCAAAAAAACGATGGATTTAGGCCCAGATCTCTGAACTGGGGTGAATGTTTGACATTGTTCTGCATTCAGTCCATCAATTGTTGTTTTTGCATTTGTCACCCTGAGTGGGATGGGTATGCTAAGACGTGAGTCCCATGCTCTCCACACCACTGGAGTCAAGCTATCCAGGCTGATGAAGGCTGATAGCCAGAAACCGGTCCTTGGATGCTTGATTCCGGTCCGGGAAAGACATGGCTTGGCAGTTCGAGCTGGACTGTTCCCATGAGGCACAGGGTCAAGGCTGATTTGCATATAGCCATGTCTGACCTGGGGTGGTGTGGAGTGCAAAAAAACGATGGATTTAGGCCCAGATCTCTGAACTGGGGTGAATCTATGACATTGTTCTGCATTCTGTCCATCAATTGTTGTTTTTGCATTTGTCACCCCGAGTGGGATGGGTATGCTCAGACGTGAGTCCCATGCTCTCCACACCACTGGAGTCAAGCTATCCAGGCTGATGAAGGCTGATAGCCAGAAACCGGTCCTTCGATGCTTGATTCCGGTCTGGGAAAGACATGGATTGGCAGTTCGGGCTGGACTGTTCCCATGAGGCACAGGGTCAAGGCTGATTTGCATATAGCCATGTCTGACCTGGGGTGGTGTGGAGTGCAAGAAAATGATGGATTTAGGCCCAGATCTCTGAACTGGGGTGAATGTATGACATTGTTCTGCATTCTGTCCATCAATTCTTGTTTTTGCATTTGTCACCCTGAGTGGGATGGGTATGCTAACACGTGAGTCCCATGCTCTCCACACCACTGGAGTCAAGCTATCCAGGCTGATGAAAGCTGATAGCCAGAAACCGGTCCTTGGATGCTAGATTCCGGTCCGGGAAAGACATGGCTTGGCAGTTCGGGCTGGACTGTTCCCATGAGGCACAAGGTCAAGGCTGATTTGCATATAGCCATGTCTGACCTGGGGTGGTGTGCAGTGCAAAAAAATGATGGATTTAGGCCCAGATCTCTGAACTGGGGTGAATGTAAGACATTGTTCTGCATTCTGTCCATCAATTCTTGTTTTTGCATTTGTCACCCCGAGTGGGATGGGTATGCTCAGACGTGAGTCCCATGCTCTCCACACCACTGGAGTCAAGCTATCCAGGCTGATGAAGGCTGATAGCCAGAAACCGGTCCTTGGATGCTAGATTCCGGTCCGGGAAAGACATGGCTTGGCAGTTCGGGCTGGACTGTTCCCATGAGGCACAGGGTCAAGGCTGATTTGCATATAGCCATGTCTGACCTGGGGTGGTGTGAAGTGCAAAAAAACGATGGATTTAGGCCCAGATCTCTGAACTGGGGTGAATGTATGACATTGTTCTGCATTCTGTCCATCAATTCTTGTTTTTGCATTTGTCACCCCGAGTGGGATGGGTAAGCTCAGACGTGAGTCCCATGCTCTCCACACCACTGGAGTCAAGCTATCCAGGCTGATGAAGGCTGATAGCCAGAAACCGGTCCTTGGATGCTTGATTCAGGTCCGGGAAAGACATGGCTTGGCAGTTCAGGCTGGACTGTTCCCATGAGGCACAGGGTCAAGGCTGATTTGCATATAGCCATGTCTGACCTCGGGTGGTGTGGAGTGCAAAAAAACGATGGATTTAGGCCCAGATCTCTGAACTGGGGTGAATGTATGACATTGTTCTGCATTCAGTCCATCAATTGTTGTTTTTGCATTTGTCACTCCGAGTGGGATGGGTATGCTCAGACGTGAGTCCCATGCTCTCCACACCACTGGAGTCAAGCTATCCAGGCTGATGAAGGCTGATAGCCAGAAACCGGTCCTTGGATGCTTGATTCCGGTCCGGGAAAGACATGGCTTGGCAGTTCGAGCTGGACTGTTCCCTTGAGGCACAGGGTCAAGGCTGATTTGCATATAGCCATGTCTGACCTGGGGTTGTGTGGAGTGCAAAAAAACAATGGATTTAGGCCCAGATCTCTGAACTGGGGTGAATGTATGACATTGTTCTGCATTCTGTCCATCAATTCTTGTTTTTGCATTTGTCACCCCGAGTGGGATGGGTATGCTCAGACGTGAGTCCCATGCTCTCCACACCACTGGAGTCAAGCTATTCAGGCTGATGAAGGCTGATAGCCAGAAACCGGTCCTTGGATGCTAGATTCCGGTCCGGGAAAGACATGGCTTGGCAGTTCGGGCTGGACTGTTCCCATGAGGCACAGGGTCAAGGCTGATTTGCATATAGCCATGTCTGACCTGGGGTGGTGTGTAGTGCAAAAAAATGATGGATTTAGGCCCAGATCTCTGAACTGGGGTGATTGTATGACATTGTTCTGCATTCTGTCCATCAATTCTTGTTTTTGCATTTGTCACCCGAGTGGGATGGGTATGCTCAGACGTGAGTCCCTTGCTCTCCACACCACTGGAGTCAAGCTATACAGGCTAATGAAGGCTGATAGCCAGAAACCGGTCCTTGGATGCTAGATTCCGGTCCGGGAAAGACATGGCTTGGCAGTTCGGGCTGGACTGTTCCCATGAGGCACAGGGCCAAGGCTGATTTGCATATAGCCATGTCTGACCTGGGGTGGTGTGGAGTTCAAAAAAACGATGGATTTAGGCCCAGATCTCTGAACTGGGGTGAATGTATGACATTGTTCTGCCTTCTGTCCATCAATTGTTGTTTTTGCATTTGTCACCCCGAGTGGGATGGGTATGCTCAGACGTGAGTCCCATGCTCTCCACACCACTGGAGTCAAGCTATCCAGGCTGATGAAGGCTGATAGCCAGAAACCGGTCCTTGGATGCTTGATTGCAGTCCGGGAAAGACATGGCTTGGCAGTTCGGGCTGGACTGTTCCCATGAGGCACAGGGTCAAGGCTGATTTGCATATAGCCATGTCTGACCTGGGGTGGTGTGGAGTGCAAAAAACGATGGATTTAGGCCCAGATCTCTGAACTGGGGTGAATGTATGACATTGTTCTACATTCTGTCCATCAATTGTTGTTTTTGCATTTGTCACCCCGAGTGGGATGGGTATGCTCAGACGTGAGTCCCATGCTCTCCACACCACTGGAGTCAAGCTATCCAGGCTGATGAAGGCTGATAGCCAGAAACCGGTCTTTGGATGCTTGATTCCGGTCCGGGAAAGACATGGCTTGGCAGTTCGGGCTGGACTGTTCCCATGAGGCACAGGGTCAAGGCTGATTTGCATATAGCCATGTCTGACCTGGGGTGGTGTGGAGTGCAAAAAAACGATGGATTTAGGCCCAGATCTCTGAATTGGGGTGAATGTATGACATTGTTCTGCATTCAGTCCATCAATTGTTGTTTTTGCATTTGTCACCCCGAGTGGGATGGGTATGCTAAGACGTGAGTCCCATGCTCTCCACACCACTGGAGTCAAGCTATCCAGGCTGATGAAGGCTGATAGCCAGAAACCGGTCCTTGGATGCTTGATTCCGGTCCGGGAAAGACATGGCTTGGCAGTTCGAGCTGGACTGTTCCCATGAGGCACAGGGTCAAGGCTGATTTGCATATAGCCATGTCTGACCTGGGGTGGTGTGGAGTGCAAAAAAACGATGGATTTAGGCCCAGATCTCTGAACTGGGGTGAATGTATGACATTGTTCTGCATTCTGTCCATCAATTCTTGTTTTTGCATTTGTCACCCTGAGTGGGATGGGTATGCTAACACGTGAGTCCCATGCTCTCCACACCACTGGAGTCAAGCTATCCAGGCTTATGAAAGCTGATAGCCAGAAACCGGTCCTTGGATGCTAGATTCCGGTCCGGGAAAGACATGGCTTGGCAGTTCGGGCTGGACTGTTCCCATGAGGCACAGGGTCAAGGCTGATTTGCATATAGCCATGTCTGACCTGGGGTGGTGTGCAGTGCAAAAAAATGATGGATTTAGGCCCAGATCTCTGAACTGGGGTGAATGTAAGACATTGTTCTGCATTCTGTCCATCAATTCTTGTTTTTGCATTTGTCACCCCGAGTGGGATGGGTATGCTCAGACGTGAGTCCCATGCTCTCCACACCACTGGAGTCAAGCTATCCAGGCTGATGAAGGCTGATAGCCAGAAACCGGTCCTTGGATGCTAGATTCCGGTCCGGGAAAGACATGGCTTGGCAGTTCGGGCTGGACTGTTCCCATGAGGCACAGGGTCAAGGCTGATTTGCATATAGCCATGTCTGACCTGGGGTGGTGTGGAGTGCAAAAAAACGATGGATTTAGGCCCAGATCTCTGAACTGGGGTGAATGTATGACATTGTTCTGCATTCTGTCCATCAATTCTTGTTTTTGCATTTGTCACCCCGAGTGGGATGGGTAAGCTCAGACGTGAGTCCCATGCTCTCCACACCACTGGAGTCAAGCTATCCAGGCTGATGAAGGCTGATAGCCAGAAACCGGTCCTTGGATGCTTGATTCAGGTCCGGGAAAGACATGGCTTGGCAGTTCAGGCTGGACTGTTCCCATGAGGCACAGGGTCAAGGCTGATTTGCATATAGCCATGTCTGACCTGGGGTGGTGTGGAGTGCAAAAAAACGATGGATTTAGGCCCAGATCTCTGAACTGGGGTGAATGTATGACATTGTTCTGCATTCAGTCCATCAATTGTTGTTTTTGCATTTGTCACTCCGAGTGGGATGGGTATGCTCAGACGTGAGTCCCATGCTCTCCACACCACTGGAGTCAAGCTATCCAGGCTGATGAAGGCTGATAGCCAGAAACCGGTCCTTGGATGCTAGATTCCGGTCCGGGAAAGACATGGCTTGGCAGTTCGGGCTGGACTGTTCCCATGAGGCACAGGGTCAAGGCTGATTTGCATATAGCCATGTCTGACCTGGGGTGGTGTGTAGTGCAAAAAAATGATGGATTTAGGCCCAGATCTCTGAACTGGGGTGAATGTATGACATTGTTCTGCATTCTGTCCATCAATTCTTGTTTTTGCATTTGTCACCCCGAGTGGGATGGGTATGCTCAGACGTGAGTCCCATGCTCTCCACACCACTGGAGTCAAGCTATCCAGGCTAATAAAGGCTGATAGCCAGAAACCGGTCCTTGGATGCTAGATTCCGGTCCAGGAAAGACATGGCTTGGCAGTTCGGGCTGGACTGTTCCCATGAGGCACAGGGTCAAGGCTGATTTGCATATAGCCATGTCTGAACTGGGGTGGTGTGGAGTGCAAAAAAACAATGGATTTAGGCCCAGATCTCTGAACTGGGGTGAATGTATGACATTGTTCTGCCTTCTGTCCATCAATTGTTGTTTTTGCATTTGTCACCCCGAGTGGGATGGGTATGCTCAGACGTGAGTCCCATGCTCTCCACACCACTGGAGTCAAGCTATCCAGGCTGATGAAGGCTGATAGCCAGAAACCGGTCCTTGGATGCTTGATTCCGGTCCGGGAAAGACATGGCTTGGCAGTTCGGGCTGGACTGTTCCCATGAGGCACAGGGTCAAGGCTGATTTGCATATAGCCATGTCTGACCTGGGGTGGTGTGGAGTGCAAAAAAACGATGGATTTAGGCCCAGATCTCTGAACTGGGGTGAATGTATGACATTGTTCTGCATTCTGTCCATCAATTCTTGTTTTTGCATTTGTCACCCCTAGTGGGATGGGTATGCTCAGACGTGAGTCCCATGCTCTCCACACCACTGGAGTCAAGCTATCCAGGCTGATGAAGGCTGATAGCCAGAAACCGGTCCTTGGATGCTACATTCCGGTCCGGGAAAGACATGGCTTGGCAGTTCGGGCTGGACTGTTCCCATGAGGCACAGGGTCAAGGCTGATTTGCATATAGCCATGTCTGACCTGGGGTGGTGTGGAGTGCAAAAAAACGATGGATTTAGGCCCAGATCTCTGAACTGGGGTGAATGTATGACATTGTTCTGCCTTCTGTCCATCAATTGTTGTTTTTGCATTTGTCACCCCGAGTGGGATGGGTATGCTCAGACGTGAGTCCCATGCTCTCCACACCACTGGAGTCAAGCTATCCAGGCTGATGAAGGCTGATAGCCAGAAACCGGTCCTTGGATGCTTGATTCCGGTCCGGGAAAGACATGGCTTGGCAGTTCGGGCTGGACTGTTCCCATGAGGCACAGGGTCAAGGCTGATTTGCATATAGCCATGTCTGACCTGGGGTGGTGTGGAGTGCAAAAAAACGATGGATTTAGGCCCAGATCTCTGAACTGGGGTGAATGTATGACATTGTTCTGCATTCTGTCCATCAATTCTTGTTTTTGCATTTGTCACCCCTAGTGGGATGGGTATGCTCAGACGTGAGTCCCATGCTCTCCACACCACTGGAGTCAAGCTATCCAGGCTGATGAAGGCTGATAGCCAGAAACCGGTCCTTGGATGCTACATTCCGGTCCGGGAAAGACATGGCTTGGCAGTTCGGGCTGGACTGTTCCCATGAGGCACAGGGTCAAGGCTGATTTGCATATAGCCATGTCTGACCTGGGGTGGTGTGGAGTGCAAAAAAACGATGGATTTAGGCCCAGATCTCTGAACTGGGGTGAATGTATGACATTGTTCCGCATTCTGTCCATCAATTCTTGTTTTTGCATTTGTCACCCCGAGTGGGATGGGTATGCTCAGACGTGAGTCCCATGCTCTCCACACCACTGGAGTCAAGCTATCCAGGCTGATGAAGGCTGATAGCCAGAAAACGGTCCTTGGATGCTAGATTCCGGTCCGGGAAAGACATGGCTTGGCAGTTCGGGCTGGACTGTTCCCATGAGGCACAGGGTCAAGGCTGATTTGCATATAGCCATGTCTGACCTGGGGTGGTGTGTAGTGCAAAAAAACGATGGATTTAGGCCCAGATCTCTGAACTGGGGTGAATGTATGACATTGTTCTGCATTCTGTCCATCAATTCTTGTTTTTGCATTTGTCACCCCGAGTGGGATGGGTATGCTCAGACGTGAGTCCCATGCTCTCCACACCACTGGAGTCAAGCTATCCAGGCTGATGAAGGCTGATAGCCAGAAACCGGTCCTTGGATGCTTGATTCAGGTCCGGGAAAGACATGGCTTGGCAGTTCGGGCTGGACTGTTCCCATGAGGCACAGGGTCAAGGCTGATTTGCATAAAGCCATGTCTGACCTGGGGTGGTGTGGAGTGCAAAAAAAACGATGGATTTAGGCCCAGATCTCTGAACTGGGGTGAATGTATGACATTGTTCTGCATTCTGTCCATCAATTCTTGTTTTTGCATTTGTCACCCCGAGTGGGATGGGTATGCTCAGACGTGAGTCCCATGCTCTCCACACCACTGGAGTCAAGCTATCCAAGGCTGATGAAGGCTGATAGCCAGAAACCGGTCCTTGGATGCTTGATTCCGGTCCGGGAAAGACATGGCTTGGCAGTTCGAGCTGGACTGTTCCCTTGAGGCACAGGGTCAAGGCTGATTTGCATATAGCCATGTCTGACCTGGGGTTGTGTGGAGTGCAAAAAAACAATGGATTTAGGCCCAGATCTCTGAACTGGGGTGAATGTATGACATTGTTCTGCATTCTGTCCATCAATTCTTGTTTTTGCATTTGTCACCCCGAGTGGGATGGGTATGCTCAGACGTGAGTCCCATGCTCTCCACACCACTGGAGTCAAGCTATTCAGGCTGATGAAGGCTGATAGCCAGAAACCGGTCCTTGGATGCTAGATTCCGGTCCGGGAAAGACATGGCTTGGCAGTTCGGGCTGGACTGTTCCCATGAGGCACAGGGTCAAGGCTGATTTGCATATAGCCATGTCTGACCTGGGGTGGTGTGTAGTGCAAAAAAATGATGGATTTAGGCCCAGATCTCTGAACTGGGGTGATTGTATGACATTGTTCTGCATTCTGTCCATCAATTCTTGTTTTTGCATTTGTCACCCGAGTGGGATGGGTATGCTCAGACGTGAGTCCCTTGCTCTCCACACCACTGGAGTCAAACTATACAGGCTAATGAAGGCTGATAGCCAGAAACCGGTCCTTGGATGCTAGATTCCGGTCCGGGAAAGACATGGCTTGGCAGTTCGGGCTGGACTGTTCCCATGAGGCACAGGGCCAAGGCTGATTTGCATATAGCCATGTCTGACCTGGGGTGGTGTGGAGTTCAAAAAAACGATGGATTTAGGCCCAGATCTCTGAACTGGGGTGAATGTATGACATTGTTCTGCCTTCTGTCCATCAATTGTTGTTTTTGCATTTGTCACCCCGAGTGGGATGGGTATGCTCAGACGTGAGTCCCATGCTCTCCACACCACTGGAGTCAAGCTATCCAGGCTGATGAAGGCTGATAGCCAGAAACCGGTCCTTGGATGCTTGATTGCAGTCCGGGAAAGACATGGCTTGGCAGTTCGGGCTGGACTGTTCCCATGAGGCACAGGGTCAAGGCTGATTTGCATATAGCCATGTCTGACCTGGGGTGGTGTGGAGTGCAAAAAACGATGGATTTAGGCCCAGATCTCTGAACTGGGGTGAATGTATGACATTGTTCTATATTCTGTCCATCAATTGTTGTTTTTGCATTTGTCACCCCGAGTGGGATGGGTATGCTCAGACGTGAGTCCCATGCTCTCCACACCACTGGAGTCAAGCTATCCAGGCTGATGAAAGCTGATAGCCAGAAACCGGTCTTTGGATGCTTGATTCCGGTCCGGGAAAGACATGGCTTGGCAGTTCGGGCTGGACTGTTCCCATGAGGCACAGGGTCAAGGCTGATTTGCATATAGCCATGTCTGACCTGGGGTGGTGTGGAGTGCAAAAAAACGATGGATTTAGGCCCAGATCTCTGAACTGGGGTGAATGTTTGACATTGTTCTGCATTCAGTCCATCAATTGTTGTTTTTGCATTTGTCACCCCGAGTGGGATGGGTATGCTAAGACGTGAGTCCCATGCTCTCCACACCACTGGAGTCAAGCTATCCAGGCTGATGAAGGCTGATAGCCAGAAACCGGTCCTTGGATGCTTGATTCCGGTCCGGGAAAGACATGGCTTGGCAGTTCGAGCGGGACTGTTCCCATGAGGCACAGGGTCAAGGCTGATTTGCATATAGCCATGTCTGACCTGGGGTGGTGTGGAGTGCAAAAAAACGATGGATTTAGGCCCAGATCTCTGAACTGGGGTGAATGTATGACATTGTTCTGCATTCTGTCCATCAATTGTTGTTTTTGCATTTGTCACCCCGAGTGGGATGGGTATGCTCAGACGTGAGTCCCATGCTCTCCACACCACTGGAGTCAAGCTATCCAGGCTGATGAAGGCTGATAGCCAGAAACCGGTCCTTGGATGCTTGATTCCGGTCTGGGAAAGACATGGATTGGCAGTTCGGGCTGGACTGTTCCCATGAGGCACAGGGTCAAGGCTGATTTGCATATAGCCATGTCTGACCTGGGGTGGTGTGGAGTGCAAGAAAACGATGGATTTAGGCCCAGATCTCTGAACTGGGGTGAATGTATGACATTGTTCTGCATTCTGTCCATCAATTCTTGTTTTTGCATTTGTCACCCTGAGTGGGATGGGTATGCTAACACGTGAGTCCCATGCTCTCCACACCACTGGAGTCAAGCTATCCAGGCTGATGAAAGCTGATAGCCAGAAACCGGTCCTTGGATGCTAGATTCCGGTCCGGGAAAGACATGGCTTGGCAGTTCGGGCTGGACTGTTCCCATGAGGCACAGGGTCAAGGCTGATTTGCATATAGCCATGTCTGACCTGGGGTGGTGTGCAGTGCAAAAAAATGATGGATTTAGGCCCAGATCTCTGAACTGGGGTGAATGTAAGACATTGTTCTGCATTCTGTCCATCAATTCTTGTTTTTGCATTTGTCACCCCGAGTGGGATGGGTATGCTCAGACGTGAGTCCCATGCTCTCCACACCACTGGAGTCAAGCTATCCAGGCTGATGAAGGCTGATAGCCAGAAACCGGTCCTTGGATGCTAGATTCCGGTCCGGGAAAGACATGGCTTGGCAGTTCGGGCTGGACTGTTCCCATGAGGCACAGGGTCAAGGCTGATTTGCATATAGCCATGTCTGACCTGGGGTGGTGTGGAGTGCAAAAAAACGATGGATTTAGGCCCAGATCTCTGAACTGGGGTGAATGTATGACATTGTTCTGCATTCTGTCCATCAATTCTTGTTTTTGCATTTGTCACCCCGAGGGGGATGGGTAAGCTCAGACGTGAGTCCCATGCTCTCCACACCACTGGAGTCAAGCTATCCAGGCTGATGAAGGCTGATAGCCAGAAACCGGTCCTTGGATGCTTGATTCAGGTCCGGGAAAGACATGGCTTGGCAGTTCAGGCTGGACTGTTCTCATGAGGCACAGGGTCAAGGCTGATTTGCATATAGCCATGTCTGACCTGGGGTGGTGTGGAGTGCAAAAAAACGATGGATTTAGGCCCAGATCTCTGAACTGGGGTGAATGTATGACATTGTTCTGCATTCAGTCCATCAATTGTTGTTTTTGCATTTGTCACTCCGAGTGGGATGGGTATGCTCAGACGTGAGTCCCATGCTCTCCACACCACTGGAGTCAAGCTATCCAGGCTGATGAAGGCTGATAGCCAGAAACCGGTCCTTGGATGCTAGATTCCGGTCCGGGAAAGACATGGCTTGGCAGTTCGGGCTGGACTGTTCCCATGAGGCACAGGGTCAAGGCTGATTTGCATATAGCCATGTCTGACCTGGGGTGGTGTGTAGTGCAAAAAAATGATGGATTTAGGCCCAGATCTCTGAACTGGGGTGAATGTATGACATTGTTCTGCATTCTGTCCATCAATTCTTGTTTTTGCATTTGTCACCCCGAGTGGGATGGGTATGCTCAGACGTGAGTCCCATGCTCTCCACACCACTGGAGTCAAGCTATCCAGGCTAATAAAGGCTGATAGCCAGAAACCGGTCCTTGGATGCTAGATTCCGGTCCAGGAAAGACATGGCTTGGCAGTTCGGGCTGGACTGTTCCCATGAGGCACAGGGTCAAGGCTGATTTGCATATAGCCATGTCTGAACTGGGGTGGTGTGGAGTGCAAAAAAACGATGGATTTAGGCCCAGATCTCTGAACTGGGGTGAATGTATGACATTGTTCTGCCTTCTGTCCATCAATTGTTGTTTTTGCATTTGTCACCCCGAGTGGGATGGGTATGCTCAGACGTGAGTCCCATGCTCTCCACACCACTGGAGTCAAGCTATCCAGGCTGATGAAGGCTGATAGCCAGAAACCGGTCCTTGGATGCTTGATTCCGGTCCGGGAAAGACATGGCTTGGCAGTTCGGGCTGGACTGTTCCCATGAGGCACAGGGTCAAGGCTGATTTGCATATAGCCATGTCTGACCTGGGGTGGTGTGGAGTGCAAAAAAACGATGGATTTAGGCCCAGATCTCTGAACTGGGGTGAATGTATGACATTGTTCTGCATTCTGTCCATCAATTCTTGTTTTTGCATTTGTCACCCCTAGTGGGATGGGTATGCTCAGACGTGAGTCCCATGCTCTCCACACCACTGGAGTCAAGCTATCCAGGCTGATGAAGGCTGATAGCCAGAAACCGGTCCTTGGATGCTACATTCCGGTCCGGGAAAGACATGGCTTGGCAGTTCGGGCTGGACTGTTCCCATGAGGCACAGGGTCAAGGCTGATTTGCATATAGCCATGTCTGACCTGGGGTGGTGTGGAGTGCAAAAAAACGATGGATTTAGGCCCAGATCTCTGAACTGGGGTGAATGTATGACATTGTTCCGCATTCTGTCCATCAATTCTTGTTTTTGCATTTGTCACCCCGAGTGGGATGGGTATGCTCAGACGTGAGTCCCATGCTCTCCACACCACTGGAGTCAAGCTATCCAGGCTGATGAAGGCTGATAGCCAGAAACCGGTCCTTGGATGCTAGATTCCGGTCCGGGAAAGACATGGCTTGGCAGTTCGGGCTGGACTGTTCCCATGAGGCACAGGGTCAAGGCTGATTTGCATATAGCCATGTCTGACCTGGGGTGGTGTGGAGTGCAAAAAAACGATGGATTTAGGCCCAGATCTCTGAACTGGGGTGAATGTATGACATTGTTCTGCCTTCTGTCCATCAATTGTTGTTTTTGCATTTGTCACCCCGAGTGGGATGGGTATGCTCAGACGTGAGTCCCATGCTCTCCACACCACTGGAGTCAAGCTATCCAGGCTGATGAAAGCTGATAGCCAGAAACCGGTCCTTGGATGCTAGATTCCGGTCCGGGAAAGACATGGCTTGGCAGTTCGGGCTGGACTGTTCCCATGAGGCACAGGGTCAAGGCTGATTTGCATATAGCCATGTCTGACCTGGGGTGGTGTGCAGTGCAAAAAAATGATGGATTTAGGCCCAGATCTCTGAACTGGGGTGAATGTAAGACATTGTTCTGCATTCTGTCCATCAATTCTTGTTTTTGCATTTGTCACCCCGAGTGGGATGGGTATGCTCAGACGTGAGTCCCATGCTCTCCACACCACTGGAGTCAAGCTATCCAGGCTGATGAAGGCTGATAGCCAGAAACCGGTCCTTGGATGCTAGATTCCGGTCCGGGAAAGACATGGCTTGGCAGTTCGGGCTGGACTGTTCCCATGAGGCACAGGGTCAAGGCTGATTTGCATATAGCCATGTCTGACCTGGGGTGGTGTGAAGTGCAAAAAAACGATGGATTTAGGCCCAGATCTCTGAACTGGGGTGAATGTATGACATTGTTCTGCATTCTGTCCATCAATTCTTGTTGTTGCATTTGTCACCCCGAGTGGGATGGGTAAGCTCAGACGTGAGTCCCATGCTCTCCACACCACTGGAGTCAAGCTATCCAGGCTGATGAAGGCTGATAGCCAGAAACCGGTCCTTGGATGCTTGATTCAGGTCCGGGAAAGACATGGCTTGGCAGTTCAGGCTGGACTGTTCCCATGAGGCACAGGGTCAAGGCTGATTTGCATATAGCCATGTCTGACCTGGGGTGGTGTGGAGTGCAAAAAAACGATGGATTTAGGCCCAGATCTCTGAACTGGGGTGAATGTATGACATTGTTCTGCATTCAGTCCATCAATTGTTGTTTTTGCATTTGTCACTCCGAGTGGGATGGGTATGCTCAGACGTGAGTCCCATGCTCTCCACACCACTGGAGTCAAGCTATCCAGGCTGATGAAGGCTGATAGCCAGAAACCGGTCCTTGGATGCTTGATTCCGGTCCGGGAAAGACATGGCTTGGCAGTTCGAGCTGGACTGTTCCCTTGAGGCACAGGGTCAAGGCTGATTTGCATATAGCCATGTCTGACCTGGGGTTGTGTGGAGTGCAAAAAAACAATGGATTTAGGCCCAGATCTCTGAACTGGGGTGAATGTATGACATTGTTCTGCATTCTGTCCATCAATTCTTGTTTTTGCATTTGTCACCCCGAGTGGGATGGGTATGCTCAGACGTGAGTCCCATGCTCTCCACACCACTGGAGTCAAGCTATTCAGGCTGATGAAGGCTGATAGCCAGAAACCGGTCCTTGGATGCTAGATTCCGGTCCGGGAAAGACATGGCTTGGCAGTTCGGGCTGGACTGTTCCCATGAGGCACAGGGTCAAGGCTGATTTGCATATAGCCATGTCTGACCTGGGGTGGTGTGTAGTGCAAAAAAATGATGGATTTAGGCCCAGATCTCTGAACTGGGGTGATTGTATGACATTGTTCTGCATTCTGTCCATCAATTCTTGTTTTTGCATTTGTCACCCGAGTGGGATGGGTATGCTCAGACGTGAGTCCCTTGCTCTCCACACCACTGGAGTCAAGCTATACAGGCTAATGAAGGCTGATAGCCAGAAACCGGTCCTTGGATGCTAGATTCCGGTCCGGGAAAGACATGGCTTGGCAGTTCGGGCTGGACTGTTCCCATGAGGCACAGGGCCAAGGCTGATTTGCATATAGCCATGTCTGACCTGGGGTGGTGTGGAGTTCAAAAAAACGATGGATTTAGGCCCAGATCTCTGAACTGGGGTGAATGTATGACATTGTTCTGCCTTCTGTCCATCAATTGTTGTTTTTGCATTTGTCACCCCGAGTGGGATGGGTATGCTCAGACGTGAGTCCCATGCTCTCCACACCACTGGAGTCAAGCTATCCAGGCTGATGAAGGCTGATAGCCAGAAACCGGTCCTTGGATGCTTGATTGCAGTCCGGGAAAGACATGGCTTGGCAGTTCGGGCTGGACTGTTCCCATGAGGCACAGGGTCAAGGCTGATTTGCATATAGCCATGTCTGACCTGGGGTGGTGTGGAGTGCAAAAAACGATGGATTTAGGCCCAGATCTCTGAACTGGGGTGAATGTATGACATTGTTCTACATTCTGTCCATCAATTGTTGTTTTTGCATTTGTCACCCCGAGTGGGATGGGTATGCTCAGACGTGAGTCCCATGCTCTCCACACCACTGGAGTCAAGCTATCCAGGCTGATGAAGGCTGATAGCCAGAAACCGGTCTTTGGATGCTTGATTCCGGTCCGGGAAAGACATGGCTTGGCAGTTCGGGCTGGACTGTTCCCATGAGGCACAGGGTCAAGGCTGATTTGCATATAGCCATGTCTGACCTGGGGTGGTGTGGAGTGCAAAAAAACGATGGATTTAGGCCCAGATCTCTGAATTGGGGTGAATGTATGACATTGTTCTGCATTCAGTCCATCAATTGTTGTTTTTGCATTTGTCACCCCGAGTGGGATGGGTATGCTAAGACGTGAGTCCCATGCTCTCCACACCACTGGAGTCAAGCTATCCAGGCTGATGAAGGCTGATAGCCAGAAACCGGTCCTTGGATGCTTGATTCCGGTCCGGGAAAGACATGGCTTGGCAGTTCGAGCTGGACTGTTCCCATGAGGCACAGGGTCAAGGCTGATTTGCATATAGCCATGTCTGACCTGGGGTGGTGTGGAGTGCAAAAAAACGATGGATTTAGGCCCAGATCTCTGAACTGGGGTGAATGTATGACATTGTTCTGCATTCTGTCCATCAATTCTTGTTTTTGCATTTGTCACCCTGAGTGGGATGGGTATGCTAACACGTGAGTCCCATGCTCTCCACACCACTGGAGTCAAGCTATCCAGGCTTATGAAAGCTGATAGCCAGAAACCGGTCCTTGGATGCTAGATTCCGGTCCGGGAAAGACATGGCTTGGCAGTTCGGGCTGGACTGTTCCCATGAGGCACAGGGTCAAGGCTGATTTGCATATAGCCATGTCTGACCTGGGGTGGTGTGCAGTGCAAAAAAATGATGGATTTAGGCCCAGATCTCTGAACTGGGGTGAATGTAAGACATTGTTCTGCATTCTGTCCATCAATTCTTGTTTTTGCATTTGTCACCCCGAGTGGGATGGGTATGCTCAGACGTGAGTCCCATGCTCTCCACACCACTGGAGTCAAGCTATCCAGGCTGATGAAGGCTGATAGCCAGAAACCGGTCCTTGGATGCTAGATTCCGGTCCGGGAAAGACATGGCTTGGCAGTTCGGGCTGGACTGTTCCCATGAGGCACAGGGTCAAGGCTGATTTGCATATAGCCATGTCTGACCTGGGGTGGTGTGGAGTGCAAAAAAACGATGGATTTAGGCCCAGATCTCTGAACTGGGGTGAATGTATGACATTGTTCTGCATTCTGTCCATCAATTCTTGTTTTTGCATTTGTCACCCCGAGTGGGATGGGTAAGCTCAGACGTGAGTCCCATGCTCTCCACACCACTGGAGTCAAGCTATCCAGGCTGATGAAGGCTGATAGCCAGAAACCGGTCCTTGGATGCTAGATTCCGGTCCGGGAAAGACATGGCTTGGCAGTTCGGGCTGGACTGTTCCCATGAGGCACAGGGTCAAGGCTGATTTGCATATAGCCATGTCTGACCTGGGGTGGTGTGTAGTGCAAAAAAATGATGGATTTAGGCCCAGATCTCTGAACTGGGGTGAATGTAAGACATTGTTCTGCATTCTGTCCATCAATTCTTGTTTTTGCATTTGTCACCCCGAGTGGGATGGGTATGCTCAGACGTGATTCCCATGCTCTCCACACCACTGGAGTCAAGCTATCCAGGCTGATGAAGGCTGATAGCCAGAAACCTGTCCTTGGATGCTAGATTCCGGTCTGGGAAAGACATGGCTTGGCAGTTCGGGCTGGACTGTTCCCATGAGGCACAGGGTCAAGGCTGATTTGCATATAGCCATGTCTGACCTGGGGTGGTGTGGAGTGCAAAAAAACAATGGATTTAGGCCCAGATCTCTGAACTGGGGTGAATGTATGACATTGTTCTGCATTCTGTCCATCAATTCTTGTTTTTGCATTTGTCACCCCGAGTGGGATGGGTATGCTCAGACGTGAGTCCCATGCTCTCCACACCACTGGAGTCAAGCTATCCAGGCTGATGAAGGCTGATAGCCAGAAACCGGTCCTTGGATGCTTGATTCAGGTCCGGGAAAGACATGGCTTGGCAGTTCGGGCTGGACTGTTCCCATGAGGCACAGGGTCAAGGCTGATTTGCATAAAGCCATGTCTGACCTGGGGTGGTGTGGAGTGCAAAAAAAACGATGGATTTAGGCCCAGATCTCTGAACTGGGGTGAATGTATGACATTGTTCTGCATTCTGTCCATCAATTCTTGTTTTTGCATTTGTCACCCCGAGTGGGATGGGTATGCTCAGACGTGAGTCCCATGCTCTCCACACCACTGGAGTCAAGCTATCCAAGGCTGATGAAGGCTGATAGCCAGAAACCGGTCCTTGGATGCTTGATTCCGGTCCGGGAAAGACATGGCTTGGCAGTTCGAGCTGGACTGTTCCCTTGAGGCACAGGGTCAAGGCTGATTTGCATATAGCCATGTCTGACCTGGGGTTGTGTGGAGTGCAAAAAAACAATGGATTTAGGGCCAGATCTCTGAACTGGGGTGAATGTATGACATTGTTCTGCATTCTGTCCATCAATTCTTGTTTTTGCATTTGTCACCCCGAGTGGGATGGGTATGCTCAGACGTGAGTCCCATGCTCTCCACACCACTGGAGTCAAGCTATTCAGGCTGATGAAGGCTGATAGCCAGAAACCGATCCTTGGATGCTAGATTCCGGTCCGGGAAAGACATGGCTTGGCAGTTCGGGCTGGACTGTTCCCATGAGGCACAGGGTCAAGGCTGATTTGCATATAGCCATGTCTGACCTGGGGTGGTGTGTAGTGCAAAAAAATGATGGATTTAGGCCCAAAACTCTGAACTGGGGTGATTGTATGACATTGTTCTGCATTCTGTCCATCAATTCTTGTTTTTGCATTTGTCACCCGAGTGGGATGGGTATGCTCAGACGTGAGTCCCTTGCTCTCCACACCACTGGAGTCAAGCTATACAGGCTAATGAAGGCTGATAGCCAGAAACCGGTCCTTGGATGCTAGATTCCGGTCCGGGAAAGACATGGCTTGGCAGTTCGGGCTGGACTGTTCCCATGAGGCACAGGGCCAAGGCTGATTTGCATATAGCCATGTCTGACCTGGGGTGGTGTGGAGTTCAAAAAAACGATGGATTTAGGCCCAGATCTCTGAACTGGGGTGAATGTATGACATTGTTCTGCCTTCTGTCCATCAATTGTTGTTTTTGCATTTGTCACCCCGAGTGGGATGGGTATGCTCAGACGTGAGTCCCATGCTCTCCACACCACTGGAGTCAAGCTATCCAGGCTGATGAAGGCTGATAGCCAGAAACCGGTCCTTGGATGCTTGATTGCAGTCCGGGAAAGACATGGCTTGGCAGTTCGGGCTGGACTGTTCCCATGAGGCACAGGGTCAAGGCTGATTTGCATATAGCCATGTCTGACCTGGGGTGGTGTGGAGTGCAAAAAACGATGGATTTAGGCCCAGATCTCTGAACTGGGGTGAATGTATGACATTGTTCTATATTCTGTCCATCAATTGTTGTTTTTGCATTTGTCACCCCGAGTGGGATGGGTATGCTCAGACGTGAGTCCCATGCTCTCCACACCACTGGAGTCAAGCTATCCAGGCTGATGAAAGCTGATAGCCAGAAACCGGTCTTTGGATGCTTGATTCCGGTCCGGGAAAGACATGGCTTGGCAGTTCGGGCTGGACTGTTCCCATGAGGCACAGGGTCAAGGCTGATTTGCATATAGCCATGTCTGACCTGGGGTGGTGTGGAGTGCAAAAAAACGATGGATTTAGGCCCAGATCTCTGAACTGGGGTGAATGTTTGACATTGTTCTGCATTCAGTCCATCAATTGTTGTTTTTGCATTTGTCACCCTGAGTGGGATGGGTATGCTAAGACGTGAGTCCCATGCTCTCCACACCACTGGAGTCAAGCTATCCAGGCTGATGAAGGCTGATAGCCAGAAACCGGTCCTTGGATGCTTGATTCCGGTCCGGGAAAGACATGGCTTGGCAGTTCGAGCTGGACTGTTCCCATGAGGCACAGGGTCAAGGCTGATTTGCATATAGCCATGTCTGACCTGGGGTGGTGTGGAGTGCAAAAAAACGATGGATTTAGGCCCAGATCTCTGAACTGGGGTGAATCTATGACATTGTTCTGCATTCTGTCCATCAATTGTTGTTTTTGCATTTGTCACCCCGAGTGGGATGGGTATGCTCAGACGTGAGTCCCATGCTCTCCACACCACTGGAGTCAAGCTATCCAGGCTGATGAAGGCTGATAGCCAGAAACCGGTCCTTCGATGCTTGATTCCGGTCTGGGAAAGACATGGATTGGCAGTTCGGGCTGGACTGTTCCCATGAGGCACAGGGTCAAGGCTGATTTGCATATAGCCATGTCTGACCTGGGGTGGTGTGGAGTGCAAGAAAATGATGGATTTAGGCCCAGATCTCTGAACTGGGGTGAATGTATGACATTGTTCTGCATTCTGTCCATCAATTCTTGTTTTTGCATTTGTCACCCTGAGTGGGATGGGTATGCTAACACGTGAGTCCCATGCTCTCCACACCACTGGAGTCAAGCTATCCAGGCTGATGAAAGCTGATAGCCAGAAACCGGTCCTTGGATGCTAGATTCCGGTCCGGGAAAGACATGGCTTGGCAGTTCGGGCTGGACTGTTCCCATGAGGCACAAGGTCAAGGCTGATTTGCATATAGCCATGTCTGACCTGGGGTGGTGTGCAGTGCAAAAAAATGATGGATTTAGGCCCAGATCTCTGAACTGGGGTGAATGTAAGACATTGTTCTGCATTCTGTCCATCAATTCTTGTTTTTGCATTTGTCACCCCGAGTGGGATGGGTATGCTCAGACGTGAGTCCCATGCTCTCCACACCACTGGAGTCAAGCTATCCAGGCTGATGAAGGCTGATAGCCAGAAACCGGTCCTTGGATGCTAGATTCCGGTCCGGGAAAGACATGGCTTGGCAGTTCGGGCTGGACTGTTCCCATGAGGCACAGGGTCAAGGCTGATTTGCATATAGCCATGTCTGACCTGGGGTGGTGTGAAGTGCAAAAAAACGATGGATTTAGGCCCAGATCTCTGAACTGGGGTGAATGTATGACATTGTTCTGCATTCTGTCCATCAATTCTTGTTTTTGCATTTGTCACCCCGAGTGGGATGGGTAAGCTCAGACGTGAGTCCCATGCTCTCCACACCACTGGAGTCAAGCTATCCAGGCTGATGAAGGCTGATAGCCAGAAACCGGTCCTTGGATGCTTGATTCAGGTCCGGGAAAGACATGGCTTGGCAGTTCAGGCTGGACTGTTCCCATGAGGCACAGGGTCAAGGCTGATTTGCATATAGCCATGTCTGACCTCGGGTGGTGTGGAGTGCAAAAAAACGATGGATTTAGGCCCAGATCTCTGAACTGGGGTGAATGTATGACATTGTTCTGCATTCAGTCCATCAATTGTTGTTTTTGCATTTGTCACTCCGAGTGGGATGGGTATGCTCAGACGTGAGTCCCATGCTCTCCACACCACTGGAGTCAAGCTATCCAGGCTGATGAAGGCTGATAGCCAGAAACCGGTCCTTGGATGCTTGATTCCGGTCCGGGAAAGACATGGCTTGGCAGTTCGAGCTGGACTGTTCCCTTGAGGCACAGGGTCAAGGCTGATTTGCATATAGCCATGTCTGACCTGGGGTTGTGTGGAGTGCAAAAAAACAATGGATTTAGGCCCAGATCTCTGAACTGGGGTGAATGTATGACATTGTTCTGCATTCTGTCCATCAATTCTTGTTTTTGCATTTGTCACCCCGAGTGGGATGGGTATGCTCAGACGTGAGTCCCATGCTCTCCACACCACTGGAGTCAAGCTATTCAGGCTGATGAAGGCTGATAGCCAGAAACCGGTCCTTGGATGCTAGATTCCGGTCCGGGAAAGACATGGCTTGGCAGTTCGGGCTGGACTGTTCCCATGAGGCACAGGGTCAAGGCTGATTTGCATATAGCCATGTCTGACCTGGGGTGGTGTGTAGTGCAAAAAAATGATGGATTTAGGCCCAGATCTCTGAACTGGGGTGATTGTATGACATTGTTCTGCATTCTGTCCATCAATTCTTGTTTTTGCATTTGTCACCCGAGTGGGATGGGTATGCTCAGACGTGAGTCCCTTGCTCTCCACACCACTGGAGTCAAGCTATACAGGCTAATGAAGGCTGATAGCCAGAAACCGGTCCTTGGATGCTAGATTCCGGTCCGGGAAAGACATGGCTTGGCAGTTCGGGCTGGACTGTTCCCATGAGGCACAGGGCCAAGGCTGATTTGCATATAGCCATGTCTGACCTGGGGTGGTGTGGAGTTCAAAAAAACGATGGATTTAGGCCCAGATCTCTGAACTGGGGTGAATGTATGACATTGTTCTGCCTTCTGTCCATCAATTGTTGTTTTTGCATTTGTCACCCCGAGTGGGATGGGTATGCTCAGACGTGAGTCCCATGCTCTCCACACCACTGGAGTCAAGCTATCCAGGCTGATGAAGGCTGATAGCCAGAAACCGGTCCTTGGATGCTTGATTGCAGTCCGGGAAAGACATGGCTTGGCAGTTCGGGCTGGACTGTTCCCATGAGGCACAGGGTCAAGGCTGATTTGCATATAGCCATGTCTGACCTGGGGTGGTGTGGAGTGCAAAAAACGATGGATTTAGGCCCAGATCTCTGAACTGGGGTGAATGTATGACATTGTTCTACATTCTGTCCATCAATTGTTGTTTTTGCATTTGTCACCCCGAGTGGGATGGGTATGCTCAGACGTGAGTCCCATGCTCTCCACACCACTGGAGTCAAGCTATCCAGGCTGATGAAGGCTGATAGCCAGAAACCGGTCTTTGGATGCTTGATTCCGGTCCGGGAAAGACATGGCTTGGCAGTTCGGGCTGGACTGTTCCCATGAGGCACAGGGTCAAGGCTGATTTGCATATAGCCATGTCTGACCTGGGGTGGTGTGGAGTGCAAAAAAACGATGGATTTAGGCCCAGATCTCTGAATTGGGGTGAATGTATGACATTGTTCTGCATTCAGTCCATCAATTGTTGTTTTTGCATTTGTCACCCCGAGTGGGATGGGTATGCTAAGACGTGAGTCCCATGCTCTCCACACCACTGGAGTCAAGCTATCCAGGCTGATGAAGGCTGATAGCCAGAAACCGGTCCTTGGATGCTTGATTCCGGTCCGGGAAAGACATGGCTTGGCAGTTCGAGCTGGACTGTTCCCATGAGGCACAGGGTCAAGGCTGATTTGCATATAGCCATGTCTGACCTGGGGTGGTGTGGAGTGCAAAAAAACGATGGATTTAGGCCCAGATCTCTGAACTGGGGTGAATGTATGACATTGTTCTGCATTCTGTCCATCAATTCTTGTTTTTGCATTTGTCACCCTGAGTGGGATGGGTATGCTAACACGTGAGTCCCATGCTCTCCACACCACTGGAGTCAAGCTATCCAGGCTTATGAAAGCTGATAGCCAGAAACCGGTCCTTGGATGCTAGATTCCGGTCCGGGAAAGACATGGCTTGGCAGTTCGGGCTGGACTGTTCCCATGAGGCACAGGGTCAAGGCTGATTTGCATATAGCCATGTCTGACCTGGGGTGGTGTGCAGTGCAAAAAAATGATGGATTTAGGCCCAGATCTCTGAACTGGGGTGAATGTAAGACATTGTTCTGCATTCTGTCCATCAATTCTTGTTTTTGCATTTGTCACCCCGAGTGGGATGGGTATGCTCAGACGTGAGTCCCATGCTCTCCACACCACTGGAGTCAAGCTATCCAGGCTGATGAAGGCTGATAGCCAGAAACCGGTCCTTGGATGCTAGATTCCGGTCCGGGAAAGACATGGCTTGGCAGTTCGGGCTGGACTGTTCCCATGAGGCACAGGGTCAAGGCTGATTTGCATATAGCCATGTCTGACCTGGGGTGGTGTGGAGTGCAAAAAAACGATGGATTTAGGCCCAGATCTCTGAACTGGGGTGAATGTATGACATTGTTCTGCATTCTGTCCATCAATTCTTGTTTTTGCATTTGTCACCCCGAGTGGGATGGGTAAGCTCAGACGTGAGTCCCATGCTCTCCACACCACTGGAGTCAAGCTATCCAGGCTGATGAAGGCTGATAGCCAGAAACCGGTCCTTGGATGCTTGATTCAGGTCCGGGAAAGACATGGCTTGGCAGTTCAGGCTGGACTGTTCCCATGAGGCACAGGGTCAAGGCTGATTTGCATATAGCCATGTCTGACCTGGGGTGGTGTGGAGTGCAAAAAAACGATGGATTTAGGCCCAGATCTCTGAACTGGGGTGAATGTATGACATTGTTCTGCATTCAGTCCATCAATTGTTGTTTTTGCATTTGTCACTCCGAGTGGGATGGGTATGCTCAGACGTGAGTCCCATGCTCTCCACACCACTGGAGTCAAGCTATCCAGGCTGATGAAGGCTGATAGCCAGAAACCGGTCCTTGGATGCTAGATTCCGGTCCGGGAAAGACATGGCTTGGCAGTTCGGGCTGGACTGTTCCCATGAGGCACAGGGTCAAGGCTGATTTGCATATAGCCATGTCTGACCTGGGGTGGTGTGTAGTGCAAAAAAATGATGGATTTAGGCCCAGATCTCTGAACTGGGGTGAATGTATGACATTGTTCTGCATTCTGTCCATCAATTCTTGTTTTTGCATTTGTCACCCCGAGTGGGATGGGTATGCTCAGACGTGAGTCCCATGCTCTCCACACCACTGGAGTCAAGCTATCCAGGCTAATAAAGGCTGATAGCCAGAAACCGGTCCTTGGATGCTAGATTCCGGTCCAGGAAAGACATGGCTTGGCAGTTCGGGCTGGACTGTTCCCATGAGGCACAGGGTCAAGGCTGATTTGCATATAGCCATGTCTGAACTGGGGTGGTGTGGAGTGCAAAAAAACAATGGATTTAGGCCCAGATCTCTGAACTGGGGTGAATGTATGACATTGTTCTGCCTTCTGTCCATCAATTGTTGTTTTTGCATTTGTCACCCCGAGTGGGATGGGTATGCTCAGACGTGAGTCCCATGCTCTCCACACCACTGGAGTCAAGCTATCCAGGCTGATGAAGGCTGATAGCCAGAAACCGGTCCTTGGATGCTTGATTCCGGTCCGGGAAAGACATGGCTTGGCAGTTCGGGCTGGACTGTTCCCATGAGGCACAGGGTCAAGGCTGATTTGCATATAGCCATGTCTGACCTGGGGTGGTGTGGAGTGCAAAAAAACGATGGATTTAGGCCCAGATCTCTGAACTGGGGTGAATGTATGACATTGTTCTGCATTCTGTCCATCAATTCTTGTTTTTGCATTTGTCACCCCTAGTGGGATGGGTATGCTCAGACGTGAGTCCCATGCTCTCCACACCACTGGAGTCAAGCTATCCAGGCTGATGAAGGCTGATAGCCAGAAACCGGTCCTTGGATGCTACATTCCGGTCCGGGAAAGACATGGCTTGGCAGTTCGGGCTGGACTGTTCCCATGAGGCACAGGGTCAAGGCTGATTTGCATATAGCCATGTCTGACCTGGGGTGGTGTGGAGTGCAAAAAAACGATGGATTTAGGCCCAGATCTCTGAACTGGGGTGAATGTATGACATTGTTCTGCCTTCTGTCCATCAATTGTTGTTTTTGCATTTGTCACCCCGAGTGGGATGGGTATGCTCAGACGTGAGTCCCATGCTCTCCACACCACTGGAGTCAAGCTATCCAGGCTGATGAAGGCTGATAGCCAGAAACCGGTCCTTGGATGCTTGATTCCGGTCCGGGAAAGACATGGCTTGGCAGTTCGGGCTGGACTGTTCCCATGAGGCACAGGGTCAAGGCTGATTTGCATATAGCCATGTCTGACCTGGGGTGGTGTGGAGTGCAAAAAAACGATGGATTTAGGCCCAGATCTCTGAACTGGGGTGAATGTATGACATTGTTCTGCATTCTGTCCATCAATTCTTGTTTTTGCATTTGTCACCCCTAGTGGGATGGGTATGCTCAGACGTGAGTCCCATGCTCTCCACACCACTGGAGTCAAGCTATCCAGGCTGATGAAGGCTGATAGCCAGAAACCGGTCCTTGGATGCTACATTCCGGTCCGGGAAAGACATGGCTTGGCAGTTCGGGCTGGACTGTTCCCATGAGGCACAGGGTCAAGGCTGATTTGCATATAGCCATGTCTGACCTGGGGTGGTGTGGAGTGCAAAAAAACGATGGATTTAGGCCCAGATCTCTGAACTGGGGTGAATGTATGACATTGTTCCGCATTCTGTCCATCAATTCTTGTTTTTGCATTTGTCACCCCGAGTGGGATGGGTATGCTCAGACGTGAGTCCCATGCTCTCCACACCACTGGAGTCAAGCTATCCAGGCTGATGAAGGCTGATAGCCAGAAAACGGTCCTTGGATGCTAGATTCCGGTCCGGGAAAGACATGGCTTGGCAGTTCGGGCTGGACTGTTCCCATGAGGCACAGGGTCAAGGCTGATTTGCATATAGCCATGTCTGACCTGGGGTGGTGTGTAGTGCAAAAAAACGATGGATTTAGGCCCAGATCTCTGAACTGGGGTGAATGTATGACATTGTTCTGCATTCTGTCCATCAATTCTTGTTTTTGCATTTGTCACCCCGAGTGGGATGGGTATGCTCAGACGTGAGTCCCATGCTCTCCACACCACTGGAGTCAAGCTATCCAGGCTGATGAAGGCTGATAGCCAGAAACCGGTCCTTGGATGCTTGATTCAGGTCCGGGAAAGACATGGCTTGGCAGTTCGGGCTGGACTGTTCCCATGAGGCACAGGGTCAAGGCTGATTTGCATAAAGCCATGTCTGACCTGGGGTGGTGTGGAGTGCAAAAAAAACGATGGATTTAGGCCCAGATCTCTGAACTGGGGTGAATGTATGACATTGTTCTGCATTCTGTCCATCAATTCTTGTTTTTGCATTTGTCACCCCGAGTGGGATGGGTATGCTCAGACGTGAGTCCCATGCTCTCCACACCACTGGAGTCAAGCTATCCAAGGCTGATGAAGGCTGATAGCCAGAAACCGGTCCTTGGATGCTTGATTCCGGTCCGGGAAAGACATGGCTTGGCAGTTCGAGCTGGACTGTTCCCTTGAGGCACAGGGTCAAGGCTGATTTGCATATAGCCATGTCTGACCTGGGGTTGTGTGGAGTGCAAAAAAACAATGGATTTAGGCCCAGATCTCTGAACTGGGGTGAATGTATGACATTGTTCTGCATTCTGTCCATCAATTCTTGTTTTTGCATTTGTCACCCCGAGTGGGATGGGTATGCTCAGACGTGAGTCCCATGCTCTCCACACCACTGGAGTCAAGCTATTCAGGCTGATGAAGGCTGATAGCCAGAAACCGGTCCTTGGATGCTAGATTCCGGTCCGGGAAAGACATGGCTTGGCAGTTCGGGCTGGACTGTTCCCATGAGGCACAGGGTCAAGGCTGATTTGCATATAGCCATGTCTGACCTGGGGTGGTGTGTAGTGCAAAAAAATGATGGATTTAGGCCCAGATCTCTGAACTGGGGTGATTGTATGACATTGTTCTGCATTCTGTCCATCAATTCTTGTTTTTGCATTTGTCACCCGAGTGGGATGGGTATGCTCAGACGTGAGTCCCTTGCTCTCCACACCACTGGAGTCAAACTATACAGGCTAATGAAGGCTGATAGCCAGAAACCGGTCCTTGGATGCTAGATTCCGGTCCGGGAAAGACATGGCTTGGCAGTTCGGGCTGGACTGTTCCCATGAGGCACAGGGCCAAGGCTGATTTGCATATAGCCATGTCTGACCTGGGGTGGTGTGGAGTTCAAAAAAACGATGGATTTAGGCCCAGATCTCTGAACTGGGGTGAATGTATGACATTGTTCTGCCTTCTGTCCATCAATTGTTGTTTTTGCATTTGTCACCCCGAGTGGGATGGGTATGCTCAGACGTGAGTCCCATGCTCTCCACACCACTGGAGTCAAGCTATCCAGGCTGATGAAGGCTGATAGCCAGAAACCGGTCCTTGGATGCTTGATTGCAGTCCGGGAAAGACATGGCTTGGCAGTTCGGGCTGGACTGTTCCCATGAGGCACAGGGTCAAGGCTGATTTGCATATAGCCATGTCTGACCTGGGGTGGTGTGGAGTGCAAAAAACGATGGATTTAGGCCCAGATCTCTGAACTGGGGTGAATGTATGACATTGTTCTATATTCTGTCCATCAATTGTTGTTTTTGCATTTGTCACCCCGAGTGGGATGGGTATGCTCAGACGTGAGTCCCATGCTCTCCACACCACTGGAGTCAAGCTATCCAGGCTGATGAAAGCTGATAGCCAGAAACCGGTCTTTGGATGCTTGATTCCGGTCCGGGAAAGACATGGCTTGGCAGTTCGGGCTGGACTGTTCCCATGAGGCACAGGGTCAAGGCTGATTTGCATATAGCCATGTCTGACCTGGGGTGGTGTGGAGTGCAAAAAAACGATGGATTTAGGCCCAGATCTCTGAACTGGGGTGAATGTTTGACATTGTTCTGCATTCAGTCCATCAATTGTTGTTTTTGCATTTGTCACCCCGAGTGGGATGGGTATGCTAAGACGTGAGTCCCATGCTCTCCACACCACTGGAGTCAAGCTATCCAGGCTGATGAAGGCTGATAGCCAGAAACCGGTCCTTGGATGCTTGATTCCGGTCCGGGAAAGACATGGCTTGGCAGTTCGAGCGGGACTGTTCCCATGAGGCACAGGGTCAAGGCTGATTTGCATATAGCCATGTCTGACCTGGGGTGGTGTGGAGTGCAAAAAAACGATGGATTTAGGCCCAGATCTCTGAACTGGGGTGAATGTATGACATTGTTCTGCATTCTGTCCATCAATTGTTGTTTTTGCATTTGTCACCCCGAGTGGGATGGGTATGCTCAGACGTGAGTCCCATGCTCTCCACACCACTGGAGTCAAGCTATCCAGGCTGATGAAGGCTGATAGCCAGAAACCGGTCCTTGGATGCTTGATTCCGGTCTGGGAAAGACATGGATTGGCAGTTCGGGCTGGACTGTTCCCATGAGGCACAGGGTCAAGGCTGATTTGCATATAGCCATGTCTGACCTGGGGTGGTGTGGAGTGCAAGAAAACGATGGATTTAGGCCCAGATCTCTGAACTGGGGTGAATGTATGACATTGTTCTGCATTCTGTCCATCAATTCTTGTTTTTGCATTTGTCACCCTGAGTGGGATGGGTATGCTAACACGTGAGTCCCATGCTCTCCACACCACTGGAGTCAAGCTATCCAGGCTGATGAAAGCTGATAGCCAGAAACCGGTCCTTGGATGCTAGATTCCGGTCCGGGAAAGACATGGCTTGGCAGTTCGGGCTGGACTGTTCCCATGAGGCACAGGGTCAAGGCTGATTTGCATATAGCCATGTCTGACCTGGGGTGGTGTGCAGTGCAAAAAAATGATGGATTTAGGCCCAGATCTCTGAACTGGGGTGAATGTAAGACATTGTTCTGCATTCTGTCCATCAATTCTTGTTTTTGCATTTGTCACCCCGAGTGGGATGGGTATGCTCAGACGTGAGTCCCATGCTCTCCACACCACTGGAGTCAAGCTATCCAGGCTGATGAAGGCTGATAGCCAGAAACCGGTCCTTGGATGCTAGATTCCGGTCCGGGAAAGACATGGCTTGGCAGTTCGGGCTGGACTGTTCCCATGAGGCACAGGGTCAAGGCTGATTTGCATATAGCCATGTCTGACCTGGGGTGGTGTGGAGTGCAAAAAAACGATGGATTTAGGCCCAGATCTCTGAACTGGGGTGAATGTATGACATTGTTCTGCATTCTGTCCATCAATTCTTGTTTTTGCATTTGTCACCCCGAGGGGGATGGGTAAGCTCAGACGTGAGTCCCATGCTCTCCACACCACTGGAGTCAAGCTATCCAGGCTGATGAAGGCTGATAGCCAGAAACCGGTCCTTGGATGCTTGATTCAGGTCCGGGAAAGACATGGCTTGGCAGTTCAGGCTGGACTGTTCTCATGAGGCACAGGGTCAAGGCTGATTTGCATATAGCCATGTCTGACCTGGGGTGGTGTGGAGTGCAAAAAAACGATGGATTTAGGCCCAGATCTCTGAACTGGGGTGAATGTATGACATTGTTCTGCATTCAGTCCATCAATTGTTGTTTTTGCATTTGTCACTCCGAGTGGGATGGGTATGCTCAGACGTGAGTCCCATGCTCTCCACACCACTGGAGTCAAGCTATCCAGGCTGATGAAGGCTGATAGCCAGAAACCGGTCCTTGGATGCTAGATTCCGGTCCGGGAAAGACATGGCTTGGCAGTTCGGGCTGGACTGTTCCCATGAGGCACAGGGTCAAGGCTGATTTGCATATAGCCATGTCTGACCTGGGGTGGTGTGTAGTGCAAAAAAATGATGGATTTAGGCCCAGATCTCTGAACTGGGGTGAATGTATGACATTGTTCTGCATTCTGTCCATCAATTCTTGTTTTTGCATTTGTCACCCCGAGTGGGATGGGTATGCTCAGACGTGAGTCCCATGCTCTCCACACCACTGGAGTCAAGCTATCCAGGCTAATAAAGGCTGATAGCCAGAAACCGGTCCTTGGATGCTAGATTCCGGTCCAGGAAAGACATGGCTTGGCAGTTCGGGCTGGACTGTTCCCATGAGGCACAGGGTCAAGGCTGATTTGCATATAGCCATGTCTGAACTGGGGTGGTGTGGAGTGCAAAAAAACGATGGATTTAGGCCCAGATCTCTGAACTGGGGTGAATGTATGACATTGTTCTGCCTTCTGTCCATCAATTGTTGTTTTTGCATTTGTCACCCCGAGTGGGATGGGTATGCTCAGACGTGAGTCCCATGCTCTCCACACCACTGGAGTCAAGCTATCCAGGCTGATGAAGGCTGATAGCCAGAAACCGGTCCTTGGATGCTTGATTCCGGTCCGGGAAAGACATGGCTTGGCAGTTCGGGCTGGACTGTTCCCATGAGGCACAGGGTCAAGGCTGATTTGCATATAGCCATGTCTGACCTGGGGTGGTGTGGAGTGCAAAAAAACGATGGATTTAGGCCCAGATCTCTGAACTGGGGTGAATGTATGACATTGTTCTGCATTCTGTCCATCAATTCTTGTTTTTGCATTTGTCACCCCTAGTGGGATGGGTATGCTCAGACGTGAGTCCCATGCTCTCCACACCACTGGAGTCAAGCTATCCAGGCTGATGAAGGCTGATAGCCAGAAACCGGTCCTTGGATGCTACATTCCGGTCCGGGAAAGACATGGCTTGGCAGTTCGGGCTGGACTGTTCCCATGAGGCACAGGGTCAAGGCTGATTTGCATATAGCCATGTCTGACCTGGGGTGGTGTGGAGTGCAAAAAAACGATGGATTTAGGCCCAGATCTCTGAACTGGGGTGAATGTATGACATTGTTCCGCATTCTGTCCATCAATTCTTGTTTTTGCATTTGTCACCCCGAGTGGGATGGGTATGCTCAGACGTGAGTCCCATGCTCTCCACACCACTGGAGTCAAGCTATCCAGGCTGATGAAGGCTGATAGCCAGAAACCGGTCCTTGGATGCTAGATTCCGGTCCGGGAAAGACATGGCTTGGCAGTTCGGGCTGGACTGTTCCCATGAGGCACAGGGTCAAGGCTGATTTGCATATAGCCATGTCTGACCTGGGGTGGTGTGGAGTGCAAAAAAACGATGGATTTAGGCCCAGATCTCTGAACTGGGGTGAATGTATGACATTGTTCTGCCTTCTGTCCATCAATTGTTGTTTTTGCATTTGTCACCCCGAGTGGGATGGGTATGCTCAGACGTGAGTCCCATGCTCTCCACACCACTGGAGTCAAGCTATCCAGGCTGATGAAGGCTGATAGCCAGAAACCGGTCCTTGGATGCTAGATTCCGGTCCGGGAAAGACATGGCTTGGCAGTTCGGGCTGGACTGTTCCCATGAGGTACAGGGTCAAGGCTGATTTGCATATAGCCATGTCTGACCTGGGGTGGTGTGTAGTGCAAAAAAATGATGGATTTAGGCCCAGATCTCTGAACTGGGGTGAATGTATGACATTGTTCTGCATTCTGTCCATCAATTCTTGTTTTTGCATTTGTCACCCCGAGTGGGATGGGTATGCTCAGACGTGAGTCCCATGCTCTCCACACCACTGGAGTCAAGCTATCCAGGCTAATAAAGGCTGATAGCCAGAAACCGGTCCTTGGATGCTAGATTCCTGTCCAGGAAAGACATGGCTTGGCAGTTCGGGCTGGACTGTTCCCATGAGGCACAGGGTCAAGGCTGATTTGCATATAGCCATGTCTGAACTGGGGTGGTGTGGAGTGCAAAAAAACGATGGATTTAGGCCCAGATCTCTGAACTGGGGTGAATGTATGACATTGTTCTGCATTCTGTCCATCGATAGTTGTTTTTGCATTTGTCACCCCGAGTGGGATGGGTATGCTCAGACGTGAGTCCCATGCTCTCCACACCACTGGAGTCAAGCTATCCAGGCTGATAGCCAGAAAGAGGTCCTTAGATGCTTGATTCCGGTCCGGGAAAGACATGGCTTGGCAGTTCGGGCTGGACTGTTCCCATGAGGCACAGGGTCAAGGCTGATTTGCATATAGCCATGTCTGACCTGGGGTGGTGTGGAGTGCAAAATAAACGATGGATTTAGGCCCAGATCTCTGAACTGGGGTGAATGTATGACATTGTTCTGCATTCTGTCCATCAATTCTTGTTTTTGCATTTGTCACCCCGAGTGGGATGTGTATGCTCAGACGTGAGTCCCATGCTCTCCACACCACTGGAGTCAACCTATCCAGGCTGATGAAGGCTGATAGCCAGAAACCGGTCCTTGGATGCTAGATTCCTGTCCGGGAAAGACATGGCTTGGCAGTTCGGGCTGGACTGTTCCCATGAGGCACAGGGTCAAGGCTGATTTGCATATAGCCATGTCTGACCTGGGGTGGTGTGGAGTGCAAAAAAACGATGGATTTAGGCCCAGATCTCCGAACTGGGGTGAATGTATGACATTGTTCTGCATTCTGTCCATCAATTCTTGTTTTTGCATTTGTCACCCCGAGTGGGATGGGTATGCTCAGACGTGAGTCCCATGCTCTCCACACCACTGGAGTCAAGCTATCCAGGCTGATGAAGGCTGATAGCCAGAAACCGGTCCTTGGATGCTTGATTCCGGTCCGGGAAAGACATGGCTTGGCAGTTCGGGCTGGACTGTTCCCATGAGGCACAGGGTCAAGGCTGATTTGCATATAGCCATGTCTGACCTGGGGTGGTGTGGAGTGCAAAAAAACGATGGATTTAGGCCCAGATCTCTGAACTGGGGTGAATGTATGACATTGTTCTGCATTCAGTCCATCAATTGTTGTTTTTGCATTTGTCACTCCGAGTGTGATGGGTATGCTCAGACGTGAGTCCCATGCTCTCCACACCACTGGAGTCAAGCTATCCAAGGCTGATGAAGGCTGATAGCCAGAAACCGGTCCTTGGATGCTTGATTCCGGTCCGGGAAAGACATGGCTTGGCAGTTCGAGCTGGACTGTTCCCATGAGGCACAGGGTCAAGGCTGATTTGCATATAGCCATGTCTGAGCTGGGGTGGTGTGGAGTGCAAAAAAACGATGGATTTAGGCCCAGATCGCTGAACTGGGGTGAATGTATGACATTGTTCTGCATTCTGTCCATCAATTCTTGTTTTTGCATTTGTCACCCCGAGTGGGATGGGTATGCTCAGACGTGAGTCCCATGCTCTCCACACCACTGGAGTCAAGCTATCCAGGCTGATGAAGGCTGATAGCCAGAAACCGGTCCTTGGATGCTAGATTCCGGTCCGGGAAAGATATGGCTTGGCAGTTCGGGCTGGACTGTTCCCATGAGGCACAGGGTCAAGGCTGATTTGCATATAGCCATGTCTGACCTGGGGTGGTGTGGAGTGCAAAAAAACGATGGATTTAGGCCCAGATCTCTGAACTGGGGTGAATGTATGACATTGTTCTGCCTTCTGTCCATCAATTGTTGTTTTTGCATTTGTCACCCCGAGTGGGATGGGTATGCTCAGACGTGAGTCCCATGCTCTCCACACCACTGGAGTCAAGCTATCCAGGCTGATGAAGGCTGATAGCCAGAAACCGGTCCTTGGATGCTAGATTCCGGTCCGGGAAAGACATGGCTTGGCAGTTCGGGCTGGACTGTTCCCATGAGGTACAGGTTCAAGGCTGATTTGCATATAGCCATGTCTGACCTGGGGTGGTGTGTAGTGCAAAAAAATGATGGATTTAGGCCCAGATCTCTGAACTGGGGTGAATGTATGACATTGTTCTGCATTCTGTCCATCAATTCTTGTTTTTGCATTTGTCACCCCGAGTGGGATGGGTATGCTCAGACGTGAGTCCCATGCTCTCCACACCACTGGAGTCAAGCTATCCAGGCTAATAAAGGCTGATAGCCAGAAACCGGTCCTTGGATGCTAGATTCCTGTCCAGGAAAGACATGGCTTGGCAGTTCGGGCTGGACTGTTCCCATGAGGCACAGGGTCAAGGCTGATTTGCATATAGCCATGTCTGAACTGGGGTGGTGTGGAGTGCAAAAAAACGATGGATTTAGGCCCAGATCTCTGAACTGGGGTGAATGTATGACATTGTTCTGCATTCTGTCCATCAATTGTTGTTTTTGCATTTGTCACCCCGAGTGGGATGGGTATGCTCAGACGTGAGTCCCATGCTCTCCACACCACTGGAGTCAAGCTATCCAGGCTGATAGCCAGAAACCGGTCCTTAGATGCTTGATTCCGGTCCGGGAAAGACATGGCTTGGCAGTTCGGGCTGGACTGTTCCCATGAGGCACAGGGTCAAGGCTGATTTGCATATAGCCATGTCTGACCTGGGGTGGTGTGGAGTGCAAAAAAAACGATGGATTTAGGCCCAGATCTCTGAACTGGGGTGAATGTATGACATTGTTCTGCATTCTGTCCATCAATTCTTGTTTTTGCATTTGTCACCCCGAGTGGGATGTGTATGCTCAGACGTGAGTCCCATGCTCTCCACACCACTGGAGTCAAGCTATCCAGGCTGATGAAGGCTGATAGCCAGAAATGGTCCTTTGATGCTAGATTCCTGTCCGGGAAAGACATGGCTTGGCAGTTCGGGCTGGACTGTTCCCATGAGGCACAGGGTCAAGGCTGATTTGCATATAGCCATGTCTGACCTGGGGTGGTGTGGAGGGCAAAAAAACGATGGATTTTGGCCCAGATCTCCGAACTGGGGTGAATGTATGACATTGTTCTGCATTCTGTCCATCAATTCTTGTTTTTGCATTTGTCACCCCGAGTGGGATGGGTATGCTCAGACGTGAGTCCCATGCTCTCCACACCACTGGAGTCAAGCTATCCAGGCTGATGAAGGCTGATAGCCAGAAACCGGTCCTTGGATGCGTGATTCCGGTCCGGGAAAGACATGGCTTGGCAGTTCGGGCTGGACTGTTCCCATGAGGCACAGGGTCAAGGCTGATTTGCATATAGCCATGTCTGACCTGGGGTGGTGTGGAGTGCAAAAAAACGATGGATTTAGGCCCAGATATCTGAACTGGGGTGAATGTATGACATTGTTCTGCATTCTGTCCATCAATTCTTGTTTTTGCATTTGTCACCCCGAGTGGGATGGGTATGCTCAGACGTGAGTCCCATGCTCTCCACACCACTGGAGTCAAGCTATCCAAGGCTGATGAAGGCTGATAGCCAGAAACCGGTCCTTGGATGCTTGATTCCGGTCCGGGAATGACATGGCTTGGCAGTTCGAGCTGGACTGTTCCCATGAGGCACAGGGTCAAGGCTGATTTGCATATAGCCATGTCTGACCTGGGGTGGTGTGGAGTGCAAAAAAACAATGGATTTAGGCCCAGATCTCTGAACTGGGGTGAATGTATGACATTGTTCTGCATTCTGTCCATCAATTCTTGTTTTTGCATTTGTCACCCCGAGTGGGATGGGTATACTCAGACGTGAGTCCCATGCTCTCCACACCACTGGAGTCAAGCTATTCAGGCTGATGAAGGCTGATAGCCACAAACCGGTCCTTGGATGCTAGATTCTGGTCCGGGAAAGACATGGCTTGGCAGTTCGGGCTGGACTGTTCCCATGAGGCACAGGGTCAAGGCTGATTTGCATATAGCCATGTCTAAACTGGGGTGGTGTGGAGTGCAAAAAAACGATGGATTTAGGCCCAGATCTCTGAACTGGGGTGAATGTATGACATTGTTCTGCATTCTGTCCATCAATTCTTGTTTTTGCATTTGTCACCCGAGTGGGATGGGTATGCTCAGACGTGAGTCCCATGCTCTCCACACCACTGGAGTCAAGCTATCCAGGCTAATGAAGGCTGATAGCCAGAAACCGGTCCTTGGATGCTAGATTCCGGTCCGGGAAAGACATGGCTTGGCAGTTCGGGCTGGACTGTTCCCATGAGGCACAGGATCAAGGCTGATTTGCATATAGCCATGTCTGACCTGGGGTGGTGTGGAGTGCAAAAAAACGATGGATTTAGGCCCAGCTCTCTGAACTGGGGTGAATGTATGACATTGTTCTGCCTTCTGTCCATCAATTGTTGTTTTTGCATTCGTCACCCCGAGTGTGATGGGTATGCTCAGACGTGAGTCCCATGCTCTCCACACCACTGGAGTCAAGCTATCCAGGCTGATGAAGGCTGATAGCCAGAAACCGGTCCTTGGATGCTAGATTCCGGTCCGGGAAAGACATGGCTTGGCAGTTCGGGCTGGACTGTTCCCATGAGGCACAGGGTCAAGGCTGATTTGCATATAGCCATGTCTGACCTGGGGTGGTGTGTAGTGCAAAAAAATGATGGATTTAGGCCCAGATCTCTGAACTGGGGTGAATGTATGACATTGTTCTGCATTCTGTCCATCAATTCTTGTTTTTGCATTTGTCACCCCGAGTGGGATGGGTATGCTCAGACGTGAGTCCCATGCTCTCCACACCACTGGAGTCAAGCTATCCAGGCTAATAAAGGCTGATAGCCAGAAACCGGTCCTTGGATGCTAGATTCCGGTCCAGGAAAGACATGGCTTGGCAGTTCGGGCTGGACTGTTCCCATGAGGCACAGGGTCAAGGCTGATTTGCATATAGCCATGTCTGAACTGGGGTGGTGTGGAGTGCAAAAAAACGATGGATTTAGGCCCAGATCTCTGAACTGGGGTGAATGTATGACATTGTTCTGCATTCTGTCCATCAATTGTTGTTTTTGCATTTGTCACCCCGAGTGGGATGGGTATGCTCAGACGTGAGTCCCATGCTCTCCACACCACTGGAGTCAAGCTATCCAGGCTGATAGCCAGAAACCGGTCCTTAGAGGCTTGATTCCGGTCCGGGAAAGACATGGCTTGGCAGTTCGGGCTGGACTGTTCCCATGAGGCACAGGGTCAAGGCTGATTTGCATATAGCCATGTCTGACCTGGGGTGGTGTGGAGTGCAAAAAAACGATGGATTTAGGCCCAGATCTCTGAACTGGGGTGAATGTATGACATTGTTCTGCATTATGTCCATCAATTCTTGTTTTTGCATTTGTCACCCCGAGTGGGATGGGTATGCTCAGACGTGAGTCCCATGCTCTCCACACCACTGGAGTCAAGCTATCCAGGCTGATGAAGGCTGATAGCCAGAAACCGGTCCTTGGATGCTAGATTCCGGTCCGGGAAAGACATGGCTTGGCAGTTCGGGCTGGACTGTTCCCATGAGGCACAGGGTCAAGGCTGATTTGCATATAGCCATGTCTGACCTGGGGTGGTGTGGAGTGCAACAAAACGATGGATTTAGGCCCAGATCTCTGAACTGGGGTGAATGTATGACATTGTTCTGCATTCTGTCCATCAATTCTTGTTTTTGCATTTGTCACCCGAGTGGGATGTGTATGCTCAGACGTGAGTCCCATGCTCTCCACACCACTGGAGTCAAGCTATCCAGGCTGATGAAGGCTGATAGCCAGAAACCGGTCCTTGGATGCTAGATTCCGGTCCGGGAAAGACATGGCTTGGCAGTTCGGGCTGGACTGTTCCCATGAGGCACAGGGTCAAGGCTGATTTGCATATAGCCATGTGTGACCTGGGGTGGTGTGGAGTGCAAAAAAACGATGGATTTAGGCCCAGATCTCTGAACTGGGGTGAATGTATGACATTGTTCTGCATTCTGTCCATGAATTCTTGTTTTTACATTTGTCACCCCGAGTGGGATGGGTATGCTCAGACGTGAGTCCCATGCTCTCCACACCACTGGAGTCAAGCTATCCAGGCTGATAGCCAGAAACCGGTTCTTGGATGCTAGATTCCGGTACCGGAAAGACATGGCTTGGCAGTTCGGGCTGGACTGTTCCCATGAGGCACAGGGTCAAGGCTGATTTGCATACAGCCATGTCTGACCTGGGGTGGTGTGGAGTGCAAAAAAAATGATGGATTTAGGCCCAGATCTCTGAACTGGGGTGAATGTATGACATTGTTCTGCATTCTGTCCATCAATTCTTGTTTTTGCATTTGTCACCCCGAGTGGGATGGGTATGCTCAGACGTGAGTCCCATGCTCTCCACACCACTGGAGTCAAGCTATCCAGGCTAATAAAGGCTGATAGCCAGAAACCGGTCCTTGGATGCTAGATTCCGGTCCAGGAAAGACATGGCTTGGCAGTTCGGGCTGGACTGTTCCCATGAGGCACAGGGTCAAGGCTGATTTGCATATAGCCATGTCTGAACTGGGGTGGTGTGGAGTGCAAAAAAACGATGGATTTAGGCCCAGATCTCTGAACTGGGGTGAATGTATGACATTGTTCTGCATTCTGTCCATCAATTGTTGTTTTTGCATTTGTCACCCCGAGTGGGATGGGTATGCTCAGACGTGAGTCCCATGCTCTCCACACCACTGGAGTCAAGCTATCCAGGCTGATAGCCAGAAACCGGTCCTTAGATGCTTGATTCCGGTTCGGGAAAGACATGGCTTGGCAGTTCGGGCTGGACTGTTCCCATGAGGCACAGGGTCAAGGCTGATTTGCATATAGCCATGTCTGACCTGGGGTGGTGTGGAGTGCAAAAAAACGATGGATTTAGGCCCAGATCTCTGAACTGGGGTGAATGTATGACATTGTTCTGCATTCTGTCCATCAATTCTTGTTTTTGCATTTGTCACCCCGAGTGGGATGGGTATGCTCAGACGTGAGTCCCATGCTCTCCACACCACTGGAGTGAAGCTATCCAGGCTGATAGCCAGAAACCGGTCCTTAGATGCTTGATTCCGGTCCGGGAAAGACATGGCTTGGCAGTTCGGGCTGGACTGTTCCCATGAGGCACAGGGTCAAGGCTGATTTGCATATAGCCATGTCTGACCTGGGGTGGTGTGGAGTGCAAAAAAAACGATGGATTTAGGCCCAGATCTCTGAACTGGGGTGAATGTATGACATTGTTCTGCATTCTGTCCATCAATTCTTGTTTTTGCATTTGTCACCCCGAGTGGGATGTGTATGCTCAGACGTGAGTCCCATGCTCTCCACACCACTGGAGTCAAGCTATCCAGGCTGATGAAGGCTGATAGCCAGAAATGGTCCTTGGATGCTAGATTCCTGTCCGGGAAAGACATGGCTTGGCAGTTCGGGCTGGACTGTTCCCATGAGGCACAGGGTCAAGGCTGATTTGCATATAGCCATGTCTGACCTGGGGTGGTGTGGAGGGCAAAAAAACGATGGATTTTGGCCCAGATCTCCGAACTGGGGTGAATGTATGACATTGTTCTGCATTCTGTCCATCAATTCTTGTTTTTGCATTTGTCACCCCGAGTGGGATGGGTATGCTCAGACGTGAGTCCCATGCTCTCCACACCACTGGAGTCAAGCTATCCAGGCTGATGAAGGCTGATAGCCAGAAACCGGTCATTGGATGCGTGATTCCGGTCCGGGAAAGACATGGCTTGGCAGTTCGGGCTGGACTGTTCCCATGAGGCACAGGGTCAAGGCTGATTTGCATATAGCCATGTCTGACCTGGGGTGGTGTGGAGTGCAAAAAAACGATGGATTTAGGCCCAGATCTCTGAACTGGGGTGAATGTATGACATTGTTCTGCATTCAGTCCATCAATTGTTGTTTTTGCATTTGTCACTCCGAGTGGGATGGGTATGCTCAGACGTGAGTCCCATGCTCTCCACACCACTGGAGTCAAGCTATCCAAGGCTGATGAAGGCTGATAGCCAGAAACCGGTCCTTGGATGCTTGATTCCGGTCCGGGAATGACATGGCTTGGCAGTTCGAGCTGGACTGTTCCCATGAGGCACAGGGTCAAGGCTGATTTGCATATAGCCATGTCTGACCTGGGGTGGTGTGGAGTGCAAAAAAACGATGGATTTAGGCCCAGATCTCTGAACTGGGGTGAATGTATGACATTGTTCTGCATTCTGTCCATCAATTCTTGTTTTTGCATTTGTCACCCCGAGTGGGATGGGTATGCTCAGACGTGAGTCCCATGCTCTCCACACCACTGGAGTCAAGCTATTCAGGCTGATGAAGGCTGATAGCCACAAACCGGTCCTTGGATGCTAGATTCCGGTCCGGGAAATACATGGCTTGGCAGTTCGGGCTGGACTGTTCCCATGAGGCACAGGGTCAAGGCTGATTTGCATATAGCCATGTCTGAACTGGGGTGGTGTGGAGTGCAAAAAAACGATGGATTTAGGCCCAGATCTCTGAACTGGGGTGAATGTATGACATTGTTCTGCATTCTGTCCATCAATTCTTGTTTTTGCATTTGTCACCCGAGTGGGATGGGTATGCTCAGACGTGAGTCCCATGCTCTCCACACCACTGGAGTCAAGCTATCCAGGCTAATGAAGGCTGATAGCCAGAAACCGGTCCTTGGATGCTAGATTCCGGTCCGGGAAAGACATGGCTTGGCAGTTCGGGCTGGACTGTTCCCATGAGGCACAGGATCAAGGCTGATTTGCATATAGCCATGTCTGACCTGGGGTGGTGTGGAGTGCAAAAAAACGATGGATTTAGGCCCAGATCTCTGAACTGGGGTGAATGTATGACATTGTTCTGCCTTCTGTCCATCAATTGTTGTTTTTGCATTCGTCACCCCGAGTGTGATGGGTATGCTCAGACGTGAGTCCCATGCTCTCCACACCACTGGAGTCAAGCTATCCAGGCTGATGAAGGCTGATAGCCAGAAACCGGTCCTTGGATGCTAGATTCCGGTCCGGGAAAGACATGGCTTGGCAGTTCGGGCTGGACTGTTCCCATGAGGCACAGGGTCAAGGCTGATTTGCATATAGCCATGTCTGACCTGGGGTGGTGTGTAGTGCAAAAAAATGATGGATTTAGGCCCAGATCTCTGAACTGGGGTGAATGTATGACATTGTTCTGCATTCTGTCCATCAATTCTTGTTTTTGCATTTGTCACCCCGAGTGGGATGGGTATGCTCAGACGTGAGTCCCATGCTCTCCACACCACTGGAGTCAAGCTATCCAGGCTAATAAAGGCTGATAGCCAGAAACCGGTCCTTGGATGCTAGATTCCGGTCCAGGAAAGACATGGCTTGGCAGTTCGGGCTGGACTGTTCCCATGAGGCACAGGGTCAAGGCTGATTTGCATATAGCCATGTCTGAACTGGGGTGGTGTGGAGTGCAAAAAAACGATGGATTTAGGCCCAGATCTCTGAACTGGGGTGAATGTATGACATTGTTCTGCATTCTGTCCATCAATTGTTGTTTTTGCATTTGTCACCCCGAGTGGGATGGGTATGCTCAGACGTGAGTCCCATGCTCTCCACACCACTGGAGTCAAGCTATCCAGGCTGATAGCCAGAAACCGGTCCTTAGAGGCTTGATTCCGGTCCAGGAAAGACATGGCTTGGCAGTTCGGGCTGGACTGTTCCCATGAGGCACAGGGTCAAGGCTGATTTGCATATAGCCATGTCTGACCTGGGGTGGTGTGGAGTGCAAAAAAACGATGGATTTAGGCCCAGATCTCTGAACTGGGGTGAATGTATGACATTGTTCTGCATTATGTCCATCAATTCTTGTTTTTGCATTTGTCACCCCGAGTGGGATGGGTATGCTCAGACGTGAGTCCCATGCTCTCCACACCACTGGAGTCAAGCTATCCAGGCTGATGAAGGCTGATAGCCAGAAACCGGTCCTTGGATGCTAGATTCCGGTCCGGGAAAGACATGGCTTGGCAGTTCGGGCTGGACTGTTCCCATGAGGCACAGGGTCAAGGCTGATTTGCATATAGCCATGTCTGACCTGGGGTGGTGTGGAGTGCAACAAAACGATGGATTTAGGCCCAGATCTCTGAACTGGGGTGAATGTATGACATTGTTCTGCATTCTGTCCATCAATTCTTGTTTTTGCATTTGTCACCCGAGTGGGATGTGTATGCTCAGACGTGAGTCCCATGCTCTCCACACCACTGGAGTCAAGCTATCCAGGCTGATGAAGGCTGATAGCCAGAAACCGGTCCTTGGATGCTAGATTCCGGTCCGGGAAAGACATGGCTTGGCAGTTCGGGCTGGACTGTTCCCATGAGGCACAGGGTCAAGGCTGATTTGCATATAGCCATGTGTGACCTGGGGTGGTGTGGAGTGCAAAAAAACGATGGATTTAGGCCCAGATCTCTGAACTGGGGTGAATGTATGACATTGTTCTGCATTCTGTCCATGAATTCTTGTTTTTACATTTGTCACCCCGAGTGGGATGGGTATGCTCAGACGTGAGTCCCATGCTCTCCACACCACTGGAGTCAAGCTATCCAGGCTGATAGCCAGAAACCGGTTCTTGGATGCTAGATTCCGGTACGGGAAAGACATGGCTTGGCAGTTCGGGCTGGACTGTTCCCATGAGGCACAGGGTCAAGGCTGATTTGCATACAGCCATGTCTGACCTGGGGTGGTGTGGAGTGCAAAAAAATGATGGATTTAGGCCCAGATCTCTGAACTGGGGTGAATGTATGACATTGTTCTGCATTCTGTCCATCAATTCTTGTTTTTGCATTTGTCACCCCGAGTGGGATGGGTATGCTCAGACGTGAGTCCCATGCTCTCCACACCACTGGAGTCAAGCTATCCAGGCTAATAAAGGCTGATAGCCAGAAACCGGTCCTTGGATGCTAGATTCCGGTCCAGGAAAGACATGGCTTGGCAGTTCGGGCTGGACTGTTCCCATGAGGCACAGGGTCAAGGCTGATTTGAATATAGCCATGTCTGAACTGGGGTGGTGTGGAGTGCAAAAAAACGATGGATTTAGGCCCAGATCTCTGAACTGGGGTGAATGTATGACATTGTTCTGCATTCTGTCCATCAATTGTTGTTTTTGCATTAGTCACCCTGAGTGGGATGGGTATGCTCAGACGTGAGTCCCATGCTCTCCACACCACTGGATTCAAGCTATCCAGGCTGATAGCCAGAAACCGGTCCTTGGATGCTAGATTCCGGTCCAGGAAAGACATGGCTTGGCAGTTCGGGCTGGACTGTTCCCATGAGGCACAGGGTCAAGGCTGATTTGCATATAGCCATGTCTGAACTGGGGTGGTGTGGAGTGCAAAAAAACGATGGATTTAGGCCCAGATCTCTGAACTGGGGTGAATGTATGACATTGTTCTGCTTTCTGTCCATCAATTCTTGTTTTTGCATTTGTCACCCCGAGTGGGATGTGTATGCTCAGACGTGAGTCCCATGCTCTCCACACCACTGGAGTCAAGCTATCCAGGCTGATGAAGGCTGATAGCCAGAAACCGGTCCTTGGATGCTCGATTCCGGTCCGGGAAAGACATGGCTTGGCAGTTCGGGCTGGACTGTTCCCATGAGGCACAGGGTCAAGGCTGATTTGCATATAGCTATGTCTGACCTGGGGTGGTGTGGAGTGCAACAAAACGATGGATTTAGGCCAAGATCTCTGAACTGGAGTGAATGTATGACATTGTTCTGCATTCTGTCCATCAATTCTTGTTTTTGCATTTGTCACACCGAGTGGGATGGGTATGCTCAGACGTGAGTCCCATGCTCTCCACAACACTGGAGTCAAGCTATCCAGGCTGATAGCCAGAAACCGGTCCTTGGATGCTAGATTCCGGTCCGGGAAAGACATGGCTTGGCAGTTCGGGCTGGAATGTTCCCATGAGGCACAGGGTCAAGGCTGATTTGCATATAGCCATGTCTGACCTGGGGTGGTGTGGAGTGCAACACAACGATGGATTTAGGCCCAGATCTCTGAACTGGGGTGAATGTATGACATTGTTCTGCATTCTGTCCATCAATTCTTGTTTTTGCATTTGTCACCCCGAGTGGGATGGGTATGCTCAGACGTGAGTCCCATGCTCTCCACACCACTGGAGTCAAGCTATCCAGGCTGATGACGGCTGATAGCCAGAAACCGGTCCTTGGATGCTAGATTCCGGTCCGGGAAAGACATGGCTTGGCAGTTCGGGCTGGACTGTTCCCATGAGGCACAGGGTCAAGGCTGATTTGCATATAGCCATGTCTGACCTGGGGTGGTGTGGAGTGCAAAAAAAACGATGGATTTAGGCCCAGATCTCTGAACTGGGGTGAATGTATGACATTGTTCTGCATTCTGTCCATCAATTCTTGTTTTTGCATTTGTCACACCGAGTGGGATGGGTATGCTCAGACGTGAGTCCCATGCTCTCCACACCACTGGAGTCAAGCTATCCAGGCTGATGAAGGCTGATAGCCAGAAACCGGTCCTTGGATGCTTGATTCCGGTCCGGGAAAGACATGGCTTCGCAGTTCGGGCTGGACTGTTCCCATGAGGCACAGGGTCAAGGCTGATTTGCATATAGCCATGCCTGACCTGGGGTGGTGTGGAGTGCAATAAAACGATGGATTTAGGCCCAGATCTCTGAACTGGGGTGAATGTATGACATTGTTCTGCATTCAGTCCATCAATTGTTGTTTTTGCATTTGTCACCCCGAGTGGGATGGGTATGCTCAGACGTGAGTCCCATGCTCTCCACACCACTGGAGTCAAGCTATCCAGGCTGATGAAGGCTGATAGCCAGAAACCGGTCCTTGGATGCTTGATTCCGGTCCGGGAAAGACATGGCTTGGCAGTACGAGCTGGACTGTTCCCATGAGGCACAGGGTCAAGGCTGATTTGCATATAGCCATGTCTGACCTGGGGTGGTGTGGAGTGCAAAAGAACAATGGATTTAGGCCCAGATCTCTGAACTGGGGTGAATGTATGACATTGTTCTGCATTCTGTCCATCAATTCTTGTTTTTGCATTTGTCACCCCGAGTGTGATGGGTATGCTCAGACGTGAGTCCCATGCTCTCCACACCACTGGAGTCAAGCTATTCAGGCTGATGAAGGATGATAGCCAGAAACCGGTCCTTGGATGCTAGATTCCGGTCCGGGAAAGACATGGCTTGGCAGTTCGGGCTGGACTGTTCCCATGAGGCACAGGGTCAAGGCTGATTTGCATATAGCCATGTCTGACCTGGGGTGGTGTGTAGTGCAAAAAAATGATGGATTTAGGCCCAGATCTCTGAACTGGGGTGATTGTATGACATTGTTCTGCATTCTGTCCATCAATTCTTGTTTTTGCATTTGTCACCCGAGTGGGATGGGTATGCTCAGACGTGAGTCCCATGCTCTCCACACCACTGGAGTCAAGCTATCCAGGCTAATGAAGGCTGATAGCCAGAAACCGGTCCTTGGATGCTTGATTCCGGTCCGGGAAAGACATGGCTTCGCAGTTCGGGCTGGACTGTTCCCATGAGGCACAGGGTCAAGGCTGATTTGCATATAGCCATGCCTGACCTGGGGTGGTGTGGAGTGCAATAAAACGATGGATTTAGGCCCAGATCTCTGAACTGGGGTGAATGTATGACATTGTTCTGCATTCAGTCCATCAATTGTTGTTTTTGCATTTGTCACCCCGAGTGGGATGGGTATGCTCAGACGTGAGTCCCATGCTCTCCACACCACTGGAGTCAAGCTATCCAGGCTGATGAAGGCTGATAGCCAGAAACCGGTCCTTGGATGCTTGATTGCAGTCCGGGAAAGACATGGCTTGGCCGTTCGGGCTGGACTGTTCCCATGAGGCACAGGGTCAAGGCTGATTTGCATATAGCCATGTCTGACCTGGGGTGGTGTGGAGTGCAAAAAAACGATGGATTTAGGCCCAGATCTCTGAACTGGGGTGAATGTATGACATTGTTCTGCATTCTGTCCATCAATTGTTGTTTTTGCATTTGTCACCCCGAGTGGGATGGGTATGCTCAGACGTGAGTCCCATGCTCTCCACACCACTGGAGTCAAGCTATCCAGGCTGATGAAGGCTGATAGCCAGAAACCGGTCCTTGGATGCTTGATTCCGGTCCGGGAATGACATGGCTTGGCAGTTCGAGCTGGACTGTTCCCATGAGGCACAGGGTCAAGGCTGATTTGCATATAGCCATGTCTGACCTGGGGTGGTGTGGAGTGCAAAAAAACGATGGATTTAGGCCCAGATCTCTGAACTGGGGTGAATGTATGACATTGTTCTGCATTCTGTCCATCAATTCTTGTTTTTGCATTTGTCACCCCGAGTGGGATGGGTATGCTCAGACGTGAGTCCCATGCTCTCCACACCACTGGAGTCAAGCTATTCAGGCTGATGAAGGCTGATAGCCACAAACCGGTCCTTGGATGCTAGATTCCGGTCCGGGAAATACATGGCTTGGCAGTTCGGGCTGGACTGTTCCCATGAGGCACAGGGTCAAGGCTGATTTGCATATAGCCATGTCTGAACTGGGGTGGTGTGGAGTGCAAAAAAACGATGGATTTAGGCCCAGATCTCTGAACTGGGGTGAATGTATGACATTGTTCTGCATTCTGTCCATCAATTCTTGTTTTTGCATTTGTCACCCGAGTGGGATGGGTATGCTCAGACGTGAGTCCCATGCTCTCCACACCACTGGAGTCAAGCTATCCAGGCTAATGAAGGCTGATAGCCAGAAACCGGTCCTTGGATGCTAGATTCCGGTCCGGGAAAGACATGGCTTGGCAGTTCGGGCTGGACTGTTCCCATGAGGCACAGGATCAAGGCTGATTTGCATATAGCCATGTCTGACCTGGGGTGGTGTGGAGTGCAAAAAAACGATGGATTTAGGCCCAGATCTCTGAACTGGGGTGAATGTATGACATTGTTCTGCCTTCTGTCCATCAATTGTTGTTTTTGCATTCGTCACCCCGAGTGTGATGGGTATGCTCAGACGTGAGTCCCATGCTCTCCACACCACTGGAGTCAAGCTATCCAGGCTGATGAAGGCTGATAGCCAGAAACCGGTCCTTGGATGCTAGATTCCGGTCCGGGAAAGACATGGCTTGGCAGTTCGGGCTGGACTGTTCCCATGAGGCACAGGGTCAAGGCTGATTTGCATATAGCCATGTCTGACCTGGGGTGGTGTGTAGTGCAAAAAAATGATGGATTTAGGCCCAGATCTCTGAACTGGGGTGAATGTATGACATTGTTCTGCATTCTGTCCATCAATTCTTGTTTTTGCATTTGTCACCCCGAGTGGGATGGGTATGCTCAGACGTGAGTCCCATGCTCTCCACACCACTGGAGTCAAGCTATCCAGGCTAATAAAGGCTGATAGCCAGAAACCGGTCCTTGGATGCTAGATTCCGGTCCAGGAAAGACATGGCTTGGCAGTTCGGGCTGGACTGTTCCCATGAGGCACAGGGTCAAGGCTGATTTGCATATAGCCATGTCTGAACTGGGGTGGTGTGGAGTGCAAAAAAACGATGGATTTAGGCCCAGATCTCTGAACTGGGGTGAATGTATGACATTGTTCTGCATTCTGTCCATAAATTGTTGTTTTTGCATTTGTCACCCCGAGTGGGATGGGTATGCTCAGACGTGAGTCCTATGCTCTCCACACCACTGGAGTCAAGCTATCCAGGCTGATAGCCAGACACCGGTCCTTAGAGGCTTGATTCCGGTCCGGGAAAGACATGGCTTGGCAGTTCGGGCTGGACTGTTCCCATGAGGCACAGGGTCAAGGCTGATTTGCATATAGCCATGTCTGACCTGGGGTGGTGTGGAGTGCAAAAAAACGATGGATTTAGGCCCAGATCTCTGAACTGGGGTGAATGTATGACATTGTTCTGCATTATGTCCATCAATTCTTGTTTTTGCATTTGTCACCCCGAGTGGGATGGGTATGCTCAGACGTGAGTCCCATGCTCTCCACACCACTGGAGTCAAGCTATCCAGGCTGATGAAGGCTGATAGCCAGAAACCGGTCCTTGGATGCTAGATTCCGGTCCGGGAAAGACATGGCTTGGCAGTTCGGGCTGGACTGTTCCCATGAGGCACAGGGTCAAGGCTGATTTGCATATAGCCATGTCTGACCTGGGGTGGTGTGGAGTGCAACAAAACGATGGATTTAGGCCCAGATCTCTGAACTGGGGTGAATGTATGACATTGTTCTGCATTCTGTCCATCAATTCTTGTTTTTGCATTTGTCACCCGAGTGGGATGTGTATGCTCAGACGTGAGTCCCATGCTCTCCACACCACTGGAGTCAAGCTATCCAGGCTGATGAAGGCTGATAGCCAGAAACCGGTCCTTGGATGCTAGATTCCGGTCCGGGAAAGACATGGCTTGGCAGTTCGGGCTGGACTGTTCCCATGAGGCACAGGGTCAAGGCTGATTTGCATATAGCCATGTGTGACCTGGGGTGGTGTGGAGTGCAAAAAAACGATGGATTTAGGCCCAGATCTCTGAACTGGGGTGAATGTATGACATTGTTCTGCATTCTGTCCATGAATTCTTGTTTTTACATTTGTCACCCCGAGTGGGATGGGTATGCTCAGACGTGAGTCCCATGCTCTCCACACCACTGGAGTCAAGCTATCCAGGCTGATAGCCAGAAACCGGTTCTTGGATGCTAGATTCCGGTACGGGAAAGACATGGCTTGGCAGTTCGGGCTGGACTGTTCCCATGAGGCACAGGGTCAAGGCTGATTTGCATACAGCCATGTCTGACCTGGGGTGGTGTGGAGTGCAAAAAAATGATGGATTTAGGCCCAGATCTCTGAACTGGGGTGAATGTATGACATTGTTCTGCATTCTGTCCATCAATTCTTGTTTTTGCATTTGTCACCCCGAGTGGGATGGGTATGCTCAGACGTGAGTCCCATGCTCTCCACACCACTGGAGTCAAGCTATCCAGGCTAATAAAGGCTGATAGCCAGAAACCGGTCCTTGGATGCTAGATTCCGGTCCAGGAAAGACATGGCTTGGCAGTTCGGGCTGGACTGTTCCCATGAGGCACAGGGTCAAGGCTGATTTGCATATAGCCATGTCTGAACTGGGATGGTGTGGAGTGCGAAAATACGATGGATTTAGGCCCAGATCTCTGAACTGGGGTGAATGTATGACATTGTTCTGCATTCTGTCCATCAATTGTTGTTTTTGCATTTGTCACCCCGAGTGGGATGGGTATGCTCAGACGTGAGTCCCATGCTCTCCACACCACTGGATTCAAGCTATCCAGGCTGATAGCCAGAAACCGGTCCTTAGATGCTTGATTCCGGTTCGGGAAAGACATGGCTTGGCAGTTCGGGCTGGACTGTTCCCATGAGGCACAGGGTCAAGGCTGATTTGCATATAGCCATGTCTGACCTGGGGTGGTGTGGAGTGCAAAAAAACGATGGATTTAGGCCCAGATCTCTGAACTGGGGTGAATGTATGACATTGTTCTGCATTCTGTCCATCAATTCTTGTTTTTGCATTTGTCACTCCGAGTGGGATGGGTATGCTCAGACGTGAGTCCCATGCTCTCCACACCACTGGAGTCAAGCTATCCAGGCTTATGAAGGCTGATAGCCAGAAACCGGTCCTTGGATGCTAGATTCCGGTCCGGGAAAGACATGGCTTGGCAGTTCGGGCTGGACTGTTCCCATGAGGCACAGGGTCAAGGCTGATTTGCATATAGCCATGTCTGACCTGGGGTGGTGTGGAGTGCAACAAAACGATGGATTTAGGCCCAGATCTCTGAACTGGAGTGAATGTATGACATTGTTCTGCATTCTGTCCATCAATTCTTGTTTTTGCATTTGTCACCCCGAGTGGGATGTGTATGCTCAGACGTGAGTCCCATGCTCTCCACACCACTGGAGTCAAGCTATCCAGGCTGATGAAGGCTGATAGCCAGAAACCGGTCCTTGGATGCTCGATTCCGGTCCGGGAAAGACATGGCTTGGCAGTTCGGGCTGGACTGTTCCCATGAGGCACAGGGTCAAGGCTGATTTGCATATAGCTATGTCTGACCTGGGGTGGTGTGGAGTGCAACAAAACGATGGATTTAGGCCAAGATCTCTGAACTGGAGTGAATGTATGACATTGTTCTGCATTCTGTCCATCAATTCTTGTTTTTGCATTTGTCACACCGAGTGGGATGGGTATGCTCAGACGTGAGTCCCATGCTCTCCACAACACTGGAGTCAAGCTATCCAGGCTGATAGCCAGAAACCGGTCCTTGGATGCTAGATTCTGGTCCGGGAAAGACATGGCTTGGCAGTTCGGGCTGGAATGTTCCCATGAGGCACAGGGTCAAGGCTGATTTGCATATAGCCATGTCTGACCTGGGGTGGTGTGGAGTGCAACAAAACGATGGATTTAGGCCCAGATCTCTGAACTGGGGTGAATGTATGACATTGTTCTGCATTCTGTCCATCAATTCTTGTTTTTGCATTTGTCACCCCGAGTGGGATGGGTATGCTCAGACGTGAGTCCCATGCTCTCCACACCACTGGAGTCAAGCTATCCAGGCTGATGACGGCTGATAGCCAGAAACCGGTCCTTGGATGCTAGATTCCGGTCCGGGAAAGACATGGCTTGGCAGTTCGGGCTGGACTGTTCCCATGAGGCACAGGGTCAAGGCTGATTTGCATATAGCCATGTCTGACCTGGGGTGGTGTGGAGTGCAAAAAAACGATGGATTTAGGCCCAGATCTCTGAACTGGGGTGAATGTATGACATTGTTCTGCATTCTGTCCATCAATTCTTGTTTTTGCATTTGTCACACCGAGTGGGATGGGTATGCTCAGACGTGAGTCCCATGCTCTCCACACCACTGGAGTCAAGCTATCCAGGCTGATGAAGGCTGATAGCCAGAAACCGGTCCTTGGATGCTTGATTCCGGTCCGGGAAAGACATGGCTTGGCAGTTCGGGCTGGACTGTTCCCATGAGGCACAGGGTCAAGGCTGATTTGCATATAGCCATGTCTGACCTGGGGTGGTGTGGAGTGCAAGAAAACAATGGATTTAGGCCCAGATCTCTGAACTGGGGTGAATGTATGACATTGTTCTGCATTCTGTCCATCAATTCTTGTTTTTGCATTTGTCACCCTGAGTGGGATGGGTATGCTAACACGTGAGTCCCATGCTCTCCACACCACTGGAGTCAAGCTATCCAGGCTGATGAAGGCTGATAGCCAGAAAACGGTCCTTGGATGCTAGATTCCGGTCCGGGAAAGACACGGCTTGGCAGTTCGGGCTGGACCGTTCCCATGAGGCACAGGGTCAAGGCTGATTTGCATATAGCCATGTCTGACCTGGGGTGGTGTGTAGTGCAAAAAAATGATGGATTTAGGCCCAGATCTCTGAACTGGGGTGAATGTAAGACATTGTTCTGCATTCTGTCCATCAATTCTTGTTTTTGCATTTGTCACCCCGAGTGGGATGGGTATGCTCAGACGTGAGTCCCATGCTCTCCACACCACTGGAGTCAAGCTATCCAGGCTGATGAAGGCTGATAGCCAGAAACCTGTCCTTGGATGCTAGATTCCGGTCTGGGAAAGACATGGCTTGGCAGTTCGGGCTGGACTGTTCCCATGAGGCACAGGGTCAAGGCTGATTTGCATATAGCCATGTCTGACCTGGGGTGGTGTGGAGTCCAAAAAAACAATGGATTTAGGCCCAGATCTCTGAACTGGGGTGAATGTATGACATTGTTCTGCATTCTGTCCATCAATTCTTGTTTTTGCATTTGTCACCCCGAGTGGGATGGGTATGCTCAGACGTGAGTCCCATGCTCTCCACTCCACTGGAGTCAAGCTATCCAGGCTGATGAAGGCTGATAGCCAGAAACCGGTCCTTGGATGCTTGATTCAGGTCCGGGAAAGACATGGCTTGGCAGTTCGGGCTGGACTGTTCCCATGAGGCACAGGGTCAAGGCTGATTTGCATAAAGCCATGTCTGACCTGGGGTGGTGTGGAGTGCAAAAAAAACGATGGATTTAGGCCCAGATCTCTGAACTGGGGTGAATGTATGACATTGTTCTGCATTCTGTCCATCAATTCTTGTTTTTGCATTTGTCACCCTGAGTGGGATGGGTATGCTCAGACGTGAGTCCCATGCTCTCCACACCACTGGAGTCAAGCTATCCAGGCTGATGAAGGCTGATAGCCAGAAACCGGTCTTTGGATGCTTGATTCCCGTCCGGGAAAGACATGGCTTGGCAGTTCGGGCTGGACTGTTCCCATGAGGCACAGGGTCAAGGCTGATTTGCATATAGCCATGTCTGACCTGGGGTGGTGTGGAGTGCAAAAAAACGATGGATTTAGGCCCAGATCTCTGAACTGGGGTGAATGTATGACATTGTTCTGCATTCAGTCCATCAATTGTTGTTTTTGCATTTGTCACCCCGAGTGGGATGGGTATGCTCAGACGTGAGTCCCATGCTCTCCACACCACTGGAGTCAAGCTATCCAGGCTGATGAAGGCTGATAGCCAGAAACCGGTCCTTGGATGCTTGATTCCGGTCCGGGAAAGACATGGCTTGGCAGTTCGAGCTGGACTGTTCCCATGAGGCACAGGGTCAAGGCTGATTTGCATATAGCCATGTCTGACCTGGGGTTGAGTGGAGTGCAAAAAAACAATGGATTTAGGCCCAGATCTCTGAACTGGGGTGAATGTATGACATTGTTCTGCATTCTGTCCATCAATTCTTGTTTTTGCATTTGTCACCCCGAGTGGGATGGGTATGCTCAGACGTGAGTCCCATGCTCTCCACACCACTGGAGTCAAGCTATTCAGGCTGATGAAGGCTGATAGCCAGAAACCGGTCCTTGGATGCTAGATTCCGGTCCGGGAAAGACATGGCTTGGCAGTTCGGGCTGGACTGTTCCCATGAGGCACAGGGTCAAGGCTGATTTGCATATAGCCATGTCTGAACTGAGGTGGTGTGTAGTGCAAAAAAATGATGGATTTAGGCCCAGATCTCTGAACTGGGGTGATTGTATGACATTGTTCTGCATTCTGTCCATCAATTCTTGTTTTTGCATTTGTCACCCGAGTGGGATGGGTATGCTCAGACGTGAGTCCCATGCTCTCCACACCACTGGAGTCAAGCTATCCAGGCTAATGAAGGCTGATAGCCAGAAACCGGTCCTTGGATGCTAGATTCCGGTCCGGGAAAGACATGGCTTGGCAGTTCGGGCTGGACTGTTCCCATGAGGCACAGGGTCAAGGCTGATTTGCATATAGCCATGTCTGACCTGGGGTGGTGTGGAGGGCAAAAAAACGATGGATTTTGGCCCAGATCTCCGAACTGGGGTGAATGTATGACATTGTTCTGCATTCTGTCCATCAATTCTTGTTTTTGCATTTGTCACCCCGAGTGGGATGGGTATGCTCAGACGTGAGTCCCATGCTCTCCACACCACTGGAGTCAAGCTATCCAGGCTGATGAAGGCTGATAGCCAGAAACCGGTCCTTGGATGCGTGATTCCGGTCCGGGAAAGACATGGCTTGGCAGTTCGGGCTGGACTGTTCCCATGAGGCACAGGGTCAAGGCTGATTTGCATATAGCCATGTCTGACCTGGGGTGGTGTGGAGTGCAAAAAAACGATGGATTTAGGCCCAGATCTCTGAACTGGGGTGAATGTATGACATTGTTCTGCATTCAGTCCATCAATTGTTGTTTTTGCATTTGTCACTCCGAGTGGGATGGGTATGCTCAGACGTGAGTCCCATGCTCTCCACACCACTGGAGTCAAGCTATCCAAGGCTGGTGAAGGCTGATAGCCAGAAACCGGTCCTTGGATGCTTGATTCCGGTCCGGGAATGACATGGCTTGGCAGTTCGAGCTGGACTGTTCCCATGAGGCACAGGGTCAAGGCTGATTTGCATATAGCCATGTCTGACCTGGGGTGGTGTGGAGTGCAAAAAAACGATGGATTTAGGCCCAGATCTCTGAACTGGGGTGAATGTATGACATTGTTCTGCATTCTGTCCATCAATTCTTGTTTTTGCATTTGTCACCCCGAGTGGGATGGGTATGCTCAGACGTGAGTCCCATGCTCTCCACACCACTGGAGTCAAGCTATTCAGGCTGATGAAGGCTGATAGCCACAAACCGGTCCTTGGATGCTAGATTCCGGTCCGGGAAAGACATGGCTTGGCAGTTCGGGCTGGACTGTTCCCATGAGGCACAGGGTCAAGGCTGATTTGCATATAGCCATGTCTGAACTGGGGTGGTGTGGAGTGCAAAAAAACGATGGATTTAGGCCCAGATCTCTGAACTGGGGTGAATGTATGACATTGTTCTGCATTCTGTCCATCAATTCTTGTTTTTGCATTTGTCACCCGAGTGGGATGGGTATGCTCAGACGTGAGTCCCATGCTCTCCACACCACTGGAGTCAAGCTATCCAGGCTAATGAAGGCTGATAGCCAGAAACCGGTCCTTGGATGCTAGATTCCGGTCCGGGAAAGACATGGCTTGGCAGTTCGGGCTGGACTGTTCCCATGAGGCACAGGATCAAGGCTGATTTGCATATAGCCATGTCTGACCTGGGGTGGTGTGGAGTGCAAAAAAACGATGGATTTAGGCCCAGATCTCTGAACTGGGGTGAATGTATGACATTGTTCTGCCTTCTGTCCATCAATTGTTGTTTTTGCATTCGTCACCCCGAGTGTGATGGGTATGCTCAGACGTGAGTCCCATGCTCTCCACACCACTGGAGTCAAGCTATCCAGGCTGATGAAGGCTGATAGCCAGAAACCGGTCCTTGGATGCTAGATTCCGGTCCGGGAAAGACATGGCTTGGCAGTTCGGGCTGGACTGTTCCCATGAGGCACAGGGTCAAGGCTGATTTGCATATAGCCATGTCTGACCTGGGGTGGTGTGTAGTGCAAAAAAATGATGGATTTAGGCCCAGATCTCTGAACTGGGGTGAATGTATGACATTGTTCTGCATTCTGTCCATCAATTCTTGTTTTTGCATTTGTCACCCCGAGTGGGATGGGTATGCTCAGACGTGAGTCCCATGCTCTCCACACCACTGGAGTCAAGCTATCCAGGCTAATAAAGGCTGATAGCCAGAAACCGGTCCTTGGATGCTAGATTCCGGTCCAGGAAAGACATGGCTTGGCAGTTCGGGCTGGACTGTTCCCATGAGGCACAGGGTCAAGGCTGATTTGCATATAGCCATGTCTGAACTGGGGTGGTGTGGAGTGCAAAAAAACGATGGATTTAGGCCCAGATCTCTGAACTGGGGTGAATGTATGACATTGTTCTGCATTCTGTCCATCAATTGTTGTTTTTGCATTTGTCACCCCGAGTGGGATGGGTATGCTCAGACGTGAGTCCCATGCTCTCCACACCACTGGAGTCAAGCTATCCAGGCTGATAGCCAGAAACCGGTCCTTAGAGGCTTGATTCCGGTCCGGGAAAGACATGGCTTGGCAGTTCGGGCTGGACTGTTCCCATGAGGCACAGGGTCAAGGCTGATTTGCATATAGCCATGTCTGACCTGGGGTGGTGTGGAGTGCAAAAAAACGATGGATTTAGTCCCAGATCTCTGAACTGGGGTGAATGTATGACATTGTTCTGCATTATGTCCATCAATTCTTGTTTTTGCATTTGTCACCCCGAGTGGGATGGGTATGCTCAGACGTGAGTCCCATGCTCTCCACACCACTGGAGTCAAGCTATCCAGGCTGATGAAGGCTGATAGCCAGAAACCGGTCCTTGGATGCTAGATTCCGGTCCGGGAAAGACATGGCTTGGCAGTTCGGGCTGGACTGTTCCCATGAGGCACAGGGTCAAGGCTGATTTGCATATAGCCATGTCTGACCTGGGGTGGTGTGGAGTGCAACAAAACGATGGATTTAGGCCCAGATCTCTGAACTGGGGTGAATGTATGACATTGTTCTGCATTCTGTCCATCAATTCTTGTTTTTGCATTTGTCACCCGAGTGGGATGTGTATGCTCAGACGTGAGTCCCATGCTCTCCACACCACTGGAGTCAAGCTATCCAGGCTGATGAAGGCTGATAGCCAGAAACCGGTCCTTGGATGCTAGATTCCGGTCCGGGAAAGACATGGCTTGGCAGTTCGGGCTGGACTGTTCCCATGAGGCACAGGGTCAAGGCTGATTTGCATATAGCCATGTGTGACCTGGGGTGGTGTGGAGTGCAAAAAAACGATGGATTTAGGCCCAGATCTCTGAACTGGGGTGAATGTATGACATTGTTCTGCATTCTGTCCATGAATTCTTGTTTTTACATTTGTCACCCCGAGTGGGATGGGTATGCTCAGACGTGAGTCCCATGCTCTCCACACCACTGGAGTCAAGCTATCCAGGCTGATAGCCAGAAACCGGTTCTTGGATGCTAGATTCCGGTACGGGAAAGACATGGCTTGGCAGTTCGGGCTGGACTGTTCCCATGAGGCACAGGGTCAAGGCTGATTTGCATACAGCCATGTCTGACCTGGGGTGGTGTGGAGTGCAACAAAAATGATGGATTTAGGCCCAGATCTCTGAACTGGGGTGAATGTATGACATTGTTCTGCATTCTGTCCATCAATTCTTGTTTTTGCATTTGTCACCCTGAGTGGGATGGGTATGCTCAGACGTGAGTCCCATGCTCTCCACACCACTGGAGTCAAGCTATCCAGGCTAATAAAGGCTGATAGCCAGAAACCGGTCCTTGGATGCTAGATTCCGGTCCAGGAAAGACATGGCTTGGCAGTTCGGGCTGGACTGTTCCCATGAGGCACAGGGTCAAGGCTGATTTGCATATAGCCATGTCTGAACTGGGGTGGTGTGGAGTGCAAAAAAACGATGGATTTAGGCCCAGATCTCTGAACTGGGGTGAATGTATGACATTGTTCTGCATTCTGTCCATCAATTGTTGTTTTTGCATTTGTCACCCCGAGTGGGATGGGTATGCTCAGACGTGAGTCCCATGCTCTCCACACCACTGGATTCAAGCTATCCAGGCTGATAGCCAGAAACCGGTCCTTAGATGCTTGATTCCGGTTCGGGAAAGACATGGCTTGGCAGTTCGGGCTGGACTGTTCCCATGAGGCACAGGGTCAAGGCTGATTTGCATATAGCCATGTCTGACCTGGGGTGGTGTGGAGTGCAAAAAAACGATGGATTTAGGCCCAGATCTCTGAACTGGGGTGAATGTATGACATTGTTCTGCATTCTGTCCATCAATTCTTGTTTTTGCATTTGTCACCCCGAGTGGGATGGGTATGCTCAGACGTGAGTCCCATGCTCTCCACACCACTGGAGTCAAGCTATCCAGGCTTATGAAGGCTGATAGCCAGAAACCGGTCCTTGGATGCTAGATTCCGGTCCGGGAAAGACATGGCTTGGCAGTTCGGGCTGGACTGTTCCCATGAGGCACAGGGTCAAGGCTGATTTGCATATAGCCATGTCTGACCTGGGGTGGTGTGGAGTGCAACAAAACGATGGATTTAGGCCCAGATCTCTGAACTGGAGTGAATGTATGACATTGTTCTGCATTCTGTCCATCAATTCTTGTTTTTGCATTTGTCACCCCGAGTGGGATGTGTATGCTCAGACGTGAGTCCCATGCTCTCCACACCACTGGAGTCAAGCTATCCAGGCTGATGAAGGCTGATAGCCAGAAACCGGTCCTTGGATGCTCGATTCCGGTCCGGGAAAGACATGGCTTGGCAGTTCGGGCTGGACTGTTCCCATGAGGCACAGGGTCAAGGCTGATTTGCATATAGCTATGTCTGACCTGGGGTGGTGTGGAGTGCAACAAAACGATGGATTTAGGCCAAGATCTCTGAACCGGAGTGAATGTATGACATTGTTCTGCATTCTGTCCATCAATTCTTGTTTTTGCATTTGTCACACCGAGTGGGATGGGTATGCTCAGACGTGAGTCCCATGCTCTCCACAACACTGGAGTCAAGCTATCCAGGCTGATAGCCAGAAACCGGTCCTTGGATGCTAGATTCCGGTCCGGGAAAGACATGGCTTGGCAGTTCGGGCTGGAATGTTCCCATGAGGCACAGGGTCAAGGCTGATTTGCATATAGCCATGTCTGACCTGGGGTGGTGTGGAGTGCAACAAAACGATGGATTTAGGCCCAGATCTCTGAACTGGGGTGAATGTATGACATTGTTCTGCATTCTGTCCATCAATTCTTGTTTTTGCATTTGTCACCCCGAGTGGGATGGGTATGCTCAGACGTGAGTCCCATGCTCTCCACACCACTGGAGTCAAGCTATCCAGGCTGATGACGGCTGATAGCCAGAAACCGGTCCTTGGATGCTAGATTCCGGTCCGGGAAAGACATGGCTTGGCAGTTCGGGCTGGACTGTTCCCATGAGGCACAGGGTCAAGGCTGATTTGCATATAGCCATGTCTGACCTGGGGTGGTGTGGAGTGCAAAAAAACGATGGATTTAGGCCCAGATCTCTGAACTGGGGTGAATGTATGACATTGTTCTGCATTCTGTCCATCAATTCTTGTTTTTGCATTTGTCACACCGAGTGGGATGGGTATGCTCAGACGTGAGTCCCATGCTCTCCACACCACTGGAGTCAAGCTATCCAGGCTGATGAAGGCTGATAGCCAGAAACCGGTCCTTGGATGCTTGATTCCGGTCCGGGAAAGACATGGCTTCGCAGTTCGGGCTGGACTGTTCCCATGAGGCACAGGGTCAAGGCTGATTTGCATATAGCCATGCCTGACCTGGGGTGGTGTGGAGTGCAATAAAACGATGGATTTAGGCCCAGATCTCTGAACTGGGGTGAATGTATGACATTGTTCTGCATTCAGTCCATCAATTGTTGTTTTTGCATTTGTCACCCCGAGTGGGATGGGTATGCTCAGACGTGAGTCCCATGCTCTCCACACCACTGGAGTCAAGCTATCCAGGCTGATGAAGGCTGATAGCCAGAAACCGGTCCTTGGATGCTTGATTCCGGTCCGGGAAAGACATGGCTTGGCAGTACGAGCTGGACTGTTCCCATGAGGCACAGGGTCAAGGCTGATTTGCATATAGCCATGTCTGACCTGGGGTGGTGTGGAGTGCAAAAGAACAATGGATTTAGGCCCAGATCTCTGAACTGGGGTGAATGTATGACATTGTTCTGCATTCTGTCCATCAATTCTTGTTTTTGCATTTGTCACACCGAGTGGGATGGGTATGCTCAGACGTGAGTCCCATGCTCTCCACAACACTGGAGTCAAGCTATCCAGGCTGATAGCCAGAAACCGGTCCTTGGATGCTAGATTCCGGTCCGGGAAAGACATGGCTTGGCAGTTCGGGCTGGAATGTTCCCATGAGGCACAGGGTCAAGGCTGATTTGCATATAGCCATGTCTGACCTGGGGTGGTGTGGAGTGCAACAAAACGATGGATTTAGGCCCAGATCTCTGAACTGGGGTGAATGTATGACATTGTTCTGCATTCTGTCCATCAATTCTTGTTTTTGCATTTGTCACCCCGAGTGGGATGGGTATGCTCAGACGTGAGTCCCATGCTCTCCACACCACTGGAGTCAAGCTATCCAGGCTGATGACGGCTGATAGCCAGAAACCGGTCCTTGGATGCTAGATTCCGGTCCGGGAAAGACATGGCTTGGCAGTTCGGGCTGGACTGTTCCCATGAGGCACAGGGTCAAGGCTGATTTGCATATAGCCATGTCTGACCTGGGGTGGTGTGGAGTGCAAAAAAAACGATGGATTTAGGCCCAGATCTCTGAACTGGGGTGAATGTATGACATTGTTCTGCATTCTGTCCATCAATTCTTGTTTTTGCATTTGTCACACCGAGTGGGATGGGTATGCTCAGACGTGAGTCCCATGCTCTCCACACCACTGGAGTCAAGCTATCCAGGCTGATGAAGGCTGATAGCCAGAAACCGGTCCTTGGATGCTTGATTCCGGTCCGGGAAAGACATGGCTTCGCAGTTCGGGCTGGACTGTTCCCATGAGGCACAGGGTCAAGGCTGATTTGCATATAGCCATGCCTGACCTGGGGTGGTGTGGAGTGCAATAAAACGATGGATTTAGGCCCAGATCTCTGAACTGGGGTGAATGTATGACATTGTTCTGCATTCAGTCCATCAATTGTTGTTTTTGCATTTGTCACCCCGAGTGGGATGGGTATGCTCAGACGTGAGTCCCATGCTCTCCACACCACTGGAGTCAAGCTATCCAGGCTGATGAAGGCTGATAGCCAGAAACCGGTCCTTGGATGCTTGATTCCGGTCCGGGAAAGACATGGCTTGGCAGTACGAGCTGGACTGTTCCCATGAGGCACAGGGTCAAGGCTGATTTGCATATAGCCATGTCTGACCTGGGGTGGTGTGGAGTGCAAAAGAACAATGGATTTAGGCCCAGATCTCTGAACTGGGGTGAATGTATGACATTGTTCTGCATTCTGTCCATCAATTCTTGTTTTTGCATTTGTCACCCCGAGTGTGATGGGTATGCTCAGACGTGAGTCCCATGCTCTCCACACCACTGGAGTCAAGCTATTCAGGCTGATGAAGGATGATAGCCAGAAACCGGTCCTTGGATGCTAGATTCCGGTCCGGGAAAGACATGGCTTGGCAGTTCGGGCTGGACTGTTCCCATGAGGCACAGGGTCAAGGCTGATTTGCATATAGCCATGTCTGACCTGGGGTGGTGTGTAGTGCAAAAAAATGATGGATTTAGGCCCAGATCTCTGAACTGGGGTGATTGTATGACATTGTTCTGCATTCTGTCCATCAATTCTTGTTTTTGCATTTGTCACCCGAGTGGGCTGGGTATGCTCAGACGTGAGTCCCATGCTCTCCACACCACTGGAGTCAAGCTATCCAGGCTAATGAAGGCTGATAGCCAGAAACCGGTCCTTGGATGCTTGATTCCGGTCCGGGAAAGACATGGCTTCGCAGTTCGGGCTGGACTGTTCCCATGAGGCACAGGGTCAAGGCTGATTTGCATATAGCCATGTCTGACCTGGGGTGGTGTGGAGTGCAATAAAACGATGGATTTAGGCCCAGATCTCTGAACTGGGGTGAATGTATGACATTGTTCTGCATTCAGTCCATCAATTGTTGTTTTTGCATTTGTCACCCCGAGTGGGATGGGTATGCTCAGACGTGAGTCCCATGCTCTCCACACCACTGGAGTCAAGCTATCCAGGCTGATGAAGGCTGATAGCCAGAAACCGGTCCTTGGATGCTTGATTGCAGTCCGGGAAAGACATGGCTTGGCCGTTCGGGCTGGACTGTTCCCATGAGGCACAGGGTCAAGGCTGATTTGCATATAGCCATGTCTGACCTGGGGTGGTGTGGAGTGCAAAAAAACGATGGATTTAGGCCCAGATCTCTGAACTGGGGTGAATGTATGACATTGTTCTGCATTCTGTCCATCAATTGTTGTTTTTGCATTTGTCACCCCGAGTGGGATGGGTATGCTCAGACGTGAGTCCCATGCTCTCCACACCACTGGAGTCAAGCTATCCAGGCTGATGAAGGCTGATAGCCAGAAACCGGTCCTTGGATGCTTGATTCCGGTCCGGGAAAGACATGGCTTGGCAGTTCGGGCTGGACTGTTCCCATGAGGCACAGGGTCAAGGCTGATTTGCATATAGCCATGTCTGACCTGAGGTGGTGTGGAGTGCAAAAAAACGATGGATTTAGGCCCAGATCTTTGAACTGGGGTGAATGTATGACATTGTTCTGCATTCAGTCCATCAATTGTTGTTTTTGCATTTGTCACCCCGAGTGTGATGGGTATGCTCAGACGTGAGTCCCATGCTCTCCACACCACTGGAGTCAAGCTATCCAGGCTGATGAAGGCTGATAGCCAGAAACCGGTCCTTGGATGCTTGATTCCGGTCCGGGAAAGACATGGCTTGGCAGTTCGAGCTGGACTGTTCCCATGAGGCACAGGGTCAAGGCTGATTTGCATATAGCCATGTCTGACCTGGGGTGGTGTGGAGTGCAAAAAAAGATGGATTTAGGCCCAGATCTCTGAACTGGGGTGAATGTATGACATTGTTCTGCATTCTGTCCATCAATTCTTGTTTTTGCATTTGTCACCCCGAGTGGGATGGGTATGCTCAGACGTGAGTCCCATGCTCTCCACACCACTGGAGTCAAGCTATCCAGGCTGATGAAGGCTGATAGCCAGAAACCGGTCCTTGGATGCTTGATTCCGGTCCGGGAAAGACATGGCTTGGCAGTTCGGGCTGGACTGTTCCCATGAGGCACAGGGTCAAGGCTGATTTGCATATAGCCATGTCTGACCTGGGGTGGTGTGGAGTGCAAGAAAACGATGGATTTAGGCCCAGATCTCTGAACTGGGGTGAATGTATGACATTGTTCTGCATTCTGTCCATCAATTCTTGTTTTTGCATTTGTCACCCTGAGTGGGATGGGTATGCTAACACGTGAGTCCCATGCTCTCCACACCACTGGAGTCAAGCTATCCAGGCTGATGAAGGCTGATAGCCAGAAACCTGTCCTTGGATGCTAGATTCCGGTCTGGGAAAGACATGGCTTGGCAGTTCGGGCTGGACTGTTCCCATGAGGCACAGGGTCAAGGCTGATTTGCATATAGCCATGTCTGACCTGGGGTGGTGTGGAGTGCAAAAAAACAATGGATTTAGGCCCAGATCTCTGAACTGGGGTGAATGTATGACATTGTTCTACATTCTGTCCATCAATTCTTGTTTTTGCATTTGTCACCCCGAGTGGGATGGGTATGCTCAGACGTGAGTCTCATGCTCTCCACTCCACTGGAGTCAAGCTATCCAGGCTGATGAAGGCTGATAGCCAGAAACCGGTCCTTGGATGCTTGATTCAGGTCCGGGAAAGACATGGCTTGGCAGTTCGGGCTGGACTGTTCCCATGAGGCACAGGGTCAAGGCTGATTTGCATAAAGCCATGTCTGACCTGGGGTGGTGTGGAGTGCAAAAAAAACGATGGATTTAGGCCCAGATCTCTGAACTGGGGTGAATGTATGACATTGTTCTGCATTCTGTCCATCAATTCTTGTTTTTGCATTTGTCACCCCGAGTGGGATGGGTATGCTCAGACGTGAGTCCCATGCTCTCCACACCACTGGAGTCAAGCTATCCAGGCTGATGAAGGCTGATAGCCAGAAACCGGTCTTTGGATGCTTGATTCCGGTCCGGGAAAGACATGGCTTGGCAGTTCGGGCTGGACTGTTCCCATGAGGCACAGGGTCAAGGCTGATTTGCATATAGCCATGTCTGACCTGGGGTGGTGTGGAGTGCAAAAAAACGATGGATTTAGGCCCAGATCTCTGAACTGGGGTGAATGTATGACATTGTTCTGCATTCAGTCCATCAATTGTTGTTTTTGCATTTGTCACCCCGAGTGGGATGGGTATGCTCAGACGTGAGTCCCATGCTCTCCACACCACTGGAGTCAAGCTATCCAGGCTGATGAAGGCTGATAGCCAGAAACCGGTCCTTGGATGCTTGATTCCGGTCCGGGAAAGACATGGCTTGGCAGTTCGAGCTGGACTGTTCCCATGAGGCACAGGGTCAAGGCTGATTTGCATATAGCCATGTCTGACCTGGGGTTGTGTGGAGTGCAAAAAAACAATGGATTTAGGCCCAGATCTCTGAACTGGGGTGAATGTATGACATTGTTCTGCATTCTGTCCATCAATTCTTGTTTTTGCATTTGTCACCCCGAGTGGGATGGGTATGCTCAGACGTGAGTCCCATGCTCTCCACACCACTGGAGTCAAGCTATTCAGGCTGATGAAGGCTGATAGCCAGAAACCGGTCCTTGGATGCTAGATTCCGGTCCGGGAAAGACATGGCTTGGCAGTTCGGGCTGGACTGTTCCCATGAGGCACAGGGTCAAGGCTGATTTGCATATAGCCATGTCTGAACTGGGGTGGTGTGTAGTGCAAAAAAATGATGGATTTAGGCCCAGATCTCTGAACTGGGGTGATTGTATGACATTGTTCTGCATTCTGTCCATCAATTCTTGTTTTTGCATTTGTCACCCGAGTGGGATGGGTATGCTCAGACGTGAGTCCCATGCTCTCCACACCACTGGAGTCAAGCTATCCAGGCTAATGAAGGCTGATAGCCAGAAACCGGTCCTTGGATGCTAGATTCCGGTCCGGGAAAGACATGGCTTGGCAGTTCGGGCTGGACTGTTCCCATGAGGCACAGGGCCAAGGCTGATTTGCATATAGCCATGTCTGACCTGGGGTGGTGTGGAGTGCAAAAAAACGATGGATTTAGGCCCAGATCTCTGAACTGGGGTGAATGTATGACATTGTTCTGCCTTCTGTCCATCAATTGTTGTTTTTGCATTCGTCACCCCGAGTGTGATGGGTATGCTCAGACGTGAGTCCCATGCTCTCCACACCACTGGAGTCAAGCTATCCAGGCTGATGAAGGCTGATAGCCAGAAACCGGTCCTTGGATGCTAGATTCCGGTCCGGGAAAGACATGGCTTGGCAGTTCGGGCTGGACTGTTCCCATGAGGCACAGGGTCAAGGCTGATTTGCATATAGCCATGTCTGACCTGGGGTGGTGTGTAGTGCAAAAAAATGATGGATTTAGGCCCAGATCTCTGAACTGGGGTGAATGTATGACATTGTTCTGCATTCTGTCCATCAATTCTTGTTTTTGCATTTGTCACCCCGAGTGGGATGGGTATGCTCAGACGTGAGTCCCATGCTCTCCACACCACTGGAGTCAAGCTATCCAGGCTAATAAAGGCTGATAGCCAGAAACCGGTCCTTGGATGCTAGATTCCGGTCCAGGAAAGACATGGCTTGGCAGTTCGGGCTGGACTGTTCCCATGAGGCACAGGGTCAAGGCTGATTTGCATATAGCCATGTCTGAACTGGGGTGGTGTGGAGTGCAAAAAAACGATGGATTTAGGCCCAGATCTCTGAACTGGGGTGAATGTATGACATTGTTCTGCATTCTGTCCATCAATTGTTGTTTTTGCATTTGTCACCCCGAGTGGGATGGGTATGCTCAGACGTGAGTCCCATGCTCTCCACACCACTGGAGTCAAGCTATCCAGGCTGATAGCCAGAAACCGGTCCTTAGAGGCTTGATTCCGGTCCGGGAAAGACATGGCTTGGCAGTTCGGGCTGGACTGTTCCCATGAGGCACAGGGTCAAGGCTGATTTGCATATAGCCATGTCTGACCTGGGGTGGTGTGGAGTGCAAAAAAACGATGGATTTAGGCCCAGATCTCTGAACTGGGGTGAATGTATGACATTGTTCTGCATTATGTCCATCAATTCTTGTTTTTGCATTTGTCACCCCGAGTGGGATGGGTATGCTCAGACGTGAGTCCCATGCTCTCCACACCACTGGAGTCAAGCTATCCAGGCTGATGAAGGCTGATAGCCAGAAACCGGTCCTTGGATGCTAGATTCCGGTCCGGGAAAGACATGGCTTGGCAGTTCGGGCTGGACTGTTCCCATGAGGCACAGGGTCAAGGCTGATTTGCATATAGCCATGTCTGACCTGGGGTGGTGTGGAGTGCAACAAAACGATGGATTTAGGCCCAGATATCTGAACTGGGGTGAATGTATGACATTGTTCTGCATTCTGTCCATCAATTCTTGTTTTTGCATTTGTCACCCGAGTGGGATGTGTATGCTCAGACGTGAGTCCCATGCTCTCCACACCACTGGAGTCAAGCTATCCAGGCTGATGAAGGCTGATAGCCAGAAACCGGTCCTTGGATGCTAGATTCCGGTCCGGGAAAGACATGGCTTGGCAGTTCGGGCTGGACTGTTCCCATGAGGCACAGGGTCAAGGCTGATTTGCATATAGCCATGTGTGACCTGGGGTGGTGTGGAGTGCAAAAAAACGATGGATTTAGGCCCAGATCCCTGAACTGGGGTGAATGTATGACATTGTTCTGCATTCTGTCCATGAATTCTTGTTTTTACATTTGTCACCCCGAGTGGGATGGGTATGCTCAGACGTGAGTCCCATGCTCTCCACACCACTGGAGTCAAGCTATCCAGGCTGATAGCCAGAAACCGGTTCTTGGATGCTAGATTCCGGTACGGGAAAGACATGGCTTGGCAGTTCGGGCTGGACTGTTCCCATGAGGCACAGGGTCAAGGCTGATTTGAATACAGCCATGTCTGACCTGGGGTGGTGTGGAGTGCAAAAAAATGATGGATTTAGGCCCAGATCTCTGAACTGGGGTGAATGTATGACATTGTTCTGCATTCTGTCCATCAATTCTTGTTTTTGCATTTGTCACCCCGAGTGGGATGGGTATGCTCAGACGTGAGTCCCATGCTCTCCACACCACTGGAGTCAAGCTATCCAGGCTAATAAAGGCTGATAGCCAGAAACCGGTCCTTGGATGCTAGATTCCGGTCCAGGAAAGACATGGCTTGGCAGTTCGGGCTGGACTGTTCCCATGAGGCACAGGGTCAAGGCTGATTTGCATATAGCCATGTCTGAACTGGGGTGGTGTGGAGTGCAAAAAAACGATGGATTTAGGCCCAGATCTCTGAACTGGGGTGAATGTATGACATTGTTCTGCATTCTGTCCATCAATTGTTGTTTTTGCATTTGTCACCCCGAGTGGGATGGGTATGCTCAGACGTGAGTCCCATGCTCTCCACACCACTGGATTCAAGCTATCCAGGCTGATAGCCAGAAACCGGTCCTTAGATGCTTGATTCCGGTTCGGGAAAGACATGGCTTGGCAGTTCGGGCTGGACTGTTCCCATGAGGCACAGGGTCAAGGCTGATTTGCATATAGCCATGTCTGACCTGGGGTGGTGTGGAGTGCAAAAAAACGATGGATTTAGGCCCAGATCTCTGAACTGGGGTGAATGTATGACATTGTTCTGCATTCTGTCCATCAATTCTTGTTTTTGCATTTGTCACCCCGAGTGGGATGGGTATGCTCAGACGTGAGTCCCATGCTCTCCACACCACTGGAGTCAAGCTATCCAGGCTTATGAAGGCTGATAGCCAGAAACCGGTCCTTGGATGCTAGATTCCGGTCCGGGAAAGACATGGCTTGGCAGTTCGGGCTGGACTGTTCCCATGAGGCACAGGGTCAAGGCTGATTTGCATATAGCCATGTCTGACCTGGGGTGGTGTGGAGTGCAACAAAACGATGGATTTAGGCCCAGATCTCTGAACTGGAGTGAATGTATGACATTGTTCTGCATTCTGTCCATCAATTCTTGTTTTTGCATTTGTCACCCCGAGTGGGATGTGTATGCTCAGACGTGAGTCCCATGCTCTCCACACCACTGGAGTCAAGCTATCCAGGCTGATGAAGGCTGATAGCCAGAAACCGGTCCTTGGATGCTCGATTCCGGTCCGGGAAAGACATGGCTTGGCAGTTCGGGCTGGACTGTTCCCATGAGGCACAGGGTCAAGGCTGATTTGCATATAGCTATGTCTGACCTGGGGTGGTGTGGAGTGCAACAAAACGATGGATTTAGGCCAAGATCTCTGAACTGGAGTGAATGTATGACATTGTTCTGCATTCTGTCCATCAATTCTTGTTTTTGCATTTGTCACACCGAGTGGGATGGGTATGCTCAGACGTGAGTCCCATGCTCTCCACAACACTGGAGTCAAGCTATCCAGGCTGATAGCCAGAAACCGGTCCTTGGATGCTAGATTCCGGTCCGGGAAAGACATGGCTTGGCAGTTCGGGCTGGAATGTTCCCATGAGGCACAGGGTCAAGGCTGATTTGCATATAGCCATGTCTGACCTGGGGTGGTGTGGAGTGCAACAAAACGATGGATTTAGGCCCAGATCTCTGAACTGGGGTGAATGTATGACATTGTTCTGCATTCTGTCCATCAATTCTTGTTTTTGCATTTGTCACCCCGAGTGGGATGGGTATGCTCAGACGTGAGTCCCATGCTCTCCACACCACTGGAGTCAAGCTATCCAGGCTGATGACGGCTGATAGCCAGAAACCGGTCCTTGGATGCTAGATTCCGGTCCGGGAAAGACATGGCTTGGCAGTTCGGGCTGGACTGTTCCCATGAGGCACAGGGTCAAGGCTGATTTGCATATAGCCATGTCTGACCTGGGGTGGTGTGGAGTGCAAAAAAAACGATGGATTTAGGCCCAGATCTCTGAACTGGGGTGAATGTATGACATTGTTCTGCATTCTGTCCATCAATTCTTGTTTTTGCATTTGTCACACCGAGTGGGATGGGTATGCTCAGACGTGAGTCCCATGCTCTCCACACCACTGGAGTCAAGCTATCCAGGCTGATGAAGGCTGATAGCCAGAAACCGGTCCTTGGATGCTTGATTCCGGTCCGGGAAAGACATGGCTTCGCAGTTCGGGCTGGACTGTTCCCATGAGGCACAGGGTCAAGGCTGATTTGCATATAGCCATGCCTGACCTGGGGTGGTGTGGAGTGCAATAAAACGATGGATTTAGGCCCAGATCTCTGAACTGGGGTGAATGTATGACATTGTTCTGCATTCAGTCCATCAATTGTTGTTTTTGCATTTGTCACCCCGAGTGGGATGGGTATGCTCAGACGTGAGTCCCATGCTCTCCACACCACTGGAGTCAAGCTATCCAGGCTGATGAAGGCTGATAGCCAGAAACCGGTCCTTGGATGCTTGATTCCGGTCCGGGAAAGACATGGCTTGGCAGTACGAGCTGGACTGTTCCCATGAGGCACAGGGTCAAGGCTGATTTGCATATAGCCATGTCTGACCTGGGGTGGTGTGGAGTGCAAAAGAACAATGGATTTAGGCCCAGATCTCTGAACTGGGGTGAATGTATGACATTGTTCTGCATTCTGTCCATCAATTCTTGTTTTTGCATTTGTCACCCCGAGTGTGATGGGTATGCTCAGACGTGAGTCCCATGCTCTCCACACCACTGGAGTCAAGCTATTCAGGCTGATGAAGGATGATAGCCAGAAACCGGTCCTTGGATGCTAGATTCCGGTCCGGGAAAGACATGGCTTGGCAGTTCGGGCTGGACTGTTCCCATGAGGCACAGGGTCAAGGCTGATTTGCATATAGCCATGTCTGACCTGGGGTGGTGTGTAGTGCAAAAAAATGATGGATTTAGGCCCAGATCTCTGAACTGGGGTGATTGTATGACATTGTTCTGCATTCTGTCCATCAATTCTTGTTTTTGCATTTGTCACCCGAGTGGGATGGGTATGCTCAGACGTGAGTCCCATGCTCTCCACACCACTGGAGTCAAGCTATCCAGGCTAATGAAGGCTGATAGCCAGAAACCGGTCCTTGGATGCTTGATTCCGGTCCGGGAAAGACATGGCTTCGCAGTTCGGGCTGGACTGTTCCCATGAGGCACAGGGTCAAGGCTGATTTGCATATAGCCATGCCTGACCTGGGGTGGTGTGGAGTGCAATAAAACGATGGATTTAGGCCCAGATCTCTGAACTGGGGTGAATGTATGACATTGTTCTGCATTCAGTCCATCAATTGTTGTTTTTGCATTTGTCACCCCGAGTGGGATGGGTATGCTCAGACGTGAGTCCCATGCTCTCCACACCACTGGAGTCAAGCTATCCAGGCTGATGAAGGCTGATAGCCAGAAACCGGTCCTTGGATGCTTGATTGCAGTCCGGGAAAGACATGGCTTGGCCGTTCGGGCTGGACTGTTCCCATGAGGCACAGGGTCAAGGCTGATTTGCATATAGCCATGTCTGACCTGGGGTGGTGTGGAGTGCAAAAAAACGATGGATTTAGGCCCAGATCTCTGAACTGGGGTGAATGTATGACATTGTTCTGCATTCTGTCCATCAATTGTTGTTTTTGCATTTGTCACCCCGAGTGGGATGGGTATGCTCAGACGTGAGTCCCATGCTCTCCACACCACTGGAGTCAAGCTATCCAGGCTGATGAAGGCTGATAGCCAGAAACCGGTCCTTGGATGCTTGATTCCGGTCCGGGAAAGACATGGCTTGGCAGTTCGGGCTGGACTGTTCCCATGAGGCACAGGGTCAAGGCTGATTTGATTATAGCCATGTCTGACCTGGGGTGGTGTGGAGTGCAAAAAAATGATGGATTTAGGCCCAGATCTTTGAACTGGGGTGAATGTATGACATTGTTCTGCATTCAGTCCATCAATTGTTGTTTTTGCATTTGTCACCCCGAGTGTGATGGGTATGCTCAGACGTGAGTCCCATGCTCTCCACACCACTGGAGTCAAGCTATCCAGGCTGATGAAGGCTGATAGCCAGAAACCGGTCCTTGGATGCTTGATTCCGGTCCGGGAAAGACATGGCTTGGCAGTTCGAGCTGGACTGTTCCCATGAGGCACAGGGTCAAGGCTGATTTGCATATAGCCATGTCTGACCTGGGGTGGTGTGGAGTGCAAAAAAAGATGGATTTAGGCCCAGATCTCTGAACTGGGGTGAATGTATGACATTGTTCTGCATTCTGTCCATCAATTCTTGTTTTTGCATTTGTCACCCCGAGTGGGATGGGTATGCTCAGACGTGAGTCCCATGCTCTCCACACCACTGGAGTCAAGCTATCCAGGCTGATGAAGGCTGATAGCCAGAAACCGGTCCTTGGATGCTTGATTCCGGTCCGGGAAAGACATGGCTTGGCAGTTCGGGCTGGACTGTTCCCATGAGGCACAGGGTCAAGGCTGATTTGCATATAGCCATGTCTGACCTGGGGTGGTGTGGAGTGCAAGAAAACGATGGATTTAGGCCCAGATCTCTGAACTGGGGTGAATGTATGACATTGTTCTGCATTCTGTCCATCAATTCTTGTTTTTGCATTTGTCACCCTGAGTGGGATGGGTATGCTAACACGTGAGTCCCATGCTCTCCACACCACTGGAGTCAAGCTATCCAGGCTGATGAAGGCTGATAGCCAGAAAACGGTCCTTGGATGCTAGATTCCGGTCCGGGAAAGACACGGCTTGGCAGTTCGGGCTGGACCGTTCCCATGAGGCACAGGGTCAAGGCTGATTTGCATATAGCCATGTCTGACCTGGGGTGGTGTGTAGTGCAAAAAAATGATGGATTTAGGCCCAGATCTCTGAACTGGGGTGAATGTAAGACATTGTTCTGCATTCTGTCCATCAATTCTTGTTTTTGCATTTGTCACCCCGAGTGGGATGGGTATGCTCAGACGTGAGTCCCATGCTCTCCACACCACTGGAGTCAAGCTATCCAGGCTGATGAAGGCTGATAGCCAGAAACCTGTCCTTGGATGCTAGATTCCGGTCTGGGAAAGACATGGCTTGGCAGTTCGGGCTGGACTGTTCCCATGAGGCACAGGGTCAAGGCTGATTTGCATATAGCCATGTCTGACCTGGGGTGGTGTGGAGTGCAAAAAAACAATGGATTTAGGCCCAGATCTCTGAACTGGGGTGAATGTATGACATTGTTCTGCATTCTGTCCATCAATTCTTGTTTTTGCATTTGTCACCCCGAGTGGGATGGGTATGCTCAGACGTGAGTCCCATGCTCTCCACTCCACTGGAGTCAAGCTATCCAGGCTGATGAAGGCTGATAGCCAGAAACCGGTCCTTGGATGCTTGATTCAGGTCCGGGAAAGACATGGCTTGGCAGTTCGGGCTGGACTGTTCCCATGAGGCACAGGGTCAAGGCTGATTTGCATAAAGCCATGTCTGACCTGGGGTGGTGTGGAGTGCAAAAAAAACGATGGATTTAGGCCCAGATCTCTGAACTGGGGTGAATGTATGACATTGTTCTGCATTCTGTCCATCAATTCTTGTTTTTGCATTTGTCACCCCGAGTGGGATGGGTATGCTCAGACGTGAGTCCCATGCTCTCCACACCACTGGAGTCAAGCTATCCAGGCTGATGAAGGCTGATAGCCAGAAACCGGTCTTTGGATGCTTGATTCCGGTCCGGGAAAGACATGGCTTGGCAGTTCGGGCTGGACTGTTCCCATGAGGCACAGGGTCAAGGCTGATTTGCATATAGCCATGTCTGACCTGGGGTGGTGTGGAGTGCAAAAAAACGATGGATTTAGGCCCAGATCTCTGAACTGGGGTGAATGTATGACATTGTTCTGCATTCAGTCCATCAATTGTTGTTTTTGCATTTGTCACCCCGAGTGGGATGGGTATGCTCAGACATGAGTCCCATGCTCTCCACACCACTGGAGTCAAGATATCCAGGCTGATGAAGGCTGATAGCCAGAAACCGGTCCTTGGATGCTTGATTCCGGTCCGGGAAAGACATGGCTTGGCAGTTCGAGCTGGACTGTTCCCATGAGGCACAGGGTCAAGGCTGATTTGCATATAGCCATGTCTGACCTGGGGTTGTGTGGAGTGCAAAAAAACAATGGATTTAGGCCCAGATCTCTGAACTGGGGTGAATGTATGACATTGTTCTGCATTCTGTCCATCAATTCTTGTTTTTGCATTTGTCACCCCGAGTGGGATGGGTATGCTCAGACGTGAGTCCCATGCTCTCCACACCACTGGAGTCAAGCTATTCAGGCTGATGAAGGCTGATAGCCAGAAACCGGTCCTTGGATGCTAGATTCCGGTCCGGGAAAGACATGGCTTGGCAGTTCGGGCTGGACTGTTCCCATGAGGCACAGGGTCAAGGCTGATTTGCATATAGCCATGTCTGAACTGGGGTGGTGTGTAGTGCAAAAAAATGATGGATTTAGGCCCAGATCTCTGAACTGGGGTGATTGTATGACATTGTTCTGCATTCTGTCCATCAATTCTTGTTTTTGCATTTGTCACCCGAGTGGGATGGGTATGCTCAGACGTGAGTCCCATGCTCTCCACACCACTGGAGTCAAGCTATCCAGGCTAATGAAGGCTGATAGCCAGAAACCGGTCCTTGGATGCTAGATTCCGGTCCGGGAAAGACATGGCTTGGCAGTTCGGGCTGGACTGTTCCCATGAGGCACAGGGCCAAGGCTGATTTGCATATAGCCATGTCTGACCTGGGGTGGTGTGGAGTGCAAAAAAACGATGGATTTAGGCCCAGATCTCTGAACTGGGGTGAATGTATGACATTGTTCTGCCTTCTGTCCATCAATTGTTGTTTTTGCATTTGTCACCCGAGTGGGATGGGTATGCTCAGACGTGAGTCCCATGCTCTCCACACCACTGGAGTCAAGCTATCCAGGCTGATGAAGGCTGATAGCCAGAAACCGGTCCTTGGATGCTTGATTGCAGTCTGGGAAAGACATGGCTTGGCAGTTCGGGCTGGACTGTTCCCATGAGGCACAGGGTCAAGGCTGATTTGCATATAGCCATGTCTGACCTTGGGTGGTGTGGAGTGCAAAAAACAATGGATTTAGGCCCAGATCTCTGAACTGGGGTGAATGTATAACATTGTTCTACATTCTGTCCATCAATTGTTGTTTTTGCATTTGTCACCCCGAGTGGGATGGGTATGCTCAGACGTGAGTCCCATGCTCTCCACACCACTGGAGTCAAGCTATCCAGGCTGATGAAGGCTGATAGCCAGAAACCGGTCCTTGGATGCTTGATTCCGGTCCGGGAAAGACATGGCTTGGCAGTTCGGGCTGGACTGTTCCCATGAGGCACAGGGTCAAGGCTGATTTGCATATAGCCATGTCTGACCTGGGGTGGTGTGGAGTGCAAAAAAACGATGGATTTAGGCCCAGATCTCTGAACTGGGGTGAATGTATGACATTGTTCTGCATGCAGTCCATCAATTGTTGTTTTTGCATTTGTCACCCCGAGTGGGATGGGTATGCTCAGACGTGAGTCCCATGCTCTCCACACCACTGGAGTCAAGCTATCCAGGCTGATGAAGGCTGATAGCCAGAAACCGGTCCTTGGATGCTTGATTCCGGTCCGGGAAAGACATGGCTTGGCAGTTCGAGCTGGACTGTTCCCATGAGGCACAGGGTCAAGGCTGATTTGCATATAGCCATGTCTGACCTGGGGTGGTGTGGAGTGCAAGAAAACGATGGATTTAGGCCCAGATCTCTGAACTGGGGTGAATGTATGACATTGTTCTGCATTCTGTCCATCAATTCTTGTTTTTGCATTTGTCACCCTGAGTGGGATGGGTATGCTAACACGTGAGTCCCATGCTCTCCACACCACTGGAGTCAAGCTATCCAGGCTGATGAAGGCTGATATCCAGAAAACGGTCCTTGGATGCTAGATTCCGGTCCGGGAAAGACATGGCTTGGCAGTTCGGGCTGGACTGTTCCCATGAGGCACAGGGTCAAGGCTGATTTGCATATAGCCATGTCTGACCTGGGGTGGTGTGTAGTGCAAAAAAATGATGGATTTAGGCCCAGATCTCTGAACTGGGGTGAATGTAAGACATTGTTCTGCATTCTGTCCATCAATTCTTGTTTTTGCATTTGTCACCCCGAGTGGGATGGGTATGCTCAGACGTGAGTCCCATGCTCTCCACACCACTGGAGTCAAGCTATCCAGGCTGATGAAGGCTGATAGCCAGAAACCTGTCCTTGGATGCTAGATTCCGGTCTGGGAAAGACATGGCTTGGCAGTTCGGGCTGGACTGTTCCCATGAGGCACAGGGTCAAGGCTGATTTGCATATAGCCATGTCTGACCTGGGGTGGTGTGGAGTGCAAAAAAACAATGGATTTAGGCCCAGATCTCTGAACTGGGGTGAATGTATGACATTGTTCTGCATTCTGTCCATCAATTCTTGTTTTTGCATTTGTCACCCCGAGTGGGATGGGTATGCTCAGACGTGAGTCCCATGCTCTCCACACCACTGGAGTCAAGCTATCCAGGCTGATGAAGGCTGATAGCCAGAAACCGGTCCTTGGATACTTGATTCAGGTCCGGGAAAGACATGGCTTGGCAGTTCGGGCTGGACTGTTCCCATGAGGCACAGGGTCAAGGCTGATTTGCATAAAGCCATGTCTGACCTGGGGTGGTGTGGAGTGCAAAAAAAACGATGGATTTAGGCCCAGATCTCTGAACTGGGGTGAATGTATGACATTGTTCTGCATTCTGTCCATCAATTCTTGTTTTTGCATTTGTCACCCCGAGTGGGATGGGTATGCTCAGACGTGAGTCCCATGCTCTCCACACCACTGGAGTCAAGCTATCCAGGCTGATGAAGGCTGATAGCCAGAAACCGGTCCTTGGATGCTTGATTCCGGTAAGGGAAAGACATGGCTTGGCAGTTCGGGCTGGACTGTTCCCATGAGGCACAGGGTCAAGGCTGATTTGCATATAGCCATGTCTGACCTGGGGTGGTGTGGAGTGCAAAAAAACGATGGATTTAGGCCCAGATCTCTGAACTGGGGTGAATGTATGACATTGTTCTGCATTCAGTCCATCAATTGTTGTTTTTGCATTTGTCACCCCGAGTGGGATGGGTATGCTCAGACGTGAGTCCCATGCTCTCCACACCACTGGAGTCAAGCTATCCAGGCTGATGAAGGCTGATAGCCAGAATCCGGTCCTTGGATGCTTGATTCCGGTCCAGGAAAGACATGGCTTGGCAGTTCGAGCTGGACTGTTCCCATGAGGCACAGGGTCAAGGCTGATTTGCATATAGCCATGTCTGACCTGGGGTTGTGTGGAGTGCAAAAAAACAATGGATTTAGGCCCAGATCTCTGAACTGGGGTGAATGTATGACATTGTTCTGCATTCTGTCCATCAATTCTTGTTTTTGCATTTGTCACCCCGAGTGGGATGGGTATGCTCAGACGTGAGTCCCATGCTCTCCACACCACTGGAGTCAAGCTATTCAGGCTGATGAAGGCTGATAGCCAGAAACCGGTCCTTGGATGCTAGATTCCGGTCCGGGAAAGACATGGCTTGGCAGTTCGGGCTGGACTGTTCCCATGAGGCACAGGGTCAAGGCTGATTTGCATATAGCCATGTCTGAACTGGGGTGGTGTGTAGTGCAAAAAAATGATGGATTTAGGCCCAGATCTCTGAACTGGGGTGATTGTATGACATTGTTCTGCATTCTGTCCATCAATTCTTGTTTTTGCATTTGTCACCCGAGTGGGATGGGTATGCTCAGACGTGAGTCCCATGCTCTCCACACCACTGGAGTCAAGCTATCCAGGCTAATGAAGGCTGATAGCCAGAAACCGGTCCTTGGATGCTAGATTCCGGTCCGGGAAAGACATGGCTTGGCAGTTCGGGCTGGACTGTTCCCATGAGGCACAGGGCCAAGGCTGATTTGCATATAGCCATGTCTGACCTGGGGTGGTGTGGAGTGCAAAAAAACGATGGATTTAGGCCCAGATCTCTGAACTGGGGTGAATGTATGACATTGTTCTGCCTTCTGTCCATCAATTGTTGTTTTTGCATTTGTCACCCCGAGTGGGATGGGTATGCTCAGACGTGAGTCCCATGCTCTCCACACCACTGGAGTCAAGCTATCCAGGCTGATGAAGGCTGATAGCCAGAAACCGGTCCTTGGATGCTTGATTGCAGTCCGGGAAAGACATGGCTTGGCAGTTCGGGCTGGACTGTTCCCATGAGGCACAGGGTCAAGGCTGATTTGCATATAGCCTTGTCTGACCTGGGGTGGTGTGGAGTGCAAAAAACGATGGATTTAGGCCCAGATCTCTGAACTGGGGTGAATGTATAACATTGTTCTACATTCTGTCCATCAATTGTTGTTTTTGCATTCGTCACCCCGAGTGGGATGGGTATGCTCAGACGTGAGTCCCATGCTCTCCACACCACTGGAGTCAAGCTATCCAGGCTGATGAAGGCTGATAGCCAGAAACCGGTCCTTGGATGCTTGATTCCGGTCCGGGAAAGACATGGCTTGGCAGTTTGGGCTGGACTGTTCCCATGAGGCACAGGGTCAAGGCTGATTTGCATATAGCCATGTCTGACCTGGGGTGGTGTGGAGTGCAAAAAAACGATGGATTTAGGCCCAGATCTCTGAACTGGGGTGAATGTATGACATTGTTCTGCATTCAGTCCATCAATTGTTGTTTTTGCATTTGTCACCCCGAGTGGGATGGGTATGCTCAGACGTGAGTCCCATGCTCTCCACACCACTGGAGTCAAGCTATCCAGGCTGATGAAGGCTGATAGCCAGAAACCGGTCCTTGGATGCTTGATTCCGGTCCGGGAAAGACATGGCTTGGCAGTTCGAGCTGGACTGTTCCCATGAGGCACAGGGTCAAGGCTGATTTGCATATAGCCATGTCTGACCTGGGGTTGTGTGGAGTGCAAAAAAACAATGGATTTAGGCCCAGATCTCTGAACTGGGGTGAATGTATGACATTGTTCTGCATTCTGTCCATCAATTCTTGTTTTTGCATTTGTCACCCCGAGTGGGATGGGTATGCTCAGACGTGAGTCCCATGCTCTCCACACCACTGGAGTCAAGCTATTCAGGCTGATGAAGGCTGATAGCCAGAAACCGGTCCTTGGATGCTAGATTCCGGTCCAGGAAAGACATGGCTTGGCAGTTCGGGCTGGACTGTTCCCATGAGGCACAGGGTCAAGGCTGATTTGCATATAGCCATGTCTGAACTGGGGTGGTGTGTAGTGCAAAAAAATGATGGATTTAGGCCCAGATCTCTGAACTGGGGTGATTGTATGACATTGTTCTGCATTCTGTCCATCAATTCTTGTTTTTGCATTTGTCACCCGAGTGGGATGGGTATGCTCAGACGTGAGTCCCATGCTCTCCACACCACTGGAGTCAAGCTATCCAGGCTAATGAAGGCTGATAGCCAGAAACCGGTCCTTGGATGCTAGATTCCGGTCCGGGAAAGACATGGCTTGGCAGTTCGGGCTGGACTGTTCCCATGAGGCACAGGGCCAAGGCTGATTTGCATATAGCCATGTCTGACCTGGGGTGGTGTGGAGTGCAAAAAAACGATGGATTTAGGCCCAGATCTCTGAACTGGGGTGAATGTATGACATTGTTCTGCCTTCTGTCCATCAATTGTTGTTTTTGCATTCGTCACCCCGAGTGTGATGGGTATGCTCAGACGTGAGTCCCATGCTCTCCACACCACTGGAGTCAAGCTATCCAGGCTGATGAAGGCTGATAGCCAGAAACCGGTCCTTGGATGCTAGATTCCGGTCCGGGAAAGACATGGCTTGGCAGTTCGGGCTGGACTGTTCCCATGAGGCACAGGGTCAAGGCTGATTTGCATATAGCCATGTCTGACCTGGGGTGGTGTGTAGTGCAAAAAAATGATGGATTTAGGCCCAGATCTCTGAACTGGGGTGAATGTATGACATTGTTCTGCATTCTGTCCATCAATTCTTGTTTTTGCATTTGTCACCCCGAGTGGGATGGGTATGCTCAGACGTGAGTCCCATGCTCTCCACACCACTGGAGTCAAGCTATCCAGGCTAATAAAGGCTGATAGCCAGAAACCGGTCCTTGGATGCTAGATTCCGGTCCAGGAAAGACATGGCTTGGCAGTTCGGGCTGGACTGTTCCCATGAGGCACAGGGTCAAGGCTGATTTGCATATAGCCATGTCTGAACTGGGGTGGTGTGGAGTGCAAAAAAACGATGGATTTAGGCCCAGATCTCTGAACTGGGGTGAATGTATGACATTGTTCTGCATTCTGTCCATCAATTGTTGTTTTTGCATTTGTCACCCCGAGTGGGATGGGTATGCTCAGACGTGAGTCCCATGCTCTCCACACCACTGGAGTCAAGCTATCCAGGCTGATAGCCAGAAACCGGTCCTTAGAGGCTTGATTCCGGTCCGGGAAAGACATGGCTTGGCAGTTCGGGCTGGACTGTTCCCATGAGGCACAGGGTCAAGGCTGATTTGCATATAGCCATGTCTGACCTGGGGTGGTGTGGAGTGCAAAAAAACGATGGATTTAGGCCCAGATCTCTGAACTGGGGTGAATGTATGACATTGTTCTGCATTATGTCCATCAATTCTTGTTTTTGCATTTGTCACCCCGAGTGGGATGGGTATGCTCAGACGTGAGTCCCATGCTCTCCACACCACTGGAGTCAAGCTATCCAGGCTGATGAAGGCTGATAGCCAGAAACCGGTCCTTGGATGCTAGATTCCGGTCCGGGAAAGACATGGCTTGGCAGTTCGGGCTGGACTGTTCCCATGAGGCACAGGGTCAAGGCTGATTTGCATATAGCCATGTCTGACCTGGGGTGGTGTGGAGTGCAACAAAACGATGGATTTAGGCCCAGATCTCTGAACTGGGGTGAATGTATGACATTGTTCTGCATTCTGTCCATCAATTCTTGTTTTTGCATTTGTCACCCGAGTGGGATGTGTATGCTCAGACGTGAGTCCCATGCTCTCCACACCACTGGAGTCAAGCTATCCAGGCTGATGAAGGCTGATAGCCAGAAACCGGTCCTTGGATGCTAGATTCCGGTCCGGGAAAGACATGGCTTGGCAGTTCGGGCTGGACTGTTCCCATGAGGCACAGGGTCAAGGCTGATTTGCATATAGCCATGTGTGACCTGGGGTGGTGTGGAGTGCAAAAAAACGATGGATTTAGGCCCAGATCCCTGAACTGGGGTGAATGTATGACATTGTTCTGCATTCTGTCCATGAATTCTTGTTTTTACATTTGTCACCCCGAGTGGGATGGGTATGCTCAGACGTGAGTCCCATGCTCTCCACACCACTGGAGTCAAGCTATCCAGGCTGATAGCCAGAAACCGGTTCTTGGATGCTAGATTCCGGTACGGGAAAGACATGGCTTGGCAGTTCGGGCTGGACTGTTCCCATGAGGCACAGGGTCAAGGCTGATTTGCATACAGCCATGTCTGACCTGGGGTGGTGTGGAGTGCAAAAAAATGATGGATTTAGGCCCAGATCTCTGAACTGGGGTGAATGTATGACATTGTTCTGCAGTCTGTCCATCAATTCTTGTTTTTGCATTTGTCACCCCGAGTGGGATGGGTATGCTCAGACGTGAGTCCCATGCTCTCCACACCACTGGAGTCAAGCTATCCAGGCTAATAAAGGCTGATAGCCAGAAACCGGTCCTTGGATGCTAGATTCCGGTCCAGGAAAGACATGGCTTGGCAGTTCGGGCTGGACTGTTCCCATGAGGCACAGGGTCAAGGCTGATTTGCATATAGCCATGTCTGAACTGGGGTGGTGTGGAGTGCAAAAAAACGATGGATTTAGGCCCAGATCTCTGAACTGGGGTGAATGTATGACATTGTTCTGCATTCTGTCCATCAATTGTTGTTTTTGCATTTGTCACCCCGAGTGGGATGGGTATGCTCAGACGTGAGTCCCATGCTCTCCACACCACTGGATTCAAGCTATCCAGGCTGATAGCCAGAAACCGGTCCTTAGATGCTTGATTCCGGTTCGGGAAAGACATGGCTTGGCAGTTCGGGCTGGACTGTTCCCATGAGGCACAGGGTCAAGGCTGTTTTGCATATAGCCATGTCTGACCTGGGGTGGTGTGGAGTGCAAAAAAACGATGGATTTAGGCCCAGATCTCTGAACTGGGGTGAATGTATGACATTGTTCTGCATTCTGTCCATCAATTCTTGTTTTTGCATTTGTCACCCCGAGTGGGATGGGTATGCTCAGACGTGAGTCCCATGCTCTCCACACCACTGGAGTCAAGCTATCCAGGCTTATGAAGGCTGATAGCCAGAAACCGGTCCTTGGATGCTAGATTCCGGTCCGGGAAAGACATGGCTTGGCAGTTCGGGCTGGACTGTTCCCATGAGGCACAGGGTCAAGGCTGATTTGCATATAGCCATGTCTGACCTGGGGTGGTGTGGAGTGCAACAAAACGATGGATTTAGGCCCAGATCTCTGAACTGGAGTGAATGTATGACATTGTTCTGCATTCTGTCCATCAATTCTTGTTTTTGCATTTGTCACCCCGAGTGGGATGTGTATGCTCAGACGTGAGTCCCATGCTCTCCACACCACTGGAGTCAAGCTATCCAGGCTGATGAAGGCTGATAGCCAGAAACCGGTCCTTGGATGCTCGATTCCGGTCCGGGAAAGACATGGCTTGGCAGTTCGGGCTGGACTGTTCCCATGAGGCACAGGGTCAAGGCTGATTTGCATATAGCTATGTCTGACCTGGGGTGGTGTGGAGTGCAACAAAACGATGGATTTAGGCCAAGATCTCTGAACTGGAGTGAATGTATGACATTGTTCTGCATTCTGTCCATCAATTCTTGTTTTTGCATTTGTCACACCGAGTGGGATGGGTATGCTCAGACGTGAGTCCCATGCTCTCCACAACACTGGAGTCAAGCTATCCAGGCTGATAGCCAGAAACCGGTCCTTGGATGCTAGATTCCGGTCCGGGAAAGACATGGCTTGGCAGTTCGGGCTGGAATGTTCCCATGAGGCACAGGGTCAAGGCTGATTTGCATATAGCCATGTCTGACCTGGGGTGGTGTGGAGTGCAACAAAACGATGGATTTAGGCCCAGATCTCTGAACTGGGGTGAATGTATGACATTGTTCTGCATTCTGTCCATCAATTCTTGTTTTTGCATTTGTCACCCCGAGTGGGATGGGTATGCTCAGACGTGAGTCCCATGCTCTCCACACCACTGGAGTCAAGCTATCCAGGCTGATGACGGCTGATAGCCAGAAACCGGTCCTTGGATGCTAGATTCCGGTCCGGGAAAGACATGGCTTGGCAGTTCGGGCTGGACTGTTCCCATGAGGCACAGGGTCAAGGCTGATTTGCATATAGCCATGTCTGACCTGGGGTGGTGTGGAGTGCAAAAAAAACGATGGATTTAGGCCCAGATCTCTGAACTGGGGTGAATGTATGACATTGTTCTGCATTCTGTCCATCAATTCTTGTTTTTGCATTTGTCACACCGAGTGGGATGGGTATGCTCAGACGTGAGTCCCATGCTCTCCACACCACTGGAGTCAAGCTATCCAGGCTGATGAAGGCTGATAGCCAGAAACCGGTCCTTGGATGCTTGATTCCGGTCCACCAAAAGACATGGCTTCGCAGTTCGGGCTGGACTGTTCCCATGAGGCACAGGGTCAAGGCTGATTTGCATATAGCCATGCCTGACCTGGGGTGGTGTGGAGTGCAATAAAACGATGGATTTAGGCCCAGATCTCTGAACTGGGGTGAATGTATGACATTGTTCTGCATTCAGTCCATCAATTGTTGTTTTTGCATTTGTCACCCCGAGTGGGATGGGTATGCTCAGACGTGAGTCCCATGCTCTCCACACCACTGGAGTCAAGCTATCCAGGCTGATGAAGGCTGATAGCCAGAAACCGGTCCTTGGATGCTTGATTCCGGTCCGGGAAAGACATGGCTTGGCAGTACGAGCTGGACTGTTCCCATGAGGCACAGGGTCAAGGCTGATTTGCATATAGCCATGTCTGACCTGGGGTGGTGTGGAGTGCAAAAGAACAATGGATTTAGGCCCAGATCTCTGAACTGGGGTGAATGTATGACATTGTTCTGCATTCTGTCCATCAATTCTTGTTTTTGCATTTGTCACCCCGAGTGTGATGGGTATGCTCAGACGTGAGTCCCATGCTCTCCACACCACTGGAGTCAAGCTATTCAGGCTGATGAAGGATGATAGCCAGAAACCGGTCCTTGGATGCTAGATTCCGGTCCGGGAAAGACATGGCTTGGCAGTTCGGGCTGGACTGTTCCCATGAGGCACAGGGTCAAGGCTGATTTGCATATAGCCATGTCTGACCTGGGGTGGTGTGTAGTGCAAAAAAATGATGGATTTAGGCCCAGATCTCTGAACTGGGGTGATTGTATGACATTGTTCTGCATTCTGTCCATCAATTCTTGTTTTTGCATTTGTCACCCGAGTGGGATGGGTATGCTCAGACGTGAGTCCCATGCTCTCCACACCACTGGAGTCAAGCTATCCAGGCTAATGAAGGCTGATAGCCAGAAACCGGTCCTTGGATGCTTGATTCCGGTCCGGGAAAGACATGGCTTCGCAGTTCGGGCTGGACTGTTCCCATGAGGCACAGGGTCAAGGCTGATTTGCATATAGCCATGCCTGACCTGGGGTGGTGTGGAGTGCAATAAAACGATGGATTTAGGCCCAGATCTCTGAACTGGGGTGAATGTATGACATTGTTCTGCATTCAGTCCATCAATTGTTGTTTTTGCATTTGTCACCCCGAGTGGGATGGGTATGCTCAGACGTGAGTCCCATGCTCTCCACACCACTGGAGTCAAGCTATCCAGGCTGATGAAGGCTGATAGCCAGAAACCGGTCCTTGGATGCTTGATTGCAGTCCGGGAAAGACATGGCTTGGCCGTTCGGGCTGGACTGTTCCCATGAGGCACAGGGTCAAGGCTGATTTGCATATAGCCATGTCTGACCTGGGGTGGTGTGGAGTGCAAAAAAACGATGGATTTAGGCCCAGATCTCTGAACTGGGGTGAATGTATGACATTGTTCTGCATTCTGTCCATCAATTGTTGTTTTTGCATTTGTCACCCCGAGTGGGATGGGTATGCTCAGACGTGAGTCCCATGCTCTCCACACCACTGGAGTCAAGCTATCCAGGCTGATGAAGGCTGATAGCCAGAAACCGGTCCTTGGATGCTTGATTCCGGTCCGGGAAAGACATGGCTTGGCAGTTCGGGCTGGACTGTTCCCATGAGGCACAGGGTCAAGGCTGATTTGATTATAGCCATGTCTGACCTGGGGTGGTGTGGAGTGCAAAAAAACGATGGATTTAGGCCCAGATCTTTGAACTGGGGTGAATGTATGACATTGTTCTGCATTCAGTCCATCAATTGTTGTTTTTGCATTTGTCACCCCGAGTGTGATGGGTATGCTCAGACGTGAGTCCCATGCTCTCCACACCACTGGAGTCAAGCTATCCAGGCTGATGAAGGCTGATAGCCAGAAACCGGTCCTTGGATGCTTGATTCCGGTCCGGGAAAGACATGGCTTGGCAGTTCGAGCTGGACTGTTCCCATGAGGCACAGGGTCAAGGTTGATTTGCATATAGCCATGTCTGACCTGGGGTGGTGTGGAGTGCAAAAAAAGATGGATTTAGGCCCAGATCTCTGAACTGGGGTGAATGTATGACATTGTTCTGCATTCTGTCCATCAATTCTTGTTTTTGCATTTGTCACCCCGAGTGGGATGGGTATGCTCAGACGTGAGTCCCATGCTCTCCACACCACTGGAGTCAAGCTATCCAGGCTGATGAAGGCTGATAGCCAGAAACCGGTCCTTGGATGCTTGATTCCGGTCCGGGAAAGACATGGCTTGGCAGTTCGGGCTGGACTGTTCCCATGAGGCACAGGGTCAAGGCTGATTTGCATATAGCCATGTCTGACCTGGGGTGGTGTGGAGTGCAAGAAAACGATGGATTTAGGCCCAGATCTCTGAACTGGGGTGAATGTATGACATTGTTCTGCATTCTGTCCATCAATTCTTGTTTTTGCATTTGTCACCCTGAGTGGGATGGGTATGCTAACACGTGAGTCCCATGCTCTCCACACCACTGGAGTCAAGCTATCCAGGCTGATGAAGGCTGATAGCCAGAAAACGGTCCTTGGATGCTAGATTCCGGTCCGGGAAAGACACGGCTTGGCAGTTCGGGCTGGACCGTTCCCATGAGGCACAGGGTCAAGGCTGATTTGCATATAGCCATGTCTGACCTTGGGTGGTGTGTAGTGCAAAAAAATGATGGATTTAGGCCCAGATCTCTGAACTGGGGTGAATGTAAGACATTGTTCTGCATTCTGTCCATCAATTCTTGTTTTTGCATTTGTCACCCCGAGTGGGATGGGTATGCTCAGACGTGAGTCCCATGCTCTCCACACCACTGGAGTCAAGCTATCCAGGCTGATGAAGGCTGATAGCCAGAAACCTGTCCTTGGATGCTAGATTCCGGTCTGGGAAAGACATGGCTTGGCAGTTCGGGCTGGACTGTTCCCATGAGGCACAGGGTCAAGGCTGATTTGCATATAGCCATGTCTGACCTGGGGTGGTGTGGAGTGCAAAAAAACAATGGATTTAGGCCCAGATCTCTGAACTGGGGTGAATGTATGACATTGTTCTGCATTCTGTCCATCAATTCTTGTTTTTGCATTTGTCACCCCGAGTGGGATGGGTATGCTCAGACGTGAGTCCCATGCTCTCCACTCCACTGGAGTCAAGCTATCCAGGCTGATGAAGGCTGATAGCCAGAAACCGGTCCTTGGATGCTTGATTCAGGTCCGGGAAAGACATGGCTTGGCAGTTCGGGCTGGACTGTTCCCATGAGGCACAGGGTCAAGGCTGATTTGCATAAAGCCATGTCTGACCTGGGGTGGTGTGGAGTGCAAAAAAAACGATGGATTTAGGCCCAGATCTCTGAACTGGGGTGAATGTATGACATTGTTCTGCATTCTGTCCATCAATTCTTGTTTTTGCATTTGTCACCCCGAGTGGGATGGGTATGCTCAGACGTGAGTCCCATGCTCTCCACACCACTGGAGTCAAGCTATCCAGGCTGATGAAGGCTGATAGCCAGAAACCGGTCTTTGGATGCTTGATTCCGGTCCGGGAAAGACATGGCTTGGCAGTTCGGGCTGGACTGTTCCCATGAGGCACAGGGTCAAGGCTGATTTGCATATAGCCATGTCTGACCTGGGGTGGTGTGGAGTGCAAAAAAACGATGGATTTAGGCCCAGATCTCTGAACTGGGGTGAATGTATGACATTGTTCTGCATTCAGTCCATCAATTGTTGTTTTTGCATTTGTCACCCCGAGTGGGATGGGTATGCTCAGACGTGAGTCCCATGCTCTCCACACCACTGGAGTCAAGCTATCCAGGCTGATGAAGGCTGATAGCCAGAAACCGGTCCTTGGATGCTTGATTCCGGTCCGGGAAAGACATGGCTTGGCAGTTCGAGCTGGACTGTGCCCATGAGGCACAGGGTCAAGGCTGATTTGCATATAGCCATGTCTGACCTGGGGTTGTGTGGAGTGCAAAAAAACAATGGATTTAGGCCCAGATCTCTGAACTGGGGTGAATGTATGACATTGTTCTGCATTCTGTCCATCAATTCTTGTTTTTGCATTTGTCACCCCGAGTGGGATGGGTATGCTCAGACGTGAGTCCCATGCTCTCCACACCACTGGAGTCAAGCTATTCAGGCTGATGAAGGCTGATAGCCAGAAACCGGTCCTTGGATGCTAGATTCCGGTCCGGGAAAGACATGGCTTGGCAGTTCGGGCTGGACTGTTCCCATGAGGCACAGGGTCAAGGCTGATTTGCATATAGCCATGTCTGAACTGGGGTGGTGTGTAGTGCAAAAAAATGATGGATTTAGGCCCAGATCTCTGAACTGGGGTGATTGTATGACATTGTTCTGCATTCTGTCCATCAATTCTTGTTTTTGCATTTGTCACCCGAGTGGGATGGGTATGCTCAGACGTGAGTCCCATGCTCTCCACACCACTGGAGTCAAGCTATCCAGGCTAATGAAGGCTGATAGCCAGAAACCGGTCCTTGGATGCTAGATTCCGGTCCGGGAAAGACATGGCTTGGCAGTTCGGGCTGGACTGTTCCCATGAGGCACAGGGCCAAGGCTGATTTGCATATGGCCATGTCTGACCTGGGGTGGTGTGGAGTGCAAAAAAACGATGGATTTAGGCCCAGATCTCTGAACTGGGGTGAATGTATGACATTGTTCTGCCTTCTGTCCATCAATTGTTGTTTTTGCATTTGTCACCCCGAGTGGGATGGGTATGCTCAGACGTGAGTCCCATGCTCTCCACACCACTGGAGTCAAGCTATCCAGGCTGATGAAGGCTGATAGCCAGAAACCGGTCCTTGGATGCTTGATTGCAGTCTGGGAAAGACATGGCTTGGCAGTTCGGGCTGGACTGTTCCCATGAGGCACAGGGTCAAGGCTGATTTGCATATAGCCATGTCTGACCTGGGGTGGTGTGGAGTGCAAAAAACGATGGATTTAGGCCCAGATCTCTGAACTGGGGTGAATGTATAACATTGTTCTACATTCTGTCCATCAATTGTTGTTTTTGCATTTGTCACCCCGAGTGGGATGGGTATGCTCAGACGTGAGTCCCATGCTCTCCACACCACTGGAGTCAAGCTATCCAGGCTGATGAAGGCTGATAGCCAGAAACCGGTCCTTGGATGCTTGATTCCGGTCCGGGAAAGACATGGCTTGGCAGTTCGGGCTGGACTGTTCCCATGAGGCACAGGGTCAAGGCTGATTTGCATATAGCCATGTCTGACCTGGGGTGGTGTGGAGTGCAAAAAAACGATGGATTTAGGCCCAGATCTCTGAACTGGGGTGAATGTATGACATTGTTCTGCATGCAGTCCATCAATTGTTGTTTTTGCATTTGTCACCCCGAGTGGGATGGGTATGCTCAGACGTGAGTCCCATGCTCTCCACACCACTGGAGTCAAGCTATCCAGGCTGATGAAGGCTGATAGCCAGAAACCGGTCCTTGGATGCTTGATTCCGGTCCGGGAAAGACATGGCTTGGCAGTTCGAGCTGGACTGTTCCCATGAGGCACAGGGTCAAGGCTGATTTGCATATAGCCATGTCTGACCTGGGGTGGTGTGGAGTGCAAGAAAACGATGGATTTAGGCCCAGATCTCTGAACTGGGGTGAATGTATGACATTGTTCTGCATTCTGTCCATCAATTCTTGTTTTTGCATTTGTCACCCTGAGTGGGATGGGTATGCTAACACGTGAGTCCCATGCTCTCCACACCACTGGAGTCAAGCTATCCAGGCTGATGAAGGCTGATATCCAGAAAACGGTCCTTGGATGCTAGATTCCGGTCCGGGAAAGACATGGCTTGGCAGTTCGGGCTGGACTGTTCCCATGAGGCACAGGGTCAAGGCTGATTTGCATATAGCCATGTCTGACCTGGGGTGGTGTGTAGTGCAAAAAAATGATGGATTTAGGCCCAGATCTCTGAACTGGGGTGAATGTAAGACATTGTTCTGCATTCTGTCCATCAATTCTTGTTTTTGCATTTGTCACCCCGAGTGGGATGGGTATGCTCAGACGTGAGTCCCATGCTCTCCACACCACTGGAGTCAAGCTATCCAGGCTGATGAAGGCTGATAGCCAGAAACCTGTCCTTGGATGCTAGATTCCGGTCTGGGAAAGACATGGCTTGGCAGTTCGGGCTGGACTGTTCCCATGAGGCACAGGGTCAAGGCTGATTTGCATATAGCCATGTCTGACCTGGGGTGGTGTGGAGTGCAAAAAAACAATGGATTTAGGCCCAGATCTCTGAACTGGGGTGAATGTATGACATTGTTCTGCATTCTGTCCATCAATTCTTGTTTTTGCATTTGTCACCCCGAGTGGGATGGGTATGCTCAGACGTGAGTCCCATGCTCTCCACACCACTGGAGTCAAGCTATCCAGGCTGATGAAGGCTGATAGCCAGAAACCGGTCCTTGGATACTTGATTCAGGTCCGGGAAAGACATGGCTTGGCAGTTCGGGCTGGACTGTTCCCATGAGGCACAGGGTCAAGGCTGATTTGCATAAAGCCATGTCTGACCTGGGGTGGTGTGGAGTGCAAAAAAAACGATGGATTTAGGCCCAGATCTCTGAACTGGGGTGAATGTATGACATTGTTCTGCATTCTGTCCATCAATTCTTGTTTTTGCATTTGTCACCCCGAGTGGGATGGGTATGCTCAGACGTGAGTCCCATGCTCTCCACACCACTGGAGTCAAGCTATCCAGGCTGATGAAGGCTGATAGCCAGAAACCGGTCCTTGGATGCTTGATTCCGGTAAGGGAAAGACATGGCTTGGCAGTTCGGGCTGGACTGTTCCCATGAGGCACAGGGTCAAGGCTGATTTGCATATAGCCATGTCTGACCTGGGGTGGTGTGGAGTGCAAAAAAACGATGGATTTAGGCCCAGATCTCTGAACTGGGGTGAATGTATGACATTGTTCTGCATTCAGTCCATCAATTGTTGTTTTTGCATTTGTCACCCCGAGTGGGATGGGTATGCTCAGACGTGAGTCCCATGCTCTCCACACCACTGGAGTCAAGCTATCCAGGCTGATGAAGGCTGATAGCCAGAATCCGGTCCTTGGATGCTTGATTCCGGTCCGGGAAAGACATGGCTTGGCAGTTCGAGCTGGACTGTTCCCATGAGGCACAGGGTCAAGGCTGATTTGCATATAGCCATGTCTGACCTGGGGTTGTGTGGAGTGCAAAAAAACAATGGATTTAGGCCCAGATCTCTGAACTGGGGTGAATGTATGACATTGTTCTGCATTCTGTCCATCAATTCTTGTTTTTGCATTTGTCACCCCGAGTGGGATGGGTATGCTCAGACGTGAGTCCCATGCTCTCCACACCACTGGAGTCAAGCTATTCAGGCTGATGAAGGCTGATAGCCAGAAACCGGTCCTTGGATGCTAGATTCCGGTCCGGGAAAGACATGGCTTGGCAGTTCGGGCTGGACTGTTCCCATGAGGCACAGGGTCAAGGCTGATTTGCATATAGCCATGTCTGAACTGGGGTGGTGTGTAGTGCAAAAAAATGATGGATTTAGGCCCAGATCTCTGAACTGGGGTGATTGTATGACATTGTTCTGCATTCTGTCCATCAATTCTTGTTTTTGCATTTGTCACCCGAGTGGGATGGGTATGCTCAGACGTGAGTCCCATGCTCTCCACACCACTGGAGTCAAGCTATCCAGGCTAATGAAGGCTGATAGCCAGAAACCGGTCCTTGGATGCTAGATTCCGGTCCGGGAAAGACATGGCTTGGCAGTTCGGGCTGGACTGTTCCCATGAGGCACAGGGCCAAGGCTGATTTGCATATAGCCATGTCTGACCTGGGGTGGTGTGGAGTGCAAAAAAACGATGGATTTAGGCCCAGATCTCTGAACTGGGGTGAATGTATGACATTGTTCTGCCTTCTGTCCATCAATTGTTGTTTTTGCATTTGTCACCCCGAGTGGGATTGGTATGCTCAGACGTGAGTCCCATGCTCTCCACACCACTGGAGTCAAGCTATCCAGGCTGATGAAGGCTGATAGCCAGAAACCGGTCCTTGGATGCTTGATTGCAGTCCGGGAAAGACATGGCTTGGCAGTTCGGGCTGGACTGTTCCCATGAGGCACAGGGTCAAGGCTGATTTGCATATAGCCTTGTCTGACCTGGGGTGGTGTGGAGTGCAAAAAACGATGGATTTAGGCCCAGATCTCTGAACTGGGGTGAATGTATAACATTGTTCTACATTCTGTCCATCAATTGTTGTTTTTGCATTTGTCACCCCGAGTGGGATGGGTATGCTCAGACGTGAGTCCCATGCTCTCCACACCACTGGAGTCAAGCTATCCAGGCTGATGAAGGCTGATAGCCAGAAACCGGTCCTTGGATGCTTGATTCCGGTCCGGGAAAGACATGGCTTGGCCGTTCGGGCTGGACTGTTCCCATGAGGCACAGGGTCAAGGCTGATTTGCATATAGCCATGTCTGACCTGGGGTGGTGTGGAGTGCAAAAAAACGATGGATTTAGGCCCAGATCTCTGAACTGGGGTGAATGTATGACATTGGTCTGCATTCAGTCCATCAATTGTTGTTTTTGCATTTGTCACCCCGAGTGGGATGGGTATGCTCAGACGTGAGTCCCATGCTCTCCACACCACTGGAGTCAAGCTATCCAGGCTGATGAAGGCTGATAGCCAGAAACCGGTCCATGGATGCTTGATTCCGGTCCGGGAAAGACATGGCTTGGCAGTTCGAGCTGGACTGTTCCCATGAGGCACAGGGTCAAGGCTGATTTGCATATAGCCATGTCTGACCTGGGGTGGTGTGGAGTGCAAAAAAACGATGGATTTAGGCCCAGATCTCTGAACTGGGGTGAATGTATGACATTGTTCTGCATTCTGTCCATCAATTGTTGTTTTTGCATTTGTCACCCCGAGTGGGATGGGTATGCTCAGACGTGAGTCCCATGCTCTCCACACCACTGGAGTCAAGCTATCCAGGCTGATAGCCAGAAACCGGTCCTTAGATGCTTGATTCCGGTTCGGGAAAGACATGGCTTGGCAGTTCGGGCTGGACTGTTCCCATGAGGCACAGGGTCAAGGCTGATTTGCATATAGCCATGTCTGACCTGGGGTGGTGTGGAGTGCAAAAAAACGATGGATTTAGGCCCAGATCTCTGAACTGGGGTGAATGTATGACATTGTTCTGCATTCTGTCCATCAATTCTTGTTTTTGCATTTGTCACCCCGAGTGGGATGGGTATGCTCAGACGTGAGTCCCATGCTCTCCACACCACTGGAGTCAAGCTATCCAGGCTTATGAAGGCTGATAGCCAGAAACCGGTCCTTGGATGCTAGATTCCGGTCCGGGAAAGACATGGCTTGGCAGTTCGGGCTGGACTGTTCCCATGAGGCACAGGGTCAAGGCTGATTTGCATATAGCCATGTCTGACCTGGGGTGGTGTGGAGTGCAACAAAACGATGGATTTAGGCCCAGATCTCTGAACTGGAGTGAATGTATGACATTGTTCTGCATTCTGTCCATCAATTCTTGTTTTTGCATTTGTCACCCCGAGTGGGATGTGTATGCTCAGACGTGAGTCCCATGCTCTCCACACCACTGGAGTCAAGCTATCCAGGCTGATGAAGGCTGATAGCCAGAAACCGGTCCTTGGATGCTCGATTCCGGTCCGGGAAAGACATGGCTTGGCAGTTCGGGCTGGACTGTTCCCATGAGGCACAGGGTCAAGGCTGATTTGCATATAGCTATGTCTGACCTGGGGTGGTGTGGAGTGCAACAAAACGATGGATTTAGGCCAAGATCTCTGAACTGGAGTGAATGTATGACATTGTTCTGCATTCTGTCCATCAATTCTTGTTTTTGCATTTGTCACACCGAGTGGGATGGGTATGCTCAGACGTGAGTCCCATGCTCTCCACAACACTGGAGTCAAGCTATCCAGGCTGATAGCCAGAAACCGGTCCTTGGATGCTAGATTCCGGTCCGGGAAAGACATGGCTTGGCAGTTCGGGCTGGAATGTTCCCATGAGGCACAGGGTCAAGGCTGATTTGCATATAGCCATGTCTGACCTGGGGTGGTGTGGAGTGCAACAAAACGATGGATTTAGGCCCAGATCTCTGAACTGGGGTGAATGTATGACATTGTTCTGCATTCTGTCCATCAATTCTTGTTTTTGCATTTGTCACCCCGAGTGGGATGGGTATGCTCAGACGTGAGTCCCATGCTCTCCACACCACTGGAGTCAAGCTATCCAGGCTGATGACGGCTGATAGCCAGAAACCGGTCCTTGGATGCTAGATTCCGGTCCGGGAAAGACATGGCTTGGCAGTTCGGGTTGGACTGTTCCCATGAGGCACAGGGTCAAGGCTGATTTGCATACAGCCATGTCTGACCTGGGGTGGTGTGGAGTGCAAAAAAAACGATGGATTTAGGCCCAGATCTCTGAACTGGGGTAAATGTATGACATTGTTCTGCATTCTGTCCATCAATTCTTGTTTTTGCATTTGTCACACCGAGTGGGATGGGTATGCTCAGACGTGAGTCCCATGCTCTCCACACCACTGGAGTCAAGCTATCCAGGCTGATGAAGGCTGATAGCCAGAAACCGGTCCTTGGATGCTTGATTCCGGTCCGGGAAAGACATGGCTTCGCAGTTCGGGCTGGACTGTTCCCATGAGGCACAGGGTCAAGGCTGATTTGCATATAGCCATGCCTGACCTGGGGTGGTGTGGAGTGCAATAAAACGATGGATTTAGGCCCAGATCTCTGAACTGGGGTGAATGTATGACATTGTTCTGCATTCAGTCCATCAATTGTTGTTTTTGCATTTGTCACCCCGAGTGGGATGGGTATGCTCAGACGTGAGTCCCATGCTCTCCACACCACTGGAGTCAAGCTATCCAAGCTGATGAAGGCTGATAGCCAGAAACCGGTCCTTGGATGCTTGATTCCGGTCCGGGAAAGACATGGCTTGGCAGTTCGGGCTGGACTGTTCCCATGAGGCACAGGGTCAAGGCTGATTTGCATATAGCCATGTCTGACCTGGGGTGGTGTGGAGTGCAAAAAAACGATGGATTTAGGCCCAGATCTCTGAACTGGGGTGAATGTATGACATTGTTCTGCATTCTGTCCATCAATTCTTGTTTTTGCATTTGTCACCCCGAGTGGGATGGGTATGCTCAGACGTGAGTCCCATGCTCTCCACACCACTGGAGTCAAGCTATCCAGGCTTATGAAGGCTGATAGCCAGAAACCGGTCCTTGGATGCTAGATTCCGGTCCGGGAAAGACATGGCTTGGCAGTTCGGGCTGGACTGTTCCCATGAGGCACAGGGTCAAGGCTGATTTGCATATAGCCATGTCTGACCTGGGGTGGTGTGGAGTGCAACAAAACGATGGATTTAGGCCCAGATCTCTGAACTGGAGTGAATGTATGACATTGTTCTGCATTCTGTCCATCAATTCTTGTTTTTGCATTTGTCACCCCGAGTGGGATGTGTATGCTCAGACGTGAGTCCCATGCTCTCCACACCACTGGAGTCAAGCTATCCAGGCTGATGAAGGCTGATAGCCAGAAACCGGTCCTTGGATGCTCGATTCCGGTCCGGGAAAGACATGGCTTGGCAGTTCGGGCTGGACTGTTCCCATGAGGCACAGGGTCAAGGCTGATTTGCATATAGCTATGTCTGACCTGGGGTGGTGTGGAGTGCAACAAAACGATGGATTTAGGCCAAGATCTCTGAACTGGAGTGAATGTATGACATTGTTCTGCATTCTGTCCATCAATTCTTGTTTTTGCATTTGTCACACCGAGTGGGATGGGTATGCTCAGACGTGAGTCCCATGCTCTCCACAACACTGGAGTCAAGCTATCCAGGCTGATAGCCAGAAACCGGTCCTTGGATGCTAGATTCCGGTCCGGGAAAGACATGGCTTGGCAGTTCGGGCTGGAATGTTCCCATGAGGCACAGGGTCAAGGCTGATTTGCATATAGCCATGTCTGACCTGGGGTGGTGTGGAGTGCAACAAAACGATGGATTTAGGCCCAGATCTCTGAACTGGGGTGAATGTATGACATTGTTCTGCATTCTGTCCATCAATTCTTGTTTTTGCATTTGTCACCCCGAGTGGGATGGGTATGCTCAGACGTGAGTCCCATGCTCTCCACACCACTGGAGTCAAGCTATCCAGGCTGATGACGGCTGATAGCCAGAAACCGGTCCTTGGATGCTAGATTCCGGTCCGGGAAAGACATGGCTTGGCAGTTCGGGTTGGACTGTTCCCATGAGGCACAGGGTCAAGGCTGATTTGCATACAGCCATGTCTGACCTGGGGTGGTGTGGAGTGCAAAAAAAACGATGGATTTAGGCCCAGATCTCTGAACTGGGGTAAATGTATGACATTGTTCTGCATTCTGTCCATCAATTCTTGTTTTTGCATTTGTCACACCGAGTGGGATGGGTATGCTCAGACGTGAGTCCCATGCTCTCCACACCACTGGAGTCAAGCTATCCAGGCTGATGAAGGCTGATAGCCAGAAACCGGTCCTTGGATGCTTGATTCCGGTCCGGGAAAGACATGGCTTCGCAGTTCGGGCTGGACTGTTCCCATGAGGCACAGGGTCAAGGCTGATTTGCATATAGCCATGCCTGACCTGGGGTGGTGTGGAGTGCAATAAAACGATGGATTTAGGCCCAGATCTCTGAACTGGGGTGAATGTATGACATTGTTCTGCATTCAGTCCATCAATTGTTGTTTTTGCATTTGTCACCCCGAGTGGGATGGGTATGCTCAGACGTGAGTCCCATGCTCTCCACACCACTGGAGTCAAGCTATCCAGGCTGATGAAGGCTGATAGCCAGAAACCGGTCCTTGGATGCTTGATTCCGGTCCGGGAAAGACATGGCTTGGCAGTACGAGCTGGACTGTTCCCATGAGGCACAGGGTCAAGGCTGATTTGCATATAGCCATGTCTGACCTGGGGTGGTGTGGAGTGCAAAAGAACAATGGATTTAGGCCCAGATCTCTGAACTGGGGTGAATGTATGACATTGTTCTGCATTCTGTCCATCAATTCTTGTTTTTGCATTTGTCACCCCGAGTGTGATGGGTATGCTCAGACGTGAGTCCCATGCTCTCCACACCACTGGAGTCAAGCTATTCAGGCTGATGAAGGATGATAGCCAGAAACCGGTCCTTGGATGCTAGATTCCGGTCCGGGAAAGACATGGCTTGGCAGTTCGGGCTGGACTGTTCCCATGAGGCACAGGGTCAAGGCTGATTTGCATATAGCCATGTCTGACCTGGGGTGGTGTGTAGTGCAAAAAAATGATGGATTTAGGCCCAGATCTCTGAACTGGGGTGACTGTATGACATTGTTCTGCATTCTGTCCATCAATTCTTGTTTTTGCATTTGTCACCCGAGTGGGATGGGTATGCTCAGACGTGAGACCCATGCTCTCCACACCACTGGAGTCAAGCTATCCAGGCTAATGAAGGCTGATAGCCAGAAACCGGTCCTTGGATGCTTGATTCCGGTCCGGGAAAGACATGGCTTCGCAGTTCGGGCTGGACTGTTCCCATGAGGCACAGGGTCAAGGCTGATTTGCATATAGCCATGCCTGACCTGGGGTGGTGTGGAGTGCAATAAAGCGATGGATTTAGGCCCAGATCTCTGAACTGGGGTGAATGTATGACATTGTTCTGCATTCAGTCCATCAATTGTTGTTTTTGCATTTGTCACCCCGAGTGGGATGGGTATGCTCAGACGTGAGTCCCATGCTCTCCACACCACTGGAGTCAAGCTATCCAGGCTGATGAAGGCTGATAGCCAGAAACCGGTCCTTGGATGCTTGATTGCAGTCCGGGAAAGACATGGCTTGGCCGTTCGGGCTGGACTGTTCCCATGAGGCACAGGGTCAAGGCTGATTTGCATATAGCCATGTCTGACCTGGGGTGGTGTGGAGTGCAAAAAAACGATGGATTTAGGCCCAGATCTCTGAACTGGGGTGAATGTATGACATTGTTCTGCATTCTGTCCATCAATTGTTGTTTTTGCATTTGTCACCCCGAGTGGGATGGGTATGCTCAGACGTGAGTCCCATGCTCTCCACACCACTGGAGTCAAGCTATCCAGGCTGATGAAGGCTGATAGCCAGAAACCGGTCCTTGGATGCTTGATTCCGGTCCGGGAAAGACATGGCTTGGCAGTTCGGGCTGGACTGTTCCCATGAGGCACAGGGTCAAGGCTGATTTGCATATAGCCATGTCTGACCTGGGGTGGTGTGGAGTGCAAAAAAACGATGGATTTAGGCCCAGATCTTTGAACTGGGGTGAATGTATGACATTGTTCTGCATTCAGTCCATCAATTGTTGTTTTTGCATTTGTCACCCCGAGTGTGATGGGTATGCTCAGACGTGAGTCCCATGCTCTCCACACCACTGGAGTCAAGCTATCCAGGCTGATGAAGGCTGATAGCCAGAAACCGGTCCTTGGATGCTTGATTCCGGTCCGGGAAAGACATGGCTTGGCAGTTCGAGCTGGACTGTTCCCATGAGGCACAGGGTCAAGGCTGATTTGCATATAGCCATGTCTGACCTGGGGTGGTGTGGAGTGCAAAAAAAGATGGATTTAGGCCCAGATCTCTGAACTGGGGTGAATGTATGACATTGTTCTGCATTCTGTCCATCAATTCTTGTTTTTGCATTTGTCACCCCGAGTGGGATGGGTATGCTCAGACGTGAGTCCCATGCTCTCCACACCACTGGAGTCAAGCTATCCAGGCTGATGAAGGCTGATAGCCAGAAACCGGTCCTTGGATGCTTGATTCCGGTCCGGGAAAGACATGGCTTGGCAGTTCGGGCTGGACTGTTCCCATGAGGCACAGGGTCAAGGCTGATTTGCATATAGCCATGTCTGACCTGGGGTGGTGTGGAGTGCAAGAAAACGATGGATTTAGGCCCAGATCTCTGAACTGGGGTGAATGTATGACATTGTTCTGCATTCTGTCCATCAATTCTTGTTTTTGCATTTGTCACCCTGAGTGGGATGGGTATGCTAACACGTGAGTCCCATGCTCTCCACACCACTGGAGTCAAGCTATCCAGGCTGATGAAGGCTGATAGCCAGAAAACGGTCCTTGGATGCTAGATTCCGGTCCGGGAAAGACACGGCTTGGCAGTTCGGGCTGGACCGTTCCCATGAGGCACAGGGTCAAGGCTGATTTGCATATAGCCATGTCTGACCTGGGGTGGTGTGTAGTGCAAAAAAATGATGGATTTAGGCCCAGATCTCTGAACTGGGGTGAATGTAAGACATTGTTCTGCATTCTGTCCATCAATTCTTGTTTTTGCATTTGTCACCCCGAGTGGGATGGGTATGCTCAGACGTGAGTCCCATGCTCTCCACACCACTGGAGTCAAGCTATCCAGGCTGATGAAGGCTGATAGCCAGAAACCTGTCCTTGGATGCTAGATTCCGGTCTGGGAAAGTCATGGCTTGGCAGTTCGGGCTGGACTGTTCCCATGAGGCACAGGGTCAAGGCTGATTTGCATATAGCCATGTCTGACCTGGGGTGGTGTGGAGTGCAAAAAAACAATGGATTTAGGCCCAGATCTCTGAACTGGGGTGAATGTATGACATTGTTCTGCATTCTGTCCATCAATTCTTGTTTTTGCATTTGTCACCCCGAGTGGGATGGGTATGCTCAGACGTGAGTCCCATGCTCTCCACTCCACTGGAGTCAAGCTATCCAGGCTGATGAAGGCTGATAGCCAGAAACCGGTCCTTGGATGCTTGATTCAGGTCCGGGAAAGACATGGCTTGGCAGTTCGGGCTGGACTGTTCCCATGAGGCACAGGGTCAAGGCTGATTTGCATAAAGCCATGTCTGACCTGGGGTGGTGTGGAGTGCAAAAAAAACGATGGATTTAGGCCCAGATCTCTGAACTGGGGTGAATGTATGACATTGTTCTGCATTCTGTCCATCAATTCTTGTTTTTGCATTTGTCACCCCGAGTGGGATGGGTATGCTCAGACGTGAGTCCCATGCTCTCCACACCACTGGAGTCAAGCTATCCAGGCTGATGAAGGCTGATAGCCAGAAACCGGTCTTTGGATGCTTGATTCCGGTCCGGGAAAGACATGGCTTGGCAGTTCGGGCTGGACTGTTCCCATGAGGCACAGGGTCAAGGCTGATTTGCATATAGCCATGTCTGACCTGGGGTGGTGTGGAGTGCAAAAAAACGATGGATTTAGGCCCAGATCTCTGAACTGGGGTGAATGTATGACATTGTTCTGCATTCAGTCCATCAATTGTTGTTTTTGCATTTGTCACCCCGAGTGGGATGGGTATGCTCAGACGTGAGTCCCATGCTCTCCACACCACTGGAGTCAAGCTATCCAGGCTGATGAAGGCTGATAGCCAGAAACCGGTCCTTGGATGCTTGATTCCGGTCCGGGAAAGACATGGCTTGGCAGTTCGAGCTGGACTGTTCCCATGAGGCACAGGGTCAAGGCTGATTTGCATATAGCCATGTCTGACCTGGGGTTGTGTGGAGTGCAAAAAAACAATGGATTTAGGCCCAGATCTCTGAACTGGGGTGAATGTATGACATTGTTCTGCATTCTGTCCATCAATTCTTGTTTTTGCATTTGTCACCCCGAGTGGGATGGGTATGCTCAGACGTGAGTCCCATGCTCTCCACACCACTGGAGTCAAGCTATTCAGGCTGATGAAGGCTGATAGCCAGAAACCGGTCCTTGGATGCTAGATTCCGGTCCGGGAAAGACATGGCTTGGCAGTTCGGGCTGGACTGTTCCCATGAGGCACAGGGTCAAGGCTGATTTGCATATAGCCATGTCTGAACTGGGGTGGTGTGTAGTGCAAAAAAATGATGGATTTAGGCCCAGATCTCTGAACTGGGGTGATTGTATGACATTGTTCTGCATTCTGTCCATCAATTCTTGTTTTTGCATTTGTCACCCGAGTGGGATGGGTATGCTCAGACGTGAGTCCCATGCTCTCCACACCACTGGAGTCAAGCTATCCAGGCTAATGAAGGCTGATAGCCAGAAACCGGTCCTTGGATGCTAGATTCCGGTCCGGGAAAGACATGGCTTGGCAGTTCGGGCTGGACTGTTCCCATGAGGCACAGGGCCAAGGCTGATTTGCATATAGCCATGTCTGACCTGGGGTGGTGTGGAGTGCAAAAAAACGATGGATTTAGGCCCAGATCTCTGAACTGGGGTGAATGTATGACATTGTTCTGCCTTCTGTCCATCAATTGTTGTTTTTGCATTTGTCACCCCGAGTGGGATGGGTATGCTCAGACGTGAGTCCCCTGCTCTCCACACCACTGGAGTCAAGCTATCCAGGCTGATGAAGGCTGATAGCCAGAAACCGGTCCTTGGATGCTTGATTGCAGTCCGGGAAAGACATGGCTTGGCAGTTCGGGCTGGACTGTTCCCATGAGGCACAGGGTCAAGGCTGATTTGCATATAGCCATGTCTGACCTGGGGTGGTGTGGAGTGCAAAAAACGATGGATTTAGGCCCAGATCTCTGAACTGGGGTGAATGTATAACATTGTTCTACATTCTGTCCATCAATTGTTGTTTTTGCATTTGTCACCCCGAGTGGGATGGGTATGCTCAGACGTGAGTCCCATGCTCTCCACACCACTGGAGTCAAGCTATCCAGGCTGATGAAGGCTGATAGCCAGAAACCGGTCCTTGGATGCTTGATTCCGGTCCGGGAAAGACATGGCTTGGCAGTTCGGGCTGGACTGTTCCCATGAGGCACAGGGTCAAGGCTGATTTGCATATAGCCATGTCTGACCTGGGGTGGTGTGGAGTGCAAAAAAATCGATGGATTTAGGCCCAGATCTCTGAACTGGGGTGAATGTATGACATTGTTCTGCATGCAGTCCATCAATTGTTGTTTTTGCATTTGTCACCCCGAGTGGGATGGGTATGCTCAGACGTGAGTCCCATGCTCTCCACACCACTGGAGTCAAGCTATCCAGGCTGATGAAGGCTGATAGCCAGAAACCGGTCCTTGGATGCTTGATTCCGGTCCGGGAAAGACATGGCTTGGCAGTTCGAGCTGGACTGTTCCCATGAGGCACAGGGTCAAGGCTGATTTGCATATAGCCATGTCTGACCTGGGGTGGTGTGGAGTGCAAGAAAACGATGGATTTAGGCCCAGATCTCTGAACTGGGGTGAATGTATGACATTGTTCTGCATTCTGTCCATCAATTCTTGTTTTTGCATTTGTCACCCTGAGTGGGATGGGTATGCTAACACGTGAGTCCCATGCTCTCCACACCACTGGAGTCAAGCTATCCAGGCTGATGAAGGCTGATATCCAGAAAACGGTCCTTGGATGCTAGATTCCGGTCCGGGAAAGACATGGCTTGGCAGTTCGGGCTGGACTGTTCCCATGAGGCACAGGGTCAAGGCTGATTTGCATATAGCCATTTCTGACCTGGGGTGGTGTGTAGTGCAAAAAAATGATGGATTTAGGCCCAGATCTCTGAACTGGGGTGAATGTAAGACATTGTTCTGCATTCTGTCCATCAATTCTTGTTTTTGCATTTGTCACCCCGAGTGGGATGGGTATGCTCAGACGTGAGTCCCATGCTCTCCACACCACTGGAGTCAAGCTATCCAGGCTGATGAAGGCTGATAGCCAGAAACCTGTCCTTGGATGCTAGATTCCGGTCTGGGAAAGACATGGCTTGGCAGTTCGGGCTGGACTGTTCCCATGAGGCACAGGGTCAAGGCTGATTTGCATATAGCCATGTCTGACCTGGGGTGGTGTGGAGTGCAAAAAAACAATGGATTTAGGCCCAGATCTCTGAACTGGGGTGAATGTATGACATTGTTCTGCATTCTGTCCATCAATTCTTGTTTTTGCATTTGTCACCCCGAGTGGGATGGGTATGCTCAGACGTGAGTCCCATGCTCTCCACACCACTGGAGTCAAGCTATCCAGGCTGATGAAGGCTGATAGCCAGAAACCGGTCCTTGGATGCTTGATTCAGGTCCGGGAAAGACATGGCTTGGCAGTTCGGGCTGGACTGTTCCCATGAGGCACAGGGTCAAGGCTGATTTGCATAAAGCCATGTCTGACCTGGGGTGGTGTGGAGTGCAAAAAAAACGATGGATTTAGGCCCAGATCTCTGAACTGGGGTGAATGTATGACATTGTTCTGCATTCTGTCCATCAATTCTTGTTTTTGCATTTGTCACCCCGAGTGGGATGGGTATGCTCAGACGTGAGTCCCATGCTCTCCACACCACTGGAGTCAAGCTATCCAGGCTGATGAAGGCTGATAGCCAGAAACCGGTCCTTGGATGCTTGATTCCGGTAAGGGAAAGACATGGCTTGGCAGTTCGGGCTGGACTGTTCCCATGAGGCACAGGGTCAAGGCTGATTTGCATATAGCCATGTCTGACCTGGGGTGGTGTGGAGTGCAAAAAAACGATGGATTTAGGCCCAGATCTCTGAACTGGGGTGAATGTATGACATTGTTCTGCATTCAGTCCATCAATTGTTGTTTTTGCATTTGTCACCCCGAGTGGGATGGGTATGCTCAGACGTGAGTCCCATGCTCTCCACACCACTGGAGTCAAGCTATCCAGGCTGATGAAGGCTGATAGCCAGAAACCGGTCCTTGGATGCTTGATTCCGGTCCGGGAAAGACATGGCTTGGCAGTTCGAGCTGGACTGTTCCCATGAGGCACAGGGTCAAGGCTGATTTGCATATAGCCATGTCTGACCTGGGGTTGTGTGGAGTGCAAAAAAACAATGGATTTAGGCCCAGATCTCTGAACTGGGGTGAATGTATGACATTGTTCTGCATTCTGTCCATCAATTCTTGTTTTTGCATTTGTCACCCCGAGTGGGATGGGTATGCTCAGACGTGAGTCCCATGCTCTCCACACCACTGGAGTCAAGATATTCAGGCTGATGAAGGCTGATAGCCAGAAACCGGTCCTTGGATGCTAGATTCCGGTCCGGGAAAGACATGGCTTGGCAGTTCGGGCTGAACTGTTCCCATGAGGCACAGGGTCAAGGCTGATTTGCATATAGCCATGTCTGAACTGGGGTGGTGTGTAGTGCAAAAAAATGATGGATTTAGGCCCAGATCTCTGAACTGGGGTGATTGTATGACATTGTTCTGCATTCTGTCCATCAATTCTTGTTTTTGCATTTGTCACCCGAGTGGGATGGGTATGCTCAGACGTGAGTCCCATGCTCTCCACACCACTGGAGTCAAGGTATCCAGGCTAATGAAGGCTGATAGCCAGAAACCGGTCCTTGGATGCTAGATTCCGGTCCGGGAAAGACATGGCTTGGCAGTTCGGGCTGGACTGTTCCCATGAGGCACAGGGCCAAGGCTGATTTGCATATAGCCATGTCTGACCTGGGGTGGTGTGGAGTGCAAAAAAACGATGGATTTAGGCCCAGATCTCTGAACTGGGGTGAATGTATGACATTGTTCTGCCTTCTGTCCATCAATTGTTGTTTTTGCATTTGTCACCCCGAGTGGGATGGGTATGCTCAGACGTGAGTCCCATGCTCTCCACACCACTGGAGTCAAGCTATCCAGGCTGATGAAGGCTGATAGCCAGAAACCGGTCCTTGGATACTTGATTGCAGTCCGGGAAAGACATGGCTTGGCAGTTCGGGCTGGACTGTTCCCATGAGGCACAGGGTCAAGGCTGATTTGCATATAGCCTTGTCTGACCTGGGGTGGTGTGGAGTGCAAAAAACGATGGATTTAGGCCCAGATCTCTGAACTGGGGTGAATGTATAACATTGTTCTACATTCTGTCCATCAATTGTTGTTTTTGCATTTGTCACCCCGAGTGGGATGGGTATGCTCAGACGTGAGTCCCATGCTCTCCACACCACTGGAGTCAAGCTATCCAGGCTGATGAAGGCTGATAGCCAGAAACCGGTCCTTGGATGCTTGATTCCGGTCCGGGAAAGACATGGCTTGGCAGTTCGGGCTGGACTGTTCCCATGAGGCACAGGGTCAAGGCTGATTTGCATATAGCCATGTCTGACCTGGGGTAGTGTGGAGTGCAAAAAAACGATGGATTTAGGCCCAGATCTCTGAACTGGGGTGAATGTATGACATTGTTCTGCATTCAGTCCATCAATTGTTGTTTTTGCATTTGTCACCCCGAGTGGGATGGGTATGCTCAGACGTGAGTCCCATGCTCTCCACACCACTGGAGTCAAGCTATCCAGGCTGATGAAGGCTGATAGCCAGAAACCGGTCCTTGGATGCTTGATTCCGGTCCGGGAAAGACATGGCTTGGCAGTTCGAGCTGGACTGTTCCCATGAGGCACAGGGTCAAGGCTGATTTGCATATAGCCATGTCTGACCTGGGGTGGTGTGGAGTGCAAAAAAACGATGGATTTAGGCCCAGATCTCTGAACTGGGGTGAATGTATGACATTGTTCTGCATTCTGTCCATCAATTGTTGTTTTTGCATTTGTCACCCCGAGTGGGATGGGTATGCTCAGACGTGAGTCCCATGCTCTCCACACCACTGGAGTCAAGCTATCCAGGCTGATGAAGGCTGATAGCCAGAAACCGGTCCTTGGATGCTTGATTCCGGTCCGGGAAAGACATGGATTGGCAGTTCGGGCTGGACTGTTCCCATGAGGCACAGGGTCAAGGCTGATTTGCATATAGCCATGTCTGACCTGGGGTGGTGTGGAGTGCAAGAAAACGATGGATTTAGTCCCAGATCTCTGAACTGGGGTGAATGTATGACATTGTTCTGCATTCTGTCCATCAATTCTTGTTTTTGCATTTGTCACCCTGAGTGGGATGGGTATGCTAACACGTGAGTCCCATGTTCTCCACACCACTGGAGTCAAGCTATCCAGGCTGATGAAAGCTGGAAGCCAGAAACCGGTCCTTGGATGCTAGATTCCGGTCCGGGAAAGACATGGCTTGGCAGTTCGGGCTGGACTGTTCCCATGAGGCACAGGGTCAAGGCTGATTTGCATATAGCCATGTCTGACCTGGGGTGGTGTGCAGTGCAAAAAAATGATGGATTTAGGCCCAGATCTCTGAACTGGGGTGAATGTAAGACATTGTTCTGCATTCTGTCCATCAATTCTTGTTTTTGCATTTGTCACCCCGAGTGGGATGGGTATGCTCATACGTGAGTCCCATGCTCTCCACACCACTGGAGTCAAGCTATTCAGGCTGATGAAGGCTGATAGCCAGAAACCGGTCCTTGGATGCTAGATTCCGGTCCGGGAAAGACATGGCTTGGCAGTTCGGGCTGGACTGTTCCCATGAGGCACAGGGTCAAGGCTGATTTGCATATAGCCATGTCTGAACTGGGGTGGTGTGTAGTGCAAAAAAATGATGGATTTAGGCCCAGATCTCTGAACTGGGGTGATTGTATGACATTGTTCTGCATTCTGTCCATCAATTCTTGTTTTTGCATTTGTCACCCGAGTGGGATGGGTATGCTCAGACGTGAGTCCCATGCTCTCCACACCACTGGAGTCAAGCTATCCAGGCTAATGAAGGCTGATAGCCAGAAACCGGTCCTTGGATGCTAGATTCCGGTCCGGGAAAGACATGGCTTGGCAGTTCGGGCTGGACTGTTCCCATGAGGCACAGGGCCAAGGCTGATTTGCATATAGCCATGTCTGACCTGGGGTGGTGTGGAGTGCAAAAAAACGATGGATTTAGGCCCAGATCTCTGAACTGGGGTGAATGTATGACATTGTTCTGCCTTCTGTCCATCAATTGTTGTTTTTGCATTTGTCACCCCGAGTGGGATGGGTATGCTCAGACGTGAGTCCCATGCTCTCCACACCACTGGAGTCAAGCTATCCAGGCTGATGAAGGCTGATAGCCAGAAACCGGTCCTTGGATGCTTGATTGCAGTCCGGGAAAGACATGGCTTGGCAGTTCGGGCTGGACTGTTCCCATGAGGCACAGGGTCAAGGCTGATTTGCATATAGCCATGTCTGACCTGGGGTGGTGTGGAGTGCAAAAAACGATGGATTTAGGCCCAGATCTCTGAACTGGGGTGAATGTATAACATTGTTCTACATTCTGTCCATCAATTGTTGTTTTTGCATTTGTCACCCCGAGTGGGATGGGTATGCTCAGACGTGAGTCCCATGCTCTCCACACCACTGGAGTCAAGCTATCCAGGCTGATGAAGGCTGATAGCCAGAAACCGGTCCTTGGATGCTTGATTCCGGTCCGGGAAAGACATGGCTTGGCAGTGCGGGCTGGACTGTTCCCATGAGGCACAGGGTCAAGGCTGATTTGCATATAGCCATGTCTGACCTGGGGTGGTGTGGAGTGCAAAAAAACGATGGATTTAGGCCCAGATCTCTGAACTGGGGTGAATGTATGACATTGTTCTGCATTCAGTCCATCAATTGTTGTTTTTGCATTTGTCACCCCGAGTGGGATGGGTATGCTCAGACGTGAGTCCCATGCTCTCCACACCACTGGAGTCAAGCTATCCAGGCTGATGAAGGCTGATAGCCAGAAACCGGTCCTTGGATGCTTGATTCCGGTCCGGGAAAGACATGGCTTGGCAGTTCGAGCTGGACTGTTCCCATGAGGCACAGGGTCAAGGCTGATTTGCATATAGCCATGTCTGACCTGGGGTGGTGTGGAGTGCAAAAAAACGATGGATTTAGGCCCAGATCTCTGAACTGGGGTGAATGTATGACATTGTTCTGCATTCTGTCCATCAATTGTTGTTTTTGCATTTGTCACCCCGAGTGGGATGGGTATGCTCAGACGTGAGTCCCATGCTCTCCACACCACTGGAGTCAAGCTATCCAGGCTGATGAAGGCTGATAGCCAGAAACCGGTCCTTGGATGCTTGATTCCGGTCCGGGAAAGACATGGATTGGCAGTTCGGGCTGGACTGTTCCCATGAGGCACAGGGTCAAGGCTGATTTGCATATAGCCATGTCTGATCTGGGGTGGTGTGGAGTGCAAGAAAACGATGGATTTAGGCTCAGATCTCTGAACTGGGGTGAATGTATGACATTGTTCTGCATTCTGTCCATCAATTCTTGTTTTTGCATTTGTCACCCTGAGTGGGATGGGTATGCTAAGACGTGAGTCCCATGTTCTCCACACCACTGGAGTCAAGCTATCCAGGCTGATGAAAGCTGAAAGCCAGAAACCGGTCCTTGGATGCTAGATTCCGGTCCGGGAAAGACATGGCTTGGCAGTTCGGGCTGGACTGTTCCCATGAGGCACAGGGTCAAGGCTGATTTGCATATAGCCATGTCTGACCTGGGGTGGTGTGCAGTGCAAAAAAATGATGGATTTAGGCCCAGATCTCTGAACTGGGGTGAATGTAAGACATTGTTCTGCATTCTGTCCATCAATTCTTGTTTTTGCATTTGTCACCCCGAGTGGGATGGGTATGCTCAGACGTGAGTCCCATGCTCTCCACACCACTGGAGTCAAGCTATCCAGGCTGATGAAGGCTGATAGCCAGAAACCGGTCCTTGGATGCTTGATTGCAGTCCGGGAAAGACATGGCTTGGCAGTTCGGGCTGGACTGTTCCCATGAGGCACAGGGTCAAGGCTGATTTGCATATAGCCATGTCTGACCTGGGGTGGTGTGGAGTGCAAAAAACGATGGATTTAGGCCCAGATCTCTGAACTGGGGTGAATGTATAACATTGTTCTACATTCTGTCCATCAATTGTTGTTTTTGCATTTGTCACCCCGAGTGGGATGGGTATGCTCAGACGTGAGTCCCATGCTCTCCACACCACTGGAGTCAAGCTATCCAGGCTGATGAAGGCTGATAGCCAGAAACCGGTCCTTGGATGCTTGATTCCGGTCCGGGAAAGACATGGCTTGGCAGTTCGGGCTGGACTGTTCCCATGAGGCACAGGGTCAAGGCTGATTTGCATATAGCCATGTCTGACCTGGGGTGGTGTGGAGTGCAAAAAAACGATGGATTTAGGCCCAGATCTCTGAACTGGGGTGAATGTATGACATTGTTCTGCATTCAGTCCATCAATTGTTGTTTTTGCATTTGTCACCCCGAGTGGGATGGGTATGCTCAGACGTGAGTCCCATGCTCTCCACACCACTGGAGTCAAGCTATCCAGGCTGATGAAGGCTGATAGCCAGAAACCGGTCCTTGGATGCTTGATTCCGGTCCGGGAAAGACATGGCTTGGCAGTTCGAGCTGGACTGTTCCCATGAGGCACAGGGTCAAGGCTGATTTGCATATAGCCATGTCTGACCTGGGGTGGTGTGGAGTGCAAAAAAACGATGGATTTAGGCCCAGATCTCTGAACTGGGGTGAATGTATGACATTGTTCTGCATTCTGTCCATCAATTGTTGTTTTTGCATTTGTCACCCCGAGTGGGATGGGTATGCTCAGACGTGAGTCCCATGCTCTCCACACCACTGGAGTCAAGCTATCCAGGCTGATGAAGGCTGATAGCCAGAAACCGGTCCTTGGATGCTTGATTCCGGTCCGGGAAAGACATGGATTGGCAGTTCGGGCTGGACTGTTCCCATGAGGCACAGGGTCAAGGCTGATTTGCATATAGCCATGTCTGACCTGGGGTGGTGTGGAGTGCAAGAAAACGATGGATTTAGGCCCAGATCTCTGAACTGGGGTGAATGTATGACATTGTTCTGCATTCTGTCCATCAATTCTTGTTTTTGCATTTGTCACCCTGAGTGGGATGGGTATGCTAAGACGTGAGTCCCATGTTCTCCACACCACTGGAGTCAAGCTATCCAGGCTGATGAAAGCTGAAAGCCAGAAACCGGTCCTTGGATGCTAGATTCCGGTCCGGGAAAGACATGGCTTGGCAGTTCGGGCTGGACTGTTCCCATGAGGCACAGGGTCAAGGCTGATTTGCATATAGCCATGTCTGACCTGGGGTGGTGTGCAGTGCAAAAAAATGATGGATTTAGGCCCAGATCTCTGAACTGGGGTGAATGTAAGACATTGTTCTGCATTCTGTCCATCAATTCTTGTTTTTGCATTTGTCACCCCGAGTGGGATGGGTATGCTCAGACGTGAGTCCATGCTCTCCACACCACTGGAGTCAAGCTATCCAGGCTGATGAAGGCTGATAGCCAGAAACCGGTCCTTGGATGCTAGATTCCGGTCCGGGAAAGACATGGCTTGGCAGTTCGGGCTGGACTGTTCCCATGAGGCACAGGGTCAAGGCTGATTTGCATATAGCCATGTCTGACCTGGGGTGGTGTGGAGTGCAAAAAAACGATGGATTTAGGCCCAGATCTCTGAACTGGGGTGAATGTATGACATTGTTCTGCATTCTGTCCATCAATTCTTGTTTTTGCATTTGTCACCCGAGTGGGATGGGTATGCTCAGACGTGAGTCCCATGCTCTCCACACCACTGGAGTCAAGCTATCCAGGCTGATGAAGGCTGATAGCCAGAAACCGGTCCTTGGATGCTTGATTGCAGTCCGGGAAAGACATGGCTTGGCAGTACGGGCTGGACTGTTCCCATGAGGCACAGGGTCAAGGCTGATTTGCATATAGCCATGTCTGACCTGGGGTGGTGAGGAGTGCAAAAAACAATGGATTTAGGCCCAGATCTCTGAACTGGGGTGAATGTATAACATTGTTCTACATTCTGTCCATCAATTGTTGTTTTTGCATTTGTCACCCCGAGTGGGATGGGTATGCTCAGACGTGAGTCCCATGCTCTCCACACCACTGGAGTCAAGCTATCCAGGCTGATGAAGGCTGATAGCCAGAAACCGGTCCTTGGATGCTTGATTCCGGTCCGGGAAAGACATGGCTTGGCAGTTCGGGCTGGACTGTTCCCATGAGGCACAGGGTCAAGGCTGATTTGCATATAGCCATGTCTGACCTGGGGTGGTGTGGAGTGCAAAAAAACGATGGATTTAGGCCCAGATCTCTGAACTGGGGTGAATGTATGACATTGTTCTGCATTCAGTCCATCAATTGTTGTTTTTGCATTTGTCACCCCGAGTGGGATGGGTATGCTCAGACGTGAGTCCCATGCTCTCCACACCACTGGAGTCAAGCTATCCAGGCTGATGAAGGCTGATAGCCAGAAATCGGTCCTTGGATGCTTGATTCCGGTCCGGGAAAGACATGGCTTGGCAGTTCGAGCTGGACTGTTCCCATGAGGCACAGGGTCAAGGCTGATTTGCATATAGCCATGTCTGACCTGGGGTGGTGTGGAGTGCAAAAAAACGATGGATTTAGGCCCAGATCTCTGAACTGGGGTGAATGTATGACATTGTTCTGCATTCTGTCCATCAATTGTTGTTTTTGCATTTGTCACCCCGAGTGGGATGGGTATGCTCAGACGTGAGTCCCATGCTCTCCACACCACTGGAGTCAAGCTATCCAGGCTGATGAAGGCTGATAGCCAGAAACCGGTCCTTGGATGCTTGATTCCGGTCCGGGAAAGACATGGATTGGCAGTTCGGGCTGGACTGTTCCCATGAGGCACAGGGTCAAGGCTTATTTGCATATAGCCATGTCTGACCTGGGGTGGTGTGGAGTGCAAGAAAACGATGGATTTAGGCCCAGATCTCTGAACTGGGGTGAATGTATGACATTGTTCTGCATTCTGTCCATCAATTCTTGTTTTTGCATTTGTCACCCTGAGTGGGATGGGTATGCTCAGACGTGAGTCCCATGCTCTCCACACCACTGGAGTCAAGCTATCCAGGCTGATGAAGGCTGATAGCCAGAAACCGGTCCTTGGATGCTTGATTGCAGTCCGGGAAAGACATGGCTTGGCAGTTCGGGCTGGACTGTTCCCATGAGGCACAGGGTCAAGGCTGATTTGCATATAGCCATGTCTGACCTGGGGTGGTGTGGAGTGCAAAAAACGATGGATTTAGGCCCAGATCTCTGAACTGGGGTGAATGTATAACATTGTTCTACATTCTGTCCATCAATTGTTGTTTTTGCATTTGTCACCCCGAGTGGGATGGGTATGCTCAGACGTGAGTCCCATGCTCTCCACACCACTGGAGTCAAGCTATCCAGGCTGATGAAGGCTGATAGCCAGAAACCGGTCCTTGGATGCTTGATTCCGGTCCGGGAAAGACATGGCTTGGCAGTTCGGGCTGGACTGTTCCCATGAGGCACAGGGTCAAGGCTGATTTGCATATAGCCATGTCTGACCTGGGGTGGTGTGGAGTGCAAAAAAACGATGGATTTAGGCCCAGATCTCTGAACTGGGGTGAATGTATGACATTGTTCTGCATTCAGTCCATCAATTGTTGTTTTTGCATTTGTCACCCCGAGTGGGATGGGTATGCTCAGACGTGAGTCCCATGCTCTCCACACCACTGGAGTCAAGCTATCCAGGCTGATGAAGGCTGATAGCCAGAAACCGGTCCTTGGATGCTTGATTCCGGTCCGGGAAAGACATGGCTTGGCAGTTCGAGCTGGACTGTTCCCATGAGGCACAGGGTCAAGGCTGATTTGCATATAGCCATGTCTGACCTGGGGTGGTGTGGAGTGCAAAAAAACGATGGATTTAGGCCCAGATCTCTGAACTGGGGTGAATGTATGACATTGTTCTGCATTCTGTCCATCAATTGTTGTTTTTGCATTTGTCACCCCGAGTGGGATGGGTATGCTCAGACGTGAGTCCCATGCTCTCCACACCACTGGAGTCAAGCTATCCAGGCTGATGAAGGCTGATAGCCAGAAACCGGTCCTTGGATGCTTGATTCCGGTCCGGGAAAGACATGGATTGGCAGTTCGGGCTGGACTGTTCCCATGAGGCACAGGGTCAAGGCTGATTTGCATATAGCCATGTCTGACCTGGGGTGGTGTGGAGTGCAAGAAAACGATGGATTTAGGCCCAGATCTCTGAACTGGGGTGAATGTATGACATTGTTCTGCATTCTGTCCATCAATTCTTGTTTTTGCATTTGTCACCCTGAGTGGGATGGGTATGCTAAGACGTGAGTCCCATGTTCTCCACACCACTGGAGTCAAGCTATCCAGGCTGATGAAAGCTGAAAGCCAGAAACCGGTCCTTGGATGCTAGATTCCGGTCCGGGAAAGACATGGCTTGGCAGTTCGGGCTGGACTGTTCCCATGAGGCACAGGGTCAAGGCTGATTTGCATATAGCCATGTCTGACCTGGGGTGGTGTGCAGTGCAAAAAAATGATGGATTTAGGCCCAGATCTCTGAACTGGGGTGAATGTAAGACATTGTTCTGCATTCTGTCCATCAATTCTTGTTTTTGCATTTGTCACCCCGAGTGGGATGAGTATGCTCAGACGTGAGTCCCATGCTCTCCACACCACTGGAGTCAAGCTATCCAGGCTGATGAAGGCTGATAGCCAGAAACCGGTCCTTGGATGCTAGATTCCGGTCCGGGAAAGACATGGCTTGGCAGTTCGGGCTGGACTGTTCCCATGAGGCACAGGGTCAAGGCTGATTTGCATATAGCCATGTCTGACCTGGGGTGGTGTGGAGTGCAAAAAAACGATGGATTTAGGCCCAGATCTCTGAACTGGGGTGAATGTATGACATTGTTCTGCATTCTGTCCATCAATTCTTGTTTTTGCATTTGTCACCCGAGTGGGATGGGTATGCTCAGACGTGAGTCCCATGCTCTCCACACCACTGGAGTCAAGCTATCCAGGCTGATGAAGGCTGATAGCCAGAAACCGGTCCTTGGATGCTTGATTGCAGTCCGGGAAAGACATGGCTTGGCAGTACGGGCTGGACTGTTCCCATGAGGCACAGGGTCAAGGCTGATTTGCATATAGCCATGTCTGACCTGGGGTGGTGTGGAGTGCAAAAAACGATGGATTTAGGCCCAGATCTCTGAACTGGGGTGAATGTATAACATTGTTCTACATTCTGTCCATCAATTGTTGTTTTTGCATTTGTCACCCCGAGTGGGATGGGTATGCTCAGACGTGAGTCCCATGCTCTCCACACCACTGGAGTCAAGCTATCCAGGCTGATGAAGGCTGATAGCCAGAAACCGGTCCTTGGATGCTTGATTCCGGTCCGGGAAAGACATGGCTTGGCAGTTCGGGCTGGACTGTTCCCATGAGGCACAGGGTCAAGGCTGATTTGCATATAGCCATGTCTGACCTGGGGTGGTGTGGAGTGCAAAAAAACGATGGATTTAGGCCCAGATCTCTGAACTGGGGTGAATGTATGACATTGTTCTGCATTCAGTCCATCAATTGTTGTTTTTGCATTTGTCACCCCGAGTGGGATGGGTATGCTCAGACGTGAGTCCCATGCTCTCCACACCACTGGAGTCAAGCTATCCAGGCTGATGAAGGCTGATAGCCAGAAACCGGTCCTTGGATGCTTGATTCCGGTCCGGGAAAGACATGGCTTGGCAGTTCGAGCTGGACTGTTCCCATGAGGCACAGGGTCAAGGCTGATTTGCATATAGCCATGTCTGACCTGGGGTGGTGTGGAGTGCAAGAAAACGATGGATTTAGGCCCAGATCTCTGAACTGGGGTGAATGTATGACATTGTTCTGCATTCTGTCCATCAATTCTTGTTTTTGCATTTGTCACCCTGAGTGGGATGGGTATGCTCAGACGTGAGTCCCATGCTCTCCACACCACTGGAGTCAAGCTATCCAGGCTGATGAAGGCTGATAGCCAGAAACCGGTCCTTGGATGCTTGATTGCAGTCCGGGAAAGACATGGCTTGGCAGTTCGGCTGGACTGTTCCCATGAGGCACAGGGTCAAGGCTGATTTGCATATAGCCATGTCTGACCTGGGGTGGTGTGGAGTGCAAAAAACGATGGATTTAGGCCCAGATCTCTGAACTGGGGTGAATGTATAACATTGTTCTACATTCTGTCCATCAATTGTTGTTTCTGCATTTGTCACCCCGAGTGGGATGGGTATGCTCAGACGTGAGTCCCATGCTCTCCACACCACTGGAGTCAAGCTATCCAGGCTGATGAAGGCTGATAGCCAGAAACCGGTCCTTGGATGCTTGATTCCGGTCCGGGAAAGACATGGCTTGGCAGTTCGGGCTGGACTGTTCCCATGAGGCACAGGGTCAAGGCTGATTTGCATATAGCCATGTCTGCCCTGGGGTGGTGTGGAGTGCAAAAAAACGATGGATTTAGGCCCAGATCTCTGAACTGGGGTGAATGTATGACATTGTTCTGCATTCAGTCCATCAATTGTTGTTTTTGCATTTGTCACCCCGAGTGGGATGGGTATGCTCAGACGTGAGTCCCATGCTCTCCACACCACTGGAGTCAAGCTATCCAGGCTGATGAAGGCTGATAGCCAGAAACCGGTCCTTGGATGCTTGATTCCGGTCCGGGAAAGACATGGCTTGGCAGTTCGAGCTGGACTGTTCCCATGAGGCACAGGGTCAAGGCTGATTTGCATATAGCCATGTCTGACCTGGGGTGGTGTGGAGTGCAAAAAAACGATGGATTTAGGCCCAGATCTCTGAACTGGGGTGAATGTATGACATTGTTCTGCATTCTGTCCATCAATTGTTGTTTTTGCATTTGTCACCCCGAGTGGGATGGGTATGCTCAGACGTGAGTCCCATGCTCTCCACACCACTGGAGTCAAGCTATCCAGGCTGATGAAGGCTGATAGCCAGAAACCGGTCCTTGGATGCTTGATTCCGGTCCGGGAAAGACATGGATTGGCAGTTCGGGCTGGACTGTTCCCATGAGGCACAGGGTCAAGGCTTATTTGCATATAGCCATGTCTGACCTGGGGTGGTGTGGAGTGCAAGAAAACGATGGATTTAGGCCCAGATCTCTGAACTGGGGTGAATGTATGACATTGTTCTGCATTCTGTCCATCAATTCTTGTTTTTGCATTTGTCACCCTGAGTGGGATGGGTATGCTAACACGTGAGTCCCATGTTCTCCACACCACTGGAGTCAAGCTATCCAGGCTGATGAAAGCTGAAAGCCAGAAACCGGTCCTTGGATGCTAGATTCCGGTCCGGGAAAGACATGGCTTGGCAGTTCGGGCTGGACTGTTCCCATGAGGCACAGGGTCAAGGCTGATTTGCATATAGCCATGTCTGACCTGGGGTGGTGTGCAGTGCAAAAAAATGATGGATTTAGGCCCAGATCTCTGAACTGGGGTGAATGTAAGACATTGTTCTGCATTCTGTCCATCAATTCTTGTTTTTGCATTTGTCACCCCGAGTGGGATGGGTATGCTCAGACGTGAGTCCCATGCTCTCCACACCACTGGAGTCAAGCTATCCAGGCTGATGAAGGCTGATAGCCAGAAACCGGTCCTTGGATGCTAGATTCCGGTCCGGGAAAGACATGGCTTGGCAGTTCGGGCTGGACTGTTCCCATGAAGCACAGGGTCAAGGCTGATTTGCATATAGCCATGTCTGACCTGGGGTGGTGTGTAGTGCGAAAAAATGATGGATTTAGGCCCAGATCTCTGAACTGGGGTTATTGTATGACATTGTTCTGCATTCTGTCCATCAATTCTTGTTTTTGCATTTGTCACCCGAGTGGGATGGGTATGCTCAGACGTGAGTCCCATGCTCTCCACACCACTGGAGTCAAGCTATCCAGGCTAATGAAGGCTGATAGCCAGAAACCGGTCCTTGGATGCTAGATTCCGGTCCGGGAAAGACATGGCTTGGCAGTTCGGGCTGGACTGTTCCCATGAGGCACAGGGTCAAGGCTGATTTGCATATAGCCATGTCTGACCTGGGGTGGTGTGGAGTGCAACAAAACGATGGATTTAGGCCCAGATCTCTGAACTGGGGTGAATGTATGACATTGTTCTGCATTCTGTCCATCAATTCTTGTTTTTGCATTTGTCACCCCGAGTGGGATGGGTATGCTCAGACGTGAGTCCCATGCTCTCCACACCACTGGAGTCAAGCTATCCAGGCTGATGACGGCTGATAGCCAGAAACCGGTCCTTGGATGCTAGATTCCGGTCCGGGAAAGACATGGCTTGGCAGTTCGGGCTGGACTGTTACCATGAGGCACAGGGTCAAGGCTGATTTGCATATAGCCATGTCTGACCTGGGGTGGTGTGGAGTGCAAAAAAAACGATGGATTTAGGCCCAGATCTCTGAACTGGGGTGAATGTATGACATTGTTCTGCATTCTGTCCATCAATTCTTGTTTTTGCATTTGTCACACCGAGTGGGATGGGTATGCTCAGACGTGAGTCCCATGCTCTCCACACCACTGGAGTCAAGCTATCCAGGCTGATGAAGGCTGATAGCCAGAAACCGGTCCTTGGATGCTTGATTCCGGTCCGGGAAAGACATGGCTTGGCAGTTCGGGCTGGACTGTTCCCATGAGGCACAGGGTCAAGGCTGATTTGCATATAGCCATGCCTGACCTGGGGTGGTGTGGAGTGCAAAAAAACGATGGATTTAGGCCCAGATCTCTGAACTGGGGTGAATGTATGACATTGTTCTGCATTCAGTCCATCAATTGTTGTTTTTGCATTTGTAACCCCGAGTGGGATGGGTATGCTCAGACGTGAGTCCCATGCTCTCCACACCACTGGAGTCAAGCTATCCAGGCTGATGAAGGCTGATAGCCAGAAACCGGTCCTTGGATGCTTGATTCCGGTCCGGGAAAGACATGGCTTGGCAGTTCGAGCTGGACTGTTCCCATGAGGCACAGGGTCAAGGCTGATTTGCATATAGCCATGTCTGACCTGGGGTGGTGTGGAGTGCAAAAGAACAATGGATTTAGGCCCAGATCTCTGAACTGGGGTGAATGTATGACATTGTTCTGCATTCTGTCCATCAATTCTTGTTTTTGCATTTGTCACCCCGAGTGGGATGGGTATGCTCAGACGTGAGTCCCATGCTCTCCACACCACTGGAGTCAAGCTATTCAGGCTGATGAAGGCTGTTAGCCAGAAACCGGTCCTTGGATGCTAGATTCCGGTCCGGGAAAGACATGGCTTGGCAGTTCGGGCTGGACTGTTCCCATGAGGCACAGGGTCAAGGCTGATTTGCATATAGCCATGTCTGACCTGGGGTGGTGTGTAGTGCAAAAAAATGATGGATTTAGGCCCAGATCTCTGAACTGGGGTGATTGTATGACATTGTTCTGCATTCTGTCCATCAATTCTTGTTTTTGCATTTGTCACCCGAGTGGGATGGGTATGCTCAGACGTGAGTCCCATGCTCTCCACACCACTGGAGTCAAGCTATCCAGGCTAATGAAGGCTGATAGCCAGAAACCGGTCCTTGGATGCTAGATTCCGGTCCGGGAAAGACATGGCTTGGCAGTTCGGGCTGGACTGTTCCCATGAGGCACAGGGCCAAGGCTGATTTGCATATAGCCATGTCTGACCTGGGGTGGTGTGGAGTGCAAAAAAACGATGGATTTAGGCCCAGATCTCTGAACTGGGGTGAATGTATGACATTGTTCTGCCTTCTGTCCATCAATTGTTGTTTTTGCATTTGTCACCCCGAGTGGGATGGGTATGCTCAGACGTGAGTCCCATGCTCTCCACACCACTGGAGTCAAGCTATCCAGGCTGATGAAGGCTGATAGCCAGAAACCGGTCCTTGGATGCTTGATTGCAGTCCGGGAAAGACATGGCTTGGCCGTTCGGGCTGGACTGTTCCCATGAGGCACAGGGTCAAGGCTGATTTGCATATAGCCATGTCTGACCTGGGGTGGTGTGGAGTGCAAAAAAACGATGGATTTAGGCCCAGATCTCTGAACTGGGGTGAATGTATGACATTGTTCTGCATTCTGTCCATCAATTGTTGTTTTTGCATTTGTCACCCCGAGTGGGATGGGTATGCTCAGACGTGAGTCCCATGCTCTCCACACCACTGGAGTCAAGCTATCCAGGCTGATGAAGGCTGATAGCCAGAAACCGGTCCTTGGATGCTTGATTCTGGTCCGGGAAAGACATGGCTTGGCAGTTCGGGCTGGACTGTTCCCATGAGGCACAGGGTCAAGGCTGATTTGCATATAGCCATGTCTGACCTGGGGTGGTGTGGAGTGCAAAAAAACGATGGATTTAGGCCCAGATCTCTGAACTGGGGTGAATGTATGACATTGTTCTGCATTCAGTCCATCAATTGTTGTTTTTGCATTTGTCACCCCGAGTGGGATGGGTATGCTCAGACGTGAGTCCCATGCTCTCCACACCACTGGAGTCAAGCTATCCAGGCTGATGAAGGCTGATAGCCAGAAACCGGTCCTTGGATGCTTGATTCCGGTCCGGGAAAGACATGGCTTGGCAGTTCGAGCTGGACTGTTCCCATGAGGCACAGGGTCAAGGCTGATTTGCATATAGCCATGCCTGACCTGGGGTGGTGTGGAGTGCAAAAAAAGATGGATTTAGGCCCAGATCTCTGAACTGGGGTGAATGTATGACATTGTTCTGCATTCTGTCCATCAATTCTTGTTTTTGCATTTGTCACCCCGAGTGGGATGGGTATGCTCAGACGTGAGTCCCATGCTCTCCACACCACTGGAGTCAAGCTATCCAGGCTGATGAAGGCTGATAGCCAGAAACCGGTCCTTGGATGCTTGATTCCGGTCCGGGAAAGACATGGCTTGGCAGTTCGGGCTGGACTGTTCCCATGAGGCACAGGGTCAAGGCTGATTTGCATATAGCCATGTCTGACCTGGGGTGGTGTGGAGTGCAAGAAAACGATGGATTTAGGCCCAGATCTCTGAACTGGGGTGAATGTATGACATTGTTCTGCATTCTGTCCATCAATTCTCTTTTTTGCATTTGTCACCCTGAGTGGGATGGGTATGCTAACACGTGAGTCCCATGCTCTCCACACCACTGGAGTCAAGCTATCCAGGCTGATGAAGGCTGATAGCCAGAAACCGGTCCTTGGATGCTTGATTCCGGTCCGGGAAAGACATGGCTTGGCAGTTCGAGCTGGACTGTTCCCATGAGGCACAGGGTCAAGGCTGATTTGCATATAGCCATGTCTGACCTGGGGTGGTGTGGAGTGCAAAAAAACGATGGATTTAGGCCCAGATCTCTGAACTGGGGTGAATGTATGACATTGTTCTGCATTCAGTCCATCAATTGTTGTTTTTGCATTTGTCACCCCGAGTGGGATGGGTATGCTCAGACGTGAGTCCCATGCTCTCCACACCACTGGAGTCAAGCTATCCAGGCTGATGAAGGCTGATAGCCAGAAACCGGTCCTTGGATGCTTGATTCCGGTCCGGGAAAGACATGGCTTGGCAGTTCGAGCTGGACTGTTCCCATGAGGCACAGGGTCAAGGCTGATTTGCATATAGCCATGCCTGACCTGGGGTGGTGTGGAGTGCAAAAAAAGATGGATTTAGGCCCAGATCTCTGAACTGGGGTGAATGTATGACATTGTTCTGCATTCTGTCCATCAATTCTTGTTTTTGCATTTGTCACCCCGAGTGGGATGGGTATGCTCAGACGTGAGTCCCATGCTCTCCACACCACTGGAGTCAAGCTATCCAGGCTGATGAAGGCTGATAGCCAGAAACCGGTCCTTGGATGCTTGATTCCGGTCCGGGAAAGACATGGCTTGGCAGTTCGGGCTGGACTGTTCCCATGAGGCACAGGGTCAAGGCTGATTTGCATATAGCCATGTCTGACCTGGGGTGGTGTAGAGTGCAAGAAAACGATGGATTTAGGCCCAGATCTCTGAACTGGGGTGAATGTATGACATTGTTCTGCATTCTGTCCATCAATTCTCTTTTTTGCATTTGTCACCCTGAGTGGGATGGGTATGCTAACACGTGAGTCCCATGCTCTCCACACCACTGGAGTCAAGCTATCCAGGCTGATGAAGGCTGATAGCCAGAAAACGGTCCTTGGATGCTAGATTCCGGTCCGGGAAAGACATGGCTTGGCAGTTCGGGCTGGACTGTTCCCATGAGGCACAGGGTCAAGGCTGATTTGCATATAGCCATGTCTGACCTGGGGTGGTGTGTAGTGCAAAAAAATGATGGATTTAGGCCCAGATCTCTGAACTGGGGTGAATGTAAGACATTGTTCTGCATTCTGTCCATCAATTCTTGTTTTTGCATTTGTCACCCCGAGTGGGATGGGTATGCTCAGACGTGAGTCCCATGCTCTCCACACCACTGGAGTCAAGCTATCCAGGCTGATGAAGGCTGATAGCCAGAAACCTGTCCTTGGATGCTAGATTCCGGTCTGGGAAAGACATGGCTTGGCAGTTCGGGCTGGACTGTTCCCATGAGGCACAGGGTCAAGGCTGATTTGCATATAGCCATGTCTGACCTGGGGTGGTGTGGAGTGCAAAAAAACAATGGATTTAGGCCCAGATCTCTGAACTGGGGTGAATGTATGACATTGTTCTGCATTCTGTCTATCAATTCTTGTTTTTGCATTTGTCACCCCGAGTGGGATGGGTATGCTGAGACGTGAGTCCCATGCTCTCCACACCACTGGAGTCAAGCTATCCAGGCTGATGAAGGCTGATAGCCAGAAACCGGTCCTTGGATGCTTGATTCAGGTCCGGGAAAGACATGGCTTGGCAGTTCGGGCTGGACTGTTCCCATGAGGCACAGGGTCAAGGCTGATTTGCATAAAGCCATGTCTGACCTGGGGTGGTGTGGAGTGCAAAAAAAACGATGGATTTAGGCCCAGATCTCTGAACTGGGGTGAATGTATGACATTGTTCTGCATTCTGTCCATCAATTCTTGTTTTTGCATTTGTCACCCCGAGTGGGATGGGTATGCTCAGACGTGAGTCCCATGCTCTCCACACCACTGGAGTCAAGCTATCCAGGCTGATGAAGGCTGATAGCCAGAAACCGGTCCTTGGATGCTTGATTCCGGTCCGGGAAAGACATGGCTTGGCAGTTCGGGCTGGACTGTTCCCATGAGGCACAGGGTCAAGGCTGATTTGCATATAGCCATGTCTGACCTGGGGTGGTGTGGAGTGCAAAAAAACGATGGATTTAGGCCCAGATCTCTGAACTGGGGTGAATGTATGACATTGTTCTGCATTCAGTCCATCAATTGTTGTTTTTGCATTTGTCACCCCGAGTGGGATGGGTATGCTCAGACGTGAGTCCCATGCTCTCCACACCACTGGAGTCAAGCTATCCAGGCTGATGAAGGCTGATAGCCAGAAACCGGTCCTTGGATGCTTGATTCCGGTCCGGGAAAGACATGGCTTGGCAGTTCGAGCTGGACTGTTCCCATGAGGCACAGGGTCAAGGCTGATTTGCATATAGCCATGTCTGACCTGGGGTTGTGTGGAGTGCAAAAAAACAATGGATTTAGGCCCAGATCTCTGAACTGGGGTGAATGTATGACATTGTTCTGCATTCTGTCCATCAATTCTTGTTTTTGCATTTGTCACCCCGAGTGGGATGGGTATGCTCAGACGTGAGTCCCATGCTCTCCACACCACTGGAGTCAAGCTATTCAGGCTGATGAAGGCTGATAGCCAGAAACCGGTCCTTGGATGCTAGATTCCGGTCCGGGAAAGACATGGCTTGGCAGTTCGGGCTGGACTGTTCCCATGAGGCACAGGGTCAAGGCTGATTTGCATATAGCCATGTCTGAACTGGGGTGGTGTGTAGTGCAAAAAAATGATGGATTTAGGCCCAGATCTCTGAACTGGGGTGATTGTATGACATTGTTCTGCATTCTGTCCATCAATTCTTGTTTTTTGCATTTGTCACCCGAGTGGGATGGGTATGCTCAGACGTGAGTCCCATGCTCTCCACACCACTGGAGTCAAGCTATCCAGGCTAATGAAGGCTGATAGCCAGAAACCGGTCCTTGGATGCTAGATTCCGGTCCGGGAAAGACATGGCTTGGCAGTTCGGGCTGGACTGTTCCCATGAGGCACAGGGCCAAGGCTGATTTGCATATAGCCATGTCTGACCTGGGGTGGTGTGGAGTGCAAAAAAACGATGGATTTAGGCCCAGATCTCTGAACTGGGGTGAATGTATGACATTGTTCTGCCTTCTGTCCATCAATTGTTGTTTTTGCATTTGTCACCCCGAGTGGGATGGGTATGCTCAGACGTGAGTCCCATGCTCTCCACACCACTGGAGTCAAGCTATCCAGGCTGATGAAGGCTGATAGCCAGAAACCGGTCCTTGGATGCTTGATTCCGGTCCGGGAAAGACATGGCTGATTTTTTTTTTTTTTTTGCATCATACACCCCATGTCTGCAGGGGTACGGTTCATACCCCTGCGATCATGGGGCGTACGGTTCGTACCCCTGCAATCATGGGGTGTACGGTTCGTACCCCATGATCGCAGGGTGTACGGTGCGTACACCCTGCGATCATGGGGTACAATGAGTACACCCCATGATCGCAGGGTTACGAACCGTACCCCTGTGATCATGGGGTATACGCACCGTACGGTGTGTATGTGATTGTGTGGTTGTTCGTACAAATCGTCCATACCTGACGTGGACCGTACGAATCGTGTACTCATACCCCGGTCCGGATCGTACTCGTCGGGTCGTACGGCATGTTTAAGAATCGTACGGCAAGGGCTCCGGATATGATTCGGACGGACGCTTTTTTTCCCGGATCGGAATCGTCCCCTATATGTGCCACTCTACTCTAAACCCTCCACTCTATACCAGTCTACTCTACTCTATTACACGCTATGCACGCCCCTCCATTCCAGTCTATGCCACTCTAGGCGTATCCACTCTACACCACTCCACTCCATTACACACCACTCAATGCCACTGCACTCTATGCCACTCCAAGCCACTACATTCCACTCTAATCCACACAATGCTACTCTATGCACCTCTACTCTATAACACTTCACTCTGCATCATTCTACTCTACGCCATGCCACTCGAATTTACTCTCTGCCACTCTACTCTACGTCACTCTACTCTACACCACTTCATTCCACACAATGCCTCTCTACGCCACTCCATGCCACTCTATATCATTCTACTCTATGCCACTCCACTCCGCTCTACACCACTCTACTCTACGCCATTCTACTGTACACCTCTCCACTGTGCTCCATGCCACTCTAATTTACTCCAAACCACTCTATGCCACTCTACTCTACTCTATGCCACCCCACTCTATACCAATATACTCTACGCCACTCTATGCCACTCTACTCCACTCTGCACCACTTCACTCTGCGCTAATCCTCTGTATGCCACTCAACTCTACTCCTATGCACATCAATGTCAATCCACAGCACTCTATGCCACTCCAATCTTTGCCATTCTACTCCATGACATTTCTTCTTACTCCACTCTACTTTATGCCACTCTGCTGTACACCAATCTATTCCACTTCGTTCCACTCAATGCCTCTCTATGCCACTCCATAGCTCTCTGGTCTGCTCTACACCAGTCCACTCTACTCTACTCTATCCCATTCTACTCCATGCCACTATACTTGACCCCACTCTATGCCACTACACTCTATGCCACTCCACTCCATTCCACTTTATACCAGTGTACTCTACGGCACTCTACTCTATGCCATTCCATTCCACTCCACTCTGCTCTACACCACTCTACGCCAATCCACTTTATGCCACCCCACTCTACGCTACTCCATGTCATTCCAAGGTACTCTGTGCCCCTCTATGTTAAGTCACTCAGCTCTATGCTACTCCACTCAACACCATTCCACTCTACCCTACAACACTCTACTCTACACCACTCCACTCCAATATCAGGAAAAACCTGCTTGTAAACAGGCGAAACAAGGAGAAGTGCTTTATTTCTTCTTGTTTTTGTAGTTTCCATGTGTGCCGCCTTGTGCAGAACACATAGAAACAACAAATTGCCTATGATTGTTTATTTGTAAGAAGTTCCCCCTTCCTGTACATAAACAATCATTTTTTTAAAATGCAGTTTTGCAACTTCTATATGTGCTGCATTAAGCAGCACACATAGAAGTTACAAAATGGCATTTAAAGATAGTTTATGTGCAGAAAGGGAGACCTTCCTGCACATAAACAATCTTCCCCCAATGCAGACACCCTTACACTATGGTGCAAGGGTGCCTGCGTTGTCGCTAGGCAGCTGAACTCAGTGCCAGGGAAACGCAGGTGTGCTCAGCATTCTTTGAATACTGCACATCCCTGCGTTTTCAGAATGGCGAATCGTGGGGTTAGAGATGTTTACATAACGCCACGCTTCTCCATTCTGCTGTAAGTATGCCCCAACGTTCCGGCTCCCTTCGTGACATAGCCATCAGTTTTTGAAATCGGTACCCCTTTCAGTCTACAGGACATATAGGGTTTGGGAAAGTATGAAAAAAGAAGAAATAAACCTTGCAAAGTTGCTCCAGCTTCGCAAAAAACTTCTCCCGAGGGCTAGATCGGTTTTACAGGAGATAATTCTTCAACAAAAAGAAAGAGGTTTTGCTGGGGAGTTTTCCAGCAAAACCTACTTTTCATAGAACTTTTCAACAGCTTTTTAAGGGTCATCAGTTTTGTGAAGTCGGTGAAATTTTGAATAAAAATAATGCGGGCTTCGTAGCTCCCTAGTTCAAACGTAAATGAAAGAGGTATATGCTTTAAATGCACAACAAAAATAATGCAATCTCTGCCACAGATACTAATAATTCGCTTCAAGCTGTGCAGCCGTATATCGTGACCCCAAGGTCCTAGACTCCAAAGTCTACCCTCCAGATATGGCCAGTGCTAACGTTATTGAGAAAGGATGGTAATTGTTCTTCTTGCATGGACAATGGGTGTTCTTAAGACAAGACCCGAAGGAAAGTTATCCGCCGCCAGAGGACGAGGCTGCATCGTTGGAGATGTACACAGTTGTCTGCAGCAGGTGCGTTAAGTACCTGTACATACTCTCTGATCTCTCCCCTCTAGCTCGGATGTGATTTATGGCTCTCCGGCCTCGGCCTGAGCAGCCAGGGCCCCGCGCGCGCACGCTGCATCACATCTGTGTTTTCGGGGCATTATAAATCGGATTGCAGTAATGAACTGCCAGTCGGCCTCTTCTCTTCTCCGCAGGTGATTCAGGACAGTTCATTTCTGTCAGCGCTGACATGAACGGAGATATTGGACTTCGCAGGGAGTTTTACTTTTAAAACCAACCCCCACCGGGTAGAAAGACGGTAGTTGTATTTGTTGTGCATGTGAATGAAGTTTGAGGTGCTCTGGTGCTGCTTCCGCGGCGCTAACTGTTCTATGGTCTGCAGAATTAAAATTAACGCCTACCTTACATTTAATACTGTGCCCATTTCTATACGAAAAATATAGTTTACATTTGTATGGCAATCAGTAAACAAGCATTTACAAAGCCAGTCAACCTTGCTTTGCCACTGCCTGTTGTTTGTCAGCAGTGGATTTACCGCGCAGTTTTAATTCTTATCAGGAAGGTTTTCGATTTTTACGGCATCTGTATTCTTTAGATATTTGCCAAGCTGTTCTTAATTTTATTAGAGGGTCTTTGAATATCAGGAAGAGATGCGGTTAACGTGATGGGACTCAAGAGTTTCTTTTGAGATATTTTAATGGTTATCGATTAAATGATTCTATGATTCTATGATTATTATTAGATGCATGAAATTAATTGCATGTATTTTGCATACTTTTGTTTGATCTTTGATGACCTCCTAAGGCGAATACAATTTTGACTGATTGGCAATGCAGGGAAAGAACTGGCCAGGCCAAAAATGGCACCGACAATCGTGGATTTTTTTTTATACCTTTAAGATGGCCCTAATGCTGCGTGTAGACACAATGTAGTGGCCATTTTGAAGTATTGCAAAATAACATTTAGCAATTGGAATATTATTGTCTATTTTTACAAGAAGACCACCACTTGCGTCTTGATTGAACATGTCAGCTATCTTGGAAGCATAGAAAACAAACCTCCACAAGGTCAAGTCATAGCTTCTGGCCTTACGAAATGCTTGCAAAACAGGCCTAGGCAAAACCATTAACGGAGGTTGGCTATCTTAGAACATTATTTTCTATAATTTCAAGATAGTGACACTATCACATCTATTTTTATTGGATACTTCAAATGCGGTCTACAATCACAAAATGGAAGAACGCCACTGTGGTCAATATAGATGCCCAGCTCAAATGATCAAAATATGGCAGAACAATCTAGATGGGAACAAACACAGACATAACATCAAAGGGGTATCTTTAGCTATAAATTAGATCAATAATGCTGCTCTGATCCAACTAAAGGTTGTCGCCCAAAAGGTTTTGAAATAAAACTTTGTTCAATGAGAACTTAGGTAGATTTCTGCTAATATGTTATGTTAATTTGGATTTGTTGAGCGCTTAACACCAAAGGTCTGAAGCCTGATGCCTCTCAATTACCTGGCAAATATTCCAACCCGCTTTACCCCCTCCCCCCGCCACCCCTCACAGAGAATGTACAGTATTTCAAAAACAAACATATAAACTGAACATTTTATTATCGATGACAAAATATACAAAAAATAAATATTGACAGTTAAGTCTAGATTTTCGATACCATTTTCCACATATTTGTACATACACGCTACATACATCATCAAGGTGCGTAGATATGGGATTAGGAATAGCAAATCTGGACTTCCCTGTATGCACTTACCAATTTTGTCCCCCAATATTCTGTCCTTGATACTCCTATAATGCGATATTCTGGAGGTTGATATTCAGTAGTACAATTCCTGAAATTAGCTGGCCACCAAATTAGTGCTCCGAAGTGAATGCAAAGTCTTTACAAAGACTTGAAAACTTGCAGACATCTTTCTTCTGATAGAGCGCGCGAGGTCACCCAGCCAATGATTCCGCCGTTTCCGGCTTCAGGGCCCATATACTTTCAATTCACACTATTCATTGACAGGGCGACTTCACGGGCTGCTACCAATTGTGTGTGTTCCCTACTGTTATTACTCAGGGTACCCGACTTACCATCCACCAACACGGGTACCTATGACTTCAATGAATCAGGGGCCTAGCTGTAAAAGGAAAGGCAACAAATGCAATTTCAAAATGACATTCAATACTGTTAAAATGACCACGGACAACTGGAAGTTTTAAAATGTTTATCTAAAGTTCGTTATTTTCATTCATGAGATATACAAGAATAAGGCATTCAATAACTAGGATAATGTAAATGATATAACTATAGAGAAATAAAGACAGGGTAATCATCGAAATACTGTTATGAAATGCAAATGGGAAAAATACTATACAATCTCAGAAATGTTTAAGCATGGACAGACTATGCATGGGTAACTGCAGGAGGGCCTATAAAGAGTAACACGCTAAGCTTAAAGTGAAGGGACCTTTAAACAGTCTAGGTAAGGAGGTTCTAGACCATATCAGAAAATGACAAACTGCAATGCAAAATATAATTTCTAACAGGTGAGGTGACATAGGAACACGTTTACTAGAAAATTATGCAAATGACTTTCAACAGTTTGCGGCAAAAAGCATGGAAAAATCAACATATGCAAAGGTGTCACTTTATTGAAGCAAAAGGTAGAAATATAGAAAGGTGCAAGTTTAAAGAACTTAGAGCAGTATTTACCTAGACTGGTGTGGAAACCAAACCCTGGCCACGGGTCAGTTAAGGACAGGAAACCCTCAAGGAAGGATACCCTTCAAAGGACAGCAGGTGCAGAATGGACACCCCGGACAGGACAGGATACCCTCAGATTAGGAATCAGGACCGGACCTCAGGACAGGTCAGCAAACCCTCAGGACAGGACCGCTCAGGACAGGACCGCACCCGCAGTTTGGAAGCAACGCCTGCGCTCCACCCTCTCTGCAGCTATCGATCAAGACCCCGATTGGGTCAGCGAACTCCCAGCAAAGTGCTTCGCCAGCACTTTAAGGTTCAGTAAAACCTTAGTCTATGGTGAATTTCGGACAGAGTGCTCCGCAGCGCTCTGTATCTTCAGTCACCTATTGAGTACGATGGGTCAGTGACAGGTCAGCTAAACCAGACAAGTCGGACAATTCCCTAGGTGAACCCAGGGTAGTTATACTCTTTGGGTCAGTGTACCACCCCCCAAATGTTGCAAAGTGTCAGAATCCCTCAATTTGGATTGGTCCTAAGGTAGGATTTGGGTAACACACCAATCAGAATACACGATTTATATGCCTACTTTACATATTTGGGTACCGCCTAGCGAGATTGGGGTTCCCATGAGAAACTGCACAGAAATACAATGACAATTGTACAAAGTAACAGAATGGGGACACATGATTTCGTCCAGCCGAGTTTTGCAGGTCAATTCTCAGGAGCATCTTGCCCATCACTGCCAACTGGCGGAGTTCCATCAGCCAAGGTTGTCGGTGCCCCAGAAAGTCGCACATGCGTAGAAGGGACCTCCAAGATGGCTCTCGGTACATACAGACCCCCATTCCCCGCGGTACATGAAAAGTAAGCGAGAACAAATTAATACATAGAAATAACGTTATGAAATCACATCACAGGATTGTACTTTCAACTTATCATCATAAAATATACTTATGCAGTCTAAATGTTAGCTACATAGAAACGGTGACAAGAGCAGTGGCACGAGCAATACCACATGATGGGCACAGCTATGTATTACGCATGCGCATAAATTTCCCTCCACTTCTGCAGACGCGTCAGGACACGTGAGTGTGGCTGACGCATGCGCAGTAACTAAATACAAGCGGCGGCCATTTTACAGACACGAATTAAAGTAGTTAGGAATACACATAGGCAAGCTTCTTAACCCTTATTCAAACTTAATATAAACGTTAGTAAGACGTACACTTATTACCTTGTTACACATAAACGAGGTTCTTGAATACAGCAAGGTCGCAAATATGCGAAGCTTTGCTTCATCAATCCCCTCTTTGATGATATTTACTATCATCACAAAATAAAATGGAACCAGATGCCAACTTTCTCTCACACTTTATACAGCTCTATTTCTTCCAGCAATCGCTCCAACTTCTCTCTTTCAGTTCTGGTAGGGTGAGAAGTCTTCACCTTTTTGTATATCTGATCATTCACTTCCTCCAATTCGATCTCATCCACACTCCGTTTCAACCCTAGTGCATTTACCTCGTGCTTTTTGGTGCGCTTGCGGCATTTACAACAAACAAATATGAAAAATAGAATGAGACCTATAATTCCAATTGGCATCAGTACTTTAAACAATAAGCCTTTACCTACACTAGCAAGCCAATGACCTAAATTTGAGAGACCATCTACCAGTCTCTTCCAGGCACTATCAACCTCGAGTGGTTTGAGTTCCTTTGCCAAATTAGTAATGTTTTTCACGTATCTTTTGATCTGTACACTTTTATCCGGAATATAAGTGCAACAATGTTGCGCCTTCAACATCCGGCAGACTCCGCCCTCTTTCGCCAATAAGGTATCAAGAGCAAGTCGATTCTGCAAAACCATTGATCTGATCGCAACCATTTCAGTATTGACCAGCAGAAATCCATGAGCTGTTTCAGTAGACAGCACATCCACTATAGTGGACAATTTGCAAATTCTGTGAGTGTTCAGAACCACTCCCACTCCAGGTATCAGTGCACTGAAAATACTACCCATAATTTCACCTATACTTTCTCTTTTACTACGCACTAAGCCATTAGTATTTTCACTGCTTCCAGCATTTCCATTCACATGGTATATTTTCTGGAAGACAATGCCAAAATAGCAGCTTCCATACCAGTGACCCGGCAATTTGAAATAAGCCTTGTCCCCACAAATATAATAAATTCCAGGAAACACAGGCTCTGACCCATTTTTGAAACCCCAACCTCCAATTACCTTGTAATTATGTTCGCATTCACTGGAACCAATGAAAACGTTATTATAATAGCTAGTCTTCTCGCGGTGAAGACATAGCTTGCCTTTCTTTTCAAAATCCAGCAACAGAGCAGGACCCGCCCCACCAGATGAGGTGCCTTCCATGTTCTCTGCCCATCTTGGCTTTTTCTGACTTTCGTCATTAGCCTTCTTTTGTATTTTAATTCTCCTTTTCTCTGCCATGTTCAGGAACATCTTTTCCTGCTCACGCAAAGAACAAGTCAAGTTATCTCTGTGTGCATCAGCTATGTCAATGTTACCTATAGTCAGAAAGTAGTCTCCCATATATCTTATTGTGTCACTTTTGGTATGTACAGGATTCAAGTTCCCACGTATAGGAAGTTCAGAAAAGATCACGTCATTGTTAGAGTAATAGTACTGTAACGGTCCTCTTTTGTAAAATAAACTAGCTAAAATGCTACAGGAGATTCCATATGTCAACGGCAAGTGATGGTATGTCACGCCTTCAGCTACAGAAGTAGGTAGCTTCATGCAGACATAGCAATCCTCAATTTCCATAGTCTCTACATAGTGTATTAACAAGTTTGCGAAAACATTTAAGTGTGTCTTGTTCTTAACTCCATGATAATGTAGTCCTCCCTCATCTGATGCTTCTAAGTCTTGCTTTGTTTGTCTCAGTGCTCTCTCATGTCTTGCTACACTCTGTGTTGTCAGCTCCTCACTGTCAGTATTTACAATTTCAGTAGGGACAATGTTAGTATCTTTACTCACAGCAAAGGGAATGAAAATTGTTAGTCCTATCCAAAGTAATATCAGGACAACTACACTACAGACACATACCTTGCAGCATGTTTTGCAACAGCTGCGACTAGGTCTACCACTCACGTTTGAATCAGACATTTTGGCTCAGAAGAAGTTTCTCGACCCCTCTTTGTGACTTTACACGAGTATCTTACTTTGTGCAAATTCACGGTGGCTCGTCTTCTTCCTCGTCAGAGTATTCAGGGACGGGCTCTCCGTTGCTTACGTCAGTTATATCAAGATCTTCAAGTTCTTCCAACACAAGTGTCCATTCAGGTGACTTGTACTTTTTGTTCTGTCTTTTTATTCGATCACTCCTTCTGTTGGAAGTATCCTCTTGTTGTTTAGCTATGCGTGCACTTCTCCTTTCTTCTGCACGTTTTTCTTCTACTGTCTTTATCCTTAGTCTTAACTTCTTTACGAACCTGGGCTCAAGATGCTTTCTTTTCTTAAGTCTTTTAGTTGGTACTTGGACTTCGTTTCCTTCTCTTGCCCTTTTGTTCTCATTTACTGTTGGTAATTCTGTTTCAGTTTCTTCTTCTTCTATCTGACTAATACCAGGGCTCGCCTCTATTTCTTCTGCCTGGTTACTAATCTGATCTTGTTCAGGTAAATTAGGTGTTTGCTCTTCAAGTGTCTCTGATTCTGTTTCCTGAACACGTTCTTCTAACCCTATCTGATCCTGTTCAAGCACTTCGATTTCTGGACTTTCTTCTGCTCGAACTATTACACTATGTCTAGTCTGTCCCTTCCCGATATCAGGAGTCAGTGGAGGAGTATCAAACACTTGCTCTGTATCCTGCACTTGTTCAGTATCGGGCACTTGTTCAATCTTATGCACTTGTTCTGTATCAATCACGTGTTCTGTCCCTGTCTGACCTTCTCCTTCCTCAGTTTTGATGTGAATCTCAAGATTCTGAGGTTCTTCGCCTGTGCCTTGCTTTTCCTCACTAGTCCACTCTCTACCTTCCTGTAGTCGCTCCCTTGTTCGAATGGGATCTTCAGTGAGATCAATTAATGGAATCCACTCTTCTGGCCATATGCTTGGCAGCTCGTCTTCAGCTACTTCTGGCTCAGCTTCTTGGACCCCTTCAGCAGGCTGGACTCTTGGCAGTTCGTTATCAACTATTCTTGGGCCAACATCTGCTGATTCTGCAGCTTGACTGGTACTGGGCTGTACGTCGTCAGCTACTTCCGGTCTGGCTCCTGCAGAGTCCTCTGCTGGACGTACTTCTGCTTCAGGCTCCTCGTCTGGTGGTACCTTTTGGGTGTGGCTGGCGTGTACCCAGCGCGGAACTCCAGCACACTTTACTGCTGTGGTAGTTACCAAGATCACCTGACGTTTTTCTCCCCACCTTGGCTCCAGGCAGGTCTTCCGAGTGTGCTTCTTTATCTTCACCCAGTCCCCCGGGACCAGTTTGTGGAGAGGAGTCGTTGGATTGAGGATGGCGTCTTCTCCGATCTGGCGAGAGATAGAACGCACTTGGTCACCCAATCTCTTGCAGTATTCAAGTACCAAATCATCAGTAATACTCAACAGTTTGCTTCCTGGTACCCATGCTTGTCTCATCACTCTTCCCATAATGATTTCATGGGGACTTAGGCCTGTTTTGCGATCAGGAATACTTCTGAGTCCCATCAGGACCAAGGGCAGGGCCTTCACCCAGTTCAATTTAGTTGCATCACACAGTTTTGCTAGTCTGTTTTTGATAGTTCCATTTATTTGTTCCACTACTCCAGAAGCCTCTGGACGGTAGGCACAGTGAAGCTTTTGTGAAATTCCAAAGGCCTTACAGAGTTCATCGATCACATCATTATGAAAATGTGAGCCTTGATCTGATTCAATAGTGACTGGCACCCCGAATCTAGGTATCAGTTCTTTCAATAAACACTTAGCTACTGTTTTTGCGTCATTTTTGGGACTAGGGAAAGCTTCCACCCATTTTGAAAATAAACAGACCATGACAAGGATATATCGTTTCCCTTCACAATGGGGCATGGTGATGAAATCAACCTGTATCCTTACAAAGGGACCCCCGGACCTCCCAATTTTCCCCAGTTCCACTACAGTCTTCTTCCCTGGGTTCATCTTTTGACATGACAGGCACCTCTGGCAGAGGGACTCCGCTACTTTCCTGAACTTTTTACTGTACCAAGTCTGTTGGAACACTAGAATCATGGCGTCCCTACCAATGTGTGATCCTTCATGTATCAACCTCGCCATTGCGCTAAGTAGGTGTCTAGGCAACACAGGCATACCAGTTGGACCTATAATGACACCATCCACACGTCTTGGTCTACATCCATCTTCCTTCCACTTCTCTCTTTCTTGCCAAGGTGCCGCCTGCTGCCACTCTTTCACTTCATCCCATGTAGGCACTTCTTCAAACACCTGAAGTTGGCAGCTGGTTCCTGGCCCCCCTCGTTTTGGATTTACGATATACCGATCTCTTGCGCACCATTGGGCCACTCGATCGGCATAATCGTTTCCCAGTGATACCTTGTCCATGCTCTTCTTATGAGCAGCACATTTTACCACTGCCAGTTCCTTTGGTAACTGGATTGCCTCTAAAAGGTCTTGAATAACTTTTCCATTTCGAATAGGGGTACCTGATGAAGTCAGGAACTCCCTCTGTAGCCACAATTGGCCAAAGTCATGCACGACCCCATAACAGTACTGACTGTCAGTATACACTGTTATGCGTAGGTTCTTCCCAATTTGGCAAGCTTTTATCATAGCAATCAATTCGGTTACTTGTGCAGACTTGATATGATATAGATAACCTGCTTCCTCAATTTTCTCTAGGGACACTACTGCATAGGCAGCACTCAGGCCTCCTTGTTCATGCCTTAGACATGAACCATCTACAAATAGTTCTTTATCATGCACAGGCAATGGCGTTTCTTTTATGTCTGGGCGTGGCTTGGTATTGAATTCTGTTAGATCAATACAATCATGTTCATCATCCACCCCCCCTTCCATATCCTTTGGGTCGGGGAGTAAGGTGGCTGGGTTCAGAATACTGCACCTAACAATGTTTACATTTGCAGCACCCACAAGAATCCTCTCATATTTAGTCAGCCGACTAGGGGTGAGATACTGAGTTTTTGTTCTGGTCAACAAAATTACCACTCCATGTGGGACATACACAGTTACCGGATGTCCCATGACAATTGACCCACTCTGTTCCAAACTGGCACAGGTAGCAGCTACTGCTTTCAGACAACCAGGTAATCCAGCAGCAACTGGATCCAAGGTGGCAGAGAAATATGCCACAGGCCTTCTGGTTGTGCCATGTTCTTGAGTTAGGACAGACAACGCGCAATTATCGCGAGTGTCACAGAATAGGGCAAATTCTTTGGAATAGTCTGGCATTCCCAATGCAGGGGCTGTGCACAGACAATTTCGCAGTTTGGTGAAGGCTGTTAAGCTTTCATCATCCCATTCTACAATCTCGGGTGTTCCTCTCTTGGTCATTTTTATCAAGGGCCTGGCTAGGACTGCAAATCCCAGAATCCACTGCCTGCAGTATCCTATCACACCCAGGAACATTCTGATCTCTTTTTGAGTACGGGGTAACTGCATCTTTTGAATTATCCTCACTCTTTCTGATGTCACTTTTCTGACACCTTTTTCTATCTGGTGCCCCAGATATTTCACCGATTTTGCACAAAACTGTAACTTGTCAGGGGACACTTTATGTCCCTTTTCACACAGGTGATTCAGTAGGGCAATGGTGTCAATCACACAATCCTTATGACTTTTAGACGCCACCAAGAGGTCGTCTATGTATTGCACTAAGACAGAGTTCCCAGGTAGGACTAAAGTTTCCAAACATTTCTTCAAGATCTGATTAAAGATAGAGGGGCTCTCTGTATACCCTTGAGGGACCCGGTTCCAGCAATACACGTGACCTTCGAAGGCAAATGAGAAAAGAAATTTGCTATCTGGATGCAAGGGAATGGAAAAGAATGCATGACACAAGTCTATCACAGTGAACCACTCAGCATCCCAGGGAATCTGATACAGAATCACTGCTGGATTCGGGACAATAGGGCAACAGGGAACTACTATTTTGTTGACTTTTCGTAGATCCTGTACTACTCTGTACTTGCCACTAGGCTTCTTGATGCCCATAATCGGAGAGTTACATGGGCTACTCATTACCTCCTTTATGATCTTTCCTTCTAGCAATTTCTGTATTTCCACAGCAACACCAGCTTTCACTTCTGCATTCATTCTGTAGGGTTTAGTATTGGGGTATACAGCATTATCCTTTATTGCTATCTGTATGGGGTCCACATTTTTCATTAACCCTACATCTTTCCCAGTAAAGTCCCACACCTCTGGCTTCACTGCTTCTTGGAGTTCTTGGGGTAAATCCTGCATGGTCATTCGTTTAATTTCCGAGTCAGGGCGGACTAACATTAATTTATAAATGCCGTCCTCATCTGGGGTCTGAATTTCAACACCCTTTGGTGTGCAAAAGATGGTACAGTTCATTTTGCACAGCAAATCACGTCCCAGCAAGTTCACTGGACTGGTGTCGCAAACGACAAATCTATGCATTTCCTTAAAGTTTCCAATTGAGATCTCCATGGGCTTGGTAACAGGAGTACTAATCAATTGATTAGATACACCCACTACTTGGATGGCTTCTCCCGAGAGGGGTAGGTTTGGAACGTCCACTGTTCTCACAGTAGAACGGGTAGCGCCAGTGTCCAACAGGAAGGTGACATCATTTCCGTCAACCTTTCCTTCAATGTATGGTCCGGACTGGTCTACCGGCAAGGAGGCGCCAAGTACGCACTCCTCGTCCTCCCCTCTCAGGCCCCGTCAGTACTGGTCATCACAAAGGAAGGTATCATTTAAAAGATACTGCGAAGTTGCTGCATTTCTGTTCTCATTGCTTTCCCATACTTCTATCTCATCTCCCTCTGCCTGTTTTCCCCTGTACACTTGCTTTGGTGCTCGGGGCACCTGAACTGTTTTTACCTGTGGTTGAGTCTTTCTCGGTCTCTCTTTCTGCGTCTGTGGAGTTAAATCAGGAGTTTTAGGGTTATCTTCGGGCAAGTAAGGACACTCGTTACGCCAGTGTCCGATTTCGTCGCACTGATGGCAGGGAAATTTCTTCATAGCCTCCTCCCTGCTCATTTTGGGCCGGGGCTTGCCCCCTCCCCCTCCCCCAGGGCCTTCGTTCTTAGCATTTTTAACCATGTTACTCAACTGCTTTTCCTGCTGTTCTGCGAGCTTCACCTGAGCCCACATCACTTTCTCCTTGAGAGCCTTTTTCTTTTCTGCCATCTCGTCCTCGCAGTACTTTGCGTACCGCAGGACCTCGTCTACCTTTTTGGAGTGCCAACAGATTTTGTTATCCTTTATCCACTGACAAATTTCAGGTCTTAAACCGTTTACAAACCTGTAAATGAAGTGCGTCATATCCTTCATCTCGATGTTATCTATACCACTGTATGTTTTAAACACCTGTAACAGCCTTTCATAATAGGAGTGCACTGTCTCCTCTCTTTCCTGCGTTGTTCTATCTATCCTGGTCCAATCAGTTTCCTTTGCTGGCACTTTTAGTTTCAGATGCTGAATTACTTGCTCATATTTTCTCATCACTTCTTTCGATGGTTCCCCGGTTTTCTCATCTCTCGGGTATTCCTCACTAGGCCAGGCTATGGCTATTTTACACTCGGTCCATAGATCGACCGGGACCACAATGTCGAAAAACCCATCCAGGTCTTTCCACAGGCATTTCTGCACCTTTACAAACCTTTCCACTTGTCGGTACCATTCAACTGGCTTCTCACGCAGTTTCGGGAAATCGTTAGTAAAGGACACAATATCCTGTCTGGACCATGGAACGTGCACATACCTCCCACCGGGTACTTCGTGCATGGGGCATAAAGTTTCGGGCTTGTCTACTTCTCTCAAAGGGAACTCAGGGGTAGCTTGTCTGGATCGGGCCTCCTCTTTCTTATGTGCCCACCTCGTTTTCCATCTTTCCACGTCTCCCCATTTTTGCAAAACTGCAAGCAACTCTTTAATCTGCAACTTCCTCCCTGACACATTCAAGTTCTCTAAATCCTTATCTGAGAACTCAGCTCGGTATGGTTTCTGCAAGGGCTTCGATCTGGATATATCTATCCCCATACTAGCTGCGGTGTCGGTCAATTTTTCGTGGAGCACCCTAGTACTCCTGGTAAGACTCTTACACATAAACAGCAACTCTTCCTCAGAATAGGTATTTAATCTGTCTAACCCCACATTTCCTGCCATTAATTCTTCTATTTCTACTCTCAGTTTGTAGAGGTCTAAAGGTTTCGTTTGCGGAGCCTGTTTTTCTAATTCACGACTCCAATTTTCAATTTCTTCTGGCGTTACCAAAGAGACACTCCTGGTACCTGTTGCTGACTCTAATTTAATTTCTTTCGTATCAAAAGGATTATGCCTCTTCTGCACTCCTTTCCCTGTTTGTTTGTTTGGCAGGTCCAAGAACACAACTTCGGACTCGCACTCACTGGACTGATCGTCTATCAATAGGGGCTCTTGCCTTGGCGGGGCCATCACTGGGTTCATAACCGGAGGGTTTAGACTTCCTTGACTATTCCCGTACAACGGAACCACGGGTCCGATTGTTACCGGAATAGTCAAAGCTTCAGGACTGGTATTTAACTGGGAAATTTTCTGAATTATTTCTGACCTCTGCCTAGCTATGGCCTCTTGCTCCCTTTCATCTAATACTCTTCCTAAGGTTCGATCAGGTATCATCTGTGGGGTCAGTTGAGGCGTAAAACTCGGGGCAGTAGGATGCGTCTCACTTGGTCCCCCACCATAATTTGGTTTCGGGAACAAAGTTCCTGTCCCAAATGACCTGCGCTCCTCCCCATATGGAGGCTGCAAAAAGGGCACTCCTGAACTTAATGGCTTCTCTTCGTTTTCATAAAGAGGTCTGGGGTAAAAGAGCTTTTCACGGGAATATTTTTCCTCCGGGATCCCGGACATACTGGGATATATATTTCGTACCTCCGGGGGCTCGGGCTTCTCAAAATAGGGCAATACCTGGCCCCCTCCCCCCCTACATAGGGATCTGTCCTCCTCCTTAATAGATGGACGTTGGGCAATTTCTCCTGTACTGGAAGGTCGGGCTCCCTCATTATAAGGTGGCGGACTTCTCGTAAAAATGTCATCTAAAAATTCATCGTCTGACTCCCCAGGGGCTCCCCAATGCTTACTCTTTTCTGTCCTTTTCTCTCCCCCAGAAGGGTTACCTGCTGGCATCATGGGAAACAGACCCTCAACAATCATGCTCTGCCTCCACTGTTTCATCCTCTTGTCCCTTGTCTCTTGTTTCAGCCTGGGGTACCATTTAGTTAGACCTTTGTCCATTCGGGGTTTCTCTCTTTCGAAAGCCTCAATCTCCCATTCCTCTAATGCCTCATACTGCGTTAGTCTCGGTCTGGGATGCAATTCATTCATGCGGGTTCTCAAATTAAATAAAATCCTGCCATTAAAAGTGCCGTCTAACGGAAAAGCCAATACTCCGTCATCTTTTGTGTACTTCACCCAATTCTCCAACCACACACAGGTGTTGTACCCTCGGTCAAACATCATGAATGAGGCAGGAGTATTCGGTGGCGGGACAATAACGCCTTCTCTAGATTTAATCGGTTTGTCCGTTTTGAAATAATTCTTTACCCTACTTACAAGGGACATCTTTCTCTTTCCTCCGTACATAATATTGTATCTATTGGCTTTCCACTGATCCCTTCAAACCCTTGGTTTCTCGGATCGGGTCTAGTCTCTGGAGAATACGAGTGACACATACGATTTCTACGCTTAACTTTGTTTACAAAGCTACCTCCAATCAGAACGCGCCTTGCAATTCTGTGCGACCAATGAGGTGCACGCGTTTAAATAGTTTCGACCAATGGGTGCGCGGCCCCTTCGTGAGAAAGTTCCCACTCCTCGGCGCTTCACCCCTCCTTTACAAATCCAGCCCCACTACCCGCCCGCTGCTTCTACCAATCCCAGCGCGGCACAGAGTGACGTCAGAGACGCTTCGCGACTGACTCCCTCCCTTCACAAGGTAACGGAAACTTTCTTTCTTTCTAAAGTGCTCAGTGCTTGGTTATTTAACAACGAATACACATTCGCCACAGTGCTCAAGTGTCTAGACAGAAAGATTTCTTTTACTTCAAGTAAACTACTTCCATTTACTTTTCACGCGCTGCGGGCAGATCTCTTCCGCCTACCCTTCACTCTAGCATTGGTGAACCTGTTATTCCCCTAAACTCATCCACTTCTTTCCGGGATATATTCCGAGTTTAAGGTTTCCCAGCGGACCCCTCTGCTTTCACCCAAGCTCCGAGGAACCTGCTACTCTTCCGATGTGACCCTTACTAGGTTACGCCACTATGGGAATTTTGCCAATGAACCTCGTTACTGACATTTATTCACACATGTATTCAGAAAACCCTAGTTAGTGCTTCCCGGTTATCCTAACCTGCACCTAACTTTCCTTTAAGCCTGTGACCTCAGGACAATGGATTCTATTCACCACTTGCCCTTTCAATTCCCCGGGGAGTTCGGACAACAAGAAACAATACGGTTTATAAACGCATGGATTAATACATATAACAATATAAGAACAAGAATAATAAAAATACAACAATTCATGAATTCCAAAACAGCGTATTCACAAGAGAATGATCAGCTCTCTTAGAACAGCCGCTCTTCTAGCAGCATTAATATACTAGCAGCTTCCGACTTAACTAGTCTAACTAATCCTGCCTAACCTTTAGCTAGTCCCTAACCGTCCTCTGCTACCAGAAAACTGATAGAGCGCGCGAGGTCACCCAGCCAATGATTCCGCCGTTTCCGGCTTCAGGGCCCATATACTTTCAATTCACACTATTCATTGACAGGGCGACTTCACGGGCTGCTACCAATTGTGTGTGTTCCCTACTGTTATTACTCAGGGTACCCGACTTACCATCCACCAACACGGGTACCTATGACTTCAATGAATCAGGGGCCTAGATGTAAAAGGAAAGGCAACAAATGCAATTTCAAAATGACATTCAATACTGTTAAAATGACCACGGACAACTGGAAGTTTTAAAATGTTTATCTAAAGTTCGTTATTTTCATTCATGAGATATACAAGAATAAGGCATTCAATAACTAGGATAATGTAAATGATATAACTATAGAGAAATAAAGACAAGGTAATCATCGAAATACTGTTATGAAATGCAAATGGGAAAAATACTATACAATCTCAGAAATGTTTAAGCATGGACAGACTATGCATGGGTAACTGTAGGAGGGCCTATAAAGAGTAACACGCTAAGCTTAAAGTGAAGGGACCTTTAAACAGTCTAGGTAAGGAGGTTCTAGACCATATCAGAAAATGACAAACTGCAATGCAAAATATAATTTCTAACAGGTGAGGTGACATAGGAACACGTTTACTAGAAAATTATGCAAATGACTTTCAACAGTTTGCGGCAAAAAGCATGGAAAAATCAACATATGCAAAGGTGTCACTTTATTGAAGCAAAAGGTAGAAATATAGAAAGGTGCAAGTTTAAAGAACTTAGAGCAGTATTTACCTAGACTGGTGTGGAAACCAAACCCTGGCCACGGGTCAGTTAAGGACAGGAAACCCTCAAGGAAGGATACCCTTCAAAGGACAGCAGGTGCAGAATGGACACCCCGGACAGGACAGGATACCCTCAGATTAGGAATCAGGACCGGACCTCAGGACAGGACAGCAAACCCTCAGGACAGGACCGCTCAGGACAGGACCGCACCCGCAGTTTGGAAGCAACGCCTGCGCTCCACCCTCTCTGCAGCTATCGATCAAGACCCCGATTGGGTCAGCGAACTCCCAGCAAAGTGCTTCGCCAGCACTTTAAGGTTTAGTAAAACCTTAGTCTATGGTGAATTTCGGACAGAGTGCTCCGCAGCGCTCTGTATCTTCAGTCACCTATTGAGTACGATGGGTCAGTGACAGGTCAGCTAAACCAGACAAGTCGGACAATTCCCTAGGTGAACCCAGGGTAGTTATACTCTTTGGGTCAGTGTACCACCCCCCAAATGTTGGAAAGTGTCAGAATCCCTCAATTTGGATTGGTCCTAAGGTAGGATTTGGGTAACACACCAATCAGAATACACGATTTATATGCCTACTTTACATATTTGGGTACCGCCTAGCGAGATTGGGGTTCCCATGAGAAACTGCACAGAAATACAATGACAATTGTACAAAGTAACAGAATGGGGACACATGATTTCGTCCAGCCGAGTTTTGCAGGTCAATTCTCAGGAGCATCTTGCCCATCACTGCCAACTGGCGGAGTTCCATCAGCCAAGGTTGTCGGTGCCCCAGAAAGTCGCACATGCGTAGAAGGGACCTCCAAGATGGCTCTCGGTACATACAGACCCCCATTCCCCGCGGTACATGAAAAGTAAGCGAGAACAAATTAATACATAGAAATAACGTTATGAAATCACATCACAGGGTTGTACTTTCAACTTATCATCATAAAATATACTTATGCAGTCTAAATGTTAGCTACATAGAAACGGTGACAAGAGCAGTGGCACGAGCAATACCACATGATGGGCACAGCTATGTATTACGCATGCGCATAAATTTCCCTCCACTTCTGCAGACGCGTCAGGACACGTGAGTGTGGCTGACGCATGTGCAGTAACTAAATACAAGCGGCGGCCATTTTACAGACACGACTTAAAGTAGTTAGGAATACACATAGGCAAGCTTCTTAACCCTTATTCAAACTTAATATAAACGTTAGTAAGACGTACACTTATTACCTTGTTACACATAAACGAGGTTCTTGAATACAGCAAGGTCGCAAATATGCGAAGCTTTGCTTCATCACTTCCACCTCAGACACTTCTGAGGAATCGACTCCTTGAGGTGGGTTGAACATTAAGACAGGTGAACAATGTTATAAATGTAATAGTCTTGCCCTTTCTTTTCTCCTTCTTACCAATGCCTACTACACCCAGCCAAGAGCAATAGAGTCTCACTGGGCACCCAATCAGCAATCTAAGAAAGAGAAGTATACCTCCGCCAGTCTCTCATAAAATTATTCCAATAGCTTCTTATTAGAGAATGGGCAAAGTTGAAACTACTTTGGGGCACTGACAAGTGTCTAGCTGTGGTAGCCTCACATTGCCCTACGAAAAGGTCATGCCATGAACTCAGAAATTCACTCTGCGATGCCATTCAATTTCTTCTCTCTAATCTTCTACATATATTTTTATTTAGATACCACAAAATGATTTCTGCCACCAAGAATGCCGCTGCCAATGTTCAGAACTACCTCACACCCATTTTATAACCCAGCACTTTTCTCCTTCATGAAAGCCTTACATTCATAGCTCTTCAATAATTCCCTGCAGGACCATATTGCACATCCAGACAATTCATTTTGCCATATCAATGACGTGAACGCACATATAGGTAAATCCTATTACAACTCATAAGTTGATGCCATTTTTTTTTATTGAAAGCTGTTCATTTTTTATAGTAAAACATGGTCTAAGAAAACGTCAAGGATATTGGGCTTATATTCAAGTTTTATTATTTGTTCATCAGTTTCTTTTTTGAAACATTGTTCAGTGGTGATTCTGAACAAAGGCGGATTGATCTAGATGCTTTTTAATGAGAGGAATATTTGATTGGCAGGTGGGTATAGTTTTTGTCTTGCATGTTCAAGGTAGTAGATCCAGGAAGCGGTGTGCTCCTGACGCAAAAGCTCAATCACTCCTGCCCATCAAGAAATGTGAGATATTGACAAACAATTGGATTGAGGGCCTAGAAGAAGTGAGGAGGCAAGCGGGAAGCACTGGAGCTGCTGGTACTGAAGCGATGACAGATTGGATTAGAGTCAAAGGGCTTACTTGGTGAACTGGATTCCCAGTGTAGAAAGATAAGCTGTATGCGAATATCAGAGATAGCAAAACACAATGAAAGTACCATGAAGATATAATTCATTAAAACAAATTACTGTGAATGCACTGGAACAACAGAATGCCGGCAGCTGTCATTGGCTGTGCTTTTTTTGCACTCTTTTTAGTTTGAAATACATCCCACCTGCAGAAATTGCAATAAAACACATTTTTGCACTAAACCATAGCAGAACACGATGGATTTGCATTTTGTGCAATTACTCGTCATTTTGCATATTTTTTTTCTGGAATTTCATGACTTAAGAGAACGCAAATTACGCAAGGTTCGTCGAACCCCTAGGAAAGACCATTAAATGCATTAAAGAGGAAAAACACAAAAAGATCAATTGGTGGACGGAATGCTGAACAATGTCAAACACTCACCTCGAGTACAGAGATCGGGCCTAAACCCAGCATTTTTTTGTTCACTATGCCACCACAGTTTGAATCTATCATATGCAAATCAGTCTTGACCCTCCTCCCCATGGGAACAGTCCAGCCCGAACTGCCAGGCCAGGTCTGAAGGGCTGTGCGTGTGTGTTTGCTTGCATACATCAGTAAGTGTGGATGGGGGTTTGTACTGAAGAACACAAACTAGAAAAGTTCCTTACATGATCTCGAGTTTCAATGGCAGTGTTGTGTGAAGGTCCCAGTACAAAAGCAGACTTTGAATAGGCCACATTACAATGCATGTGATACATCGCATGCGGTTACAACGTAGTCACTGCAACGACTGCGTTGTTACATCACATATTATCGCAATGCAAATCATTACAATAACTTGCTGTGGGGGGCGCACTGAATTTTGGCATAGTATAATTTATTATTTCAATTCCAGTCTGTGCAACAGTAGGGAATGTGTTAGATTGTAAATCCAACACCTTCTGCCACCTACAGCAAGTCATTGTAACGACTTGCGTTGTAATGGTTTGCTATGTAACAACGAGGTCATTGTAATGACGGCATTGTAATGGCATGTGAGGTATCACATGCATTATAAGCAATGTTTCCCACAGACGTTAGTTTAGTTTACACAGGGGCCCAATAACAGTACAATAACATCCTGGTTTGATGGACCCAGTACAGAAAAAAAACAGTGGGAGGCGTTACTGTTCTGGGTTGCAGTACTGGAATGGGGTGCTGCCAATCATGCTGAGGAACACAGAATTTTCAGGAGATGCTTCATCATGACTGATGTGCACTAGCACTGTTGTGTATGTTTCTCAGCACTGTAATAGCAGTGATCTGTAATGGTCAAATGGAAGTGCAACTACTAGGTCATAAGAGGCTGCATTAGGTCACCTTTAAAGTCCACTGAAAAAAATGTATGAGTGAATCAATGACTAGAACATTCACAATGCTGTAGTTTCCATAGAGGTACAAAGGTAGTGATTCGTGTGAATGCACCTCCACCGTCCACGGCCATCGTTCTGTGTTAGGGCCAGTCCTTCTGTTTTATGCTATGGCCACTCTAGGTTCTTGTTTGCTGGCAAGAACCTCTCTGACTAAATCTCGCCAAATGCAATGCAGCACGCGTAACAGAATTCGTTTTATTGATTTAATTGTCTACTTACCTACATTCATCCGTATACCGGTGTTTACTACGCCCCACCCTGATCTTCCCTCTGCCCTACGTCACCGTCCGGCAGCACTCCCACCAGGAGCCGCTACTGAATGGGACCCATGCTAATGCACTGCTGGTCATTGATCACATGCCTCCAAAGTAGGGCTGACTTAAAGCTGTTACAGTGAAGAAATGAATGGAAACAATTGTATAGAGTATAGCTCAGAATATCAGTAGAAGAAATATACATATTTTCTATAGGTGTATATATGAAGTTAATCGCAAATATGTATCTACCTTTATGTACCTATCAGTATTCTGGCAACGATATTCTTTGTGCACTGATATTTGAAGCACAATATTCTGGTAGAAACCCCCCACAAGATGACAGGTTTATTTTAGGTGGGTTTTCTCCTGGTGGCATGTGCTGTCCTTGGAAAGAGTATATATAAAAACAAGGTGGTCCCGGATACAGCTCAAGACACAATTCATGTAACTCTTGTTGTTAATATAAACAAGTTCCAATTAGACAGAACAAATCTGTACCTGAGGAGATGTATAATTTGTAAATAGCAATATTAATTTGCAATGAACCCAACACACATAAATCTGAAACCAAAGCTACTTTATATCACAAATTTATTTACATAATCCTAAAAATTGATCCAGAAAAGCTGCAAAAATGCAGTGGACAGGAAAGGGGGAGTTAAAGGGGGTGCTCAAGTGAAGTGCAGAGAATAAAGCACAAAGGACAGAATTAAAATAATTCAGTTCAACTCAAAACCGCAATTTTTCAGTTGAACAAACAAACAAGGGCCTACCCACAAGCAAACTTAGAGTTCAACCAGTGGATAGGGAATTCACTGGATGCCATTCTACCTAAGAAACCTGTATCCCAAAAAAGGGGATGCATTACCATCCTTGGTTTAGCCCAGAGCTCCGGAAAATTAAACAGAGCTGTAAAAAAGAGGAGAGATTATGGAGGAAAAATTTTGACCCAGCAATCTAAACCAAATACAGAGCCTCTATCAAAACCTACAAAGCTGCGCTAAAGACCACTAAAATAGCCTTTTATTCAGAGAAAATCTCTGCATCCTCCAACTCCTCAAAAGAAATCTTCACCATTTTCAAAATTCTGCTAAAACCCTCTGATTCCTCTTTGGCCCCTCAATCATCGGTCCCTCGCTGCGAAGAATTAGCACTCTTCTTTCACAATAAAATTCAAAATATTCTTCTGGCCCTCCCACCCATCACCACCCTTGATCCTTCGCCACCACCCCCACTCCTTTCTCAAGGCTCCATTCCCGAACTTTCTTCCTTTTCCCCCCTCACTAAGGAATTATTTCCCTCCCTTCTTAACTCAATCAAAAGTGGCTCTCCCCTTGATCCCGTCCCAATTAACACCCTGAAGTTAGTCCAGCCCATAATAGAAGCACCAGTTATTAACCTGATTAATACCTCGATCGAAACAGGAACAGTCCCAAGGGACTGGAAAATGGCCATGGTCAAACCATTGTTGAAGAAACCTAACTTGGACCCTGGAGACCTATCTAACTACCGTCCCATTTCTCTTCTCCCGGGTATTAGTAAATTGGTAGAAAAACTCATCAACCAGCAACTGTCCTCTTTCCTAGAGGCCTCCAATTTACTCCATCCCTCTCAAACTGGCTTCCGCCCGGGACAAGGGACGGAGACGGCGCTTCTTAAGGTGGTTGAGGAGTCTAGGAGGATCCTGGACACAGGTGGCAATGTGGCCATCATCCTCCTGGACCTCAGCGCCGCCTTCGATACGGTTAGTCACCGTATCCTTCTAGCCCGTCTAAACGAAGTTGGAGTCTCGGGAAAAGCTCTTTCCTGGCTGGAATCCTTCCTTTCGGAGAGATATTTCAAGGTATTTGAAGGAGACTGCCACTCCGCGCCACTACCCCTGCAGTGTGGGGTGCCACAGGGCTCCTCCCTTAGCCCCACACTTTTAATGTGTACATGTCCCCCCTAGCTAAGATAGTAGCCCCCTACGGAATTGAAATGGTCAGCTATGCTGATGACACTCAGCTCGTGGTTTCTCTGAATCAGGCTGAATGATCACACACGAGTCTGAGTGACTGCCAGGAGGAGGTATCAAAGTGGATGAGCCTGTCCCAGCTAAAACTTAACAATCAAAAGACCGAACTAATGTTATTGGGCAGGAATGCATCATTTAACTCCCCCACGCTATGGCCATCTTCTATGGGCGCTAGCCCAACTCCCAATAGTGTGATCAAGAGCCTGGGTTTTTGGCTGGACAAAGATCTTACATTTAAAGCACAAGCCAGAAAAACCGCGGCCACCTGCTTCTGCTTGCTCAAATCCATCCGTAAAATCTTCCCTCAACTTCCCGACAGAGCCAAAAAAATCCTGCTCCAAGCCTTGATTTTGTCAAGGCTGGATTACGGGAACGCGCTGTACCTGGGAGCCCCAGTCTCTGTAATTCAGAAATTACAGGTAGTACAAAACTCCGCTGCCAGACTGCTGACAAGCACCAACCACCGCTCCTCAGCTAAACCAGCATTGAAATTGCTTCACTGGTTGCCTATACAGGAACGGGTACATTTCAAGGCCCTCTGTATAGCCCACAAAAATATTCAGGATAAAGGCCCCCCATTCTTGCCAACCTGATCAAACCACACAGAACTCCCAGAAACCTCCGTTCCAACGAGCTTAACCTGGCACAAGTCAGCAGAATCAACAAGGCTCGCACGGGTGGTCGCCTCTTCTCCTACAACACCTCAAGGTTGTGGAACTCCATGCCCCTCCCGCTGCGGCAAGAGCCCAACCATCTTGTCTTCCGTAAGAAACTAAAAACTTGGCTCTTTCCTACAACATAATGATACCTGATCTCATCCCTTCAACCTCACCCTTCGCAGCTGCAAGCGCTGGGATGCCTCCGGGTAGCCATGCGCTATACAAGAATCATTTCAATTCAATTCAATTCACTCATTGATATATACATCAATAGAAACAAGGGGGAAATGAAAATATGGGTGTAGGCCTTAGATTAGGGGAGTAGCCGTCGACGTTTCGACCCAGGCACATAAACGGGCTATTGCAGGGCCTCTGCTGCGGGTCTTCTTCAGGACAAGGGTGGGAAGGGCGGGGACTGGACCAATGGACCAAGGGTAAGGCAATAGGGTCACGTCAACACAATTGGAACGGGCCACCAATTCTAGATGTATCAAGAATTCCGAGGGGTGAAGAGGATGTCTACTCCAGATGAAGTCGATATGTATCCACGCCTAACACCACAAACGTCTCAGCGTAGGATCAATTCACTACAGGTAATCGAGTTGAAGGCGGGGTGGTGGGAGGCCGAAATCGATTATGTTGGCAATCCTCGAACAATTGTTCTTTAGTAAAAGGGTGGGAGGGAGGGAGGGGTTTCTTTTAAGTCAAGGTTACTCCATCCAGATGATTTCTTTTGATCACGGATAGCGTAAGCAGAGTTCTTCTCTTAGTCGAAGTGAAACGTGAAGGAAAAAATCCAACCGCGTTTTGCCAGTAAACCCGAGCCGCGTCTCAGCCTGTCCACTGCATTTTTGCAGCTTTTCTGGATCAATTTTTAGGATTATGTAAATAAATTTGTGATATAAAGTAGCTTTGGTTTCAGATTTATGTGTGTTGGGTTCATTGCAAATTAATATTGCTATTTACAAATTATACATCTCCTCAGGTACAGATTTGTTCTGTCTAATTGGAACTTGTTTATATTAACAACAAGAGTTACATGAATTGTGTCTTGAGCTGTATCCGGGACCAACTTGTTTTTATATATACACTGTTACCCAGGTCCTGTGATTAATTGGGTTTACCCCATTGATTCAATGGTCCTTGGAAAGAGAGCCTTCTCCTTGGGCCTGTCACTCTGACAGCAGTCCGGAGCAGTCTTATGTTTCCTCACATTAGTCTTTTTAATTTAAATGCTACTTTCTATTTGATTGATTTCAAGCCTCAAAAACATAAGCTTTCCTTATTATAATATTAAATGATCATCACAAACTGAAATGTTGCTTAAAGGTTAAACAATAGTAACAAACTCAACAATATCCATTTGGTTGATGTGCGAAGGCTGAATAGTCCCTGCCTGCATTCAAACCTGTTAGCTTTTTCTGTGCAAGGTGTATTACCCATATCCGCTTGAAGTATCTCACAAGCACTGACAACTGTGACTACCAAGCTGCAATTTACCTAGTTCTAGCACCAGAAAAAGTCCTGAAGGAGGCGGAGGTGAACTGGATTAGTGGACAATCCATCCGGTCGCATTGAAAGTGTGGTATGATTGGGGCAATATCCATCATATATAAGGTATATGTCAAGTCAAGTCAAGACAAATACCACTTTATTCGATTAATTAAAATCATAAAAGCAGTGACAATGATACATTTATGTATTAAAGATACAATAAAACCAATTTCATCATCGATGTACATAAAATTCATAAAAGTAAAAATACAAAAGATAAAAAATTCAATAACAGGAGAATTATAGTCATCCCACAGTCTCTAATGCCGCTAGTCTATTGGCTTTTTTTCGGACAACAGCCACCAGGAAACAGGCAACCCCGTAGATCACCTGTGAACTGCCTAGGAGTTGTAGGTACATTAGTGTGGGCCTTACTTGCATGAACCCTGCTTCTCTAAGAAGTGGTGCCAAAAACTGTTTCCTAATATCGGCCTAGTGGTCACAAAACATGATAAAATGCATAAGGGTTTGGCTAGAAAAAGTATCACAGCTGCATGGAATTGATGACTCAGGTCTACCCCAAACTGGAAAATGACCCAGGAAAAATTAGCAATATTGAGTCTAAATCGTATTAAAAGGTGGCGGTGGAAAGGAATTGACACAATCTTAAGGTATAGTTCAAGAAGTGGTGATGTCTTCAAGACAAAGTTAGCTCTAACAGCAGGTTTTAACAATTCCATCTTCTCCCGTTGTTGCTTCGCCCGACTTAAAAAATTGGTCTTAATCCACTCTAGATCACCCTTTTGTAACAAATTTGTCGACGAGTACAGTTCGGGTCGACCCAATTTGCAGAATGTGTTTCTGACATAAACTAGCCAAGGTATTTTGTTAGACTTATCTAACGCCATACAGTCTTTTAGGATGGAATGATTCAATGTGATCTCACTATTAAGCCAGATTTTAATCCAACAGGTCAAAGGGGCCAACTATAAAAGATCCGTAATGTGCCTCAGGCCTAACTCTGAGTGCAGGGAATATACAGGAGTGGATTGAGGAACTACTAATAGTGACCTTAAAAACGTATTCTCCATAATCTGTATTTTGCCTGACGGAACATAGCCCCAGAGTGAGGCACCATACAGTGCAATAGACAAACATTTGGATTTGTATACTGTTAAAAGGGCTTCTATAGGCCTCGAGCCCAAGTGTTTGGCGAAACCTAAAAGGGCAGAAGATGCTCTGGCAACAGCTAAGCTCTTAGCGTTTAGTTGAGGGGCCCAGGTGCCCTTTTCGTCAAAAATGACGCCTAAATATGGAAAAACCGGGACCCGAGATATCACCGCCCCATTGCAGGTAAAACATTTTTTTTTTGGGCCTTCGGGCATTTGCCTGCCGCCATAATGTGGGACTTATTACTGTTTACCTGTAGGTCTAGGGACCTCATAAAACCACCAAAGGCGTCCAAGAGTCTCTGCAGCCCCAGTCCAGTGCGGGCTAATAAGACAGCATCATCCGCATAAAGAAGGACCGGGACTGTAGAGTCTCCCACACGCGGAACATTCAAGGTAGCCCCCTCTAGATGTTTATCCAAGGAATTTATATATAAGGTAAACAAGAGGGGAGCCAGGATACACCCCTGCCTGACACTGCGCTTGGAATTAAAATAGCTGGTGCAACCCCTCTCTTTGTTAACTCTAATTGTTGCTTGGAGACCTTGGTGAAGGGTCACTAGAAAGTTAACCAGGGAGGGATCGAAGCCTAAATTGGATAAGATCGACCATAATTTCGCCCGGTTTACCAAATCGAAGGCCCATGAAAGGTCCATAAAACCCATGTAGAGCATACCGTCCTTCGCCTGGGTGTATTTACTTATAAGCATCTGTAGTTTTAGGCACTGGTCTAAAGTTCCTCTGTTTGCCCTAAACCCATACTGTAGGTTGGAGAGGACTCCCCTTTCCCATAGGTAATCTTCCATCTTATGCAGGATGACTCTGCCCAAGATTTTAACGCCAGAGTCAATCAAGGAGATGGGCCTATAACAGGAGGGGTCACTCCGCAAACCTTTTTTAAACACAGGAATTATACTCGATGTTGCCCAGGATGATGGAAATCCACTAATACTTAATGAATTAAAAACATTTGTGAGGATCTTTGCCCAGACTTTTGGGAGGGTCCTATAGAGATCTGCTGGAACTCCGTCCGGCCCTGGATCCTTATTTTTTGATGTCTCTTCTATCGCCGTTTGAACCTCAGCCATCTCAAAGTTTAGTGAATGGGCTGTATTCGTTAAGGAGTGATCCGTGACTATTGCGGGTGAACACTCCTCAATATCATAAATCTTACTGAAGTGTGAGACCCATAGATCGTCAGGGATCACACAGTCCAAGACCGTATTATCGACCCCAGTAAAAAATGGGTGATTTATTGTGGCCCAAAATTTGCTGCTATCCTTCCGGATATCTATAGAGATAAGATTATTCCAAGCCTAGTTTTTAATGGCCTTTTTCCTACAGGACATAGCCAACTTATATGCCTTTCTCATCTCAGAAATGAGCTCACTATTCCGAGTTTGTCATTTTAAAGCTTGTAGAAGATCCGTATGTGCCTTAGAGCATTTGGCATCAAACCACCTAGGGTGATTGAGCTTTTTCTGCCTAGAATTAGTTTTTAAGTCCTGGTTAATTCTGGTACAAATGGCGACATAGGCACCAATAATGTCATTACCGGTAGCTGTGCTATCTAGGCAAACTGCGAAGTCCTGCTCTGCATTGATGAAGAGATCCGACATAAAAGTATCTGGAACAACCTTGGTCCAATTAAGTCTCCTGGCCTGGTCCTTGGGGATCAGAGTGTTGGAATTTACCGTGTTTAAATCTCGTCTGATTATTACATTCCCCAGGTCCAAAGCCAGGAGGAGAGGATTATGATCACTGAAGATAGAGACTACTACTCCATATGAGATGGCCTTAGTTTTTAATCCTACCGATACGAAGATAAAATCTATTACAGTATCTGAGTCCCTTCCTTTAAAAGCCGGGGCCCTATCCTCTCCCCTAAAACCATCTACCTCAAGCAGGTTCATACTGGCTAATAATTCCTCGAGAGCTTCCCCCTGTAGGCTATGTTCAAAGTGTGTGGAAATAGATCCGGCAGGTCCCATTTCCTGTTCTGCCAGACAATCCCAGCTGCACGGATGAATGTTAAAATCTCCCATCAAAATGGTATCGAATACAGTGTTATGTGAGGATTTATATTCCTCTAAAACACCTTCCAAAGAGTTAAGATGTAGGTTACTCTGGTCCTTCTCCATGGCATTATAAAAATTAATCAGAAGGGTAGGTAAATGATTTGGGCCTGCCCATTCCAGAATTAATATATTGTCTGAATGCAGCTCAAGCTGTTTAAAAGAGCCACCTAGCTCTAAAGAAATAAACATAAGCAGCCCTCCTTTGGGTCTACCCCCTAGGCCTGGAACTGCATTTACAGCAAAACTGGAGTATCCATCAAGACAAAAGCTGTTTTCTGTGTCCCAGGTCTCCTGTAAAGCGATGATGTCATGCTGTCTGACAAAATGTTTCCATCTCTCATCGGCACATTTATTTTTTAATCCCACTATATTCCAACTGAGGAATTTACGCGAAGAGGAATGGGCTGCCACCTTACTACCGCCTAAAAGCACTTGTTCAGTTTTGTTTAGTCAGTCATTGACATCCATATGAGAGAGAGGTGCAAACCTATTTGATAAAATTACATCTGTGGACCTTTGAGTAGAATAAGTACCCATCATGCATTGGGAAAGTTGGCTCCCTCCCTCCTTCCTCAGTGAGGCCTGCTGAGCTTGGAATGAGTTATTATTGGTGAAGGCCATTTCGGGCTGGGGACCTCTAAATTTATGAGCAACTAACCTAGAAACTTGGGGTGTGTTTATGTTAGTAACAGCCATTTCAAAATGGGGTCGTCTAATTGTTTAGGCATCTAATCTAGGAGGACCTCTATATGAGTGGGATATCGGGGGGTAAAAATAACCCAGGGGGAAAGGCCTATTACCAGGGCCCACAGTTTCTGATCCGTCCCAAAACAATCTGTCAGCCACATTTGGGCAGTTAAAATTTATTACCACACAATCGCCGGGTATACATTTAGTTCTCCCTCCTACCCACGCAACCCTTCTAGCAGAAATAACGTGCGAGATGATGTCAGCTCTTCCACTGCTAAGTTGGGAACACCATACTTTAGCCTTCCTCAGTAGATCAAAATCGGTTTCCACTGACCCTGTATTTGGTTGAGGCACCCCAGTTAAAACTGCTACTAGGGGTGCCGCGTCAGGTGGGAGATTTAAAGTAGGACCCCTGTTAGAGATGGGCTTTGTATAGCCTAAGGCGGATTTAAAGTGTGCTAACCCAACTCCTTGCTTGGAAGAGGATTCTGCAGGGCTGGTCAGCCGCCCTCTGAGATTATCCTCCTACCTGGTCCCCAACTTCTCTACGCTTAGGGTTGCGCTGTTGGTATTTACACAGTTTGAAATTTCGGATGTTGCATATTGAACAATCTGTGAATTAGGGCTCTCCCGTGCCTCCCGCTACTCTAATGACCTAGGATGTTGTACCCTATATTCCTTTATAAAACGATCAATGTGGTCGCATTTATTTAAAAGGTTGGCCACACAAGAGTTTAGGGTATCCACAATGTCTTTGGCGATGTTCACGAGGGCCGGCTCCAGCCGTGATTCAAATAGGTTTTCCACCAAATCTGCCAAGTGATACGGGAGTCGTACTTCAAGAGGTGCGTTACCAGAAGGCAAGCTAGGTTTATTTTTCTTTCGGGGTTTTTTAGAATTCCTTCGTTTCCCCCTCGATCCTTTATGTCCAATACAGTCTTGACCCTGAGTGTGCGCCTCACCATCCTGAGCAGGAGCCCCAGTTCCATCCAGATTGATCACTACAGTAGGTTCAAGTGGAGTCGGGGGAACAGGCTCCAAATGTAGTACAGCGCCAGAAACGTCCTGATTGATAGGAACAACATCCAGGCCCAGTTCTTTCTCAGCATTGGCAATTTCTGCGCTGAGGACCCCCACTGCCGATGTGAGATAAGATATTATGGACTCGGATTTCCTGGGAACTTTAGCTTTCTTTCCTTCGCCTTCCACAGTATTTAGTTTTCGTTTTCCCATTTTCACAGCCCAGAGGGGTGGCCCGGTCCGGCCTCTGCTGGCCCCTGATGGCCACAGATGGCCCGCCCTCTGCCCGGGCTCGGCCCAGCGCGTCCTGCGACGCGGGTGTAGCCTCTCCGCTTTTGAGGTGCCGCCGGGCGGGATGGTAGGCGGAAACCGAAAGTCTGCCGCTGTGCAACCTGGGAGCTGTAGTCTCCCCCAACTGTGGCCGCGAGGTGGTTGAGAGCGGTGGCAGGGGAGACAAACAGCTTCAGCCCCCCCAGGTGTGGTACAGTCATCAGGAGCCCAACAGGTATGTAAGCGCTCGGTCCACGAGCAAGAATGACCCCCGCTCCACCGGTGTAGCCTCCCTGCTTTTGAGGCACCGCCGGGCGGGATGGTAGGCGGAAACCGGAAGTCGCCCGCTGTGCAACCTGGGAGCTGTAGTCTCCCCCAACTGCGTCCGCGAGGTGGTTGAGAGCGGTGGCAGGGGAGACAAACAGCTTCTGCCCCCAGGTATGGTACAGTCATCAGGAGCCCAACAGGTATGTAAGCGCTCGGTCCACGAGCAAGAATGACCCTCAGGTATATGTAAATATGTATATATGCTTAATCTTGCTCGCAAGGCCAGAACATGAATCCCATTGAGTTTGGTGATACAATCAAGAGGAGATTTACTGATGAACTTGTGTCTCTGATAAACCTTGTAGGGCTGGGAGAGACAGGGCATACCAGACTCTAGGGGTCATATAGCCCCTGGCGGGCTGTGCTTCCTTCCACCATTCCAGCAGAGGGGTGATACTCCACTGGCCTGACTGTCAAGCTTGATTACATTAATTATCACTAGTCTTAGGCATACTTGATCCTGTGGGATCGAGGTAGATTGCAGGGATGCTTAACTCCTGTGCTAATGTCCCCCACATGAGTGATTCTGACACGGCTAGCGACACGAGTCTACAAGGAACAAGGGATGAAAGAGAGAGAGAGAGCGGTGCTTGGCACGGTTGCGAACCTCTGTGTCTCCTGTGTCTTACTCATTATGCGTCTGGGTCCAACTTCACAGAGGCCCTGAACTTGCCTTTGTAAGTTCTAAAAAGAGAGAATGAGCAGTTATAAACCCTTTTCAGTTACGGTCAGTTGGGGCCACCACAAACAATAAGTGGTGGGAGAGTGGCGCGGGGGAGTGCAGAAGGAGGAGCGCAAGGGTGGAGAAGGAGTTTAATTATATATTTTTTAAGTAAGATGAACGTATCTGCGGCTGCCAGCTGCCTCCTGCTTCATGCCTTGGTGCTCTTCCTTGTCCTAGCAGACACTGGGACTACGTCACAGACTCCCTGTTCAATCACCACGCTGCTCTGATAACATGAGAGCAGCGTGTGGATTGGCCTGAGTAGGATGAAAAGAGGTTCTGCTCAGGACAGGGAGTCTGTGCTGTTTCTCCAGCCTGGCTGTTAAATACAGCCAGGTTGGAGAAACCTAAGTACGCCTGTGTGTTTGGTCGGTCTGAGATCGCAGGCCAAACACGCATGCGCACTTAAAAGTGCACGTAGCACCTCCTCCTCCCCGTTCCATGGCCATTGTCCCGCCCCTTCCTACTGCACGCAGGCTCAGCCATCAACTAAAAAATTAAACAATGAAAGTATATCTTCTTATTTTTCAGGTGCTGGCTCCTCCAGCATTGTGGAGGAGTCACTCCTTGTTAAGCTGGCCCTTTTTCCTACTAAGCCCATGGTCTCCATTCACAATACCTTGTTTTACCCCTTTCAAGCTTCAAACTGCTTTGCATTTTTAATTTTCTTGAATTATGTGGTGTTCACTTTCTTAAGAGGAAACACACAGTTGCTGATAAGCACAAACCTATCTCTGACAGCTAACAACAGCAATGTATTTTTATGTTTCAATCTCTAAAAGTATCTACATTAAAAAATGTTCTGTTAGTCTTTATTCAACTAATCAAATCCTTTTGTCTTTCTCTCTTACAGGTGAGGGCAAGCTCAAACATCTCAGGTAAGTATCTTTCTTTCTCGTAGCAGGCATATAAATGCTAGGCCGTTACTGCCTCGGTTGGGTTCAGGTTTAAAAATTAATCTTTCTTTTTTCGTGCATCTACCTCGGGGTGGATTAAATGTCATCGAGAGTCGACCGCATGAAGAATTCAGAGCATGGTTGGAGTCCGGCGGGGTGGTGAGTTCTTGAACAGCATGCTCATTGTGTATCATGGGTGCTGTTTGATTAGCACTGCAGCCAAGAAAGCCCCCAAATCTTGCGAGATTTTGGAATCACACTGAAGTACGTGTTCAAAGTTTGTTCTTCCACATCAGAAACTGTGTCTTGTATTGGATCTACCTCAAAATTCTTGGTTAATGCCTGATTCCATTGTGGTTCTCTGATTTCCTCCTCATCTTTGGGTCTTGACGCCCCCAAATGTTCCCACTACACAGAGGGGAGTTCCTTCGAGGTATTTTCCTCCTGTGGCAGTAAGTTGGGCTCACAGGCCTGACAGAGGCGGGCTACAGACCACTATATTTACAAATCTCCACCTGCCTGGTGGAGATCTCTATGACTTCAGAGAAGTCCCCTTCATGGTGGGTGCTTTAAAGACACTGAAAGTGTGCTGGGTGGCCCTGATGTTTATTGCGCCTGCTCAGCAATCTTTTTTGTTTTGCGAAAGCTAATGACCTCGACACCCTGGGCGTTTATTCAATGTTGTTTTATTTATTTTTTAGGGCAAGCCTGGGTCAGCGCATGCACTGCTCTGTGAGACATGCACTTGATAACCGCCAATCTCTGCCCATATTTGACATTGGCTTGTGTCTTTGTCCTTCGTAAATGCTGGCTTGAGGGACCTAAAATTTACAATACCCGGCTATACTTACAAATAGCCCATTTACCTTTAATACATATAATAATTCAGTCGGCAATGGAGAAGGTTCAATCGTTCATTCTTCAAATACAAGCCCTGCCAGGGGAGCCTCGGTCTGCACGACCCTCAGAGGTGCACAGAGGAGACTGACGACATACGAGTGATACAATGCATATATACGTCTTTACACATTCAGGTTGGCACCCTACAAGGAAAAATACGAGTTGTCGGTGAGCCAGCAGGAACACCCATATAAGGCACCATTGATTGCTAACGGCTAAACAGGAGCTATTCCGGGGGCAGGTCAGTGTGATACCCTCTTGTCTATCTAGAGCCCGGGGAGTACAGGAACGGCTCTGCACGCATCCCACAAGAGGGGCAGGTGTGACCTTGAGTTTCCCTGAACTACACACTAAACTATGAAGAAGGAGGTTTAGGCCGGCAACATGGTTTCATACCAGAAGCCGAATCACGTGACTTCTGGGAAACGGTACATGAACACAGAGAAACGAAACAGAATGGCTGCAGCTATGCCAATAGGTTGAGATGGGCCTTCCTGAAGTAATCACAGAGCATACATAATATACGTAATACCGCATAAATATTCAAATGCGTATATGGTTATATGGTACATAGTGGGCCAATCATAAGTACATATAATTTTATAACCCAACAGACGGCCCTTTTGGCCTACTATGGCCAATATAACTACGTTAGTCAACAAAAACTCCCTCATCAATCTGCATGAGGTCGATTACCTCCTTCTGAATCATTTGTCTCTTAATTTTGTCCTGTCGGGAAAGGGTCAAAGCAGACGTTATTCTAGTTGCACAAAAAGTGCAACATGCTGGGCCACATTGGAGACATATGCAGCAAACAAAAATAATTCCAAAGGCCCCCGCTAAAATCAGGAAGGTCTTCCAACCCCAGGTAGTCAAGAGTCCCCAGAACCATCCACTAAAGGACCAGGTCCCATTTTCTACATGGAGTTCACTGGCTAGTCGATGTAATTTCTTGATGGCTAGATGTATGGTAGGGGCCGAATCAGGAATAAGAACGCAGCAAGAGCTGCCAATCACTTTACAAGCTCCTCCCCTATCTGCTAGGATGACGTCTAACACCATCCGGTTTTGAAGCGAAACGAGTCTCGTGGCCTGAAGCTCAACAGTAAGATTGGTTAATATCTCAGTAGTTGTTTGTACCACATTTTCCACTATTCTAGATAAACATCTTATATTTCGGCAAATAAAGATCGGGCCCCAGAATGGGACCAGACCCTTTGAAATGTCTTCAAATTGCTGCAGTGAGGTGTCTGTCTGGTCAGTACTATCAGTGTCGAAACTCCTAATAGTCCGATTCGATTCTAACCCTCTTCTGACTAATCGATGGGCTCTATGGTAATCAGAAGGGGCAATGTACACAGGGGGATAGAGAAATGACAGATAACATCGTCCTGCCCATCCTTGAGGAAGCCAAGTATAAGCATTTTCCCCACATACAAAATATACATTGGGGGGAGTGATCATTGGAGGAGTACTATCAGTCTGCAAGGTATAAGTATAATTACAAGTGCTGCTTCCCACTTTAGCGTGTCCTCGACCCCTAATACAGAACAAGGAGGTGGCGTTGATTATTGGAATTGAAAGAGCCTTATCATTGGTGACATTGCGTTCTTGAAAATGCTGAAAATACAAGGTGGAGTTAAAGAATTCGAAATCCTGCATTTCTTCCTGCAACCGGGTGTCATTTTTAAAATCAGTATATACATTCATACAAGCATTAGGATCTAGGGAACCCTGTCCCTCATCCCCTTCTGCATCAAATCCCTGGTGTCGCTCTCTATACTTAAGAATGGCTTCATAATCTTTTTCCGAATATATCTTGGGATTTTCAACATAATGCGAATAAATTAATGACAATAGTTGCCACCATGCCTCACAGCTAGCTAGATAAGACAAAGGGAGAGAAATAAATAACTCATGCTGATGCATGACTGATGGTAACAATCCACAAACCCAACAATTGGTCTTGTTTGTAGTACTGTGGGTCTGATGCAGCATTTCAATAAAAACATTCTTAGAATACGTTTCCCTATGTCTAGCCTTATGCGGAGGTAGAGAATAAAAGATATGTTCTTCAGGAGCAGGGGTAGTATGCACTGGATGCTGAAATTCCAAATATATGAATACACACATCATAATTACAGTAATCAAAGAAATAAAAACAATGAATGCCACCTTCACTCTTGTGGGCCATCCGAAAAACAGTTGCATATCATGAATAGGACGCCGCGGGGCAAGCGGTCGTTCATCTTCCATCATAAATCGGGCAAAAGGGAACATACTCTCTATAAGTCCAAATCTATCTCGGTCCCTTGCTAAAAGTCCAAAACTAATCTTTGCATCCACAAAGAACGCACACCACCAGAGGGTTTCTTCTCCCCTCCAGGGGATCTTCTCCCTGTGTCCGTTTAGAGCCTCACAGGCAGACTCTGCTCAAAACAAAATGGCTGATTTTTCAAAGCACGATGGCAGCCCTTAACTCAGTCTTTCTTTCTGAACAGAGCCAAATGTACACAATGTTCCAGGCTCTCTGCGGGTTCAGTCCAGTGTCTCGCTCAGTACCCCTAATCACTCTATCCAAGGTTTGCCAACACAAAGTCTTGTTCTAATTTCTTCCATTAGTGAGTGGGGTACCGCGCTGTTTTAGGGGCCGCAGATCATATCGACAATGGCCAGGCTACTCCTGATCCGAAAACAATTCAGTAGCATGAGTAACAGATTCGGTCGAACCTTGTGGCACCTCGGAATTGGAAACGGCTTCTGAATGAGCGGTCACACCTTTCCCTTCAGGCAGCACTTCCCTTGATTTCCCTACTTCCTGAGCATCATAAAAGGGCACAAAACCTTTGAGCCATTCGCCTTCCTCGCTTGGTATTCCCAATTTATTGAGTTGGTCGGAAGGCAGGGGTAGCGGTAGGCGTTTCAAATGGGAAACATGTATCCAATGTTTCCGACCATGCACCTTCACCGCCGTCCTGGTAGCTAGGATTATCTGGTAGGGATCGGACCATCTGGGCTCCAAACTTGATGTCCGCTGATAATTCTTCACCAAAACCCACTGGCAGGGTTACATAAAATTTGGTTTTCTTCTATTCCCATAAAGGTTCTGTACCGCCAGATGAAATATAATATTACAAGACCCCAATCGACTTAGAAGTCTTTTTATATTAAAGTCTTCGATTTGAGGTACTGGTGTGAACATCTCGAATACTTTGAATATAGAAGAGGGCATCAGTATATTGGTAGATGCCCGATTACTCTTTATAGCATAAAAGTGTGGTGGGTGGGAGTACATTCTTTCTCAAAATATGTCATCACTAGTAATTTCCTAAGCAACAAAAAGTAATAATGGTTATATCTGTGTCACTGTATAGAATAGGCATCTAAAATACTGTTTTTAAAATTTTAGATTACAAGTCAATATTGCCAAATGTCCTGATGAAGGTGCAACTATTGTAAAGCCACCGAAACGCCTCGTCTACTCTAGCTTTTTGACTGTTTTTTAATGATTATCCATGTTGTTTTTTATCATGAAATTAATTCTTTTAAATAAATGTTTTTAATTTAGAGTGTAACCCTAAAGAGAGGTACCATAATAAAATGTGTAAAGTTTTTATATTTTCCAGTTTGTATTGTTTCTTTAACAAAAGTATGACACATAGTGGGATTAATGTTTAACATTCCTTTGCCAGTACAATCCCTCCTTAAAGTCCCCGACACCGCTTCTCAATAGTCAATATTTTGACTTTCATGTATATACAAATCACAGGGCTTTACTTTCCATTGTATCTGCTCCCCTCCCTGTGTACATAACCAGGGGAACCTTCCAATTATTGTCTTGGATTCAAGGTAGAGCATCTCTTGATCGTAATGTGTGGGGCAAACAGTGTCAGCTCATATCCTGTTAATCTAGCACTTGTTAAATGTTGGGTCTTAGTCCTATTTAGGAGGATATCAACAGCATGTGGTACCATGACTGTAAGGTCAGTATTCAAGACTATTCCTTTTCAGCCACCCCCTGCCAGGTCCAGTGCGGTGTTCCCCAGGGCTCCTCTCTGTCTCCTTTACTGTTCAATCTCTACATCTCTCCTCTTATCTTTGCTCTACAGCAGCTGGAGGTCACGGTATATAACTATGCCGATGACCTCCAGCTCATCTTTAATCTGTCCTCTTCCTCCGACTCTATTTCTAACTTCCAATCTATTCTATCCTTCATCAGGGACTGGATGAACTTCATCCACCTGAAGCTCAATCCCGATAAGACGGAACTTGTGGTTACGCGTGGTTGCTCCAGTACCTGGAACTCTCTATTTTGGCCCCCTTCCTTTGGTTCTCCCCCTATCCCAGTTCCTTCTGTTAAGACTCTTGGCATCAAGCTAAATGATAAACTCACTATGCACTCCCAGATAGGTTCGGTGGTTTCTTCCTGCTTTCTCAATCTTCGTACTATCCGCTCTATTTCTCGCTTTTTTTCCTTCTCTGCACTTAAACTAATTATGTCCGCACTGGTCCTGTCCCGCCTGGACTACGGGAACATCTTGTTCAATGGCATCCCTTAGTACAGCCTGCGCAAACTGCAACTGGTGCAGAACCAGGCGGCCCGCCTCGCCTTCGGTCTCCCCAAATTCCATCATACTTCTCTGCTCCTGAAGACCCTCCACTGGCTCCCCGTTCGGGAACGCGCCTTGTTCAAATTAGGCTGCATGGCGTTTCAGGCCAGGACTGGCCTGGCCCCTCTCTTTATATCTTCAGCCATCAAATCTTATGTCCCTGGCAGAGACCTCCGTTCCTCGGCCCAACATCTTTTAGCAGTCCCTCGCTACAGGAAAAAAAAACAGGGTGGCTCGAAATTTTCCACCCTTGCCCCCATGTTCTGGAATTCTCTTCCCTTCCACCTTAGGTCTCTCACCCAGTATTCCATTTTCCGCAAATCATTGAAAACATTTTTATTCACTCAGGCCTTTCTGTCTTAAACCTTTGTTCCCCTTTTCAGCTTATTTCTTAGCGATTGACTCTGCCTAGCAGGCTGTTTGCTATCTCAGCGCCAAGAAACCGCTCAGGTGTATGTTGCGCTTAACAAATATTTTAAACTTAAACGTATTCCTTCCGATTGTCGGATGGCCAATGCTACTGCAGCAGTGGCCCTCAAACAACTCGGGAGGGCTCGAGCCACAGTATCTAAAACCGAAGAGAAAAATGCACATGGTCTCTGTTTTCCACCAAAAGTCTGTGTTAATACTGATAATGAACAACCATCCACCTTGTGCACATAGAGTGAAAAAGGCTTCCGGTAATCTGGGGTTCCCAACACAGGTGCAGAACAAAGAGCAGACTTTAAAGATTCAAAGGCTTCCTGACATTCATCCTTCCAGGGCAGGGGTTCATGCACATCTTTGGTCGTCAAATGCAACAAGGGTTTAGAGAGGAGTGAATAGTTAGGTATCCATTGGCGACAGTAAGAGGTTATGCCAAGAAAAGCACGAACATCACGTTGAGTACGAGGTACAGACATGCTAGTTATAACAGATATTCGTTCAGAAGTTAGTCGCCTCCCCGCTTTCGACAGGAAATGGCCTAAGTAGGTCACTTCCTGTTGACAATATTGAATTTTAGAAAGGGACACCTTATTTCCCTTCTTAGCCAAATGATGTAACAATTTAACCGTAGCTTCTTTGCATCCCTCCTCCGTATCGGAGGCCACCAAAATATTATCTACATATTGAATAATGGAATTTCCAGCAGGCAAAATTAATTCATCCAAAACAGCTTTTAAAGCTTGACTATAAATGCTAGGACTTTCAGTATAGCCTTGGGGAGCGCGTGTAAATCTAAAACTTTGACCAGCCAATGAGAATCCGAAGATATGCCTGCTATCAGGATGGATCGGGATGCTAAAGAAGGCATTCTTCAGATCAATGACAGAGAAGTACCTGGGCCGTGGGTGGAATCATTGTCAAAATAGCAGTAATATCGGGTACCACTGGACTGGATATTGTGGAACCACTATTTTATTAACCTCTCGAAGGTCGATCACAAAGCGATATGTGTTTTTATAATCTGGAGCACCATCAACTGGGGTTTTCTTCAAAATCGGTAAAATCGGGCTGTTACAAATATTAGATGCTGTCTATTCCACTACCCCTTTCTGAATAAGGTCCCGAATTATGTGCAACAGAGCCCGTTCACCTTCTGGTGAAATTTTATACTGTTGAATGCGAGGCAGCTGCGCATTTGGTTTCAAAGTGATTGACACAGGGGCTATTCTTAACAGCCCCACATCAGTGTCTCCAGTGGCCCACAATGTCTGAGGAATGGTAGAAAATTCGGGGGGCAATTTTCCATTTTTAGCAAAATATTGAGCTTCTATAACAAAGGGATTCTGCATGGTTAAGTAAACACCATCGGGGGAACAATAAATGCGTGCATGTTATTTCTTTAGGATGTCTAGCCCTAACAAATTTTCGCCACAGTTAGAAGTCAGAAGGAAGGGTGTATCCATGGAAATAGGACCTATTGTAAAATGGAGAGGTTTTGAGACGGGGCTTACTACTGGTATTCCAGAGAAACCTACTGATACATTATTTTGGCCAGACAGAGCTGCCCCCGGGACCAGTGTATGGGCAACCGAACTATTCATCGCCCCAGTATCCACTAAAAACCTTCTCGGTGTACCCATCAGTTCTCCTTGCACATAAGGTCCTTCTTGATCAATTGGTACTGTAGCATGGCCCCTGCTCTGTCCTTGGCTGTCTCATGCATAATCCCGTTCATCATATCCGTCATCCCGGTAATTCTCGTTGTAATACTGCCTGTTCTGCGGGTCGTCAAAATAATTTTTACGGGGACGTTCATATTGCAAGTCTTCCCTACGCATGTTATTACGGTCCACAGCCCCTCTACCCCGTCCTCTCCCTCTACTGGATCCATTCCTCGCCAACAACAGAGGGCAATCTGACATCCAGTGTCCTTCCTCTTTAAAATAGGAACATTGATTTATCCCAACATTGGGAGGACCTCCTCTACCCCTTCCTGTCATGTACCTTCGTGGAGATAAGCCTCGTCCACCACGCCCCGCAGTTATTCCTCTACTTACTTGCTGCAACAAAACTCTAGTTTTTAGTTCTTTAGTCTTCTTTTCTGACTTTTCTTTACTCTCGTTTTCACAATGCTCATAATATTGAGCCATGCTGAGAATGACCGGCGGAGCTGCCGTGGTCCATGTACTCTCAGCCGATTGGAGGCGTGACATAATCTCCGGGAGTAAATTAGTAACAAACCTGTTCACAAATAACCGTATTCCTCCTTCTGTGGAAAGATCTTGGCCACTAAAATCTATGAATACTTTCTCAAATCTTGTGAAGAAATCAGACACACTCTCATCCTTTTTCTGTTTACATGCAGTCAGTTTATCCCAATCTACTTTTCTAGGGGGAAGAAGGGTCTTCATGTACGTAATTATTTTATCTGATAAAGTTAATATTTCATCCCGAGGCTTCTCTCCCGGTTTACGTTCCTTGTCCCAATTCTTCAACTGATCCCATGATCCCCCAAGTTCGGGAAGATGATCAGTATCATGTATCTGTCTCCAAATATCAACGGGAATTAGGAGGCCAAAAAATAGTTCAATGTCGGCCATAGTCATAATGGTCGAATTGGCTGCTTCTGCCAATTCTTTATAATAAGCTGTAGGATTCTTACGGGGGTCAGGGAGCTGAGCTTTTAACGAGAGGACCTCACTTCGTTTCCAAGGGGTAAAAACCCATTGTTCCTGAAGCCTAGCATCCACTCGTTCTCAGACAACGTTGCCCCCGTTGTCCAATATTTCAGGCACTTCGGGAAAGAAGAGAGGGTGTACTTCTCTCATGGGGTGCTGTGTGGCCCACTCGAAACTCTTCCGGTGCATCTGTTCTCTATAATGCATAAGGGTTTGCACGTTCTGATATACTTCTTTAGCTTGAAGATGGAATTTATGAGCCTGGTCCCTGATGTCGCGCAGTATCTGAGGGGGCAGCCCCTCCTCAAAACATTGTTCCCATAACGAAATCAATCGGATCGCCATGCTCTCTAGGGCCAATTGTTGCGCAACTGGCTCAAAGTCCTTCATAGTGCTCCAAATATCTTCTAAAGTATAAATGGGGTTCCGCATCCATTGGGATGGATGTATGACGTTACAACGCATACTTTTACAACGCATGCCATTACAACAAATTTTTTACAACGCAAAAACTTTTACAACGCATACCATTACAACGCATACCATTACAACGCATGCTTTTACAACGCAGGTACCTTTACAACGCATACCATTACAACGTAAGTATTGGTAAGTATATAATATTTTTTTATTTTAAATTAATTAAAATTAATGTAATTTAATTTAATTTAATTTAATTATTTTTTTATTTTTTTTACCCTGTACCCCTGTACCCCAAAAACCCCAAAATGACCCTTAACACTAAAAATGCCCCTGTACCCCAGAAACCCAAAACTGTCCCTCAACCCTAAAAATACCCCTGTACCCCAAAAACCCAAAACTGACCCTGAACCCTAAAAATACCCCTGTACCCCAAAAACCCAAAACTGACCCTGAACCCTAAAAATACCCCTTTACCCAAAAACTGAAAACTGACCCTGAACCCTAAAAATACCCCTTTACTAACCCTGGGCGTAGTTCGCGGAGCCGCACTCCGCGGAGCTACGCGAAGACGCAGTTGCACTCCGCGAACTTCACGTAGCTCCGCGGACATGCGTAGTAGCTTGCTAGACCCGTTCGCGCGCCGTTTTTCGTCTTCGGGAGCGCGGTGCGCGTGTTCGGGGCGCTGCCTGCATGCTCGAGATAGCTGTGTGTTAGACATGTTGGGGAACTCATCTTCTCGTTCGCACTGCCAAAGTGCGTGATCGCGTCAAATATCGCGCGAACTTACCCCGGCGCACGCGATAATGTTATTCAGCGCGCGAGAACTACGCTACGCACCGGATCGCGGAGTAATCGACAGCTTCGCGTTCTCCGTAGAACGCGGAGTTGCCAAAACTCCGCAAGCTCCGCGAACGGAGCGTAGTTCTTCGCCCAGGGTTACCCTTTACCCAAAAACTGAAAACTGACCCTGAACCCTAAAAATACCCCTTTACCCAAAAACTGAAAACTGACCCTGAACCCTAAAAATACCCCTTTACCCAAAAACTGAAAACTGACCTTGAACCCTAAAAATACCCCTTTACCCAAAAACTGAAAACTGACCCTGTACCCTAAAAATACCCCTTTACCCAAAAACTGAAAACTGACCCTGAACCCTAAAAATACCCCTTTACCCAAAAACTGAAAACTGACCCTGAACCCTAAAAATACCCCTTTACCCAAAACTGAAAACTGACCCTGAACCCTAAAAATACCCCTTTACCCAAAAACTGAAAACTGACCCTGAACCCTAAAAATACCCCTTTACCCAAAAACTGAAAACTGACCCTGAACCCTAAAAATACCCCTTAAAAAAACCCAAACATATATAATTTTAAATATAATTATATACTTACCAATACTTACGTTGTAATAGTATGCGTTGTAAAGGTACTTGCGTTGTAAAAACATGCATTGTAATGGTATGCGTTGTAACAGTTTTTGCGTTGTAAAAGTTTCGTTGTAATGGTAGTGCGTTGTAAAAGTTGCGTTGTAAAGGTTGTTCCCCATTGGGATGCCTGAATAATAATAGCTCTCCTCTCTTCCTGCCCCATCAGCAACCGCGTATAGGCTCGTTGATCACTCAAGTCTGTCACCGGCCGCTTGGGGGTGGCACCGCTCAGACCGCTAATATTTCGGACATCTAAGATGGTCTGAGACGGAGGGGAGAGAAATACCGGATGTGAGGGCGAAGGAACAGCCGCGTCAGGCTGAAGGGATATTAAGGGTGAGGTAGTTGGACGAAGGGAAGGCGGTGAAAACAAAACAGTCTGTCCTATTCCTCCAGTGGGGGCCGTTGCAACCACCCCTGACGGGGTTATTGGAGTTGCCGCGGCTCCCGACTGATCAGCCCGAGACAAAGGTACGGCTGGATACAGGCCCTGTGGAGTATAAGGAGGATGTGGCCGAACCTCCAATAATTCTTCCAGCTCGTCACCTGTCTCTGGTCTGGCTACATAACTTTTGTCCATTTCTAATCGGAACTGTCTATCCATTCTTTCGATATTTTGTTCCACCTTCCCTTTATCATGCGCCACTGCTTTCGGAGTCACAGTTTGTCCTGCCTTACATTTACCCAATTTTTCTTCCCTAATTCGTCGTCTTTTTGCCTCCTTCAACCATAGGTTCACAGAGTCAAACATGGACTGACGACTTTTCTTCATGAATAATTTGTTCTGAATATAATTAATCTTTCTTTCATCAAAAGACCCTGTAAGGGGCCACTGCAGTTCTACATTGTCTTTAGTATACCGGTTCCAAAGAGTATTAAACAAAATTGGCTGTATTCCATGCTTGACATACATATCGAAACTGGGACTGCCCTCGGGAGGGGCGGGCTGTCTTTCTTCGAGCCGCGTTCCCTTCCGACAGCAGCACCCGAAACATAGTTTACTAAAACAAGGCATTATGACAACAAATATACAATGTTCATCTGTTCAATGTTCACATACACACTTGGACGCGTCCTCTATGTCATTCACTCCTATCGCTCACATTTGATTCATCACAATAAAGAGCTGCAAAACCGTGCAAGGCTAATTTCCTTCAAAGGTATCTTCAAATGCAAATGACGTCTTCAAATACGAATAGAGCCCGTCGACTCCTGTTCGGGGAATCGAATCCAAAAGAATTCCAGACACCAAATTCAAACCAAAGGGACAGTCCTCAGACAGTCCTGCAAGTACCTGATAGGCAAACCACGAACCCTCTCTCAGGCTCTCCCATGGTTACGTCCTGGTTGGGCCGGACATCTGGGCACGTAGCACCAGAACCCAGGCTTACCCAGTTGTTCCCAGGGCGTTCCCGGAGGTGATCCGACCGAGCGAGTAACCCCGTACTCCGCTAAGGCATCAGGTGTAATCTCAAATTTTTCCAAACAAGTCCGTGAGGCATCCGCTGAGCAGACCCCTTTGCCACAACAGCCGACCCTCAGATTCCCATGTGGTCCGGCTTCCCCGGCCACCATGCAAACAAAAACAGTTAACTGTCGTCAAAAAGAAACACTTCCACTGCGTGATTCTTATCCAATCAAAGACTCGAAGGTCACTCACCTGGTGCACTTCAGGCCGATTGCGAATTTCTCCACTGCCGACACCTAGACAGACCGACACAGTCTGTTCTATTCCTGGGTTAAGCCCGAAGGACTCCGGCGAAGGGTCTTCAATTGCTGAGAGGGATACTGGACTCGAGAGTGGGGACGGCGTCTTTACATACCACAAACGGGTGTCTCAAATCAGGATCCTTTTTCTGTCCACCCCCTCGGCCAGAACTCCTCCTTGTCCCGTCACCCCTGTTTACAGGAGGGGACGACCCTATCGCGGAGTCCCGGTGGAGTTGCCAACTGAGGGACCTAAAATTTACAATACCCGGCTATACTTACAAATAGCCCATTTACCTTTAATACATATAATAATTCAGTCGGCAATGGAGAAGGTTCAATCGTTTATTCTTCAAATACAAGCCCTGCCAGGGGAGCCTCGGTCTGCACGACCCTCAGAGGTGCACAGAGGAGACTGACGACATACGAGTAATACAATGCATATATACGTTTTCACACATTCACGTTGGCACCCTACAAGGAAAAATACGAGTTGTCAGTGAGCCAGCAGGAACACCCATATAAGGCACCATTGATTGCTAACGGCTAAGCAGGAGCTATTCCGGGGGCAGGTCAGTGTGATGCCCTCTTGTCTATCTAGAGCCCGGGGAGTACAGGAACGGCTCTGCCTGGATGCACGCATCCCACAAGAGGGGCAGGTGTGACCTTGAGTTTCCCTGAACTACACACTAAACTATGAAGAAGGAGGTTTAGTCCCGGCAACATGCTTTCATACCAGAAGCCGAATCACGTGACTTCTGGGAAACGGTACATGAACACAGAGAAACGAAACAGAATGGCTGCAGCTATGCCAATAGGTCGAGATGGGCCTTCCTGAAGTAATCACAGAGCATACATAATATACGTAATACCGCATAATTATTCAAATGCGTATATGGTTATATGGTACATAGTGGGCCATTCATAAGTACATATAATTTTATAACCCAACAGACGGCCCTTTTGGCCTACTATGGCCAATATAACTACGTTAGTCAACAAAAACTCCCTCATCAATCTGCAAGAGGTCGATTACCTCCTTCTGAATCATTTGTCTCTCAATTTTGTCCTGTCGGGAAAGGGTCAAAGCAGACGTTATTCTAGTTGCACAAAAAGTGCAACATGCTGGGCCACATTGGAGACATATGCAGCAAACAAAAATAATTCCAAAGGCCCCCGCTAAAATCAGGAAGATCTTCCAACCCCAGGTAGTCAAGAGTCCCCAGAACCATCCACTAAAGGACCAGGTCCCATTTTCTACATGGAGTTCACTGGCTAGTCGATGTAATTTCTTGATGGCTAGATGTATGGTAGGGGTCGAATCAGGAATAAGAACGCAGCAAGAGCTGCCAATCACTTTACAAGCTCCTCCCCTATCTGCTAGGATGACGTCTAACACCATCCGGTTTTGAAGCGAAACGAGTCTCGTGGCCTGAAGCTCAACAGTAAGATTGGTCAATATCTCAGTAGTTGTTTGTACCACATTTTCCACTATTCTAGATAAACATCTTATATTTCGGCAAATAAAGAACGGGCCCCAGAATGGGACCAGACCCTTTGAAATGTCTTCAAATTGCTGCAGTGAGGTGTCTGTCTGGTCAGTACTATCAGTGTCGAAACTCCTAATAGTCCAATTCGATTCTAACCCTCTTCTGACTAATCGATGGGTTCTATGGTAATCAGAAGGGGCAATGTACATAGGGGGATAGAGAAATGACAGATAACATCGTCCTGCCCATCCTTGAGGAAGCCAAGTATAAGCATTTTCCCCACATACAAAATATACATTGGGGGGAGTGATCATTGGAGGAGTACTATCAGTCTGCAAGGTATAAGTATAATTACAAGTGCTGCTTCCCACTTTAACGTGTCCTCGACCCCTAATACAGAACCAGGAGGTGGCGTTGATTATTGGAATTGGAAGAGCCTTATCATTGGTGACATTGCGTTCTTGAAAATGCCGAAAATACAAGGTGGAGTTAAAGAATTCGAAATCCTGCATTTCTTCCTGCAACCGGGTGTCATTTTTAAAATCAGTATATACATTCACACAAGCATTAGGATCTAGGGAACCCTGTCCCTCATCCCCTTCTGCATCAAATCCCTGGTGTCGCTCTATATACTTAAGAATGGCTTCATAATCTTTTTCCGAATATATCTTGGGATTTTCAACATAATGCGAATACATTAATGACAATAGTTGCCACCATGCCTCACAGCTAGCTAGATAAGACAAAGGGAGAGAAATAAATAACTCATGCTGATGCATGACTGATGGTAACAATCCACAAACCCAACAATTGGTCTTGTTTGTAGTACTGTGGGTCTGATGCAGCATTTCAATAAAAACATTCTTAGAATACGTTTCCCTATGTCTTGCCTTATGCGGAGGTAGAGAATAAAAGATATGTTCTTCAGGAGCAGGGGTAGTATGCACTGGATGCTGAAATTCCAAATATATGAATACACACATCATAATTACAGTAATCAAAGAAATAAAAACAACAGTTGCATATCATGAATAGGACGCCGCGGGGCAAGCGGTCGTTCATCTTCCATCATAAATCGGGCAAAAGGGAACATACTCTCTATAAGTCCAAATCTATCTCGGTCCCTTGCTAAAAGTCCAAAACTAATCTTTGCATCCACAAAGAACGCACACCACCAGAGGGTTTCTTCTCCCCTCCAGGGGATCTTCTCCCTGTGTCCGTTTAGAGCCTCACAGGCAGACTCTGCTCAAAACAAAATGGCTGATTTTTCAAAGCACGATGGCAGCCCTTAACTCAGTCTTTCTTTCTGAACAGAGCCAAATGTACACAATGTTCCAGGCTCTCTGCGGGTTCAGTCCAGTGTCTCGCTCAGTACCCCTAATCACTCTATCCAAGGTTTGCCAACACAAAGTCTTGTTCTAATTTCTTCCATTAGTGAGTGGGGTACCGCGCTGTTTTCGGGGCTGCAGATCATATCGACAACGGCCAGGCTACTCCTGATCTGAAAACAATTCAGTAGCATGAGTAACAGATTCGGTCGAACCTTGTGGCACCTCGGAATTGGAAACGGCTTCTGAATGAGCGGTCACACCTTTCCCTTCAGGCAGCACTTCCCTTGATTTCCCTACTTCCTGAGCATCATAAAAGGGCACAAAACCTTTGAGCCATTCGCCTTCCTCGCTTGGTATTCCCAATTTATTGAGTTGGTCGGAAGGCAGGGGTAGCGGTAGGCGTTTCAAATGGGAAACATGTATCCAATGTTTCCGACCATGCACCTTCACCGCCGTCCTGGTAGCTAGGATTATCTGGTAGGGATCGGGCCATCTGGGCTCCAAACTTGATGTCCGCTGATAATTCTTCACCAAAACCCACTGGCCGGGTTACATAAAATTTGTTTTTCTTCTATTCCCATAAAGGTTCTGTACCGCCAGATGAAATATAATATTACAAGACCCCAATCGACTTAGAAGTCTTTTTATATTAAAGTCTTCGATTTGAGGTACTGGTGTGAACATCTTGAATACTTTGAATATAGAAGAGGGCATCAGTATATTGGTAGATGCCCGATTACTCTTTATAGCATAAAAGTGTGGTGGGTGGGAGTACATTCTTTCTCAAAATATGTCATCACTAGTAATTTCCTAAGCAACAAAAAGTAATAATGGTTATATCTGTGTCACTGTATAGAATAGGCATCTAAAATACTGTTTTTAAAATTTTAGATTACAAGTCAATATTGCCAAATGTCCTGATGAAGGTGCAACTATTGTAAAGCCACCGAAACGCCGCGTCGACTCTTGCTTTTTGACTGTTTTTTAATGATTATCCATGTTGTTTTTTATCATGAAATTAATTCTTTTAAATAAATGTTTTTAATTTAGAGTGTAACCCTAAAGAGAGGTACCATAATAAATTGTGTAAAGTTTTTATATTTTCCAGTTTGTATTGTTTCTTTAACAAAAGTATGACACATAGTGGGATTAATGTTTAACATTCCTTTGCCAGTACAATCCCTCCTTAAAGTCCCCCACACCGCTTCTCAATAGTCAATATTTTGACTTTCATGTATATACAAATCACAGGGCTTTACTTTCCATTGTATCTGCTCCCCTCCCTGTGTACATAACCAGGGGAACCTTCCAATTATTGTCTTGGATTCAAGGTAGAGCATCTCTTGATCGTAATGTGTGGGGCAAACAGTGTCAGCTCATATCCTGTTAATCTAGCACTTGTTAAATGTTGGGTCTTAGTCCTATTTAGGAGGATATCAACAGCATGTGGTACCATGACTGTAAGGTCAGTATTCAAGACTATTCCTTCCGATTGTCGGATGGCCAATGCTACTGCAGCAGTGGCCCTCAAACAACTCGGGAGGGCTCGAGCCACAGTATCTAAAACCGAAGAGAAAAATGCACATGGTCTCAGTTTTCCACCAAAAATCTGTGTTAATACTGATAATGAACAACCATCCACCTTGTGCACATAGAGTGAAAAAGGCTTCCGGTAATCTGGGGTTCCCAACACAGGTGCAGAACAAAGAGTAGACTTTAAAGATTCAAAGGCTTCCTGACATTCATCCGTCCAGGGCAGGGGTTCATGCACATCTTTGGTCGTCAAATGCAACAAGGGTTTAGAGAGGAGTGAATAGTTAGGTATCCATTGGCGACAGTAAGAGGTTATGCCAAGAAAAGCACGAACATCACGTTGAGTACGAGGTACAGACATGCTAGTTATAACAGATATTCGTTCAGAAGTTAGTCGCCTCCCCGCTTTCGACAGGAAATGGCCTAAGTAGGTCACTTCCTGTTGACAATATTGAAATTTAGAAAGGGACACCTTATTTCCCTTCTTAGCCAAATGATGTGACAATTTAACCGTAGCTTCTTTGCATCCCTCCTCCGTATCGGAGGCCACCAAAATATCATCTACATATTGAATAATGGAATTTCCAGCAGGCAAAATTAATTCATCCAAAACAGCTTTTAAAGCTTGACTATAAATGCTAGGACTTTTAGTATAGCCTTGGGGAGCGCGTGTAAATCTAAAACTTTGACCAGCCAATGAGAATCCGAAGATATGCCTGCTATCAGGATGGATCGGGATGCTAAAGAAGGCATTCTTCAGATCAATGACAGAGAAGTACCTGGGCCGTGGGTGGAATCATTGTCAAAATAGCAGTAATATCGGGTACCACTGGATATTGTGGAACCACTATTTTATTAACCTCTCGAAGGTCGATCACAAAGCGATATGTGTTTTTATAATCTGGAGCACCATCAACTGGGGTTTTCTTCAAAATCGGTAAAATCGGGCTGTTACAAATATTAGATGCTGTCTATTCCACTACCCCTTTCTGAATAAGGTCCCGAATTATGTGCAACAGAGCCCGTTCACCTTCTGGTGAAATTTTATACTGTTGAATGCGAGGCAGCTGCGCATTTGGTTTCAAAGTGATTGACACAGGGGCTATTCTTAACAGCCCCACATCAGTGTCTCCAGTGGCCCACAATGTCTGAGGAATGGTAGAAAATTCGGGGGGCAATTTTCCATTTTTAGCAAAATATTGAGCTTCTATAACAGAGGGATTCTGCATGGTTAAGTAAACAACATCGGGGGAACAATAAATGCGTGCATGTTATTTCTTTAGGATGTCTAGCCCTAACAAATTTTCGCCACAGTTAGAAGTCAGAAGGAAGGGTGTATCCATGGAAATAGGACCTATTGTAAAAGGGAGAGGTTTTGAGACGGGGCTTACTACTGGTATTCCAGAGAAACCTACTGATACATTATTTTGGCCGGACAGAGCTGCCCCCGGGACCAGTGTATGGGCAACCAAACTATTCATCGCCCCAGTATCCACTAAAAACCTTCTCGGTGTACCCATCAGTTCTCCTTGCACATAAGGTCCTTCTTGATCAATTGGTACTGTAACATGGCCCCTGCTCTGTCCTTGGCTGTCTCATGCATAATCCCGTTCATCGTATCCGTCATCCCGGTAATTCTCGTTGTAATACTGCCTGTTCTGCGGGTCGTCAAAATAATTTTTACGGGGACGTTCATATTGCGAGTCTTCCCTACGCATGTTATTACGGTCCACAGCCCCTCTACCCCGTCCTCTCCCTCTACTGGATCCATTCCTCGCCAACAACAGAGGGCAATCTGACATCCAGTGTCCTTCCTCTTTAAAATAGGAACATTGATTTATCCCAACATTGGGAGGACCTCCTCTACCCCTTCCTGTCATGTACCTTCGTGGAGATAAGCCTCGTCCACCACGCCCCGCAGTTAGTCCCCTACTTACTTGCTGCAACAAAACTCTAGTTTTTAGTTCTTTAGTCTTCTTTTCTGACTTTTCTTTACTCTCGTTTTCACAATGCTCATAATATTGAGCCATGCTGAGAATGACCGACGGAGCTGCCGTGGTCCATGTACTCTCAGCCGATTGGAGGCGGGACATAATCTCCTGGAGTAAATTAGTAACAAACCTGTTCACAAATAACCGTATTCCTCCTTCTGTGGAAAGATCTTGGCCACTAAAATCTATGAATACTTTCTCAAATCTTGTGAAGAAATCAGACACACTCTCATCCTTTTTCTGTTTACATGCAGTCAGTTTATCCCAATCTACTTTTCTAGAGGGAAGAAGGGTCTTCATGTACGTAATTATTTTATCTGGTAAAGTTAATATTTCGTCCCGAGGCTTCTCTCCCGGTTTACGTTCCTTGTCCCAATTCTTCAACTGATCCCATGATCCCCCAAGTTCGGGAAGATGATCAGTATCATGTATCTGTCTCCAAATATCAACGGGAATTAGGAGGCCAAAAAATAGTTCAATGTCGGCCATAGTCATAATGGTCGAATTGGCTGCTTCTGCCAATTCTTTATAATAAGCTGTAGGATTCTTACGGGGGTCAGGGAGCTGAGCTTTTAACGAGAGGAGCTCACTTCGTTTCCAAGGGGTAAAAACCCATTGTTCCTGAAGCCTAGCATCCACTCGTTCTCAGACAACGTTGCCCCCGTTGTCCAATATTTCAGGCACTTCGGGAAAGAAGAGAGGGTGTACTTCTCTCATGGGGTGCTGTGTGGCCCACTCGAAACTCTTCCGGTGCATCTGTTCTCTATAATGCATAAGGGTTTGCACGTTCTGATATACTTCTTTAGCTTGAAGATGGAATTTATGAGCCTGGTCCCTGATGTCGCGCAGTATCTGAGGGGGCAGCCCCTCCTCAAAACATTGTTCCCATAACGAAATCAATCGGATCGCCATGCTCTCTAGGGCCAATTGTTGCGCAACTGGCTCAAAGTCCTTCATAGTGCTCCAAATATCTTCTAAAGTATAAATGGGGTTCCGCATCCATTGGGATGCCTGAATAATAATAGCTCTCCTCTCTTCCTGCCCCATCAGCAACCGCGTATAGGCTCGTTGATCACTCAAGTCTGTCACCGGCCGCTTGGGGGTGGCACCGCTCAGACCGCTAATATTTCGGACATCTAAGATGGTCTGAGACGGAGGGGAGAGAAATACCGGATGTGAGGGCGAAGGAACAGCCGCGTCCGGCTGAAGGGATATTAAGGGTGAGGTAGTTGGACGAAGGGAAGGCGGTGAAAACAAAACAGTCTGTCCTATTCCTCCAGTGGGGGCCGTTGCAACCACCCCTGACGGGGTTATTGGAGTTGCCGCGGCTCCCGACTGATCAGCCCGAGACAAAGGTACGGCTGGATACAGGCCCTGTGGAGTATAAGGAGGATGTGGCCGAACCTCCAATAATTCTTCCAGCTCGTCACCTGTCTCTGGTCTGGCTACATAACTTTTGTCCGTTTCTAATCGGAACTGTCTATCCATTCTTTCGATATTTTGTTCCACCTTCCCTTTATCATACGCCACTGCTTTCGGAGTCACAGTTTGTCCTGCCTTACATTTACCCAATTTTTCTTCCCTATTTCGTCGTCTTTTTGCCTCCTTCAACCATAGGTTCACAGAGTCAAACATGGACTGACGACTTTTCTTCATTAATAATTTGTTCTGAATATAATCAATCTTTCTTTCATCAAAAGACCCTGCAAGGGGCCACTGCAGTTCTACATTGTCTTTAGTATACCGGTTCCAAAGAGTATTAAACAAAATTGGCTGTATTCCATGCTTGACATACATATCGAAACTGGGACTGCCCTCGGGAGGGGCGGGCTGTCTTTCTTCGAGCCGCGTTCCCTTCCGACAGCAGCACCCGAAACATAGTTTACTAAAACAAGGCATTATGACAACAAATATACAATGTTCATCTGTTCAATGTTCACATACACACTTGGACGCGTCCTCTATGTCATTCACTCCTATCGCTCACATTTGATTCATCACAATAAAGAGCTGCAAAACCGTGCAAGGCTAATTTCCTTCAAAGGTATCTTCAAATGCAAATGACGTCTTCAAATACGAACAGAGCCCGTCGACTCCTGTTCGGGGAATCGAATCCAAAAGAATTCCAGACACCAAATTCAAACCAAAGGGACAGTCCTCAGACAGTCCTGCAAGTACCTGATAGGCAAACCACGAACCCTCTCTCAGGCTCTCCCATGGTTACGTCCTGGTTGGGCCGGACATCTGGGCACGTAGCACCAGAACCCAGGCTTACCCAGTTTTTCCCAGGGCGTTCCCGGAGGTGATCCTGATGGAGCGAGATAGAAAACAAAATTTTGTTTAAACTCGCAAAGTCACATTTCCATAACATGAATAAAATTATTAATGATTTGTGATATGTCGTGCTAATACAACCTAGATTAAACTTTACACGTGGGGGGACTAACATGTGTGCTCATAAACGTGCATAATTGTTGCATCTTTTTGTTCGTGCAAAATAATAAAATAATTTATTGTTTTCGTTTTTGTCATTACTAACTGCTGCATACTTAAAATAAGCATGTGCTTGTTTTGCTTTTCCTTGTCTGTGTGATGTCATTTCTACTATTCTAGGTGCATATGGGTCTCATAGAAAAACGGAGACTGGTAAATATAAACGCTGCTTTATTTGTTTGCAATGGCTAGGTAACATTTTGATTAATCGGGTGGGTTAATTATTTAGTAAACCATGGGGTGGATACAGAATCTACATTATTTCTTACATTAATACTTTTCTTGTGTTTGTTTTATACTAGAAATCATAAGTTGCCTGCTTTTGAGGCCTAGCTATTTGAGCCGCAAAATGAGAGTTGAACTATAATTCTGCAGAAAGTCACGAGACGCCCATTCTGAATTAAAACGTTTATTGAAGCTGCATTCACAAAGCAAAAACTGATGAGCTGACATCATTCTGTCGGACATGGCCAAGGTCGAAAGTGAACTTTTTGTCAGTCCTTAACTTGGCATCCGCGGAAGTTGCACTGTAAGACTATGGAAGCTGCGAGGATGACTTAAAACAAAGTTGCAATCGCAGGAAGCCTCTGGCTTCACGTGGAAGAGACAATGGTCTTTGTAAGACATGATTTTGTGGAACTTTTTAAGAATCGGGTGACATGTCACTTGTCACTCTCAGCCAATGGGACGTCGAGTATTTCTGAAAACTTTCCTTTGCTAGTTTAGTTAGCGTAGAAAGGTATAAAAAGTCATGCCCTTAGGGTTGGGCTGGCTGCTGCTTTCTGACTTTCCGATGAGGGTGATGTGCTGCTGGACTTTGCGTGGAGCACGTAAGAATCCTCAAAGAACTTTACTTTAATTTCTGTCTATTTAGCTCAGTTAGGGAAATAGGTTTTAGAAATGCTAAACTTTATATAATTTCTTTAAATTGATTCAATTGCTTAATTTGTATTTTTCTTATTTCTTACTATCATGCTTGCTTTATTGCAAATAAATTTCATTTATAAAACTTACAACATATATACCATAATTTAGAAAATAAAATCTTACTTTTAACAAACAAGCTGGTCTTGGTTATTTAGAAGTATAGGTTACCATTAGCTAGATCACGTCGCCTATGGTGGTCGTTTAAATGGTTGGGTTTTATTCTAATGACAATATTCTTTCTGCAAATGTATAAAAATGTATATATTGTGTAGATAATGTGTATATAGATTTATTCTGACCACCTGATTCAGTAGGCCCAAAATATATCAGGTTCATAAATGGGTCCATGTTTAGTATAGAATTTTGTTTATAGGTTATGAAGTTGGGTAGCGTAGTTTATGATATATTTTCTATAGCCCGCTGGATCAATTATCTGGTAGCAGAAATTGATGGTTGCTAAGGGGTAACCAAGGTAACATGTTGGTTGCTAAGGATTGCGTCATGGTATGAAAATAGGATCAATGTTTTAACACTCGTTAAGTTCGTTTTTCGTGCCTATCTGTAAGCTATACCGGTATAGATTGTGTGGCGAGAAATTAGTCACGCAAGCCATCTGTTCGTTTGTAGTGATATCGCCGAGTATCACAAGAGGTATCGCCGTGTACCATAGTGTTGTCGCCGAGCAGCACAGTTTTAGGGCTAGGTCTGATTTTTGTATAGTGAGGATTTTCTAAGAAATCAAAGCAGCATGAGAATAGGGACAAAGCGCCTTCCATAAAACTCACTGTGATGAGAGTAATAGTTATATCCAAGCTTGAGTGAAGGGTAAAATTTAACGTCGGTGCATGATTATCTATAAACAGGTTAGAGTCCTGTACGGGTACATGTTTCATATCTATAAACAGGTGAGAGCCCTGTACGGATAACGTCGTTATTTTGCTAACGGTGCATGATTTCTATAAACAGGTGAGAGTCCTGTACGGATTTCGTGTGTGTTTGAATTTAGGGAATTTTCCGTGTAAAAGTGCGAGTTTGAGTTGTATTTTATGTTCAAGTGGAACTCTTAGAACTTTCACTTCGCGGTGGGTTCAGAGCAAAGCGAGTTCATAATTATACGTGTTAGAAGGGTGGGGTAAGGTTACTCTACTGACAATTGAATATTATCCTTAGTGTGAATAGCGCCGTCTATTCCGAAGTGTGGATACTTGAATGTATGTAAACTATCCTAATTAGTGAAACGAACAGATGTTGTCTTTATAAGTCATTGTTAAGAATTAATTTACACTGAAAAGTGTTCTTAAAATGGCGCTGTGAAAAGATTTTGTGAAGGAGGGGTAAGCGCCAGGAGTGAGAAGCGAGAAACCGCAGCTGCTGTGTACGTCACAGAGCCGCGCTGGGATTGGGTGACCTACGTCACAAGCTGTATTCTGATTGGCTCCTGAGTCTCTGACGGCCTGTGAGCTGATTGGTCCTTAGGAAAATCTCCAAAATTATTGGTTGAGCAGGAAACTGACGTAACTCAACTGCCATTGGCTTGTTGGTGTGTTTCGCGCACGGATTGGTTGTTTTGCGGAACATCCCGGAAATATTTTACGAACGATTTTGTGAATTAAATTTAACTTTTAAAAATGAGTTATCATTTTAAACATGTTGAGAAAAAGACAACATTATTTCAGAAATTTAAGAATTTATTTTCACCTGACAAGAAAATCGAAACGCGAGGTGGTAAACTACTTCATAAGTATAAAACACCTGCAGCGTACATGGAAGGTGAATACGGATATCATACTGTCTTATGGTTCGACAGTTGGAAACGTTATACTAAAAACGATGGTGTTTTGGCTTGGCCTGATGATGGTTCATTTAATGTAAGAGTTTTAAGAAACTTACGAGAGAAAATGAATGCTCTTGTTCCAAAACCGAGACCAACTCAATTTGAAGCTTTAGTTGAGTGGGAAGATGAGATGTATCAGTTACAAAGAGAAGCTAGTGGAATTAAAAGACCTTCTAAAAGTCCATCATGGAAAAGAGAAACTCATGAAGATAGATTACGAATGTGGAGACAGGGAAACATGAGTGAAGGATTGTATTTAATTCATGAAATGGTAATGGGTTCTCCTACAGGAAAATCTATGGAAAGTGAATCTGAGGATGCAGTTATGGAAGAAATATATACAACTACTAGAAATAAACAGCCTAATCAGCCTTTGAGACCTTCTAGATCATGGTCTACTCCGGTGGTTTCTACTGAAACTTCACCGAGTGCACCTCCAATTAGTGAAGCTCCTAAACTTTATCCAAATAATTGTGAAATCACTGAAACTCCTAGAAGACCAGAATTTGAGAATGCTCGAAATGAGGGTAGACATTTTTCAATGACTCCAAGAGCAAGGGAACCTCCAAAAGATTATACAAGAGAAACAAGAAATGTTGAGGATGATGATTATAATGAATACTTAAGGTCTAAAGAAGAATTAATCAAAAGAATGACAAAAGGCATGGAAGCTGTCACAGTTCCAGTAACAATAGGTCCTGTTCAGCCTGTATTTGATCAAAGAAATACAAACAAAACTGGATTAACTATTCCTTTAAATACAGAAATTCAAAAGCCTGCTGAAAAATTTTATTCAGACTTGACTGAATTAAACACTTCTAGATCGAGAATGCCTGATTTAACCTTTAATGAGGATTTATCTCCAAAAACACCAATGGGTGCTATGTCAGATGTAGGAAGTCCTGAAGTCAGGGTAACTACACCAAAGCTTGATGTGGCCAAATTAAAAGCAAATATTGAAGAATTAATAATTGGAACAATTGGCCCAGATAGTTTAAATTACTATCGAGATGATGAACTATTATTCATTTGCAAAAGTATTCAATGGAAAACGAAAAATAAATATGATCAATTAGAGGATCTAGCTGCAGAACTTGAAATCGATGTGAGTAAACAAAAGAATTTTGCAAAACATTACAGATTAGATTTCTCAGAAAGCGACATTGAGAGTTTGAACTCAATGGGAAGAATAGTTCACATTAAAGATTTAATTGTCTATATCAAAAAGCTAGGAGAACTGAACAAATGGAGAGTGAAATGGACTAAAAGGAAGGAAGATGAAAGATTAGAAAAATTGTCAAAACAATTTCCAATGAGAGAAGTTGCAGGTGGAGGATATGTTCATGTCCCATGGTCGAGACAAGACATTCTGTTATTCACAAATGATTTTCCTAAATTAAGAGAGAAACCTGTTGAGTGGTACAGGCAAGTCGATAGATTTATCAAAGTATCAAAAGTTCTGTGGATTGATTTGGATGGATTTTTTGACATTGTTGTTCCATCTGATCTTTGGACAGAATGTAAAATATCTATTAGTTGGCCAAAAACAGAACCTGAGCGAATCAAAGAAACAGGTGCCCCAAATCCACTTGTAATGGATTTTTATGAGAAAGTAATTGTTTGGATGAAAAACAAAATTCCACCCAAAGAAGTTGATTGGGTTAAAATAGAAAGAACAGAGCAGGAAACAAAAGAATCAGTTCATTCTTTTTATGAAAGACTACTGTTAATCTTTAAACAATACAGTGGTTATGAAAAATTAGATGAGAAAGACATGAGTCATTTTATCTATAGATTTGTTTATGGACTAAAGCCTGAAATTGGAGAAATGATCAGAACTAGCATTGTCGGATGGCAAGCACTATCTATTGATGATATTCTGAGAAAAGCAAAATATTGTAGCGATGAATTAGAAGTAAAACAGAAAAAGCTGAAGGAGAAAGCCATGTGGGCACAGGTAAAAGTGGCTGAGCAACAGATTGCCAGCATGGGAAATAAGAACACTAATTTTGTTCAAACTGGAAATACGAACCAGATACAAGGAAAGTTTAAAGGTAATAATTTCCAAAAGAAATTTAGCCCAAAGATAGAAGAGCTGAAACAAAGATTACCTTGTTTTAATTGTGGCGAAATTGGACATTGGAGGGACGAGTGTCCTCATCCTCCTAGAAACTTAAAGAATCCCTTATTGAATCCACAGATGCAGAATGGTGTTAACGTGCAGCAACAGCTACAGATGCAACAGGGGTTAAATGAATTTAATATTCAGCGACAATTACAACAACAGCAACAACAACAGGTGAATAATCGTCAGGACCAGTTGCCACAACCACCTTTTCCGAATTGTGGGGGAGTTCAAAAATATAATCCAAACGTGGGATTTCAGGGATGTGAACAGGTAATAAAACCACAAAAACAGCAAAAGCAGCAAAGGGTTCAAATGCAAAATGCTTCACAACAATTTTTATTAACAGAAAGCCAAGACAGTGATTCTGATGATTATTGCTGACGGTGCCCGAGAGAGGAGGAAGAGTGTGTTGTTGGAGCCACTCTTGAGGTTGACCAGTCTGGTCCTTATGTAAACGGGAAAGTTAATGATGTAGACATCACTTTTCTAGTGGACACTGGTGCTACCCGTTCTACTGTTAGATCAGTAGAAATTGAAAACCTACCTCTCTCTGGGGATACCATCCAAGTTGTCGGAGTAAGTAATCAGCAAATTAAAACAGACTTAACTGATCCAGTACCAGTTGAAATTGGAAATTACAGAGACAAACACAGATTTGTGGTTTGTAATAGTAGTCCAGTAAATCTATTAGGTAGGGACATCCTATGTAAAATGAATTGCAGAATATATTGTTCTCCTGAAGGAGTTGAATTACAAACAATGGAGGAAGATGGTTTGTACAGAATGACAATGATGATGATGGAAGCAGAAGAAACAAAATTGTTTCCTGCATTTGAAGACAAAGATTTACCTGAAGAGCTAAAAGAAACAGTGAAATCTGAAATATGGGATTTTACTGGGAATGAGATGGGTCTGATGAAAAACGTAGATCCTGTTAAAATTGCATTGAAGCAGGGAATAGAATTTCCAAACACTCCACAGTATAAAATGAAAACAGAAACAATTGAAGGTATTACACCTGTAATTGAAAAATTAATCAAGCAAGGTGTATTGGAAGAAATGAAGAGTAGCTCTTGTAATTCACCAATTATGGGAGTTAAAAAGGCTAACGGAACATTTAGGATCGTACAAGATTTGAGAAAGGTTAATCAAATTGTTATTCCATGTTGTCCTGTGGTTCCAAATCCAGCAGTAATTCTATTTCAGATTCCATATGATGCTGAATGGTACACAGTCATTGACCTTTGCAATGCATTCTTTACTGTTCCTCTACACCCAGACAGTTATGAAATCTTTGCTTTCAGATTCCAAGGTAAGACCCTTGGATGGACAAGAATCCCTCAGGGCTATACAGAAAGTCCTTCAATCTTTAACGAACTGTTAAAAAGATCATTAGAAGATTTAGACTTACCAGGTAGGTCTACGTTGGTGCAGTATATTGATGATTTGTTAATAGCTGCTAAGACAAGAGAAAATTGTGTAACAGACACAATAATTCTGTTAAATCGCCTTGCAGAAGAAGGACATAAAGTGTCCCCAGCAAAACTACAGTTTTGCAAACAGGAAGTGAAATATCTTGGTCACAGAATTGCGAAAGGAAAAAGACAAGTAACAATAGAGAGAATAAAAATGATTCAAGCAATGTTACCGCCAAGAACACAAAGACAGGTCAGAATGTTCCTGGGAATGGTAGGTTACTGTCGACAATGGATAAGTGGATTTTCAGTAATTGCGAAACCACTACAAAGACTGACCAAATCAGATGTAAAAGATCCAATTATTCTCAATGATGTTGAGATGGAATCTTTTGAAAACTTGAAAAAGAGCTTATGCCAAGCTCCTGCTTTGGGTATGCCAAATTATGAAAAAGATTTTGAACTGTATTGCAGTGAGAGAGAAGGATGTGCATTATCTGTGTTAATTCAGAGACATGGAAACCTAAAGAAACCTATTGCATATTTCTCTGCAGTTCTTGATCCAATTGCAAAAGCATTACCAGGTTGTTTAAAAGCAGTCGCAGCTACAAGTATCAGTCTTGAACAAAGTGAAGGAATCATTATGGGATTTCCTGTCAAAGTTTTTGTGCCTCATTCAGTTGAAATATTACTGACGAGAGGTAAGACTCAACATTTAACAAGTAGCAGATTGACAAAGTATGAGAAAATCATACTAGGAGCAGATAATGTTTCGATTTCAAGATGTTTGAATCTGAATCCTTCTACATTACTGCCTGATTCAGAAATCGTTAATGACATTGAGACAGAACATGAATGTTTAGATGTCATGGAATTCTGCACAAAACCAAGAAAAGACATCAAAGACAGACCTTTGCCTGAATCGGATTTTGTCTACTTTGTAGATGGCTCATGCTTAAGATCCGAAGGTGGTGTCTTGAAAGCTTCATACTCAGTTTGTACAGTCGAAAACATTAAAGAAGCATCATGTCTTGAAGGAGTTCGTTCAGCACAAGTGGCTGAATTGATTGCTTTAATTCGTGCCTGTGAAGTATCAAAAGATATAAGAGTTACCATCATTACTGATAGTCAGTATGGGTACGGAGTTGTGCATGATTATGGACAACTCTGGTCACAGAGAGGATACATGACATCAACAGGATCACCAATTAAAAATGCAGTTTTCATTAGAAGATTAATTGAAGCAATACAATTGCCAAAAGAAATTGCCATAGTCAAGTGTGCAGCACACACTAGAGGGACTGATTATATTTCCAAAGGAAATGCCTTCGCAGATGAAACAGCAAAGTACTGCGCAAGGAAAAATTATTCTTACAATCGGAATAGAAGTACAGAAACTGATTCAAATTCATTAATGCTAACAACTATTGTAGAAACATGGAATGAGATTAGAGATTTACAAAACGAAGCAGATGATGAAGAAAAAGACCAGTGGTTAAGATCAGATTGTAGACAACGTGATGAAGATGGAGTGTGGGTTTACAAAGATGGCAGAGTAGTTTTACCAAATTGCATGATTTCTGACATGGCCAGATTATATCATGGTCCTGCACATTTAGGAAGAGATTCTATGGTCAGACTGTTTAAAGAAACATGGTTCAATACCAAATTTAGAACCATTGCAGAATCTTTTTGTCAAAGGTGTTTGTCATGCCAACAAATGAATCCAAACAGAAAATCAGTGGTGGGGACAGGAATAATTGGTCGAGAGGGTGGTCCCTTTACCAGGTTACAAATAGATTTCATTGAAATGCCCTTACACAACTGTTTGAAATATGTACTTGTAATTGTATGCTTGTTCTCAAGGTGGGTAGAAGCTTTTCCTACAAGACATTGTGATTCAATTACAGTAGCAAAACTAATGCTCAGAGAAATCATCCCAAGGTACGGTTTTCCAGTTACTATTGAGAGTGATGGAGGAAGCCATTTTGATAATAAACTGTTGAAGTTAATTTGCGAAGCTATGAGCATTGAGCAGAAGATACACTGTGCATACAGACCAGAGGCATCAGGTGTGGTTGAACAAATAAATGGAACTATCAAAAACAGAATTGGAAAAATGTGTCTAGAGACAGGAGTTAAGTGGACTGATGCTCTTCCACTTGTTTTGATGTCAATAAGAAGTACACCAGATAAAAAGACAGGTTTGAGTCCTCATGAAATTTTGATGGGAAGAGTTATGAGGCAAGCTTAACTGTTGAGCATAAATGACAGTGCAATTTTGGATTACTGTAAAAGGTTATCTGATATGGTAACTTCTGTGTCTAATCAGGTGGGAACTGAAGCACAATCAAATGACAAAGTTTTGACACATGATCTGAGACCTGGAGACTGGGTCAGAACGAAAGTACATCGGAGGAGGAATTGTCTATCTCCTAGATGGCAGAAACCTAGGCAGGTAATCTTGATCACTACTAATGCTGTAAAGTGCAGAGGATTGAAGCGCTGGATTCATCCAAGTCATACTATTCCAATACCAACTCCTGAGAATTCTGATGTTGAAAGTGATACCACAGATGACTCTGATTCTGAAGCAGAAGACAGAACAGAAGGTGAAATAATTCCAGATTCTGAAGATCGACAAGACAGTCGACATCTGGAAACTGTGCCAGTGAATGGAAATCTGTCAAGAAAAGACTTAGAAATAATTGAAATAGATTCTGAAGGTGAAGAGAATCTGCTAAAAGGAAAGATAACTGAGGATTCGGTTGTCTATATTGAAGACAAAGAAGCTGAACCAAAAGAAGTTTCAGACCAGGAGAGTATCGAAAGGCAGAGAACAAGCTCTGAAGTAAGGAACAAAAATCCGAAATCTGGGAAGCTAGAGGTAATTGAGGAAGAGGAGGAGAACGAATTACCGAGTACCAGTGATGGAAGACAAAGTGAAGTTCCTGAAGGAGTGAAATTGCCGTATAGAGAAGTTCCTGAGTCAATTGAAATTTCAGACTACGAAACTGAGGAAAGTGACGTGGAAGGTGGAAGTGAAAGCAGAAAGAAAAGGACTTGGAAATCTGAATCGAATAATTCTGAACCGAAGAAAAAGTACGTGAGAAAAGCAGACTACTGGCCTGGTGGAAGATTGAGAGTCAGATTGATTAAAAAGCCAATAGAACAAGTTGAAGAAATCAGTAGTCAAAAGAGTCCTGGAAAAGAGGTTGGAGTTGGAAGGAAAATAGAAGTGATATCAAGAAAAGGGAAGAGAATAATTAGACCAAACCAGAAATACAAGTCTCCTGAGTGGACTTACTTAGTAATTCCACCTGTTATAGACATATATGATAGTAGTGAAGAAGAAAACGAAATCCAAGAAATTAGTGACAATGATTGAAGTACAAATTATTAAATTGGCATAAGGCTGAAGAAATCCTGTTAGTTGACACAAGGTCGAAGAAAACTGTCTAATAGAAGAAAACTTATGTATGACATAAGGTCGAAGAAATCTTGTTTAGGGTTATAAAAGAAAAATATATTTTAAAAGGGGGGTGTATATAAATTTTAAAATTTATTTTTTAATTTTATTTTATTTTTGAGGCTAAAACTAACCTAAAAATGCCTTACATTAAGGAGAGCACTTCAAAATGCTCTGTTTTTAAAAGATGCTGTAAGATGACTCTGGTGTGTCTGCTCATTTTAGTTCTGCTCTGGTTGGTACTAGCTGTGATTATACCTTTAGAAATGAATAGAGAATTACACAAAGTTAATTTAACAAGCAAAGCTCTGGTTAGCCAAACTAAACATAGTGCATCTGCAAAAGTAATCGATCATCAGCCTAACATTCATCAAGATAAATCAATAGGTGATTTTTCAAGCAATACTTTCACAAAGCTTTTGAGTGAATATGTAAAGGTAATGGATGCAAAGGATTGTTATGTATGCGTTAAGTTACCCGCTTCTGTTTCTGAGGGAGTAACATATAATATGCTTCCTCTCACTTATGCTGTTACATGTAGTGTATTAACTAGTTTATTTTATCAAACTGGTCGTTTAGAATATTACTATTCAAATTATGATGAGATTTTTGCTAATGTCAAGATTGATAATGCTTTAAATAAGCATAAGAAAGCTAAACAAATGAGAGAATATTTCCTTGTTACTAACGAACTCACTTATGAGTATGCTTACAAGAATAATCTAACATGTAAATTAAGTGCTGAAGGGAAGAAATTTCTGAATATGGTTGAGGAGAGAAGAGCAATTTATAAGAGAAATGAATTAGTCAAGCAGACTAAGTCATCATTCTGGCAAAAAGAGGATGAGAAACTAAATGGCAAAATGCTTGAAAATATTGCAATTCACATAGACAAACCTGTTAGTGGAAAGCTTTGCATTAGAAGAGATAACACACTTTTTGATAATTATTTTGTAGGTGCAAGCAACTGTGAAGATACTTATCAGATTATGGGAGGTTGGGGATTTAAAGGTGGAAAAGATCCTATCTTTCCTGGAATTTATTTTGTTTGTGGTGACAAAGCCTACTACAACCTTCCAGACCATTGGTATGGAACTTGTTATGTGGGAATTGTTTTTCCTAAAGTGTTTCATGTTGACAGAGATTCAGAAGGATTATTTAAAATTCATAATTATGTAAATAGAGCTAAAAGAGAAACTTTTACCGAAGTTCTGGGAGATATTTTCCAAGCTGTAATACCTTTTGTTGGTATAACCCTAAATGCAGGAAGAATCAGAAAATTGTCCACTATAGTTGATAGATTATCAACTGACACTGCTGATGGGTTTCAATTAGTGAATGTTGAAGTTATTGCAATTAGATCCATGGTAATTCAAGATCGTCTTGCTTTAGACATACTCCTAGCAAAGGAGGGAGGAGTCTGTGGCATTTTACATGTCCAACATTGCTGTACATATATACCGGATGAAAGTAAGAATATTGAAATGTATATTAAGAATATTACACAAATGCATTCTGAAATAATTCCTTTAGAAGAAGAAGATTTTACTGGGAAACTTTCAAATAGGTTTCAAGCAATTAAAAACTGGTTTCATAATATTGGAAGTTCAATTCTTGGCAAGATTCTGGCACCTTTGATTATAATAGTATTTATTTTTATTTTGACTAAAGTAGGTTGTCTGTTGCATAAAAGAAAGAAGCATATGAGAGAAAAGAAGAGAATCTATAAACTCAGAAAAGAAGAGGAAAGGGAGATTGAGTTGCAGGAGTTACATAGAGAGCGTCATGTTAATTGTAAAGATTATGCTGAAACAGACTTTTAGGTTTACTAATACAATGAATTTGAATCGATTTCTTATAAATTTAATTTACCAAAATTTTGAGTGCTGGTGTGGTGATTTGTTAATCACCAGATGAGGGAGTTGATGGAGCGAGATAGAAAACAAAATTTTGTTTAAACTCGCAAAGTCACATTTCCATAACATGAATAAAATTATTAATGATTTGTGATATGTCGTGCTAATACAACCTAGATTAAACTTTACACGTGGGGGGACTAACATGTGTGCTCATAAACGTGCATAATTGTTGCATCTTTTTGTTCGTGCAAAATAATAAAATAATTTATTGTTTTCGTTTTTGTCATTACTAACTGCTGCATACTTAAAATAAGCATGTGCTTGTTTTGCTTTTCCTTGTCTGTGTGATGTCATTTCTACTATTCTAGGTGCATATGGGTCTCATAGAAAAACGGAGACTGGTAAATATAAACGCTGCTTTATTTGTTTGCAATGGCTAGGTAACATTTTGATTAATCGGGTGGGTTAATTATTTAGTAAACCATGGGGTGGATACAGAATCTACATTATTTCTTACATTAATACTTTTCTTGTGTTTGTTTTATACTAGAAATCATAAGTTGCCTGCTTTTGAGGCCTAGCTATTTGAGCCGCAAAATGAGAGTTGAACTATAATTCTGCAGAAAGTCACGAGACGCCCATTCTGAATTAAAACGTTTATTGAAGCTGCATTCACAAAGCAAAAACTGATGAGCTGACATCATTCTGTCGGACATGGCCAAGGTCGAAAGTGAACTTTTTGTCAGTCCTTAACTTGGCATCCGCGGAAGTTGCACTGTAAGACTATGGAAGCTGCGAGGATGACTTAAAACAAAGTTGCAATCGCAGGAAGCCTCTGGCTTCACGTGGAAGAGACAATGGTCTTTGTAAGACATGATTTTGTGGAACTTTTTAAGAATCGGGTGACATGTCACTTGTCACTCTCAGCCAATGGGACGTCGAGTATTTCTGAAAACTTTCCTTTGCTAGTTTAGTTAGCGTAGAAAGGTATAAAAAGTCATGCCCTTAGGGTTGGGCTGGCTGCTGCTTTCTGACTTTCCGATGAGGGTGATGTGCTGCTGGACTTTGCGTGGAGCACGTAAGAATCCTCAAAGAACTTTACTTTAATTTCTGTCTATTTAGCTCAGTTAGGGAAATAGGTTTTAGAAATGCTAAACTTTATATAATTTCTTTAAATTGATTCAATTGCTTAATTTGTATTTTTCTTATTTCTTACTATCATGCTTGCTTTATTGCAAATAAATTTCATTTATAAAACTTACAACATATATACCATAATTTAGAAAATAAAATCTTACTTTTAACAAACAAGCTGGTCTTGGTTATTTAGAAGTATAGGTTACCATTAGCTAGATCACGTCGCCTATGGTGGTCGTTTAAATGGTTGGGTTTTATTCTAATGACAATATTCTTTCTGCAAATGTATAAAAATGTATATATTGTGTAGATAATGTGTATATAGATTTATTCTGACCACCTGATTCAGTAGGCCCAAAATATATCAGGTTCATAAATGGGTCCATGTTTAGTATAGAATTTTGTTTATAGGTTATGAAGTTGGGTAGCGTAGTTTATGATATATTTTCTATAGCCCGCTGGATCAATCCGACCGAGCGAGTAACCCCGTACTCCGCTAAGGCATCAGGTGTAATCTCAAATTTTTCCAAACAAGTCCGTGAGGCATCCGCTGAGCAGACCCCTTTGCCACAACAGCAGACCCTCAGATTCCCATGTGGTCCGGCTTCCCCGGCCACCATGCAAACAAAAACAGTTAACTGTCGTCAAAAAGAAACACTTCCACTGCGTGATTCTTATCCAATCAAAGACTCGAAGGTCACTCACCTGGTGCACTTCAGGCCGATTGCGAATTTCTCCACTGCCGACACCTAGACAGACCAACACAGTCTGTTCTATTCCTGGGTTAAGCCCGAAGGACTCCGGCGAAGGGTCTTCAATTGCTGAGAGGGATACTGGACTCGAGAGTGGGGACGGCGTCTTTACATACCACAAACGGGTGTCTCAAATCAGGATCCTTTTTCTGTCCACCCCCTCGGCCAGAACTCCTCCTTGTCCCGTCACCCCTGTTTACAGGAGGGGACGACCCTATCGCGGAGTCCCGGCGGAGTCGCCAACTGAGGGACCTAAAATTTACAATACCCGGCTATACTTACAAATAGCCCATTTACCTTTAATACATATAATAATTCAGTCGGCAATGGAGAAGGTTCAATCGTTTATTCTTCAAATACAAGCCCTGCCAGGGGAGCCTCGGTCTGCACGACCCTCAGAGGTGCACAGAGGAGACTGACGACATACGAGTAATACAATGCATATATACGTTTTCACACATTCACGTTGGCACCCTACAAGGAAAAATACGAGTTGTCAGTGAGCCAGCAGGAACACCCATATAAGGCACCATTGATTGCTAACGGCTAAACAGGAGCTATTCCGGGGGCAGGTTAGTGTGATGCCCTCTTGTCTATCTAGAGCCCGGGGAGTACAGGAACGGCTCTGCCTGGATGCACGCATCCCTCAAGAGGGGCAGGTGTGACCTTGAGTTTCCCTGAACTACACACTAAACTATGAAGAAGGAGGTTTAGGCCGGCAACATGGTTTCATACCAGAAGCCGAATCACGTGACTTCTGGGAAACGGTACATGAACACAGAGAAACGAAACAGAATGGCTGCAGCTATGCCAATAGGTCGAGATGGGCCTTCCTGAAGTAATCACAGAGCATACATAATATACGTAATACCGCATAATTATTCAAATGCGTATATGGTTATATGGTACATAGTGGGCCAATCATAAGTACATATAATTTTATAACCCAACAGGCTTCTGATTTGTAAATAAGTTTGTTAGTCCCTCCTTAGCACCTTCATTTGAAATCTCCCATGAGGACACCCCCTTTTACAGTGCTGTTGCTCGGTAGGCTTTAAATACAGCCTAAGAGCACTATTTAGTTTAATGGTATTCGCATGCCTGCTGTTGGAGGCAGGATACGCTCTCTCGCAACTGATTATTATTTCTTTTACATAGTATGGCACGCCTTGCCGATAGTGGCGGCCATGCCTTTAGCTTTACTTACTGCATCAAAGGCGGCCACATGTTGAATGCTCCATTCCGCACACTTTAATGTCGGCCCATCCCCTTTCCTTAAATGAGCCGAGTCTATGGATAGGGGCATGACCACCATTAAAGTGAAAGCGCGGCAAGGGGCGCTTTTACACAAAAAAGCATTTGGTTGTCAAATTAGCAAATGCTTTTTTTTTTAAAAGCGCCCCATACTGCGCTTTCACTCTAATGGTGGCTACACCACTTTCTTTAGGCATGGCTTGACTAAATAAAAAGGAGCTGAACTTGCATTTGTAATACAATAGGTTTCGCATTTACAAAACTCTCGTAAATGCTAGACCTATTGCATTGCAAATACTTGTTTCTGTTCTGGGTTGCCAGATTTTTCCCGGTGGTCCCAATAAGAAAAACTTTACATCAAAATATCTGCCCTAAATAAGTCTCAAGAAATCCATGTTGGCCGTTCATATGTGTACTTGATGTTAAATTCCGTACTGTTCCATTTACCAGCATAGAACGGTGTGCTGCAGGTATTCTGCTTAGGGTGATATTACAGTGAAATTGATGATACTTAGAATAGAGGGGTGTGTAACGTGTGTAATTTGCTGTAGTGTAACTATGAAAAATTACAGGACACTTATGCAAATTTTTGTAGAATTATATAAAGAGTGTAACATAGCATTTAGCTCTATTTTCTTTGAGCAAAATGTATCCTTGCATCCAAAATGGGGCTGAGGATGCATTTTTGCACTAAGAGATTGCGTTAAATGCATCAGAACGTGAACAGCAGCAGGCAGCAGCCACTGGTGTCCACTAAGTTGGTTGTTCTTATGCTCCTGTGGTAGTATTTTTGTGCCAAAATACTCATGTTTATCCAAATGGCCATAATCGTGTAATATACAGCAATTTTGCATCAAAACAAAAATGCAAAATCAACAAAATGAGTTCCTTTAGTCCAGTTAAAATTTCACCAGGGACTAATTTAGAGTTGTAAGCATCAACAAAGCACTCAATATTAACTATTCCAATGGATAAATATTTAATAGAAACCTATAAACCTCTGCATAGACTCCCCTACCACATGCCACTTTTCTCCCAACATTTGGGTGAAATAATTTCCCATTTAGCTATCAACTATGCCAAAATTCTAATAATTGGGTATTTTAACTATTGGGCTAATGATGCATTGGGTGGCACTAGCTCAGTTGAACTGTCCGAGCTATTCGGAGAACCGAATTGTGTCCAACATGTGACTGCTCCCACTCATCTCAAAGGCCACACCCTTGACCAAGTCTGGACATCTAACCCGATGGCTACTAATCTGAGGGTCTCTCCTTGTATATGGTCAGATCACCATTTCATACAATTCTCCCTTTGCAACTTGTACTTAGCAAGCAAATGTGAGCCACATGGCAAGAAATTGGAGCCGCTGCAACCTTGATGACTTTTGGAACCTGCTAGCTACTTCACCCCCCTCTGGACAGCGCTGGATTAACAAGCACAAACAAAGCATAAAATCTTGGCTAGTTGCAGCCAGTAACAGTAACGCCCCTTTTAGGAAAGTCAACACAGTCAGAAACCACAATGCCCATCGCTGGTTCTCTGAATACTTAATACTAAGACAACTTACCCTCCTCCATGCTGAGCGCAAGTGGAGATTAGACTATTCCTTAGAAAAAGATTCCCATACCTAACTCTACTTAAACAGTATAAAAATGCCACTCTATAAAGATTTTTACTGGGTTTAGTCCGTCTTTGAATGTAAGGAGAGATAAACAAGAGATGAATCACCTGTGAGGTGGGGAGGGGTGTTCAATCAGCAGGTTTAAAACGGTGCGTATAGCTTGTACGGCATTATGCTAATGAGTAGGAAATGGAAGAACCCGGAACGCACTTCAGTTTTGTGAAAGTATGATCACAGATGGAACTTTGGGTCTGTTTTGAGACAAATTGCTCTCATATTACGGTAAGCCATTGCAGTCCATTCGAATAAGTAAAAGTAAAAATGATGCATAGATAGGGGCGCAGATGGGGAGGATATTAGAGTATATGGTCAGATCACCATTTCATACAATTCTCCCTTTGCAACTTGTACTTAGCAAGCAAATGTGAGCCACATGGCAAGAAATTGGAGCCGCTGCAACCTTGATGACTTTTGGAACCTGCTAGCTACTTCACCCCCCTCTGGACAGCGCTGGATTAACAAGCACAAACAAAGCATAAAATCTTGGCTAGTTGCAGCCAGTAACAGTAACGCCCCTTTTAGGAAAGTCAACACAGTCAGAAACCACAATGCCCATCGCTGGTTCTCTGAAGACTTAATACTAAGACAACTTACCCTCCTCCATGCTGAGCGCAAGTGGAGATTAGACTATTCCTTAGAAAAAGAGTCCCATACCTAACTCTACTTAAACAGTATAAAAATGCCACTCTATAAAGATTTTTACTGGGTTTAGTCCGTCTTTGAATGTGAGAGAGCACAAGTTTGAAAAATGTATAAGTGCACCATATTTACAAGCACATAGTTAGTTTAAACATGTTTTGCACACAAGTGTTTTATATCTAGGAGTGAAATATACAGAGTGTTCTATATTCAGTAGTGAAAGGTTTCGAATGTTTAAGCAGTGTAACAATAATCATAACTGTGTGAGATTAATGTAGAAATGTTGGAATGAATATGAAAACCTCACGTTCTCATGTTAAAAGAATCATGTCAGAATTAAATGTAACTCTGAAATCCAGTAAGATGTGTAGGCCTCAGGGCAATTCACAGCAAATCTAAACGTGCTGCTAAAATAATGTGAGATGAGGTTGATGTGGTTCTTCCAAATGTATTATTGAATTTAGGGTTAAAATATATGCTTTATAGATGTGTTATTTTAGAAACGTATGCTAGTTAAGAATGTTTGCTGTTTAAATCAAGTTAATGTTTTAAGAGTGCAGGGACCCGCTTCATGTAAATCAAGTAGGCCTGAACTGATAATGTCATATCGTTTGAACTGCCATGTGCTCGTTAGGGAAGAAGTCGAGAGGTGTCCAGCACAGAGCTTTGAGTGTGTTTTACGACCTAAAGATATGGTGGAGTCTGGAATTTGAGGCCCACTGCAGGACGAACTGTATGCAGGTGCGAGGGTCCTAATCAGCTCGAATGAAAGGGACTTTGTTCAGTGGCGCTTGGCGCAGGCCTGTAGGAGTCTCCAGGAATTTCAGGGGGTATCGGCGCACTGGAGAAGAAGCCTGGGAACCAAGGTCAACTTTAACGAGGGTCTTGAAGAGTACCATCATGGAGTTTACCGCGCAAAGATGTACCACGTGAGGGGCGTCCCAAGGGGCGTTCCTATCAGAAATGTGATTTGGTATTAGGGAAAGAGACCCGGGAGGAGAGCAGAGCAGATGATTTTGGGAGCCTAAGGAAGCGGATGGGTAGGCAGATAGGCTGATCAGGAGAGACCCATTATCAGAGAAGAGACAAAGAGAAGTGTGTGATCTTCTTAGGAAGTCACCACGGCTGACACCTAGAGGGTAAAGATCTTGTTAAGTAGGGATGTCATTTAGCATAGTGTAGGGACAGATTAACCTTAATTTTCTTTTCTGTAATGACTTTGAGGTTGCAACTTGTATCCATTTTGGCAACGCTCATGTTATTGGAAGTTGTACTCATTATTCTGTTTTTCAGACTCAGACTATTCAAAAAGTTCATGTTCATAGTGATACCAATTTATCTTCTGAATCTTATTTTGAGAAGTTTGTATCTTCAGTTATCTTTGACTTTATATTAAATCTTTGAAACTTAAATTTGGTCAGTGGTCATTTAGAGTGGTGTAAGTTCTTAAATTGATTGACTTATTAATAGATTACCTTTTACTCAATGACAGGTACCAACGATTCAGTCGACTTAGTTTGGGATTTGGTAAGGTAACTAATAACCAGTAATCCCGCGTTAGCAGTTGGTAGCAGAGTGAGGATGGTTATCTTCTTGAGGAAGGTAATCTAGAGAGGTTAGTTTACCCCAAGGCCCCGAGACGTCGAGAGACGAGCAGCGGAAGAATCGTGTGCCGAAAGGTGCAGACGGTGCGAGAAAAGCAGCAGTATCGGAGGAGAGTGAGTATAAAAAGGGTCATGCGTGAACAGATTGCGGTGTTTTGTGTTGTATTTGTATTGTAATGTCTTGCGGAGTTGAATGCCTGTAGTGTGAATGAGAGAAGGTTGTGAGCGCGCGCAACCTGGTAAACTGGTAACCTGGTAAACGGGTGAACTGGTGAAATCTTAAGTTCAGGCCAGAGCTTAAGTGGTTTTGGGTGTATCGAACATCCAGGGTAGTTGTCGACCATAGTACGGAGGTCACGAGGTACCATTGACCGCCGTGGATCCAAGATAGGGGGAGTATAAGAGTGAGTGTATGAGTAACGGACGCTGGTCGAAAGTTACTGTGTGTGAGAAACCTATCGGAGAAGGCGATTGTCTGGAAGTAAACGGAAAGACATTTCGCCAAGTTAAGGTGACAACTACGGAAAGACTGTGGGCGTACAGTCAAGAAAGGTGATCGCTTGGACGGAAGTAATCATTTTTCAGAGTATGAATGGGACGCGTGCATGACCGAGGAGACGAGCTGAGAAAGGAGGGGAACTGCTGCGAAGGGGGACGGGTGACGTCGGCTAGAGCCGCGCTGTGATTGAGCGGTTGGTGTGACGTTAGCTAGAGCCGCGCTCTGGTTGGGCGGCTAGAGTGACGTCGGAGGAAAGTCGCGTACGGATAGGTCAGCTAGTGAGAACGGGGCTGAGATTGGTGGAATATCATCAGGAAGTAAACAAACGCGGAAAAAGAGCGAAATCATGAAGTGTTTTAAGTGTTTGAAAGGGATTTTTAAACGTAAACGAAGTGAACATTATTATGGGGAAGAGGCTCCGCCGGAGGGTACACCAGCTCATTATATGGCAACGAATGTTGGGCTGCATACCATATTATGGATTGGGGCTTGGAATAAGCTTACGGAAGGGAATGAGGAAATGCAGTTCCCGAGGTACGGGACGTTTAAGTTAGAAGTGTTACATTGGCTAAAAGCAACCATGTCCTCATTGAAACCCTCGCCCAGACCAACACAGTTTGAGGCCCTTAATGCATGGATTAGGGCTGCACACTACAGGAATTTGAACAGGCGTCAACAAAGGCTGACGCGATCGGTGCATGCGGTTGAAGTTCCAGCATCGAGGAACCTGTGTCATGACCTGAACCCAGGGGACTGGGTGTTGGTTAAAAAGCACGTCCGGAAGAACTGCCTAGATGTTCGCTGGCGTGGGCCCTTTCAGGTAATCCTGATAACGAACACCGCGGTGAAGTGCGGGGGGCTGCCAAATTGGATCCATGCATCCCATACTCGAAGAGTTCCAGCACCTCTAGAAGGAACAGCTCCTATCCCAGACGAAAGCCCGGAAGTGGAAGAAGAGTCGCAAGAAGGGATTGAGGCAGCTGAGGGGGTGTCGGAAGAAGTTGGGAACGCATCGGATTCAGAAGAAGAGCGGAGGCAGGACGGCAGTGAGACTGAAGACGCAACTGAAGGAGAGAGCAGCAGTGAATACGAAACAGACACGGATCAGTACCAGAGTGATCAAGAACCGAGTGTGAGGACGAGATATCGGAGAACAAGGTGTGAGGCTGCCACTTGGCCGGGAAGAGAAAGGAGGCTAAGTTTGAGGTCGGCCCAGGAAGAAACCCTTGCTCCTATATCTGAAGACTTGGATCAGGAAGAAGATACCCAGGAGGGAACCGAGGAGGGCCTTAGAAGATCAAGGAGGGTGCGAGTGCCTAGTAGAAGATACTCTACTCCTGATTGGACCTACCTCGTTGCAGATGTCGGGGGGGCACAGAACCGGGAGGATCAGGGAAGTGGACCTGGTCAGAACTAACCCGATCATCACAGTGCAAATAAGGTTTCTACTGCCAGGAGCGGAGACCGAAAGGTTGCTGACACTCAACATCGTTCATCCTCCTCTCCTGAGCGGAATAAGAAAATTGATTTTAGAGACAGTTGAATTTCCAGTTTGCTGTTCACGATATCCAATATTGGAGGGAACTCTTCTTCGTTTGGAAATGCTTGAGCGAGTAGTAGAAATTCTTGGAATGCTCATTGTTGTGGATTAATACCATATTGCGAATGTCTTCAAAGGGGCGCAGAACTGGAAAGGTGAAGAAAGTGATCCTGATTAGAACGGACCCCTTTGTAATTGTGGATGTAGAACTGATAGTACCAGGAGTAGAAATTGAAAAAACGTTAACTCTCAATTTCGTCCGTCCACTTGTCCAGAGCGAAATAAGGAGAATAATCCTAGAAACAGTTGACTTTCCATGTTGTTGTACGAACTGCCCAGAACTTGAGGGAATGTTTCTTCGGATGGACATTTATGAAGACGTAGTGTCACTCCTTGAGCCATACATAACTTCAGACGGATATAAGACTCTTGAAAAGAAATTGTAAAATTACTGCAAGATAACCTAGCGCCGAGTGGAAGAAGAAAAAATGGTAGGGGTTTCCTTTTAGCGGATGGAGAAGGGCTAGGGTTGTCTAATTTCTACTGGACTTTGAACTGTTTTGCGGAAATAGATTGTCAAGCTTCCAAGTGTTCAAAAGAGAGACATTGCAAGAGAGAAAGACTTTGTTCGAAAAGAGAAAGAAGTTGATGCAGGAAGAGCGTCCAGAACCATACTGTTTGAGAACATGGAGGCTGGCAACCCGAACCGCAGGGCAAAATGTATAGTTGGCACATTGTTGGGAGTAGTGATTTCCTTGATAGTTTTAGTGGTTACTGTCTCATACATAGTGGGACACGAGAGAGATGCAACTGCAGTAAAGGAGGCCAAGGGAGTGTCAACACCGAGAACTACCATTATTAATGATAAGGGAAACATCAATGATAAAGACAAAGCGTTGTTAGATGCAGAAATAAAAAGGTTACACACAGATGAGTCACAGGGAAATTTCAGGTCAAATGCTTATGCTAAATTGATTTATGAATACATTGATGTCATGGAAGTGAAGAATTGCTACGTTTGTATGCAATTACCAGCTTCGGTAGAGGAGGGTATCAGATACCATCATCTTCCGTTGACATATGGAATCACGTGCAGTTTGTTGCTGAGCATATTTTATGGACGAGAAGGATTTGAGTATTATTTCTCGAATTTCGACTCGACATTGCCAGAGGTCCCGAATTTCAAGCATTTGAACAAGTGGGACTATTACAAAAGCGAAGACAGATTACACAAATGGTTTATTCCATGGAAAACGTTAGATACTTCACATGCTCGAAGAAACAATCTGACTTGTCAAGTGTCAGAAATTGAGAAAAAGTTTATAGGACAGGTAGATACTAGATACAGGAGGCAGAAGATTCTGAAGGCCTCAGGACAATGGGAAACAGATTGGACCAAGGAGGAAAGGTTACATCAAAGAAAGGGTAGTTTTGGTCCAATTGCTTTAGATAAGGAGAAACGGGGGAAACTGTGCATCCACAGGAGTTACTCCTATTATGAGAATTTGTATGTAGGTCAGGTCAATTGTGAACATGCCTTTCAACTGGAGTATTACTCTAAGGATTTTTTGAAAGGGATGCAAGCAATTCCAAATGTATATTTTGTATGTGGAAGAAATGCCTATGTGAAGCTACCAGATAATTGGTACGGATCATGCTATCTGGCTGTTGTCTTCCCTAAAATATATCATGTTGAGAATTTAGAAACGACGAAGAAAGAAATACCAACTAGGTGGAAGAGAGGGCTGGGTGCAGCAGAAGTAATTGGAGATGTATTCGGTGCTGCATTCCCTATCCTAGGAGTGATATTGAATGACATTAAGATCAGGAGGTTAGCTACAGTCGTAGATAGGCTATCTGCCAGTACTGCTAGATCATTGATGCTGGTGGAAGGTGAGATGCAATCGATTAGGGCAATGGTTCTTCAGAACCGCCTTGCTTTAGACGTTCTGTTAGCTAAAGAGGGAGGAGTCTGTAAGGCTTTGAAGGTCCAGGAGTGCTGCACTTACATTCCAGACAATTCAAAACCTCTAGAGAAGTACATACGAAACATCACTGCCATACACTACGAAATTGAGGATCTGACAAAGATAAACGTGTGGGAAAAAGTAGGTCATGGAATGGGTAAAGTTGGAGGTTGGTTTGCAAACTTAGGAAAGGGTATTGTTTGGTACATACTGAAACCCATCATCATAATTGTGATTTGCGTAATCACTTTGTGGGGATTGGTGCGTTTGTATCAATGGTATAGAGCAAATAGGTTACAGAGAACTATGAGGAAACAGGAGGAAAAGTTGACAGCGATGCAGGACACTCAATACAGGAGTCTGAAAGCATTGGAGACAATGAAAAGAGGTGGCACTGCCACGACTTCACTTTGAAGGGTTCTACATTTTGTGATGGTGTCTTGATGGTGATGACCCCTGAAGGTCATCAAAGGGGGGATTGAGAGAGCACAAGTTTGAAAAATGTATAAGTGCACCATATTTACAAGCACATAGTTAGTTTAAACATGTTTTGCACACGAGTGTTTTATATCTAGGAGTGAAATATACAGAGTGTTCTATATTCAGTAGTGAAAGGTTTCGAATGTTTAAGCAGTGTAACAATAATCATAACTGTGTGAGATTAATGTAGAAATGTTGGAATGAATATGAAAACCTCACGTTCTCATGTTAAAAGAATCATGTCAGAATTAAATGTAACTCTGAAATCCAGTAAGATGTGTAGGCCTCAGGGCAATTCACAGCAAATCTAAACGTGCTGCTAAAATAATGTGAGATGAGGTTGACGTGGTTCTTCCAAATGTATTATTGAATTTAGGGTTAAAATATATGCTTTATAGATGTGTTATTTTAGAAACGTATGCTAGTTAAGAATGTTTGCTGTTTAAATCAAGTTAATGTTTTAAGAGTGCAGGGACCCGCTTCATGTAAATCAAGTAGGCCTGAACTGATAATGTCATATCGTTTGAACTGCCATGTGCTCGTTAGGGAAGAAGTCGAGAGGTGTCCAGCACAGAGCTTTGAGTGTGTTTTACGACCTAAAGATATGGTGGAGTCTGGAATTTGAGGCCCACTGCAGGACGAACTGTATGCAGGTGCGAGGGTCCTAATCAGCTCGAATGAAAGGGACTTTGTTCAGTGGCGCTTGGCGCAGGCCTGTAGGAGTCTCCAGGAATTTCAGGGGGTATCGGCGCACTGGAGAAGAAGCCTGGGAACCAAGGTCAACTTTAACGAGGGTCTTGAAGAGTACCATCATGGAGTTTACCGCGCAAAGATGTACCACGTGAGGGGCGTCCCAAGGGGCGTTCCTATCAGAAATGTGATTTGGTATTAGGGAAAGAGACCCGGGAGGAGAGCAGAGCAGATGATTTTGGGAGCCTAAGGAAGCGGATGGGTAGGCAGATAGGCTGATCAGGAGAGACCCATTATCAGAGAAGAGACAAAGAGAAGTGCGTGATCTTCTTAGGAAGTCACCACGGCTGACACCTAGAGGGTAAAGATCTTGTTAAGTAGGGATGTCATTTAGCATAGTGTAGGGACAGATTAACCTTAATTTTCTTTTCTGTAATGACTTTGAGGTTGCAACTTGTATCCATTTTGGCAACGCTCATGTTATTGGAAGTTGTACTCATTATTCTGTTTTTCAGACTCAGACTATTCAAAAAGTTCATGTTCATAGTGATACCAATTTATCTTCTGAATCTTATTTTGAGAAGTTTGTATCTTCAGTTATCTTTGACTTTATATTAAATCTTTGAAACTTAAATTTGGTCAGTGGTCATTTAGAGTGGTGTAAGTTCTTAAATTGATTGACTTATTAATAGATTACCTTTTACTCAATGACAGGTACCAACGATTCAGTCGACTTAGTTTGGGATTTGGTAAGGTAACTAATAACCAGTAATCCCGCGTTAGCAAATGTAAGGAGAGATAAACAAGAGATGAATCACCTGTGAGGTGGGGAGGGGTGTTCAATCAGCAGGTTTAAAACGGTGCGTATAGCTTGTACGGCATTATGGTAATGAGTAGGAAATGGAAGAACCCGGAACGCACTTCAGTTTTGTGAAAGTATGATCACAGATGGAACTTTGGGTCTGTTTTGAGACAAATTGCTCTCATATTACGGTAAGCCATTGCGGTCCATTCGAATAAGTAAAAGTAAAAATGATGCATAGATAGGGGCGCAGATGGGGAGGATATTAGATTATATGGGAGGTTTTTATGGGAGGTATCCGTGAGCCCAGTAAGGATTTGGGTGTATAATTGAAAGTCCTGGGGAACGAGGCAATGAAAAAAGCAGTGGTTTAACTTGTAGGGGAGTACATAGCACTAATGGGGTTGCCATATTGGGAGTTAAGGAAATGTATTTAGGTTGATGTCAGTTGTTTTAACGTATTAGTTATGCTGATGGTAGTCTCCATGAATATTTTTTAATCTTGCATTGTAGATACCCCTGACGAAGGGAAGATGGCTTCCCGAAATGCATTGGGTTTTTTAAAAGTGGAATTATTTGGTGTCCTTTTCGTTTACATGAGGAGTATGGCATGGTTATGGAATGTATAAAGTGAATTGAAGAAAACATGTAACAAAGGACTATGGAGTAAAAGAATAAAGGAGTAAATATGAAGTAAAAATGAAGATAAAATGGATAACTTAATTGATTTGATTCATTCAGTTTCAACAAAAAAGGCTGTGCAGTTTGATTTGAGCCTCAACCGGCTCCAAACGTGTTTGTTGACTCTATAAACTAAGACAACTTAGTTTTCTGATCAAATATTGCGCTTCACCAACAGATCTAAGGACATCTTCGCTATTGCTGATGAGCTATCTAACCCTAACAGAGTCATGGCAAAACTCACCCCCACTCAAGCACTATGAGTCTCACTCAATACCTACTTTATTGATAAAATTATCACCATCAAGACTAGTATCCCTGCTTCCTCTCCCCCTAATTCCATGCCACCCTCGGTCAGGAACTCTCATTGCTTGGAGCAGTTCCCCCCTATTACCAAAGAAGTCGTCTTGAATCTACTGATGAAGGCTAGATCAGGCTCTCCAAGGGACTGCTGCCCCCTGTACATCTTAAGGGAAGTTTTCTTCTCATGTTCTGATGCCCACCCCACCCCCAGCACTACTAAATAACTCTCTCACTCAGGGGTCAGTCGCCAAGGCATTTAAGGAAGCAGAAAATGTCCCCTTTCTGAAGAAAGTAGGAGCAGACCCTCCAGCTCTCATGAATTACCGCCTCATTTTCTTACTTCCTTTCCTAGCCAAGATCCTTGAAACCCACGTTGCAAAATGTCTCTGTTCTTTTAGTGAACAATCTCACTTTCTTGATCCCCATCAGGCGGGCTTCCGACAATCCCACTCAACTGAGACTGCTATCTTGACAGTTCTAGACGAGTTAAGGAATGGGACAGATAGGGCCAAAACACAGGCCCTGGTGCTCCTCGATCTCGCTGCTGCATTTTATACGGTCGACCACAAACTCCTAGTCGACAGCATCAGTCAGTCAGTCAATACCACTTTATTCGATTAATTAAAATCAAAAAAGTACACATATAAATCACATTCAATAAATACAATATTAAAACAATGGACAGGGTTAAAATCGTGGGAAAATTCTTATGAAGGTAATTTACAAATCTCTTAAGTATACAAGTACGAGGATATACAATAAAGATCATGGTTCAATTATACTCATATTTTAACAGAAGGGGGGAGAGAGAGAGAGTCAGTGGATTCAGTCTCCCGAGTCATACGAATAAACAAAGTGGAATCCACTCAAGGTGATAGTGATCCCTGGAGTAATGGGGAACACACAGTATTGTTTAAATGCCCCTCACACACCAACAGGCCCCTTGGTGTCATGCTTCATCATCGGGGCCTTCGCACCCCTCTACGGGATGCGGCGTGCTACGACTCGCGAATACGCAGGAGCACTTGAAGTGAACTATGTGTGGGGGTGTGTGTTTATTACGAAAGTGTGAGTGAGGTGAGGTGAAAAAGTGAGTGGTTAAAAAATACCTGGCACGTGGGAGAAAAAACTTTATTAAATCCCCGGCTGGTATTATTAAAATAAAAGTGCAGGGCGTGGTTTTGATAGATACGTGTTAGGGTATCAAACCACTGTTTCAAAAGTCAACATGTTTCGGAGGTCAGAGCCCCCTTCTTCAGGACAAGGGTTAATGCACTTACCCTCCCCTTACTCACATGTAAGATGTAAAAGTGAAAATAAAAATTACAACAATGTGTAATGTTCCTCACAATGTTAAATGTTAGTGAGTGTCGTTGCGCCCAATTGGCGTATGAACCTGTGGAGACAAAATCATAGATAAACATACAGATCTATATTTCACTGGTTGAAAGAGAAGAATCATGCTTCTCTGAAAAAACATCAGGTACAACCAAAAAATAAATGGAACCTGGAAAGGAAAAAGAAAAAGGACACTACAAACATACTCACACACAACACCAACATTACTCTCTGCTCAGGTGGAAGGAGAGCAAAACAGAAAGGAATAAAAATCTTACTTAAAGTTCCCAAATACAGGACTTCATGAGCCTTAGCGTATATTGGGGAATCCTTCCTTTCTAATCAGAGAACCTAAGAAATCAATATCAGGGGTTCAGTAGGAAGAATTTCTCATGAAAGCGCCACAATTACAGTGAGGAACTGCTTCTCTCAGTAGTCTATAACTCACGGTTACTGCAACAGCTAATCGCCTGCCTTCCCTCAACGCGGCTCCGATGAAGTGAGCTACAAAGGAATCGAGGCCCTTATATATATTGTGCCTGTAGTTAATTAATGATGATTAATTGAATAATGCAACCCGGGGGAAGCCCAAATACGGAGATAACAACCTCCGAGCGTCCGGTGATGCGCTAGCGCCTTTCGCTACTCTGTCGCGCATGCGCATTGCCGCTCCAGAGGAACGCATGCGCGGCAGGCGGGGCTGCCGCGCATGCGTCGACGGAGACACTTCGTTTAGACACGAAGCAATCGGCTTTGCAGTTAAACGCCTGATGGTAAATGGCGCTTTTAGAAATAAATGCACAGGGACATGCATTTGGAAGAAAATAAAGTATGCGCAAATAAGGCAGGGCATACAGGCAATTTTATAGCTAGAGGCCAAGCAGAGTAAGCAACCATGACAGCAGTGGTGAATTAAAACACTTTTTGGAGATGTATTCGGATCAGCAATTAGATGGACTGCCTTCACGTTAGGACTTAACATATGGTGATTATTTAGTTGGTCCCGAAGGGATACATCCTCAATCACAACTCGGTGATACCTCGTTGTACTGATGTATTAATCCAGATGAACCCCGCAGATACATTTGTTGTATGTAACCACACGTATACACAAACAAATTGTGATGGGTAGTCAGATTGAGATTTATCTGAGAAGGTTCCATGGAATGGAATCGTTCAGCCCAGTGGTGTCGGTTCCCAACCGAAACACCCACCGTTGTTCTTTTTCTAGGAGACCTATCTCTGAGGGCAGTTGTTCAATGATTGTCCACTGTAGCTCATTCACACAGTGTTGATGTTCAATAAAATGGGTTGACATCTTGGTCGTTAGTTTTTTACACCTGATGTTGCTTTTGTGTTCATTTAACCTGACCCTTACAGGTCTGGTGGTCATCCCCACATATTCCTTTCCACATGGGCAGGTAATTAGGTAGACAACATTTTTACTGTTGCAGTTCGTAAATGCACGTTGTTCCCATGTTGTCCCATTAGTAAAGGTTAGATTCTGGCTCTTTTTTGTGAGGTGGCAGTTATTACAGTTGCCACACGGGTAGTGCCCATGTACGCCTTGCAACCTCGTCTGATCCTTGGTAGGAGGGGGTGGTCTTGTATGAACGAGTATATCTCTTAGGTTCCTACCCCTTCTGTGTGCAAAAAGAGGTTTCTCCAGAGTCAAACCACCACTCGTTAAAGTGCGCCAATGTTTGTGGACCAATTTTGTCACTTGGTTGCTGACCGGACTGTATGTGGTAACACAAACCGTCCTGTTTGCGGCATCCTCCCTACGTGGATTGTCCTCCAGAAGGGCATCACGGTTATTATTTCGTGCTCTTGTAAAGGCTTTTTTGATCACAGTTTCCGGATATTTCCTCTGTCTTAGTTTCGCACTAAGATCCTTGGCCTGAGTTTTGTATCTGGCCACATCAGTACAGTTCCGCCGAAGGCGTAGGAACTGTCCATAAGGAAGGTTCTCTCTCAGATGACGAGGATGAAAGCTGTCAAATCTGAGGAGACAGTTCCTCGCCGTAGGTTTAAAATGTGTTTCCGTTTTTAACATGCCGGCTTCATGGTAGATGTTCAAATCTAAGAAAACCATGTTGGTATTAGATGCCTGGTGAGTGAATTTCAAAAAGGCATTTTGATTGTTCAGCCAGTCAATGAATTCAGTTATCATGGTTACATCTCCATCCCAGATGACCAGGATATCATCAATGTACCTTCGCCAGGTGCGAATCCTCGCCCTGTGAGGATTGTCTGGGTGCAGGATTTTCGTAGATTCCAAATGGTGGACATACAGTCCAGCCAGACTTGGGGCAAAAGTACTGCCCATACTGGTCCCATGCTTCTGCCAGAAAAGAGTGCCCTCATATTCGAAAAAGTTTTTCGTGAGTGCCAAAGAGATGCACTCCATCACTACATTCCGTGGAGTGTGGTATTCCCAATTCGTAGAATGCAGTACCTCCTCAATGATTTGGATGGTCTCATCGTGGGGGAGACTCGTATAGAGACTCTCCACATCCAGACTTAGCAGCATCTGTGAAGTCGGGTCAAAAGTTTGATTATTCAACAGTTGTAGTACTGCTTTGGTATCACGTAGATAGGTGTCAGTAGCCTGTACAAGTGGCCTCAAGAAAGCATCCGCAAACTTGGATAAAGGTTCCAGGATGGATGAGATTCCGGAAACTATGGGGCGACCAGGGGGGTTCTCCAGATTCTTGTGCACCTTAGGAATGGTATAGAAGTAAGGGATGCGAGGGTTCCTCTGTGTCAGGAACTCGGACTCCTTTTTAGTAATCCAGTCATGTGTAAGTGCCTCTTCCACCATACCACCTATCTGGACTCTTAAAGATTCAGTGGGATCTTCCGCAAGTATCTGGTAGTTCCTGTTATCAGAAAGAAGCCGCCTGCATTCCTTGTCATAGGCTATGGTTGTTTGGACAACCACTGCACCACCCTTGTCTGCTGGTTTTATAACCAGGTTTTTGTTCATCCTCAATTCTTTAATGGCCTCATTTTCTGTTCTGCTCATGTTCTGAAAGACCTTCTGTCTGGTTTCTAGACCTTTCAATTCCTGCATCATGGCTTTTTCGAAGGCCAGTACTTCAACAGGAAGCTGGTTGTCTAATGGTGTAAATGTTGACTTGGGTTTTAGGCCAGTATCAGAAGTCTCCGCGGGTAGATCCTTGTCTTTAAAGAATGCCCGCAACTTTATAGTCCTTATAAACTCCTGCATTTCCTTATGTAGTAGGAAAATGTCTGGTCTATTGGTGGGGACATAACCCAGGCCTTTGTTCAGTACCTCCTTTTGCAGATCCGTAAGAGGCCACGGGGTTATATTAATAACTAGGTCCCCCTGTGGCTTGTTGATGCCTGATTGGCTGCCATGCTCCTTGTTACTACACGTGGGTCTGACTCCTCTGTGGGTTGCCAATTCACGTTGTTGCCCTTCTTGTTCCGCCCTCTGCGGGATCCCTGGCCCCAAGATAAAAAAGGTTGTTGATTCTGGGGTACATTGATTTGGTCTGGAACCCACTGGGGGTACATTTGTCCCATTTGAGGAGGGACAAACTGATATTGCGGGAATTGAAAAGGAGGTTGATAAGGGTTAAATTGAGGACCTTGAAAGCCACGCCAACCTCTTTGACGTGGGAATTGGGCTCTTCGTTGACGAAAGCCGCCTCTTTGCTTTTGTTGCTGGAAACCTCCCGATTTGTTACTGGAGTTACTGCCATCTGAGTTAACACTATCTGTATCACTCATGTTGTCTTTCATGACATAATCTGCTCGAGTATAAGGGTAGGCTCTCTCAGGGGTAAAGCGGTCTTTGTCTTTTTTCAGTTTGTTAAATTTGCTTTGTTTCAAGCCGGCCTCAAATTCTTTCATTTGTTGGTTTAGTTCCTCTAAGCCCTTTTTAAGATCCGTTGGTGAAATGAAGGCCTTTAGCTGTACCTCAAGTCTTTGGATCTCTACTTTTAGCTCTACTGACTTCCTAGCTGCAGTCTGGACTATAAGTACCAGCCAATCCCTGGTGCAGTGCCAAGAGATAAGTGACCATGCCTTTTTAAAAACAAGGTCGTCCTGGAAAATAAACGGTTCAGTTTTGACCAATAAACCTTGCGGGGCCATCTTGTTTCGCAAGTATTCCCTCATCAGTAAGCCATGAAGGGCTGTCCTGATTTGGATCTTGCGGGTGTTCATCAGCTCATCCCAATCGGCTACTGCAGGCCCTGGGTCGCTATTGCTGAGGCCTTCAAAAGGTTTATCATCTGCTAGAATGCGGTCAATATCATCCTCACTAAAAGTCAGTCCATGTTCATCCTCCATGTTGACAGATGAGGAGAGCAGGAAGGTTTTTTCAAAGAATTAAAGTGGTTGCGTGTGAAAGAGTATGAGTGTAGGTCCGAAGGGAAAGGGAAGGGGACTCCCACAGCTGCACGCTGTCTATAAACAAATTTTAACAGAAGGGGGGAGAGAGAGAGAGTCAGTGGATTCAGTCTCCCGAGTCATACGAATAAACAAAGTGGAATCCACTCAAGGTGATAGTGATCCCTAGAGTAATGGGGAACACACAGTATTGTTTAAATGCCCCTCACACACCAACAGGCCCCTTGGTGTCATGCTTCATCATCGGGGCCTTCGCACCCCTCTACGGGATGCGGCGTGCTACGACTCGCGAATACGCAGGAGCACTTGAAGTGAACTATGTGTGGTGGTGTGTGTTTATTACGAAAGTGTGAGTGAGGTGAGGTGAAAAAGTGAGTGGTTAAAAAATACCTGGCACGTGGGAGAAAAAACTTTATTAAATCCCCGGCTGGTATTATTAAAATAAAAGTGCAGGGCGTGGTTTTGATAGATACGTGTTAGGGTATCAAACCACTGTTTCAAAAGTCAACATGTTTCGGAGGTCAGAGCCCCCTTCTTCAGAACAAGGGTTAATGCACTTACCCTCCCCTTACTCACATGTAAGATGTAAAAGTGAAAATAAAAATTACAACAATGTGTAATGTTCCTCACAATGTTAAATGTTAGTGAGTGTCGTTGCGCCCAATTGGCGTATGAACCTGTGGAGACAAAATCATAGATAAACATACAGATCTATATTTCACAGGTTGAAAGAGAAGAATCATGCTTCTCTGAAAAAACATCAGGTAAAACCAAAAAATAAATGGAACCTGGAAAGGAAAAAGAAAAAGGACACTACAAACATACTCACACACAACACCAACATTACTCTCTGCTCAGGTGGAAGGAGAGCAAAACAGAAAGGAATAAAAATCTTACTTAAAGTTCCCAAATACAGGACTTCATGAGCCTTAGCGTATATTGGGGAATCCTTCCTTTCTAATCAGAGAACCTAAGAAATCAATATCAGGGGTTCAGTAGGAAGAATTTCTCATGAAAGCGCCACAATTACAGTGAGGAACTGCTTCTCTCAGTAGTCTATAACTCACGGTTACTGCAACAGCTAATCGCCTGCCTTCCCTCAACGCGGCTCCGATGAAGTGAGCTACAAAGGAATCGAGGCCCTTATATATATTGTGCCTGTAGTTAATTAATGATGATTAATTGAATAATGCAACCCGGGGGAAGCCCAAATACGGAGATAACAACCTCCGAGCGTCCGGTGATGCGCTAGCGCCTTTCGCTACTCTGTCGCGCATGCGCATTGCCGCTCCAGAGGAACGCATGCGCGGCAGGCGGGGCTGCCGCGCATGCGTCGACGGAGACACTTCGTTTAGACACGAAGCAATCGGCTTTGCAGTTAAACGCCTGATGGTAAATGGCGCTTTTAGAAATAAATGCACAGGGACATGCATTTGGAAGAAAATAAAGTATGCGCAAATAAGGCAGGGCATACAGGCAATTTTATAGCTAGAGGCCAAGCAGAGTAAGCAACCATGACAGCAGTGGTGAATTAAAACACTTTTTGGAGATGTATTCGGATCAGCAATTAGATGGACTACCTTCACGTTAGGACTTAACATATGGTGATTATTTAGTTGGTCCCGAAGGGATACATCCTCAATCACAACTCGGTGATACCTCGTTGTACTGATGTATTAATCCAGATGAACCCCGCAGATACATTTGTTGTATGTAACCACACGTATACACAAACAAATTGTGATGGGTAGTCAGATTGAGATTTATCTGAGAAGGTTCCATGGAATGGAATCGTTCAGCCCAGTGGTGTCGGTTCCCAACCGAAACACCCACCGTTGTTCTTTTTCTAGGAGACCTATCTCTGAGGGCAGTTGTTCAATGATTGTCCACTGTAGCTCATTCACACAGTGTTGATGTTCAATAAAATGGGTTGACATCTTGGTCGTTAGTTTTTTACACCTGATGTTGCTTTTGTGTTCATTTAACCTGACCCTTACAGGTCTGGTGGTCATCCCCACATATTCCTTTCCACATGGGCAGGTAATTAGGTAGACAACATTTTTACTGTTGCAGTTCGTAAATGCACGTTGTTCCCATGTTGTCCCATTAGTAAAGGTTAGATTCTGGCTCTTTTTTGTGAGGTGGCAGTTATTACAGTTGCCACACGGGTAGTGCCCATGTACGCCTTGCAACCTCGTCTGATCCTTGGTAGGAGGGGGTGGTCTTGTATGAACGAGTATATCTCTTAGGTTCCTACCCCTTCTGTGTGCAAAAAGAGGTTTCTCCAGAGTCAAACCACCACTCGTTAAAGTGCGCCAATGTTTGTGGACCAATTTTGTCACTTGGTTGCTGACCGGACTGTATGTGGTAACACAAACCGTCCTGTTTGCGGCATCCTCCCTACGTGGATTGTCCTCCAGAAGGGCATCACGGTTATTATTTCGTGCTCTTGTAAAGGCTTTTTTGATCACAGTTTCCGGATATTTCCTCTGTCTTAGTTTCGCACTAAGATCCTTGGCCTGAGTTTTGTATCTGGCCACATCAGTACAGTTCCGCCGAAGGCGTAGGAACTGTCCATAAGGAAGGTTCTCTCTCAGATGACGAGGATGAAAGCTGTCAAATCTGAGGAGACAGTTCCTCGCCGTAGGTTTAAAATGTGTTTCCGTTTTTAACATGCCGGCTTCATGGTAGATGTTCAAATCTAAGAAAACCATGTTGGTATTAGATGCCTGGTGAGTGAATTTCAAAAAGGCATTTTGATTGTTCAGCCAGTCAATGAATTCAGTTATCATGGTTACATCTCCATCCCAGATGACCAGGATATCATCAATGTACCTTCGCCAGGTGCGAATCCTCGCCCTGTGAGGATTGTCTGGGTGCAGGATTTTCGTAGATTCCAAATGGTGGACATACAGTCCAGCCAGACTTGGGGCAAAAGTACTGCCCATACTGGTCCCATGCTTCTGCCAGAAAAGAGTGCCCTCATATTCGAAAAAGTTTTTCGTGAGTGCCAAAGAGATGCACTCCATCACTACATTCCGTGGAGTGTGGTATTCCCAATTCGTAGAATGCAGTACCTCCTCAATGATTTGGATGGTCTCATCGTGGGGGAGACTCGTATAGAGACTCTCCACATCCAGACTTAGCAGCATCTGTGAAGTCGGGTCAAAAGTTTGATTATTCAACAGTTGTAGTACTGCTTTGGTATCACGTAGATAGGTGTCAGTAGCCTGTACAAGTGGCCTCAAGAAAGCATCCGCAAACTTGGATAAAGGTTCCAGGATGGATGAGATTCCGGAAACTATGGGGCGACCAGGGGGGTTCTCCAGATTCTTGTGCACCTTAGGAATGGTATAGAAGTAAGGGATGCGAGGGTTCCTCTGTGTCAGGAACTCGGACTCCTTTTTAGTAATCCAGTCATGTGTAAGTGCCTCTTCCACCATACCACCTATCTGGACTCTTAAAGATTCAGTGGGATCTTCCGCAAGTATCTGGTAGTTCCTGTTATCAGAAAGAAGCCGCCTGCATTCCTTGTCATAGGCTATGGTTGTTTGGACAACCACTGCACCACCCTTGTCTGCTGGTTTTATAACCAGGTTTTTGTTCATCCTCAATTCTTTAATGGCCTCATTTTCTGTTCTGCTCATGTTCTGAAAGACCTTCTGTCTGGTTTCTAGACCTTTCAATTCCTGCATCATGGCTTTTTCGAAGGCCAGTACTTCAACAGGAAGCTGGTTGTCTAATGGTGTAAATGTTGACTTGGGTTTTAGGCCAGTATCAGAAGTCTCCGCGGGTAGATCCTTGTCTTTAAAGAATGCCCGCAACTTTATAGTCCTTATAAACTCCTGCATTTCCTTATGTAGTAGGAAAATGTCTGGTCTATTGGTGGGGACATAACCCAGGCCTTTGTTCAGTACCTCCTTTTGCAGATCCGTAAGAGGCCACGGGGTTATATTAATAACTAGGTCCCCCTGTGGCTTGTTGATGCCTGATTGGCTGCCATGCTCCTTGTTACTACACGTGGGTCTGACTCCTCTGTGGGTTGCCAATTCACGTTGTTGCCCTTCTTGTTCCGCCCTCTGCGGGATCCCTGGCCCCAAGATAAAAAAGGTTGTTGATTCTGGGGTACATTGATTTGGTCTGGAACCCACTGGGGGTACATTTGTCCCATTTGAGGAGGGACAAACTGATATTGCGGGAATTGAAAAGGAGGTTGATAAGGGTTAAATTGAGGACCTTGAAAGCCACGCCAACCTCTTTGACGTGGGAATTGGGCTCTTCGTTGACGAAAGCCGCCTCTTTGCTTTTGTTGCTGGAAACCTCCCGATTTGTTACTGGAGTTACTGCCATCTGAGTTAACACTATCTGTATCACTCATGTTGTCTTTCATGACATAATCTGCTCGAGTATAAGGGTAGGCTCTCTCAGGGGTAAAGCGGTCTTTGTCTTTTTTCAGTTTGTTAAATTTGCTTTGTTTCAAGCCGGCCTCAAATTCTTTCATTTGTTGGTTTAGTTCCTCTAAGCCCTTTTTAAGATCCGTTGGTGAAATGAAGGCCTTTAGCTGTACCTCAAGTCTTTGGATCTCTACTTTTAGCTCTACTGACTTCCTAGCTGCAGTCTGGACTATAAGTACCAGCCAATCCCTGGTGCAGTGCCAAGAGATAAGTGACCATGCCTTTTTAAAAACAAGGTCGTCCTGGAAAATAAACGGTTCAGTTTTGACCAATAAACCTTGCGGGGCCATCTTGTTTCGCAAGTATTCCCTCATCAGTAAGCCATGAAGGGCTGTCCTGATTTGGATTTTGCGGGTGTTCATCAGCTCATCCCAATCGGCTACTGCAGGCCCTGGGTCGCTATTGCTGAGGCCTTCAAAAGGTTTATCATCTGCTAGAATGCGGTCAATATCATCCTCACTAAAAGTCAGTCCATGTTCATCCTCCATGTTGACAGATGAGGAGAGCAGGAAGGTTTTTTCAAAGAATTAAAGTGGTTGCGTGTGAAAGAGTATGAGTGTAGGTCCGAAGGGAAAGGGAAGGGGACTCCCACAGCTGCACGCTGTCTATAAACAAATTTTAACAGAAGGGGGGAGAGAGAGAGAGTCAGTGGATTCAGTCTCCCGAGTCATACGAATAAACAAAGTGGAATCCACTCAAGGTGATAGTGATCCCTAGAGTAATGGGGAACACACAGTATTGTTTAAATGCCCCTCACACACCAACAGGCCCCTTGGTGTCATGCTTCATCATCGGGGCCTTCGCACCCCTCTACGGGATGCGGCGTGCTACGACTCGCGAATACGCAGGAGCACTTGAAGTGAACTATGTGTGGGGGTGTGTGTTTATTACGAAAGTGTGAGTGAGGTGAGGTGAAAAAGTGAGTGGTTAAAAAATACCTGGCACGTGGGAGAAAAAACTTTATTAAATCCCCGGCTGGTATTATTAAAATAAAAGTGCAGGGCGTGGTTTTGATAGATACGTGTTAGGGTATCAAACCACTGTTTCAAAAGTCAACATGTTTCGGAGGTCAGAGCCCCCTTCTTCAGGACAAGGGTTAATGCACTTACCCTCCCCTTACTCACATGTAAGATGTAAAAGTGAAAATAAAAATTACAACAATGTGTAATGTTCCTCACAATGTTAAATGTTAGTGAGTGTCGTTGCGCCCAATTGGCGTATGAACCTGTGGAGACAAAATCATAGATAAACATACAGATCTATATTTCACAGGTTGAAAGAGAAGAATCATGCTTCTCTGAAAAAACATCAGGTACTACCAAAAAATAAATGGAACCTGGAAAGGAAAAAGAAAAAGGACACTACAAACATACTCACACACAACACCAACATTACTCTCTGCTCAGGTGGAAGGAGAGCAAAACAGAAAGGAATAAAAATCTTACTTAAAGTTCCCAAATACAGGACTTCATGAGCCTTAGCGTATATTGGGGAATCCTTCCTTTCTAATCAGAGAACCTAAGAAATCAATATCAGGGGTTCAGTAGGAAGAATTTCTCATGAAAGCGCCACAATTACAGTGAGGAACTGCTTCTCTCAGTAGTCTATAACTCATGGTTACTGCAACAGCTAATCGCCTGCCTTCCCTCAACGCGGCTCCGATGAAGTGAGCTACAAAGGAATCGAGGCCCTTATATATATTGTGCCTGTAGTTAATTAATGATGATTAATTGAATAATGCAACCCGGGGGAAGCCCAAATACGGAGATAACAACCTCCGAGCGTCCGGTGATGCGCTAGCGCCTTTCGCTACTCTGTCGCGCATGCGCATTGCCGCTCCAGAGGAACGCATGCGCGGCAGGCGGGGCTGCCGCGCATGCGTCGACGGAGACACTTCGTTTAGACACGAAGCAATCGGCTTTGCAGTTAAACGCCTGATGGTAAATGGCGCTTTTAGAAATAAATGCACAGGGACATGCATTTGGAAGAAAATAAAGTATGCGCAAATAAGGCAGGGCATACAGGCAATTTTATAGCTAGAGGCCAAGCAGAGTAAGCAACCATGACAGCAGTGGTGAATTAAAACACTTTTTGGAGATGTATTCGGATCAGCAATTAGATGGACTGCCTTCACGTTAGGACTTAACATATGGTGATTATTTAGTTGGTCCCGAAGGGATACATCCTCAATCACAACTCGGTGATACCTCGTTGTACTGATGTATTAATCCAGATGAACCCCGCAGATACATTTGTTGTATGTAACCACACGTATACACAAACAAATTGTGATGGGTAGTCAGATTGAGATTTATCTGAGAAGGTTCCATGGAATGGAATCGTTCAGCCCAGTGGTGTCGGTTCCCAACCGAAACACCCACCGTTGTTCTTTTTCTAGGAGACCTATCTCTGAGGGCAGTTGTTCAATGATTGTCCACTGTAGCTCATTCACACAGTGTTGATGTTCAATAAAATGGGTTGACATCTTGGTCGTTAGTTTTTTACACCTGATGTTGCTTTTGTGTTCATTTAACCTGACCCTTACAGGTCTGGTGGTCATCCCCACATATTCCTTTCCACATGGGCAGGTAATTAGGTAGACAACATTTTTACTGTTGCAGTTCGTAAATGCACGTTGTTCCCATGTTGTCCCATTAGTAAAGGTTAGATTCTGGCTCTTTTTTGTGAGGTGGCAGTTATTACAGTTGCCACATGGGTAGTGCCCATGTACGCCTTGCAACCTCGTCTGATCCTTGGTAGGAGGGGGTGGTCTTGTATGAACGAGTATATCTCTTAGGTTCCTACCCCTTCTGTGTGCAAAAAGAGGTTTCTCCAGAGTCAAACCACCACTCGTTAAAGTGCGCCAATGTTTGTGGACCAATTTTGTCACTTGGTTGCTGACCGGACTGTATGTGGTAACACAAACCGTCCTGTTTGCGGCATCCTCCCTACGTGGATTGTCCTCCAGAAGGGCATCACGGTTATTATTTCGTGCTCTTGTAAAGGCTTTTTTGATCACAGTTTCCGGATATTTCCTCTGTCTTAGTTTCGCACTAAGATCCTTGGCCTGAGTTTTGTATCTGGCCACATCAGTACAGTTCCGCCGAAGGCGTAGGAACTGTCCATAAGGAAGGTTCTCTCTCAGATGACGAGGATGAAAGCTGTCAAATCTGAGGAGACAGTTCCTCGCCGTAGGTTTAAAATGTGTTTCCGTTTTTAACATGCCGGCTTCATGGTAGATGTTCAAATCTATGAAAACCATGTTGGTATTAGATGCCTGGTGAGTGAATTTCAAAAAGGCATTTTGATTGTTCAGCCAGTCAATGAATTCAGTTATCATGGTTACATCTCCATCCCAGATGACCAGGATATCATCAATGTACCTTCGCCAGGTGCGAATCCTCACCCTGTGAGGATTGTCTGGGTGCAGGATTTTCGTAGATTCCAAATGGTGGACATACAGTCCAGCCAGACTTGGGGCAAAAGTACTGCCCATACTGGTCCCATGCTTCTGCCAGAAAAGAGTGCCCTCATATTCGAAAAAGTTTTTCGTGAGTGCCAAAGAGATGCACTCCATCACTACATTCCGTGGAGTGTGGTATTCCCAATTCGTAGAATGCAGTACCTCCTCAATGATTTGGATGGTCTCATCGTGGGGGAGACTTGTATAGAGACTCTCCACATCCAGACTTAGCAGCATCTGTGAAGTCGGGTCAAAAGTTTGATTATTCAACAGTTGTAGTACTGCTTTGGTATCACGTAGATAGGTGTCAGTAGCCTGTACAAGTGGCCTCAAGAAAGCATCCGCAAACTTGGATAAAGGTTCCAGGATGGATGAGATTCCGGAAACTATGGGGCGACCAGGGGGGTTCTCCAGATTCTTGTGCACCTTAGGAATGGTATAGAAGTAAGGGATGCGAGGGTTCCTCTGTGTCAGGAACTCGGACTCCTTTTTAGTAATCCAGTCATGTGTAAGTGCCTCTTCCACCATACCACCTATCTGGACTCTTAAAGATTCAGTGGGATCTTCCGCAAGTATCTGGTAGTTCCTGTTATCAGAAAGAAGCCGCCTGCATTCCTTGTCATAGGCTATGGTTGTTTGGACAACCACTGCACCACCCTTGTCTGCTGGTTTTATAACCAGGTTTTTGTTCATCCTCAATTCTTTAATGGCCTCATTTTCTGTTCTGCTCATGTTCTGAAAGACCTTCTGTCTGGTTTCTAGACCTTTCAATTCCTGCATCATGGCTTTTTCGAAGGCCAGTACTTCAACAGGAAGCTGGTTGTCTGATGGTGTAAATGTTGACTTGGGTTTTAGGCCAGTATCAGAAGTCTCCGCGGGTAGATCCTTGTCTTTAAAGAATGCCCGCAACTTTATAGTCCTTATAAACTCCTGCATTTCCTTATGTAGTAGGAAAATGTCTGGTCTATTGGTGGGGACATAACCCAGGCCTTTGTTCAGTACCTCCTTTTGCAGATCCGTAAGAGGCCACGGGGTTATATTAATAACTAGGTCCCCCTGTGGCTTGTTGATGCCTGATTGGCTGCCATGCTCCTTGTTACTACACGTGGGTCTGACTCCTCTGTGGGTTGCCAATTCACGTTGTTGCCCTTCTTGTTCCGCCCTCTGCGGGATCCCTGGCCCCAAGATAAAAAAGGTTGTTGATTCTGGGGTACATTGATTTGGTCTGGAACCCACTGGGGGTACATTTGTCCCATTTGAGGAGGGACAAACTGATATTGCGGGAATTGAAAAGGAGGTTGATAAGGGTTAAATTGAGGACCTTGAAAGCCACGCCAACCTCTTTGACGTGGGAATTGGGCTCTTCGTTGACGAAAGCCGCCTCTTTGCTTTTGTTGCTGGAAACCTCCCGATTTGTTACTGGAGTTACTGCCATCTGAGTTAACACTATCTGTATCACTCATGTTGTCTTTCATGACATAATCTGCTCGAGTATAAGGGTAGGCTCTCTCAGGGGTAAAGCGGTCTTTGTCTTTTTTCAGTTTGTTAAATTTGCTTTGTTTCAAGCCGGCCTCAAATTCTTTCATTTGTTGGTTTAGTTCCTCTAAGCCCTTTTTAAGATCCGTTGGTGAAATGAAGGCCTTTAGCTGTACCTCAAGTCTTTGGATCTCTACTTTTAGCTCTACTGACTTCCTAGCTGCAGTCTGGACTATAAGTACCAGCCAATCCCTGTTGCAGTGCCAAGAGATAAGTGACCATGCCTGTTTAAAAACAAGGTCGTCCTGGAAAATAAACGGTTCAGTTTTGACCAATAAACCTTGCGGGGCCATCTTGTTTCGCAAGTATTCCCTCATCAGTAAGCCATGAAGGGCTGTCCTGATTTGGATCTTGCGGGTGTTCATCAGCTCATCCCAATCGGCTACTGCAGGCCCTGGGTCGCTATTGCTGAGGCCTTCAAAAGGTTTATCATCTGCTAGAATGCGGTCAATATCATCCTCACTAAAAGTCAGTCCATGTTCATCCTCCATGTTGACAGATGAGGAGAGCAGGAAGGTTTTTTCAAAGAATTAAAGTGGTTGCGTGTGAAAGAGTATGAGTGTAGGTCCGAAGGGAAAGGGAAGGGGACTCCCACAGCTGCACGCTGTCTATAAACAAATTTTAACAGAAGGGGGGAGAGAGAGAGAGTCAGTGGATTCAGTCTCCCGAGTCATACGAATAAACAAAGTGGAATCCACTCAAGGTGATAGTGATCCCTAGAGTAATGGGGAACACACAGTATTGTTTAAATGCCCCTCACACACCAACAGGCCCCTTGGTGTCATGCTTCATCATCGGGGCCTTCGCACCCCTCTACGGGATGCGGCGTGCTACGACTCGCGAATACGCAGGAGCACTTGTGTTACCACATACAGTCCGGTCAGCAACCAAGTGACAAAATTGGTCCACAAACATTGGCGCACTTTAACGAGTGGTGGTTTGACTCTGGAGAAACCTCTTTTTGCACACAGAAGGGGTAGGAACCTAAGAGATATACTCGTTCATACAAGACCACCCCCTCCTACCAAGGATCAGACGAGGTTGCAAGGCGTACATGGGCACTACCCGTGTGGCAACTGTAATAACTGCCACCTCACAAAAAAGAGCCAGAATCTAACCTTTACTAATGGGACAACATGGGAACAACGTGCATTTACGAACTGCAACAGTAAAAATGTTGTCTACCTAATTACCTGCCCATGTGGAAAGGAATATGTGGGGATGACCACCAGACCTGTAAGGGTCAGGTTAAATGAACACAAAAGCAACATCAGGTGTAAAAAACTAACGACCAAGATGTCAACCCATTTTATTGAACATCAACACTGTGTGAATGAGCTACAGTGGACAATCATTGAACAACTGCCCTCAGAGATAGGTCTCCTAGAAAAAGAACAACGGTGGGTGTTTCGGTTGGGAACCGACACCACTGGGCTGAACGATTCCATTCCATGGAACCTTCTCAGATAAATCTCAATCTGACTACCCATCACAATTTGTTTGTGTATACGTGTGGTTACATACAACAAATGTATCTGCGGGGTTCATCTGGATTAATACATCAGTACAACGAGGTATCACCGAGTTGTGATTGAGGATGTATCCCTTCGGGACCAACTAAATAATCACCATATGTTAAGTCCTAACGTGAAGGCAGTCCATCTAATTGCTGATCCGAATACATCTCCAAAAAGTGTTTTAATTCACCACTGCTGTCATGGTTGCTTACTCTGCTTGGCCTCTAGCTATAAAATTGCCTGTATGCCCTGCCTTATTTGCGCATACTTTATTTTCTTCCAAAGGCATGTCCCTGTGAATTTATTTCTAAAAGCGCCATTTACCATCAGGCGTTTAACTGCAAAGCCGATTGCTTCGTGTCTAAACGAAGTGTCTCCGTCGACGCATGCGCGGCAGCCCCGCCTGCCGCGCATGCGTTCCTCTGGAGCGGCAATGCGCATGCACGACAGAGTAGCGAAAGGCGCTAGCGCATCACCGGACGCTCGGAGGTTGTTATCTCCGTATTTGGGCTTCCCCCGGGTTGCATTATTCAATTAATCATCATTAATTAACTACAGGCACAATATATATAAGTGCCTCGATTCCTTTGTAGCTCACTTCATCGGAGCCACGTTGAGGGAAGGCAGGCGATTAGCTGTTGCAGTAACCGTGAGTTATAGACTACTGAGAGAAGCAGTTCCTCACTGTAATTGTGGCGCTTTCATGAGAAATTCTTCCTACTGAACCCCTGATATTGATTTCTTAGGTTCTCTGATTAGAAAGGAAGGATTCCCCAATATACGCTAAGGCTCATGAAGTCCTGTATTTGGGAACTTTAAGTAAGATTTTTATTCCTTTCTGTTTTGCTCTCCTTCCACCTGAGCAGAGAGTAATGTTGGTGTTGTGTGTGAGTATGTTTGTAGTGTCCTTTTTCTTTTTCCTTTCCAGGTTCCATTTATTTTTTGGTTGTACCTGATGTTTTTTCAGAGAAGCATGATTCTTCTCTTTCAACCTGTGAAATATAGATCTGTATGTTTATCTATGATTTTGTCTCCACAGGTTCATACGCCAATTGGGCGCAACGACACTCACTAACATTTAACATTGTGAGGAACATTACACATTGTTGTAATTTTTATTTTCACTTTTACATCTTACATGTGAGTAAGGGGAGGGTAAGTGCATTAACCCTTGTCCTGAAGAAGGGGGCTCTGACCTCCGAAACATGTTGACTTTTGAAACAGTGGTTTGATACCCTAACACGTATCTATCAAAACCACGCCCTGCACTTAGTCCATATAGATCAAAAGTGTTTGATAACAGTATGATCTTTGTTGGAAATATTGATAAAGAGAAACAGATGCAGAAAATACATGCTCTTAACTCCCGGCAACCTCCGGTCACATGACCGTCCCTGTTAGACGGCGCCGGGAACCACGAGAGGGAGACAGGTACCAATTAGGTAAGCCGGTCACCATGTATGTTTTTAAATAGTTATGGAACTAAACGTTTCTGGGCCACGCATATGTAACACCTTTTTGGTCCACTGTTTTTGTTTGTTACCGGTCCTAGGTGTATCCGCCTTTGAATCGGTATTTCCACAGAATTCTCCTCCCGGTTACTACACGACTGCCATAGACTATTGGTAGGTCGCTTTTCCTTATCCATATCGAGCGCTTGATTTTTAAGTGTTTTACAGTAGGCCACAGAGCTAATGTACAAATATTTAAATGTCACTTGTAAACTCACGTTTTAGAGTTACCAATTTACTTTCGCAATATCGAAGCCCAGACCGCTGGACACGCCTAAATACCGGGTTCCAGCACAGACCCATACCGGGTGCTCCTTCATGGCAGTAATAATCCTGCCGCACATGAGGGTAAGAGTTTGCTTATCATAAACGCTTTGCATCACCTGTTGTCCGTTTGTTTTGTGGGTAATACGTTCGAAAGAGCATGTATTTTCTGCATCTGTTTCTCTTTATCAATATTTCCAACAAAGATCATACTGTTATCAAACACCTTTGATCTATATTTTTCTAAGAGAAACTCCAGGTAGTGTGTTTTGTTCGGTGTTTTCTCTTTACGTTTTTTCCTGCCACCACCCCCTCTCTTTTTTTCTCCCTTTTTTTCTCCCTTTTTCTGTTTTCTATGCCGTACTACAGAATAGGAGGACTTTTTTCTCCCTGGGAATCACTACCATGATTCACACGATGACCGGATTTTAATTCCTTCTCTAGCCCATGGGTGAAGTGTGGGTGAGGGGTCAGAATAGTAGTAGACAGAATGTGAAATATAAAATAACGCAGGGGTACCAGAAGGAACTTTATTCGGGTGGTCCCATGCGCTAACTAAAACAATAGTTAGTCTGGGAGGTCTGGAAAGTGATGTTTTCCGCACTCAAGACTATACTAAAAAGTGAAGGTACTGCGTTATTTTATATTTCACATTCCGTCTACTACTATTCTGGCCCCTCACCCACACTTCACCCATGGGCAGTTGGATAAAAAGATCTCCGCCAAAGAGCCCCTCTTTGAGGTGTAGCCCGTTGGGTATTGCACCGCCCACCCAACGAGGAGCATTGCCCATGATGAAGCGTGACACCTGCAAGGGTGTGTGAGGCCAATATATCCAACAAAATGGATACCCACTGGGTGGTTACCATTTAACCACCTTTGCATATCCACATCCCAGTGACCTGCACCTACACCCCAGGAACAGCCCAGTCCTCTCTTTGGTATCACATATCTGAGGGCCAACACTGCGGCCTGGACCTTCCACTTGTCCCGAGTGGTAATTTTGCCCTCTAGATCCATGAAGATCTCCTCTCCCTCTTTTTGTATACAAAAAACATCTGGATTATACCAACTCTGTGTATCTGGGCATGCCACTCTATTTGTTTAAACGTCTGCAGCTAGTTCAAAATCATGCAGCCCGGTTGGTTTTTCGACAACCGAGATGGCAACCTGCTACGCCTCTTTTGAGGAAACTACACTGGGTCCCTAGTTTCCAGCGCTGTGCTTTTAAAACGGGTTGTCTCATTTTTAAAGCTCTGCATGACAATAGTCCTGCTTTTATCACCAGCCTGATACTTAGGGATTCTCCTTCACGCAGTCTTCGTTCTGCCCACCTCTCACTTCTCAGCATTCCAACATTTAAGCGTGTACGCCAAGGAGGATGCAGATTTGCAGTCCTTGCCCCTAAATTATGGAAATCCTACCCACTGGAAATACTGTCCAGCACTGACCTTTTGCAATTTAGGAAGTCGCTTAAGACCTGGCTATTCCTGCAAGCATACAATTAAACAATACCTGGACAGTATATTGACCCAGTTAGCGCCATGAAGCCACTCGGTGTGAGTGCGCTCTATAAATAATTATTAACATTAACATTAACATTAATGCAACACAAAGCACTATTCACTTGGAAAGCCCATCTTGCATTTAGTAATAAAAGGATCTGACAATAGAGAGAAAAACTCCACTTCATCTTGGATTAGGTACCTCTGTTAAAATCCTATGGGCAAACCAGCATCCTGAAGCAGGCAAGTAATAAGGTTTGTACAAGCTCCTTTCTGGAAATTATGATGTTCACATGGTAAAGAAGAAGCCCATGATTGTCATCTTTTGACCAACGTTCCATTCCATGATCTTGCCACTGTCATTCATGCTACTCATAGTACTGTAGGCAGCCAACAGAGCCCCTTTACGGGTGGCCGAGAACTTGAACACAGAGGATATTTCAGGTGATGCAAATGCTGAGTGAGCCATCTCAGAACACCCTGTCTGACAATGCAAGAAACGTTCCTTCCTCTTCTGCCTGGGTAGAGTCTTCTGTAAGCTTTCAACTTAGTCCAGTGCACATTTGTAGCACGTTTCCTATGTCCCGACCTTATTTGGGCTATTAGTTGAGAGGGGTGGAAGCCCAACTCAAATAGTAAACACAATCCGTTTTAGAGTGAACAACAAAAAGTCACTAAATTAACACATGCGTAACCCTCTGGTAGCTTTGCATAAAAGCAGTCAAGCTTAATTTAGAGGCAGTGTGTAAAGGATTTATGCAGCACACAAACTTGAAGAAAGTGAAAACACAACAAATGAAAATTCCCACTCCAATTTAGAACAGTAGAATACATTTCAATAAATAAAATGGCACCAAAACAAGTAAACTCAATCAGTAGAACCAGAGTTTTTGAGTTTTAAAGGTTCTGGGGAAAAGAGCACCCAATGCAGAAAGAGCAAATTGTTGTTATCAGGTCACGCCAGACATGGACAAGTCACCGACCACAATGGAGCTCAGGCGGGGTAGAGGACTGGGTTTGGTCCACTGGATAGTGTACATGGTTGTACTTAAGGCTGAAATGCAAGGTCCTGTGTCACTCTGCATCGCTTCAGATAAGGCTGCCAATCAGGAGCTTCAATGTGCTATGCTACAAGGTTCAGCACCAAGTTACGTTGGACTGCATTGGTTCTGATGAGGCTGCCAAGCAGGAGATGTGAGGTGTAGCAATAGAGGTCCTTCATTGAATTGAATCATGTTGCGTGTCAGTTCCGATGTAGCCACCAATCAAGAGTTGTGAAGTGCTGTGATGTGGGGTACTGTGACTTCATGGATTGTGCTGTGTCGGCTTCGGTGAGGCTTCTGATCAGGAGCTGCAAGGTGCTGTGAGGTGAGGTGCTGCATGAGGTGCATCATTTTGTGTTGGTTTCGAGGTATCCCTCAGTTAGACAAGAGTGCACTCTGATGCCAGCCAAGGGTCCAGGACCTGGGGGGTACATATTGAGGATCAATACACACTCCAGCAGTGGCCAGCAGCAGGCCACATGCAGGTCCAGTTGGGTCCAATCAGTGGTGAATATGCAGGACTGGTCTCTGGAGCTTGTTGTGACCCTGTAGCTCAGACAGGGGGCAAGTAAGCTGACCCTTGGAGTTACTCTGGTGGTCCTGTGTTGAATGGAAGTGGTCCAGTCTTCCTTCCTCAGGTAGCATGGCAGTCCTTCCAGCAACAGGGCAGCAGAGCAGTCCTTCTTCTGAGTCTTCTACAAGTCAAGAAATGATCTGAAGAGTGGCTCTGGAGGTCCAATATTTAAACGTGGTGCCAGCCTTTATGTGGGGGGGACTCCCTGTCCTACCTCCCACATCCGGTTGCTAAAAGTTCTTCCCTTTCAATGTTAAGGCTCCAAACTGTCTTGTGGTGACAAAAAGCAGACAGGTCTGATGTCAGATTCTTTTTAGTGTATATGTATCAGAACCCTTTGAAATGCAGGTGCAATTAAGTACAGCCCTTCCCAGTCCTCCTGTCAGTATGGCCAATCCTATACACACCTAAACTTATTTTGTGTCACTGTCTGGAAGGAATACACAAACTACAACTGCTGAGCCATTCACAGTTATGTGACCTCAGACACTCGCTTGAAACCAGAGGACTTTAAATTACAATTAATTAAACAGCATCTCTCTATTTTCTCCCAATCCATAGTTAGCACTTCTTAAATGAAATAAGGTAACCTGGTGTTAGTCAATGGGAGAGATAGGCTGCACCCTACTGAAAAACAACTTTAGGAGTTGTTCACTGCCCAGACATGTAAACGTAAGTTGCCATGTCCTACCAGCCCTAGGAGTTGTTAGAGCCTAATTTAGGTGTGTTTTTAAGTATTTAAAGGGAAGGTATAGGCCGGGGAATACGTTTATTTTGCAAGGTCAAAATGGCACTACAGGCTACATTAGCAGGCCTGAAACATGTTTTAAAGGGCTACTTTAGTGAGTAGCACAATGAGTGCTGCAGGCCACTAGTAGCAATTAATTTAGAGGCCCTGGGTATGTGCAGCACCATTTACTATGGACTTAAGAAAAATTAAATGTGTCAATTAGGTATTGGCAACTTTTACTATGTTTTAGGGAGAGGGCACACGCACCTTATCACTGGTTACCAGTGGCAAAGTGCATAAATTCAGAAAACAGGAGAGGTGAAGGCAAAGCTTTTGGGGGTGACCATGCAGAGAGGATCAAGTCCAACACTCAGCCTCCTCATGCCCATACCCCACCTCTTCCATTACCACATTACCATTCTGTTCTCCAACCGGATGCATGACTCAAAAAACATGTTAATCTGCTTCATTGTGTGAAACTTGTCAACTCTGGTATGGCGCCTCCACACCAGAATCAACATGTGGATCCTTATACTTCCCACAGTTTGTCTGACACCACACGTCTTGACTTTTGGATCGTTTTGGTTTGTTGTTTACCAGGCATTTGCTGGTCTTCCTCTATCGGTGAAAGTTAACACCTTTGGCATATTATCACTGAGAGCTAAGAGCAACAAGTACAATGGTTAGATGGCCCTCTGCAGTTAATACTGTCCCATCTTCATAATAGTTCTTGAGTACTCGATGCAGTGGTTCTAGAATGACAGTTTTGTTTGGACAAGTCCTAGATGAGACCGGTTTGCGTTCTTTGGTTACCAATGGATGCCTTCACCCTTGGTGAATTTGGGGTGTTAGTTGTGATCTTGCCTGCATTGAGGGACCATGCTATGCTTTCAATACTTCCTCAATATTTACATGGCAGATGTTGACACTTCTGTAGTCTATGTAAACATCATGTTTTGATCATCACTGGTAGGAACTGCATTTTTTAGCAAGTTCTGAGATCAGAAAAAATGCAATGAAGCTTCCCTGTAACAACAAGCATTGCAAATGCAATAGGTTTCGCATTAGAAAAGTTGGAGTTATTGGTCTTGTAAATGACATATTTTATTTATTTGTTGGTTTTTAAAATTGCTAAATTGATGGCTTTGTCATTTACAATGCCAATAGTTATAACTTTCACGAATGTGACACCTATAGCATTTGGAATGCAACATGTTTTGTATTTACGTGACTTAGATGGCAGCTCTGGTCGTTAGGCCACATCTCTAGAGAGCAGGAGAGTGCAGCAGGGGAGAGAAGCACAGCAATGCAATAGGTCTCGCATTAGGAAAGTTTGAGCTATTGGTATTGTAAAGGACACATTTTTTATTTATGTGCTTGTTTTGAAATAGCGAAATTAATAGCTTTGTTATTTACAATGCCAATAGTTTTATCTTTCGCAAATGTGACACCTATTGTAACACAATATGTGTTGTGAGGGTGGGTGAGGGGTTGAGGGTGAGGGGTTGAGGGTGAGTGAGGGTGAGGGGTTGAGGGTGATTGAGGGTGAGGGGTTGAGGGTGAGTGAGGATGAGAGGGTGAGTGAGGGTAGGGGTGAGTGAGGGTGAGGGGTTGAGGGTGAGTGAGGGTGAGGGGTTGAGGGTGAGGGAGGGTGAGTGAGGGTGAGGGTGAGGGGTTGAGGGTGAGTGAGGGTGAGGGTGGGTGAGGGTGAGGGGTTGAGGGTGAGTGAGGGTGAGGGTGAGTGAGGGTGAGGGAGGGTGAGGGTGAGTGAGGGTGAGGGTGAGGGTGGGTGAGGGTGAGGGTGAGGGTTGAGGGTGAGTGAGGGTGAGAGAGTGAGTGAGAGTGAGGGTGAGTGAGGGGTTGAGGGTGAGGGGTTGAGGGTGAGTGAGGGTGAGGGTGAGTGAGGGTGAGTGAGGGTGAGGGGTTGAGGGTGAGTGAGGGTGAGTGAGGGTGAGGGGTTGGGGGTGAGTGAGGGTGAGGGGTTGAGGGTGAGTGAGGGTGAGGGGTTGAGGTTGAGGGTGAGTGAGGGTGAGGGTGAGGGGTTGAGGGTGGGTGAGGGGTTGAGGGTGAGTGAGGGTGAGGGTGAGTGAGGGTGAGGGGTTGAGGGTGAGTGAGGGTGAGGGTGGTGGTGAGTGAGGGTGAGTGAGGGTGAGGGGTTGAGGGTGAGTGAGGGTGAGTGAGAGTGAGGTGTTGAGGGTGAGTGAGGGTGAGTGAGAGTGAGGGTGAGTGAGGGTTGAGGGTGAGGGGTTGAGGGAGAGTGAGGGTGAGGGTGAGGGGTTGAGGGTGAGTGAGGGGTTGAGGGTGAGTGAGGGTGAGGGTGGGTGAGGGTGGGTGAGGGTTTGAGGGTGAGTGAGGGTGAGGGGTTGAGGGTGAGTGAGGGTGAGTGAGGGTGAGGGTGAGTGAGGGTGAGGGTGAGTGAGGGGTTGAGGGTGAGGGGTTGAGGGAGAGTGAGGGTGAGGGTGAGGGGTTGAGGGTGAGTGAGGGTGAGGGGTTGAGGGTGAGTGAGGGTGAGGGTGGGTGAGGGCGAGTGAGGGTTGGAGGGTGAGTGAGGGTGAGTGAGGTTGAGGGATTGAGGGTGAGTGAGGGTGAGTGAGGGTGAGGGTGAGTGAGGGTGAGTGAGGGTGAGGGTGAGGGTGAGAGGGTGAGGGTGAGTGAGGGAGAGTGAGGGTGAGTGAGTGAGGGTGAGGGGTTGAGGGTGAGTGAGGGTGAGAGGGTGAGGGTGAGTGAGGGTGAGGGGTTGAGGGTGAGTGAGGGTGAGGGTGAGTGAGGGTGAGGGTGGGTGAGGGTGAGTGAGGGTGAGTGAGGGGGAGTGAGGGTGAGGGTGAGTGAGGGTGAGTGAGGGTGAGGGGTTGAGGGTGAGTGAGGGTGAGAGGGTGAGGGTGAGTGAGGGTGAGGGGTTGAGGGTGAGTGAGGGTGAGGGGTTGAGGGTGAGTGAGGGTGAGTGAGGGTGAGGGTGAGGGGTTGAGGGTGAGTGAGGGTGAGGGTGGGTGAGGGTGAGGGGTTGAGGGTGAGTGAGGGTGAGTGAGGGTGAGTGAGGGTGAGGGTGGGTGAGGGTAAATGTAAATGTAAATGTATAGGCATTATATAGCGCACTACTTACCCGTAGGGTCCCAAGGCGCTTCGACCGCTGCGAAACCCTTCCTAGCTTCCCTGAGAGATGGTCCCTTAATGGGTATCTCCAGGGTGAGACCAGGCATCCCCGGCGGTCTGGTGGGGCCGTTAGTGAAGATGAGGCAAGCTAATGCCCAGAGTTGCCGAGTGTGAACGCTGATCAGAGTGGGCACCGAGGCGAGAGAATTATCGAGTCCGCTGACCCTGGTCCAGAAACCTGCCGCGCCGGGAATCGAACCCTGGTCCCGGGCCGTTCTCTGCTCTCGGGTCTGCCGCCTCTAACCAGTGAGCCACACTACTTCACTAGTGAGGGGTTGAGGGTGAGTGAGAGTGAGGGTGAGTGAGGGGTTGAGGGTGAGTGAGAGTGAGGGTGAGTGAGGGGTTGAGGGTGAGGGGTTGAGGGTGAGTGAGGGTGAGGGTGAGGGTTGAGGGTGAGTGAGGGTGAGGGGTTGAGGGTGAGTGAGGGTGAGGGGTTGAGGGTGAGTGAGGGTGAGGGTGAGTGAGGGTGAGGGTGAGTGAGGTGAGGGTGAGTGAGGGTGAGGGTGAGTGAGGGTGAGTGAGGGTGAGGGTGAGTGAGGGTGAGTGAGGGTGAGTGAGGGTGGGTGAGGGAGGGTGAATGAGGGTGAGGGGTTGAGGGTGAGTGAAGGTGAGGGTGAGTGAGGGTGAGTGAGTGAGGGGTTGAGGGTGAGTGATGGTGAGGGGTTGAGGGTGAGTGAGGGTGAGGGTGAGTGAGGGTGAGGGGTTGAGGGGTTGAGGGTGAGTGAGGGTGAGGGTGAGGGGTTGAGGGTGAGTGAGGGTGAGGGGTTGAGGGTGAGTGAGGGTGAGGGGTGAGGGCGAGTGAGGGTGAGGGTGAGTGAGGGTGAGTGAGGGTGAGGGGTTGAGGGTGAGTGAGGGTGAGGGTGAGGGTGAGTGAGGGTGAGGGTGAGGTGTTGAGGGTGAGGGTTGAGGGTGAGTGAGGGTGAGGGGTTGAGGGTGAGTGAGGGTGAGGGGTTGAGGGTGAGTGAGGGTGAGGGTGAGTGAGGGTGAGTGAGGGTGAGGGTTGAGGGTGAGGTGAGGGTGAGGGTGAGTGAGGGTGAGGGTGAGGTGAGGGTGAGTGAGGGTGAGGGGTTGAGGGTGAGTGAGGGTGAGTGAGGGTGAGTGAGGGTTGAGGGTGAGGGGTGAGGGTGAGTGAGGGTGAGGGTTGAGGGTGAGTGAGGGTGAGGGGTTGAGGGTGAGTGAGGGGGGTGGGGAGGGTGAGTGGGGAGGGTGAGGGTGAGGGTGGGTGAGGGTGAGTGAGGTGAGGGGTGAGGGTGAGTGAGGGTGAGTGGGGTGAGGGTGAGTGAGGGTGAGGGTGAGTGAGGGTGAGTGAGGGTGCGGGTGTTGAGGGTGAGGTGAGTGAGGGTGAGTGGGAGGGTGAGGGGTTGAGGGTGAGTGAGGGTGAGGGTGAGGGGTGAGGGTGAGTGAGGGTGAGGGTGAGGGTGTGAGGGTGAGGTGAGGGTGAGGGGGTGAGGGTGAGGGTGAGTGAGGGTGAGTGAGGGTGAGTGAGGGTGGTGAGGGTGAGTGAGGGTGAGAGGTGAGTGGGGTGGTGAGGGTGAGTGAGGGTGAGGGTGTGAGGGTGGGAGTGAGGGTGAGTGAGGGTGAGGGGTTGAGGGTGAGTGAGAGGAGGTGAGGGTGAGTGAGGGTGAGGGGTTGAGGGTGAGTGAGGGTGAGGGGTTGAGGGTGAGTGAGGGTGAGGGGTTGAGTGAGGGTGAGGGGTTGGGGGTGAGGAGGGTGAGGGTGGGAGGGTGAGGGTGAGTGAGGGTGAGGGTGAGGGTGAGTGGGGTGGGGTTGAGGGTGAGGGGTGAGGGTGAGTGAGGGTGGGGAGGGTGAGGAGGGTTGGGGTGAGTGAGGGTGAGTGAGGGTGAGTGAGGGTGAGGGGTTGAGGGTGAGTGAGGGTGGAGGGTGAGTGAGGGTGGGGTTGGGGAGTGTGGTGGGTGAGGGTGAGGGGTGAGGGTGAGTGAGGGTGTGGTGAGGTGAGTGAGAGTGAGGGGTGGGGAGAGTGAGGTGGAGGGGTGAGGGGTGAGGGTGGTGAGGGTGGAGGGGTTGAGGGTGAGTGAGGGTGAGGGTGAGTGAGGGTGAGGGGTTGAGGGTGAGTGAGGGTGAGGGTGAGGAGGGTTGAGGGTGAGGAGGTGAGTGAGGGTGAGGGGTGAGGTTCGGGGAGGGTGGTGAGTGAGGGTGGGGGTGGGTGAGTGGAGGGTGAGGTGAGTGAGGGAGGGGGTGAGGGTGAGGGAGGGGTGAGGGTGAGTGAGGGTGAGTGAGGGTGAGGTGAGGG